>NC_054073.1:1858624-2499708 GCF_017639655.2 Falco naumanni
TCAGTTCCGCTGTCCTGAGGATGGTGGTTGGGAATGGGGCGTGTGGGTCTCTTATCACACCCCTGTGTCCTGGCACGAGCAGTGCTGCAGCTGCCCAGCGGTTTGGGGTTTTGGGAGGAGGGAATCTCGCTATTACACCGGTTTTTGGGGGAAGAGAACTTGGGAGGTCTGGAGAGGATCCTGTTGCAGCCTTGGTAATGTAGCCTATGTGTTTTCGGGTCCTGGAACAGCTGTCTGCCTCTTTGGGGGTGGCTGGGAGGAATCAGGAAGCTCTGTAGGAGGGTCTGGTGTGGTTCCAGATGCAGGAGGAGCCTTGCAGAGATGTGGGTAGCATCCTGGATCGGGGGTCTAGGGCCACCCTGACTTCCAGCAAGGAAGAAAGTGGGAACAGCGAAGACTTAACAGCAGGTTCTTGCTGTCGCTTCTGGAGGTGCCCAGCAAGGTTCAGGGGACTCTGGCCCACTTTGAGACTGTGGGCAGCGAGGTGGCCCTGGGCTGGGGGTGTTTTCTGAAGTCTTGGGAGGAGGATGCCAAGGGGCAGGGAGCGGACATTCTGCGGGTAAGATGAGCATTTCAGTGGGGCTATTTCTGACAGGTCTTGGCCACTTCCTTATGAGCCTCCTGTTTTTTTGGGGGGGAGTGTGGGTTAGTAGGAAGAATGTGTTGTTTCCTTTCAAACCCAGTTTCTTTTCCCTCTTCTCCTCCCATTTCTTGGCCTCTGCCCCTGTGAAGTCCCTTAATTCCTCGCTGCTGGTGCCTGCATGTCATCAGGTAACAGGCAGCCCTTGGGGGCTGTGATTACCGTCCCACAATTAGTTTAATACAAAGAGACTTCCCTAGAAGGTGAGCAGGGGAAGTCTGATAGCCTCAATACTTAGGTTTTAAGCAATGCGTTAAGAACTGAGCCTTGTTTGTGGAAGCAGCTGCTCAAAGGAGGTATTTTTAGTGTGTCTGAGGAGTGAAAAAAAAATGTCCCACGTGTGGCTGTGCTGGCATTACCCAGAGGCAGGAGGACTGGCAGAGGGGCTTCCCAAAGATTTCCTTCCCCCGAGTTTTCCTGGTCAGGGTCTGAGGAGCAGCAGGAGAATCAGGAAGCTCTGCCAGCCCTTTTCCTCCTGGTGTTAATCCCGCAGCCGGGCCTGTGTGAGCAGGCCCCAGTGCATAGCGACCACTCTGAACTGGTGCAACCGTGCAGAAATGCCAGGCTCCAGCTGTTGGAGAGGTGGTGCTGGTGTGGAGGTAGCTCAGGACCTCCTGAATCGACCAGGAGTACGTACCAGCAGTGCCCAAAGCTCTCATCATCTTCCAGGAGCCACGTTTGTCTCTTGTTTTCTGGGTTTATTCCACCCTGATTGGGTTCTCCTGGGTCTAGTCCCTCCTTTTGGTAACACGGAATTGCCCCCTGCAAAATATTTTCTAGGGCTTTAATGTATTTGTACCATCAAGTACCTAAGCATACATCGGGGTACTATAAAAATAATAATGCGCTAATAGCAAGCGAGCACCGTTATGGCGTGGGGCCGTCGCAGCGTGCAATGGGAGCGAGGGAACTCTGTGTTCCCTCCCTTTTGGCGTCTTCTGTGGCAGATTTTCTGTTTATACTGCTAGAATAAACGGGGTGTCCTGGCTGAGTTTAGAAACTTTACGTTGTAAAACCCAGCATGATGAAAACAGCACGAAATGCGCCAGGATGGAGATAACTGGTAACTGCTCATCACAAGGTGGAAACGATCCCAGGTGAGGGGAGGGTTCTTAGGCCGAACGCTTGGGGAGATCCTGGTCATTCTTCCATGAAATGTCTGCCCAGAACTACCAAGCCCTTGTCTGCCTATACCGGTGTGCAGCCTGGTCATACTGGTAAACATGGTAACAAAAACCTCTCTACGTTGACATTGAGGCTGCATTATGCTGATCGTGGCTACAAAAATGCCTGCCAGTGTTTAAAAACTTAATTTTTCAGGCCAGCCAAATTGTTGGGATTTCTGGATCTCATCCACCACTTGTTTGTTTTGATATCTCCAGAAGTTAGCAGATGGTAGAGACTTAATTCTGTTAAACGTATGGGAATTTAATCCCCAGCCAGCCTCCAGTCAGGATGTGTTGTCTCTGCGTGGCAGCTGTGCTCTGCACCGGGATGGGAGCTTGGGACGGGGACAGGGCTGCCAGGCTCCTCTCCCTGGATTTGCACCTGATTGCAGGGATGGGGGGACGGGGAAGGACTGAGTTTCCTGCTCCGTTTCCTGATGAAGCATCTGTTTTTGCTTGAATTCAGTGAAATCTGTGAGCTAGCTATTCATATCCCGGCAGGGGGAATCTGTGTGTTTGCTGCGTGTTGGTGAGAGACCGTCTCCTCCCCCCCTCCCTTCGCAGCTGATTTTAGCTTTGCCTCTTGCTTTTCAAGACTCACTTGCTGTCGCAAAGCCTACTGAAGGATAAAAAAATGAGCGTAACCTGTTTCAGTGGTGATACCTGCCAGTTCTGGGTCTGACACCAGCCCTTTCTTTTTATTTCGCCGTAAAGGTTATTCTCTCCTTTTTTTCTGTCCCCCTGATGCATCGGAGGGAGATCTGGGGGGGTTTGTTGTTGCCACGTGTGACCCAAACAGCAGGGAAGGATCCCCAAGAAGCCACCATAGGTGGACAGAGCAAGCGTGCAGAACAAAGCGAGCATGTTTTTTAATTACTTTAATTATTCAATCATAAATCTGTCCTATATATATAAAAAAAAAGAGGGTTCAAGCTCTTTGCAGCCAGCGTTTACAGACTGAAAGTGGCAAGAAGATTGTTTCTTTCCCGTCCCCCTCGGCTCTGCAGCGATGAGGAGCTCCAGCCTCTGCCCAGAGCGTTCGGAGATGATGCTTGAAATGACGGGGCAGCCCAGGCTGATGGATGCCGCTCCCTGGTCTGGGAGGGTTGACGTGCTGTGTGAGAGTAACATGGATTGGGGTTTTTTTCTGTTTTCTGGGGATATCTGTACAGTACTAAACCCAAGAGCTACCTACATCCATCCTGCAGCAAATAATTCGGCCTCCAAACTTCAATCCTCCTTGAAAATGGGAGGCAGTAGGCAGACTGCAGCTGGGGATGCTGCGAGGGGAAGTTTTTTGATGGGGAGAAAATGTATTTTCTTTATTAAATTTTAAGGTGGTGGCAATAAGGGTGTGTGAAATAGGAGGCAGAGTTTAAAAAGGAGGGGAAGATAGTGCTGCTGGGCACAGATCTTTGTCCCTCTGCCTGCCCTGGCAGAACGGGGCTGGGTTGCATCGGATGCTCCGGGAACACAGGCACCTTGTTCCCGGCAGTAGGGCTTTAGCTGGTGAGCCCTTTTGCACAGATACAGCTTATATAATTTATTTATAGAAATAGATATATACTGCCTGACCGAAATCAGTTGTGCTAATGCAAAAAAACTCCCATTTTTTTTGCAGTTGCTGGCCTTGTTTGTTGGTCTGGAGTAGGATTTTGCTGCTCTCTGCTCCCCCTCCCACGGTTTTTAGCCCACGCCAAGCGAGTTCTGCCAGCAAAACCTCTAGGTGTGCCAGGGCTGGGTCTGGGCAGAAGGATGGCCTTGGCTCCAGGTTTGGTGGCTGGGATTTGCCACGGCATTTGCATCGTCCCAGCTAGTTCTGCTGGGGGATAGCTTCTCCTCGTTGGTATGGCTGGGGGCATCCGAGCGAGGCCTGTTTGTGTTGCCGTGCTGGCGGACGGGGTCGGAGTGCTGTGCCGCACTGGCTTACCCACTCGGTACAAACGCTGGGCCTTGTGCCGTCACCAGCTCTCTGTCTGCTCGCTCTCCCGTAGGAAATGGAGCCAGGAAGGGGTTTTGAGCGGCGCTCCTCCTCCTCGAGCTGAACCGAAACGGTGCTGGCTGGCTTGTGCAGGCACGCAGCGCAGCAGCCAGTTCAGCCGAGGCGTTTGCTGCCCTTGGTTTGGGGTTTTTTCTGCAAAGGGGAACGGCTGCTGCAGTGAGCTGCAGTAATAAGCATTGACGTGCTGCCTCCCGAACGAGGATGAGAAGGGCCTGCCTGTTCCACTCGGGAAGGGATCCTGCTCCTGGCCCGCAGAGATGGCTTTGCCACGCCACGTGGGAGAACCGCAGGCGATGGGATTGCCCTGGCCCTTCAGAAAACCACTGCCAGCGCCCTGCGTTTGTCCTCCGCTCCCGCTTGACCTGCGGAAACATCCAGCTCGCTCGGCACCGGTCCGGTGGTTGGGTGTATGGGGAGGAAGGGACCGTGGCCCCCGTGAAGCTGCTGCAGTGGGAGATGCCCAGACCCGGCTCTGGCTGGACTGTGCGACCTGTTTAGATGTTAATGCGGAGGGACAGCTGAGCGGAGCACAATGGAGCACAAAACATGCGCATAATGGCTGAAGTTTTAATCCCCTGCTGCCGCCTGGAGCAGGGAAAACAATGCCGAGGGTTTCAAATGGCCCGTGGAGCACCCTGGCAGAGTATTATTTTCTACCTGGTACCCCCAGAGAGTCTTTTCATGTGCTAGAAGCAAACTAAAAAGGAAAGGGGGAAGGAAGGAAGGACAGACAGTCCGGTGGAGCCCTTTCCAAGGCATGTCAGCAGCAGGGCACAGGCTCCTCTTGGGGCAAGAGGCAGCGTGCCTCCCCAGAGGCAGTAGATTTCATTGGGAAAAATTAATAATTAAACTCTTGGAGCACCTGAAAGTGACCATTCTCTCCCCATCTGTCAGTGAGCTGACAGCCAGGCTTAGTGAGCGCCGCTGAGCATCCCACCATGCCACCTTCTGCTGGTGCGTTATCTGGCCCGGCTGCAGGAGCAGGGTGAACCAGCCCTGCTGGGGTTTCTCGCCGTGCTGCACTCTCCGAGCATACCGGTTACCCGCCGGCCGCTGCAGCAGAGCCGGTTCAGCGGCTGAGATCTTGGCTGGAGAAGGGGGACCTGCCACAGCGGACCCCACCGGAGCCATCGAAGCAGGACAGCTTGGGCCTCGCAACGGCGTGATCGGAGGGGGATGGAGCAGTGAAGCGTGGGAGGCTCCCTGCCCAGAGCTCACTGACGGTGGAAGAACAGGCTGTGAGGAGACAAGCATCCCCGAGCAGACCCAGTTCCAGGGATGCTTTATTCCAGCAAAAGCTGAATTTGTGTGCTGGAGAGAATGGACTGGAAACGAATAGTCGGTGGGTCAGCTGTGAGCGTCGGCTGTCCAAGCAGAGCCTGTGCTCGTGTTTGGAGGCCACAATACCTGCATGGCTTCTTCCCTCAAAACCAGTGCTGCTGGGCCATTCTGTCCCACCTTGGTAGCAGCTGCTGGGAATATATGTCCATCCAGGGGTACTGGGATCGATGGAAATCGGATCTGGATTGAATCGTGCCACCCCTTTTGTTCCCTTGGCCTTGAGATGGGGCATGCCAGGAAGCATGGCCATGAGCTGCTCTGTACAGACCAGCCCTCGTGCGACAGGTTATCGGATCATTGCCCACAGGAACCGTTTTGGCACCAGCATTTGCTGTTACTGTGGGTATCCAAGCATGTTTGCATTCAATAAATGACAAAAAAAAAAAAAAAAAAAAAAAAAAAAGCCTGAAATGCTGGTGCAACTCGGCTGGGATCACATCATTGTTATGTCTTTTCTGTCCCTTACATCCTGCAGCTGTGGTTGCTTTTGGGTCTGGCCTTTGCAGCCAGCAGCACACAGGGGTGCTGTGAAAGCCGCTCTGGGCATCCTGAAACACCCCCTGAGCCTCCATCCTGTGCAGGGACTGCATCTGCTGGGGGCACGTCCATTGCTTGAGCACGTGGTGCCTGTGCCTTGAAAGCAGAGAAACCCTGCCCAGAAAAACGGCTAAGTGCTGCTTAACGTTGGGGGAGACGAAACCCCAGGGAGGGGGCGGCCGTCACGCACCAAGCACAGGCGTATTCCTCGGTGCAGACTTTGTTCCCGGAGGTGCCGTGCGCCTGGATTTTGTACCGATAGCGTTTTGCACTTTGCTGTACTGAGGCCTTAATTACTCGAACCCCCGCCAGCCACTCATCCGGCATTGTTTCCTCTTCTGAGTGCGTGCTAAAAGTTTCTTTTGGGGGCGATCCGTTCCTTGTTTGGTCTGAACCAGGAGGTGCGAGCTCTTCTTTGGAAAGCCTGAAGCACACGTCTCTCCCCCAGGTTCTTGGTAAATCAAGTGGAGCCGGGCATTCGGGAGAACATGATACTGTTGGCTAGCAATAACCCTGGAAAACAGCTGAACAAAGAGGGGGACGTGGCAGGTGGGGGCCCTGCTGGGCCGGAGCGCGGCCCAGATTGTGTGAGGAATGAGCCTGAAGTTTGCTCCCGCGTCAGGAACGGGCCTGGCACTTCTCCACGATCCGGCAGGATCTGCCGATGCCTCCGTGCCGCTGGCCGTGTGAAGGGAGCGCCTGTTCCTGCCCTGCTGCTTGTGCCATTGGGTGCCTTCGGCTGCCTCCGAAAGCTGGGGAGAGCTGGTCTTCAGAGCTCCCTTAGGTGCTCTTTTCCCGCATGCTTTGAGCCTAGCTCCTGTCAGAGGGTTTCTCCTTAGGTCCCACTGGATGTCAGGCTGCAGACAGCAGCTTCCCTGCTGGAAAAAGGAAAATTGAGCTCCCAAAGCCGGGAAGCTCGGGTCTTGTGTGCGTGTTTCCCTCTGAGCAGGAGGAGCTTGGGGGATTTGGCGTGGAGGCGATGGCTTATGAAACTCCCCAGACGCTGCCTCGCTTTGTCGGGAGCTTACCTCCTCAGTGCCTGCTTCTAACCGAGCTGCTGAAGCTCCAGCAGCCCTGTTACGGTGAAGAAGGTGGGGACTGGTCGGTTCGGGCTTCTGGATGCTTCTGGGGTTTGACGTGGACCTTTCCCCTGTTGCAACACCTGGAAGAATCCTAAAACCAGAGACCCTGCAGCTTTTGCCTTGCTCTGTCCTGCACAGGGACTGGAGGGGTGCTCTGCGCTCCCCCGTCGGATAATATTTTCTCTCTAATGTTTCTCCCCTGTGGTTCTTGATGCGTTTCAAAGCTCTGCAGCATCCTTGGGGTGCCCTGATCTTAAAAACGGTGAAGCAGAGGGATTCTTGCTCTCTTTTCCCCTGCCTGGTGGATCCAAGTCTGACCAGGCTCGGGGGCTGCTGCTTCAGCAACTGCAGACCCCTCTGGCCCAGGGCTGCCTGGAAAGGGCCAGGCCACGTGCCTGGGGAAGGGGAGAGCCCCTCTGGGAATATCGAGGGTTTTGCTTTGGGCTTTAAGTGGAGGGGAGGCTGAGAAACCCGGTTTGATGTCAGCGGAGCCCCGGTCATCGCTGCTGCTCCCGCAGCTCCCGCACCCTGCCTGTGCGGATGGCAGCGGCGGGGAGCCCGAGCTGTGGAGCTGCTGGATCCCGGTGCTGGCAGATGGCAGGGGAAGGGGGGGCCGCTCCGGCCATCAGCCGCGGTGCTGGGGGGCAGGGGGGACCCCTCCAGCTCACACCACCACCGCCTGCAGAGCCAGCAGCGGTTGCCGTTAGACCATCCACCGAACCCAGAGCCACCCTGCCCCAGTGCCAGGGGCTCAGAGGAGTTTGGTGCTGGGTTATTTTATTTATTTCTCTCTCTCTTTTTTTTATTTTTTTTTCTTTCCCCCTCCCTCTGAACCTCCCCTCCCACTGCAGCCATCCCTGCTGAGCCCTGACCTCATGATGTCATGCTGGGAGTAGGACATGTTGCTGGTTCTTGTTTAACCAGCCTGCCTTTCTATCATTTTCCCCCTCTCCTACACGTGAAACCTGAGACCACTCTCTGTCCCTCCCCCCCCCCCCTTTTTTTCCCTCTTTTCCTCCCTCTCCGCTCCATCCAGAAGCTCCTTCCCATCAGGTCAGTACTGGGCTCGGGTCCCTGGCACAGCAGCTGCCTCTCCGGAAGCGCAGCGGGGACAGCGTTTGCAAATCGTGCCGCTAAAGGCTTGCTAGATAAGCAAATTCTTAGGAGATCAGGAGGCAGAGAGAGAAATCTCGTGTGCTGGCAAGGGGTTGGGTGCTGTGATTTGGAAACGGGCTCTGTGGGTTTGGACTACGGTTACGGAGCAAGTGGATGCGAGTGGGAGCCAGGGCGTGTCGCTGGAGTGATGGCGAGGGGACCTTGTGGATCGCTTGAGGTGTAAATGCTGCGTGGGAAGGGGCGGAAAGGCGTGGGACAAGTATGAGGGATGCGCACGAGCAGGGGCTGCCAGGGGTGGAAAGCCCCTGGTAGCTGGGGACGTGGGGGTGCCAGTTCCCTGCACAGGCTGTTCCCCAGATTGCTGTGCTGCCCTTGATGCTCCTCCTCTGCCTGCTTCCCTCATCCCCAAAAGCAGGAGGTAGTATTTCCTCCCTGATAAAGAGGAGAAAAGGGGGTGTGGGAGATTTAATTCCTTATCCGTGGACTCACAGATTTTAATTTTGGATCCATGGACATGGAGTTAAATAAGGACTTCTAGTGTGCAAGAGCCATTCTTAATGTTAACCTTTGTTTCTCTTCTGACCTGTGTTATCTCTTCTGAAGCTTGGCTGAATCTCTTCTGCCTTTTATATTGGCAAAACTAATTATAGTTCTGGAAAGTAGTGAGGGGCGGCTAACAAATGTTGAAGTTGGAGGATCTGTCTGGCACCATGCTGTAGATACCAGAAGGTGGTTCCCAGAGCAGCCGGCCCAGGAGGGGCCTACGCAGAAGCGAAGAAAGCGGAGAGGGGAAGGATGTAGCTCCAACAGGTACGGGGTTTTGGCTGGGTGGGATCCCTTGGTGGCAGAACGAGTCCTGATGTGATGGAAGATGGGCCTGGGCTGGGTGCTGCGCCGGCTCCGTTGCATTCACATCACCCCATGCCTGAGTTTCCTCACATGCGACGGGCTAAACCCCAGCTTCGTCCAGAGTGCGAGCTCGTTGGGACGTTACCTGTACACCGGATCTCACTTAAGAGATAAGTGCTGTTTGGAGATGGAGAGAAAAACAAAGTCCTCTGGCAAGTCCCATGTATGGTTTTCTGCTGGGCTGACAGCAGCACAGCCTGTGTTTTCCGAGCAAGCAATCTTTCCGGGTCATTCCTTAATAGCTTGGTGTCAGACTAATAATGTCTCTGAAAGTCCTTTCATCTCTGAAATCTTGTTTACTTTTTGGCCTTTCCTCAATATGGACAGTGAAATGACACTGTTCTATGTCACCTGAAAAATACCAAGTTGGTTTCAGCTTCCTGCTGTGGAAAAGAGCTCTGTCTGGATGCTTCCAGGAAATTTTTCTTTTTGGAGTTGCCCGTTTTGGAGCAGGGCACTGTCCGTGTTGCAGTGAGAAATTAAAACCACCCAAACAAAGCCCACTCATTTTACAGTGGCTTTCTGCTACAAAGCCATGGCTGCTCGTACCAACTTGTGCAAAACCTGTCAAAACTACACTCGCAGTCCCAAAACAAAGGCAAGCTGTGCGTTTTATCTCACACAATCTCTTGACCACAAAATCCGGGCAGCGTCTCTGCAGCGCTCTGGGCTCTGCTCCCGGCTGTACTTTCTTTGACAAGTTGCAGGGCTGCAGCGCTGTGGCTTTATCCGTGCTGGGGCAGATGCTGGCCCTCCCTGGCACCAGCTGCGAGCTGCATCAACCATTAATGCGGCTGTTCCGTGGGAGTTGCCCCTGGAGAGAAGGGAAGGGGAACAGATGAACGCTGGCCGCTGCATAAATAACCAAGTGCAGGGCTACCGCCGGCTTTTCTTCCCTCCTCTCCACCAGTTGCCAGTAACAGGGGGCTGGGGAGGATTTGGAGAGCAAAAGAGCCACTGAAATGGAGAAAAGCTGTGCCAGGTGCTACAAATTTGTTGCTGGGGGAATTTGCCCCTTGCCTGCCAGGTCTCCACCAGGGAGTGAGATTGTATAACACCCAGCGCTTGTTCGGCTCATTAAAAACAGTTGTTCTCACCGGTGACGTCTCCTCTGCACAAAGGCTGGGGCTTTTTAGCAGGGGATCAGTTTTAAAATAGCTCCCAGAGCCCCGGGAGGAGAAGAGAGCCGGCGATCCGCGCAGCTCCCCGCCGACCAGGTGATCCTGTCCTCATTATTTTGTGTTTTGCAGATACCCGAGGTGGAGATTTGTTTTTCTCCAGGGCTCCCTCGGCGCTGGCAGCCCAAGGGAAGCCACCAGCTCGAGGCCTGGGAGCAGCAGCACGGGGACAGGCTTTGTCAAAGGTTTCCTCTGTGCCTCGGAAGCTAATCCCGCCTGTCACGTGGCGCCGGGAGCGCAGCCGTTCCCGCTGGCCTCGGACACGGCCGCAGCCCCCCTGGACGCCGGGATGCAGGAGGGCGGCACGGTGGGATAGACTCGGCTGAACTTTCCTCCATAGTTGGGTTTGGCAGGGTAATTTTTCTCGTTGTTTTGGTGCAAACTTGCTGGCGGGCAGCAAGTCCTGGCGAGGGTCAGGAAGGGAAACAGGAAAAGCAGCTTTTAAAAATAGCAAGCCCTTGAAATAGTCCCAGCGTTCGGCCTCTTTTGTCTGAACTGCTCCGGCGTGGGCCCCGGTGGGCCGGGCTCAGCGGCCGGGGGTCTGCTGCTTCTGCAGACGGTGCCACACCAAAAATGGGTGAAGGGAAGGAAGCCCCCTGGGTGCTCTGGGCATCTGGGGTCCTCGGAGCCCCTGCCAGGCTCAGGGCTGGGCGGCATTTCGGAGCCCCTTGCCCACGAGGGCTGGCGTGGCTACAGCTTGGATCAGAACGCGGATCTCCAAAACCCCGTGAGCGTTCTGAGGGCTGCGTGGTGGGCACAGCCGGATGGTTTGCGAGGGCAGGATCCCTTGAATATGTTTTAACGCGACCCGGCACGGGAGCGGCGTGGGAACATGGTGTGGGAATGGAGAATTGTCTCTGGTGCGGCACATGGAGGAGGATGTGGGGTGGCAATGGGTGGGCAGGTGTGCGAGCTGACGGCACGAGCGGCGTGGGCACGTTTTGGGGGGCTTTAAGCAGGAGGAGCCTGGGGAAAGGAGAGCAGCCTTGTCTCCACACATGCTGTGCCAGCTTTGGTGGCCGCGTCCTCCTGAAGCAGGGAGCTGGGCAACCCCCCCAACGAGCAAACAAGCTTTTCTTTTAAGGGAGGCATGGCCGAGGGAGGGATTTTTAACAACATTTTATCTTTTCATGGTAGACTAAAGAAGCAAATGAGCTGTAAAAATAACAGTTGTGTTTCAGCAGTTACTCACTGTCTTATTATTTCAGCTGTGAGCCTTGTTACCTTCTGGGGGGCTTGCAGTGGTCCCCCTCAGCCAGAGAGATTCAGGGGCCGCCATGGGGCCGGTGTGAGCCCTGGGCTAGCTTTTCTGTGTTGCTTAAATGAGCTCGGCTTTAATTTGTCTGGGCCTCACCTGTGACAGTCTCTCTGGGGGGATAATTGCCGGTGGGAAACACCTGGGCTCCCGCACGGGTGGACTTGGTGGAGAGATGCTTGGGTTGCTCCAGGCTTGGAGCTGCAGGTCTGTGGATCCAGACCTGGCAAACGGCATCTCCCTTTCTTCATGGTGGTTCTTCAAAGCTTGTGGATTTTTGCTGTCTTTGCTGTGCCCTGGAGGGCAGTAGCCCAGGACCTGCCTCTCGCACAGCATCCTGCTCTCCTGAAAGGCAGAAACCTGAACCTCGCAGCGGCGTTAGCAGAATTGCTTCCTCTTCCTGCCAGGGACCAGCCAAAGTGCGTCCCCGCTGCGTCGCAGCCAGGCACCGCTGCATCCCAGGTACCTGTGCTTGTTGAGTAAGTGTGCTGGGCTGCCGATTGCCGTCCCTGGGCTGACCCCAGAGCAAAGCTGTGCTGCCAGGGCTGTATCCTGCCTGTGCGTCTGGAGTCCGGGTGGCCGCCCTGGACACTGGGATGGTTTTGTGAACAGGAGACTGATGCGAAACTGTCCCCTGCTTGAAACTGAAAGCCTGGTGGTTATTGGTTTGACTTGCTTTAGCTGGGGTTTGTGTGTGTATATATTCATTATGCAAATAACGGGCTGTGGCTGCCCTGCTTTCAGCTCTGGGCCCGCCTTGTGCTTTGCTGGAGGAAGGGCTGGTTTTAGCATAACATTGATGATTTCGGCTCAAAACCCCGTGTAACCTGGGGGTGACTCGTGGAGAAGTGACGCCTGGCATTCTTGGCCTTAGGAGTCACCTACCTCGATGGCACGAGGCAGCTGGGTCGGCGGCATGGTTGGGGTGCGAGGGGTGGAAAGGGGACGCCAGTAGCTCCGTGGTGTCAGACTCGTCGGCCTGCACTGACTTCCCTCTCCAGCCAGGGATTTGGGTTACCCAGCTCAGCCCCCTCGCTGATCCCGCGACGTGTCCCGCTCCCGAGCGGCGCGTGGCTCAGACCCCACGTGCCATCTCCTGGCCGGCAGTGCCGGCTGCGAGGTGTGGCCCTGCTCCGCGCGCTGCCAGCCGGACACGGCCCTGCCTTCTGCTCCTCGTCAGGGTCACCGTCTGTCGGGTGCTCTTTGGGGTGATCCTGCGCCCTACGTACTTTGATGTGTTTTCGGTTGTAGGCAGGATTGCGGAGCGGGGACTTCCAGGCGCGGAGTTGTCTGGCCTCTGATTCAGAGCGGGGCTGTGATATTCGGGGCAGGCTGGCGAACAAGTTTGGCAGCCTTCTGGTCTGCAGCTGCTCCCTGTCGCATCCAGAGAGGGTTTAGGGATCTTTTCCGCAGATGGGTTTGGATCTCTGACTCCTTCTCTCCCCTGTGCCGTGGTGTCCCAAGCCGTGAAGGCAGGGGACCGCTGACCACCGTGCTGAGGGACGATCGGACTGGCTCTGAGCCACGCGACCGTGGGGGTCCTGCCAGCCCGCGGAGGGGCGGCTTGTGTGTGGTGGGACCCCGCTGTCCTCGGAGAGCCGCTTCTGCGTGGAGCTGATGCTTGTTGTAAGTTCTTATTTTTCTGTGAGGCAAGATCGTTAACACTGCTTAGCCAGTAAGGTTCAAAATACCCTTCCCTTCCCCCCTCGTTGGCTTTGTTTCACCTAAGAAAATAGTTCTTTTGCCTAAGAAAAGAGTTGTGTTTTGAGCTACCAGAATAGCTCCCCATGTCAGCCTGGTAGAGTTTGAGGGGGAGCTGGGCTCTTCCCGTCTCGGCTGTCTCCTTTTTGATAGGAGTTACTGACTCAAGGCCATGACTCTCCCCTTCATCGGAGGCACAGAACTGGGGGGATCTTAGGGTCTCCGGGAACAACAAACCCTTCCGGCGCGGAGACCTTCCCATTAACACCAAACAAGGAGAAACACTGGTGTACTCGGTCCTGTGCAGGGACTCCTGCGAGGAGGAGCCTCCCTTTTGTGGGAAGCCATTAGTTGAAGAGCGTCTCTGAGAGCATGGAAGCGATGAACGGTTCGTAAATGACTTCATTCCTGTTTCAGAGCTGTGAGCTTTCAAAAAAAGAGGCAGAGGATCTGTAATGAGTTTTGGTTTTAAAAGGAGGAGGTGGTTGGCCAAGACAGTGGTAAGGTGTTTAAAAGGCAAGAAAGGCCAGAAACTTTTTAGTGTGGGGCTGGGAAGGAAGTAATCGAAAGATACACTTAAAAACACCAGTGGGATATATTTAAAACCCATCTGTGAGCCCAGAGAAATCGGATGCTGTGGGTTCCTTCGTTCCCTGTCAGAAACCCTGATAAAAATGATTAAATGTTCATGGCAGAGCAGGACTTGAGCACAAAATAAAAGCAATAATCCAGGTGGAGCACCAGGCAGGTCCTTGGCGGCATTAGCACACGGGAGCACTCCCTTTCCCATAGTCAGTGGCGAGAGGAGCCGGTGGTGATGCTGCAGAGGTGGGAGCGACCTCTTTGTGCCAGGATCTCTGGGCTCCGCTCAGCCCAGCGGAGGTTCACCTTCCTGTCGGCGTGTGCTTGTGCATCCTTCTGTCCAGGAGAGAAGCTCCTCGCAGCAGCGTTGTGGTTTTAGCCCTGGTCTTTTTCTCTGGGGGGGTGTGGTGGGGGATACGTGCCTTGCAGGAGGTGCTGGGGGTGCAGCCAGGCTGGCTCCTCCAGGCTGCTTCTCAGCCATCCCCTGGCACGGGAAAAAGCAATACTGAGCCTGAAGATGGATCCACCATCACCCCCAGCCTCCAGGCTCTGCTCAGCTCGCTGACCCAAAGCCACTCTGGGGACAGAGCCGGCATTCTTCCCTCTGTGCTGGGTAGAGGAGGATTTCCCTCAAGTTGCCTCTTTTCTTCTTGGGAATCTTTTCCCAGCGTAGTCAACCTGCTTCTCTCTGCTTTACTGTAAATATTTGTATCCTGCTAAACGGTGATTAGAACAGTCATTTGAAAAACAAATGTCCTTGTGTCACACCGTTCTCAGCAGAGATCCTGTGCTAAAGAACCAGATGGCAGTGCTGGAAGAGGAGCGGAGCGTTCGGTATCTCCCCCCGCTGCAGTATTATAAAGCCTGGTGCTTTTCCTTCTGGTCCTCTCACCGACGGCTTGCCTCTGCTGAGGTCATGGCCGAGGGCCTGCCTCGCCTGGAGAGCCTGTGGTGAAAACTGGTTTTAGAAAGTGGAATGAACTTGGTGAAATCTCCCAGAAAACGAGTCTGCTTCCCCAGAGCCGGTGCTGGGAGGTGTTTAGCAGCACAGACCGGTGGCCTGCTGGGCAGAGCGAGGTCTGGGGGGGCACATGCAGGCAGGAAAGGCTCGTTTTGCTGTTTGGGATCTAGGTCATCAACCGTGTGGTAGGGACAGTCTCTTCCCCCCAAATGCATGTTTTTCCTCCCAAAGTGGACTAGAACATCTGGTTAAAACCCCCAGATGTTTATGGGGAGATTAAGAAGGAAAATTCCACTTGTGCTCTTCAAGACCTTTTCCCTGTGTATTTGAACCTTGCAAAGATGATCTTCCCGTGGCTAACGGAGTCCCCTCCGCTGCCTGGCTGGTGCAGCCTGTGCCGTAGCATCCTCGGTGTCCCGCAGTGGCTGCTCTGCTCTCACAGGAACGTCCCTGGCTAGAAGGTGGCTCTGCTCTTTGTGTCCGTGGTTTTCCATTTCGTGGCGTGGATGCCTTCCTCCGAGGTCGCCCTTTTCTTGTCTCCCACTGGCTTGTTCCAGTGTCAAATCCCTTGTGCTTTTGCAGGCAAGAAATACTACTCTTGCCCCACAGAGCTGCCCATTCCGTCTTTTAGTGGAGATTTAAGACTTCGGCTTTTAGCGGAGATTTAAGCACCAGCGAGCGCTCACCCTGTGAACTTCTTACCCCGCGGTGCCGCGGCAGGACCTGTGGGTCCGCAGCTGGGGCACAGCAGAGGCGATGCTGGTAGAAAGTCACCCGCTTGCACTTTTAATGTCAGTGTCGTTCTGGAGCAGCAGGTTCCTTGGTGGCCCACAGACCCTGCGCTGCACCCAGTGGAGATCCCCTTGGGGTGACCTACGGTGAGAGTTAAAAATAAAGCTAGACTAAGCCTCCTTACTAAGCTTTCTCTCAGAAAAACCACCAGCGTCTCTACAACCCTGCTAAGCCCGAGTGTAGCTGAATTGGGCATATAAGGGGGTTTACCAGGTACAAAAAGGAGACCGAACCACACGTGAGAGCAGTCCGGAGGCTGTCTCTCAACCCCGTTTGGCCTCCACGCTGCTTTGTCACCAGGTACTCACGTTGGAGGAGGGTGAAGGCTGGTTGGGAGGCTTGCAGCTGCACAAGGAAGTGGGTGGTTTTTGCTTCAGACACAAGCGGAGCGGAGCTTGATCCCTGCTGCTCACCTCCAGGGAAGGAGGCTGGTGGGACCTGCTGCTTCCCTGAGGCCAGATGCTGCCCTGGAGGTGATGGGCACTGTCACGGTTTCCTAGCTGAAACTGGGACAGGCACCAGCTCCGCTCGTTTCCTCCACCACCTCCAGTCTGGGAAGGGGAGAATGCCACAGGCTGGCGTTCTCTGCCACCGCAGCATGTCTGTCTCCGTGTACACGGTGCGGTCTCCAAAATGGAGGTCGCCGTGGAGGCTGAGAGGAACACTTCCAAGGATGCAGCCCTTCCCCTGAGCAGCGCCAGCGTGGAAGGAATGCTTTTCTGGCCTGTGACACGGTGCCCTCTCCCAGGGATTCTGCAGCCATCAGCAAAAGCCTCTCTGCAACCAGCTGGAGCTGGAGCGTTACACCGAGGTGAGATGGAGCCTCAGCGCTGAACTGGCTGCTCCGGGTTGTGTAGGGATGGGGGTGAGCGTGATGTGGCCTCCAAGGCTTGAGGCTCATACAGGGACGTGTCTGAGGAGAGAGGCTGTTCCTGCAGGAGGAAGGCCAGCCTGTGTTCATCCCTGATCAGACGAGAGGTGGAAGCTGGCTTCGTTAGTGCTGCTGCCTGTTTGGCCGGCACCAAGATGGCAAGAACCCACCCATCCATCCCACTCCTCACAAATAAGTGGACAGGACCGAGGAAATGATTCAATCTTCTATATCACGGCGGTGTGTTTGCAGCCTGGAGGGCTCCAGCAGCAGGGACTGAACCGCTCCCCTCCGCAGGGACCGGTAGGACAAGGGGATGGATGCTGTGACCCAGAGATGTGACAGCTGAAGGTGTCTGTAAGGTGCTGCCAGCCGGGAGGATGCTCTGGCTAATCTGTTGAGACAAACGCTGCAGGGTTTTTTTTTGCGTGTTGGTGGTTTGGCAGGTTTCAGAGCTGTGACTTGTTTCTGGCATAAATGGTGGCGAGGTCGAGGGCTTCCAGCACTGGGTTGTGGGGGTGCCGGCCATGCAGGCTAAATTTCCCCACCGGCACTGGTGGGTTTGAAACCGAACTTCCTGGGAGGGAATCCCTGCCTTTTGCAAAAAGCAGATTTATCCACGCTGTGTGTCGTCCTTGTCTACTCTCGTGGCAAGGGACCACCGGTGGATTCTGCCGGGGCCTCTCCCTCCCACCGCCGGGACAGCCGGGTGGGCGGCGGGTCTCCTCGGAAGCCGTAAGCTGTGGCCATTCCCTGGGCGCGTGAGCTGTGCTGTCCGAGGAGAGGAGCAGCTTGGTGCCCTGCTGCCCTGCCACCCTGCAGCGGCGAGGCAGGGCGAGGGCAGGGTGACGGCACACGGGCGGTGGGTGCTCCAGCAGCCTTGGCTTCATCTGCGGCAGCTGAGAGGCAGCGCCGGGAGCTGGGGACAGAGGCGACCGCAAGGGCCGGCTCGCCACGGGGCTGCAGGGTGTTTGTGTTCACCCTTCACAGCCTTCGAGATAAACGTTTCTCTTCTTTTTTTGTTTGCTTTTGCCCAGCGATGTTAGGAGCAGCCATCTGTCCTCCACGCTAAGAGCAGAAAGCCTGAGGGTGGTGTACCCCGACACCGTCTCTGAGACCCCCGCCCCCTCCCAGCAGGTCGGCTCCCCTGGACAGACGCGCGCCCAGCTGCTCCGCAGCACCCCTGTCCTCCTGCCTCCTTTGCCTGGTTATCCTTATAAATCAGTCTTTCCTGCTGTCTAAGCCACATCCCCTGGCTGCAGCTTAATCCTGGGATTTCTTACCCAGCCTGCAGTGACAGGAGGAACATTATTCCCTTTGTCTCAGCCACAGCCATGTTTTGAAACCTGTTGCCATGTCTCTCCTCAGCCTCCCCTGTTTCTTCATCCTTTGCTCCACAGCCCTTGTGTCTGAGGTCTCTTACTTGAGCCGGCTTTTACCTTCTGGACGCCTTCCTCGTGAGCCGCGACCTTGCGGGGTGGCCTTGGGACGGCCTTGCTGCTGCGCCGGGGAAGGACGGTTCCTGCATCATGCTGGGTGTCCCCCACGGCGCGTTCCCCATGTGAGGCATTTGCTCTTTCTGCAGTTTTCTGATCCCGACTTGAGTCCGCCTGCTGATCCATTGCAGCCCGCCGATCCTCCGCCACGGAGCTGTTGCCCTCCCTCAGCTTGTACGTAGTGGGGAATTGCTCCGGCCTCGGAGCGGTGCTCCTCGCCAGGCTGCATCCCACGGGCTCAGACATCTCTCCCAGGGTGCTGGGATCCTTCTGAACTTTCTGCTGTCCTGGCTGGGAGTCAAAAAAGGATGTGCAGACAAACACAGCAAAAAAGGCTGAGAATTGTTGCGATTTGCCCGAGGGGCTCAAGGCTGGGGTTCAAAGGGAAGGCTGCGTGGGGATTTTGTGCTTGGAGTAGGGCTCAGGAGGAGCAAGTTCCCATCCGTGTCTCTGCTGGCTTTGTCTGTGTGCCTGAGTCACGATGCTAATGCTCCTCTCCTTGTTCTGTTGCAGATTCTGCCACATTCCCCACCATGGGTGACATGAAAACTCCAGATTTTGATGACCTTCTGGCAGCTTTCGATATTCCTGACATCGACACGAACGAGGCCATCCATTCCGGCCACGAGGAAGCTGACGCTCACATCAAGCAAGTCCCCGGGGAGCCAGGACCCCCTGACCACGTCCTCCCACACACAGACATCACTGCTGTCAGTGTGATTGTGAAGAACACCGTCTGCCCCGAGCAGCTTGATGCCCTGGACGGGCGCGGTAAAGATGGGCACGTCATTGGGCCCCGCTTGCTGCAGAATGGTTTTGGGGCCGCTGAGATGCCCAGGTCCCCCACCTCCAGGTCTGTGGAAGCTGTGGCATCCTCCAACGGGGAGTGCTGGGTGAAGGAAAAAGGCCCCAAACCCCTGGATATCTTCTCCCATTTTAGCCCCGATCCCAACGAAGACAACGCTGCCAACCTGATTGACAGACCCCGGGAGTGTAAACCGAAGGAGAAGTCCCTCGCTGTGCCCTCCCTCTCCCCATCCCCCACCCCGTCGCTGGACTGCAAAGAGCCCATGGGAGAGAGCACGGAGAACCTGCCCCCGGCTTTCCCGCAGTCCTTTGAAACAAGCCAGGCAGGGGGTGCAAATGGGTCCCCTCCTACCATCCCCTGCATCAAAAAAGAGGAGTCTGACTCGGAGGAGGCGGGCCACGAAGCCAGCCCGAAGGGTCTGGCTGCAGCCTTGGGTGACAGTCCCTTGGAGCACCTGAAATCGGTCACCGTTCGCTACTCCACGGATGATTCTCCCATCGCGTCCTGGCCCGGTTCTGACCCAAACCTTGACAGCAGCGCCAGCAACCTTCCTGAAGTGAAACACTCGCCTGCCAGCCCCCGGGAGCCGTTCTTCAAGGCCTCCTCACCGGTGGTACAAAGCCCCAGGCTCCCCACTTCTCCAAAGCAGCTGGACAACATCACCCTCAAGGAAGAGCAAGAAATGCTGGAGAAGTCGATGGGAAGTCCACAGAGTATGTCCAGTGCTGAAGAAGAGGAGGAAGAAGAAAACAACAATGATTCCCCTTCTTCCAATTCCTCACGGCCCCTGAAAGTGCGGATTAAAACCATCAAAACATCTTGTGGCAGCATCACCCGGACAGTGACCAGGGTCTCCTCGGATTCAGAGCCAGGCTCCACCAAGGGGTCGGCCGAGCAGAGCTCCCAGGAGACTTCTCTCGAGGGTGTCAGCTTCTCAGCGCTGGCAGAGAAAGAGGAAGGGATCGCGCTGGAGGTGCCCAAGGAGAAAATGGAGCTCTCCAGCCCCTTGAAAAACATTGAGGGGCCGAAAATTGTCAGTGTTCAGCTTGGCAATGGCACCAAGCTCAAAGGCACTGTCCTGCCCGTCTCCACCATCCAGAACGCCAGCAGCGCCATGCTGATCGCGGCCAGTGTGGCTCAGCAAAAATCCGTGGTGCTGCCGGCCAAGTCGGGTAAAGCCGTGGCCAAGAACATCATCAACCTGGTGCCACAGACCCTGCCCAAAGCCGACACCAGGACCAACGTCAGCACCGTGACGCAGACCACAACCATCACCACCACGGCCAACCAGAAAGTCAACGGCACCACGGTTGTGATGGTGCAGCCGCAGAAGCCTTCCCCTACCATCGCGGGCACCGTCATTTCCAGGAGCCAGTCCAGCCTCGTGGAAGCCTTTAACAAGATCCTCAACAGTAAAAACCTCTTGCCGACGTACAAACCCAACCTGAATCCTCCGGCCGACGCGAGCCTCACCCTGCCTCCCTTCGGATACCGCTGCCTGGAGTGCGGGGACTCCTTCGCCCTGGAGAAGAGCTTGGCTCGCCACTACGACCGGCGAAGCATGCGCATCGAGGTAACCTGCAACCACTGCACCAAACGCCTCGTCTTCTTTAACAAGTGCAGTTTGCTCCTGCACGCGCGGGAGCACAAGGACAAAGGGCTGGTGATGCAGTGTTCCCATTTGGTCATGAGGCCGATCGCTTTGGATCAAATGATCGGACAGCCGGACATCACCCCCCTGGTCTCGGTGACCTCCTTCCCCGCTAGCAAAGTGACTGGCGTGGCTCAGGACACCTTGGCCACGGCCAACGGGGCTCAGGACCTCCCCATCCTGCCTCTGAGCAACAGCTCGGAGCAGACCAACTACAGCTGCTTCAGGTGCCTGGAGTGCAAAGAACAATGCAAGGACAAAGCTGGGCTGGCCGCACATTTCCAGCAGGCGGTGACCACGGGGACGACCAGCAGCACGGTACGTAGGTGGGAGCTGGGTGCTGGAGCCACAGCAAGCCGTCTCTGGGGATGCGGGGCAGAAGTGGAGGACTCCAGGTGTGATCTGGGCACTCGTGCCTGTGCACGCCCGACTCCTCCTGATGGAAAACTCGTGCAGGAAGGAGGACGTTGAGCCGGGGTTTGGCTGGTGCCCGCGAGGCGCCGGGCGGAGGGAAGGGAGGCTGTTGTCGGCGGGTGATAAAGCTGCCCCGTGGGTGAAGGAGCCAGGGCGCGGCGGGGAGGGACGAGCGGGTCCCCAGGCACCGGTGCCCTGCCTGCCGGCACCCGCTGTGGGACGCAGCCGTCCCCGTGGAACCATGTTAGAGCTCTGGGCGCTGCTTCCTCTTTTGACGGCTTGAAGCACAAATGGAGTCTGGAGGAACCGGCGGAGGGGGGTGTGTGTGTGTTGGGTTCCCCCCACCCTGCTTGGAGAGCCAGCCTTGAGGTCCCTGATGCTCCCTGCTGCTGCCAGCACGTCCTGGTTCGTTAGGGCAGGCAGCATCCAGCAAACACGGGATTAATGCTGCCGAGGGATGACCTTTCAAAGGCAAGGCGGGGGGCAGGTCCACAGAGGAGCCCTGTCCTGCCGGTGCCATGCCTTCACCTTTCCCTTCCTCCAGAGACGATCAGCCCCCTCGGCTTCCTTTTTGTAGAAGGAATTTGCTGTTTCCTGGTAACTCTGTTTACTTCGAAGCTGCTGCTGTAGCCAGGACGCTGTTGAAGCGCGGTGCTGCGGCCCCGCTGCTGCAGAGGAGGGCTGCTTTCTGTCTGAAGGTCACCAGGAGCCCAGAGGTTCACATGCCTGCATGGATTGTTCTGAGGAGCTTTCTTTTAACAGGGGGAGGATTTGGTACTCTCATCCCCCCTCCTAGCCTTCCCGTGGATGGAGGGGCTGGGACGCAGCAGAGGGGGTATGTGCAGTGGGGCTGCAGCAGGAGCAGTGACAGGGCACAAAGGGAAGGAGATCAGGGACAGGAGAGCTGGGGGAAATTGTCCTTATCTCCCTGCTTGCACCTGCTGCCTGTGAATGCAGCAGAATAGTATTTCTAGCTCGGAGAGAGCCCGTCTGCGGGGAGCACTTGAGCGGGGAAATTCCAGCGTGAAGTTGCTGGCAGGGCAAAACCTGTTACCAGCCCTCACCTAGCCAGCAGCCGGGCTCAGCCCTAAACCAACACCTCCGACAAATGGCTTTGTCTTCCTTTTAAAAAAACAAAAATAAGAGACCCAGAGGCTTTCCTTGGCGCAGCGAGGGATGGGGCTGGCTGAGGCTGTAAGCCTCTGTAATCCTCTTCCTCACCTGCCACCTTTGATCGCCGCTCCCTTCCCGACATGCCCCTGTGTCCCTGCTCCATCTCCCGGGCTGCCTTCAGCTGCTGTTCCCGGTCCGATTTCTCTTCCCCTCTCGTCGCCCTGCTGCCGGAATCACCCTTGGGTCTGTCTCAGCAGCACTTTGGGCCCCAGTCTGGGCACCGGCAGCGAGGGGAGCCCGACTGCAGCTTGCTGTGCGTGGCATCTGCCTGGGGGCTGCTCCTCTCCTTCCTCGCCCCACCTCTGCCCTGGTTATCACATCTGTCAGGGCAGCTCCTGTTGGAAGCCCTGTCCTGTTTCCTCAAGGCCTTGGTGGCTTCTTCCCCTCCAGACCCCCATGTCCGTTTCCTGGCCTGGAGTTGGAATTAGTTTCAAAACGGTTTTGGCAGCTGCTGTGAATACGCCCCCGCTCCCTCCGGTAAAACTCCCTCACCAAGCGGCTGGTCCCCGGCTAACCCTTGGCACACGCTGCATCTGGGACCCATCTGTGATGAAAAGCCTGGAAAAAAGGCATCTTGTCTGCTTGTGAAACGCCCTCAACAATTACCCGGCAAGCTGGCGCGAGCAGATTATCTCCTGAAACGTGCCCTGCAGAGTCCCGGCGCTTCTCCCGGCGGCACGTGGCTTGGGGCTGCTTCGGGTGCTGGGGGCTGTTGGCCACGTCCATCTGCAGAAAAGGCTTAAAAGCCCTTTGGTACAGGTGGGTACGTGCCAGGCTGAACCTCTCGATGCTCTCCTCCCCCCCAGGTTTGTACGACGTGCCCCATGATCATGTCCAATCGCTGCAGCTTTAACGCCCATCAGCGGATGCACAAAAACCGGCCGCCCCACGTCTGCCCCGAGTGCGGAGGGAACTTCCTCCTGGCGAACTTCGAGAGCCACCTGAAGGAGGCCTGCCTGCACTTCTCCCGCAGAGTGGGGTACAGGTAGGGCCGAGCTCGGCAGAGGGACGCGGGGGGGTGTGCCGGACCAGTGGGGAGAGCCCCATGTCCGCGGCGGGTTTCTGTTTTGCAGGTGGGGCAGGAATTCACGTTCCTTCTCCCCACCAGTGCTGGGCGCGGGGCTGAGGGTCAGCGTCGTGCTGCGCCCTTTCTCTGGCTCTCACACCTTTAGCCCCAGGGGAATTTTCCTCCTCCTGGGACCTACTGGCCACCATGTCGCCTCATTCCTGGCTGGCAGCATCAGACCCCCGCAGTCTCTCCCTGCTCCTTCTGATGAGCTCCCTGGGCCCTGGATCCACCGGTGCTGGGCGGGACTGGTTGCGCCTTACTGGAGCATTCCCAGTGCCCAGATCTGGTTTGGATCCTGCTGTCCTTGGGGCAGGTCAGACAGGGAGCAGGCGTGCACCCTTGTGCTCCGGTTTCTCTTTGCCGTTAGCGTGCCAGTCGCCATGGGGGGGCTTGAGCTCCCCTACCCCTCACCTCCTGCTCTCCTTCGCTCTCCAGGTGTCCCAGCTGCGCTGTGGTCTTCGGTGGGGTCAACTCCATCAAGTCCCACATCCAGACCTCCCACTGCGAGGTGTTCCACAAGTGCCCCATCTGCCCCATGGCGTTCAAGTCGGCCCCCAGCGCCCACGCGCACGTCTACACGCAGCACCCTGGCTTCAGCAATCAGCAGTCCAAGTAAGTGCTCCAAGAGCCGCATCCCGGCAGGTTTTGCCAGAAGAAATCACTCCCAGCAGGTGACAGGATGAGAGCAGGTGGCCTCATGTTGCGCCAGGGGGGGTTTAGATTGGATATTAGGAAAAATTTCTTCACTAAAAGGGTTGTCAAGCGCTGGAACAGGCTCCCTGGGGAAGCGGTGGAGCCACTGGAGGTATTTATGAGACGTGTAGATGTGGCCCTTGGGACACGGCCTGTGGTGGGCTGGGCGGTGCTGGGCTTAGTGGTTTGACTCGATGATCTTCAAGGTCTTTTCCAACCTAAACAATTCTGTGATTCCAAGAACTGGGAGCATCCTCAGTGGGTGGGACGCTGCGGGAAGAGCTCAGCACCAGCATGGGGAGCTGCCTCCACCTGCTTTTTACTTTCCCATCCTGTGTGTGGGTCTGACCGTGCCCAGGGCTGCTCTCAACCTCCTTGCCAAAACGGTTCCTCCAGGGTCCTCCTGACCCCAGCCCGAGCTGTGCCGACAGCGGTGCCTTTTTCCTCCGGCAGAATGATTTACAAGTGTGCAATGTGCGACACGGTCTTCACCCACAAGCCCCTGCTCTCCTCCCACTTCGACCAGCATCTGCTCAACCAGCGGGTCAGTGTCTTCAAGTGTCCGGACTGCCCGCTGCTCTTCGCCCAGAAGCGCACCATGCTGGAGCACCTCAAGGTAACGCTGTGCCCGCGCTCGGCGCTCTCTGCGGAGCCCCTTGATGTTAATTATTGATGTAAATATTTGAGCCGCCCTCCTTCACCGGGGGCATCATCGCCGATGCAGCAGGGCCCTGAGATCTGGCTCCCTTGTCACCCAGAGCCTGAGGAGATGAGCCTGGCTGCAGGCTGCGGCCTGGGGGTGCGCAGGCTTTTCTTCTGGGCTGCTGAGGGAAGAATCCCGACCCCAGACAGCTGCCAACACCCTGGTCTTTGCTTTCCAGAACACTCATCAGCCCCAGAAGCCGAAGGAAGACCTGGCAAAGAAGGCAGCCATCCTGCTCACGCCGAAGCAGGAGCCTGTCGAAACGCCCGTGTCCAAGATCTCAGAGGAGTCGTCGTCCTCCACGGAGGAGGACGAGCCCCCCAGCTCCCCCGAGCTGCGCAAGACCAAGAGAAGCCGCTTCCAGCGCAAGACGGTCAACAAGTCCAAGGGCAGCGGGTGGACGTGCGGCGTCTGCCACTCCTGGTTCCCGGAGCGCGATGAGTATGTCTCCCACATGAAGAAGGACCACGGCAAGGTGAGCAGAAAGCTGGGGTCTCCAGCTGCGGCTCGGCCAAGCCCTCGGGAAGGGGGGCAGGGAACGTGTGTGGCACGGAGCAGCGGGGCAGGACACCCTGGTTCCTTGCTGGGCCGGGAGCGTGTTCTGCTGCAGCTGGGATGTGGATTCTCCCCCCGGCACAAACTCGGTCAGGGTTGAGGTTTGGGGGGCAGGGACGTTACCTGGGTGAGCAGCAAAGACCAGGTACTCGTCACCCAAATGTGGCGTGGGCGAGGAGAGAGAACCTGAGGCAGCGCCGAGTTCCCACGTCCGGCTTCTCGCCTGCAGCGGGGAGCCCTGCGCTCCCCTCGGCTCCCCGTGCCGTCCCCACCTGCCTCTTTGTTCCTTGCAGTCGGTGAAGAAGTTCCCGTGCCACCTGTGCGAGCGGTCGTTCTGCTCCGCTCCCAGCCTCCGGAGACACGTGCGAGTGAATCACGAAGGGATCAAGCGCGTCTATCCCTGCCGGTACCCGCAGCACCTGCCCCCACTCGGGCTGAGGAGGGGGGGCTGGTTTAAGGGGGGCGGCTCCGCTTCCCCCGGGCTAAGCCCTGGTCGGGAGGGTAGAGCTACAGACAGCTGATACGGTGGGCACCCAGCACGTGTCTGGGAAGCAGGAGGGTGAGGAGGGACCGGGAGGGACCGTGGCGTTTTATACCCTCCAGAGGGACGTGGATGATCACGTTTGTGGGCAGGGTGAGGGGTCGGGGTGCTGGGGGCAGCTTTCCCAGGGGGCCGGGGCTCGGTCCCGCACAGTCGTGCTAGAGCATCTTCTCGCTGCGGAGCGTCGCTTCATTGCCTGCTCTGGCCCTGCAGGTACTGCACCGAGGGCAAAAGGACCTTCAGCAGCCGGCTCATCCTGGAGAAACACATCCAGGTGCGACACGGGATCAAAGTGACCGACCAGATGAAGAGCCAGGAGGTCGTTATCGCCCGGATAGGGACCGGCACCACGCAGGTACGCGCTCGCTGCTGTCCTGGGGTGCTGGCAAAGGGCTGGGGCCTTGCGGAGGTTTGGGGCAGGGTTGAAGGCATCGCCGTGAGCCCTGATCCTGGCTTGCTCCTGCCTCCACACGTCCCGCGGGGCCTGGGCCCAGCAGCTCCCTCCCAGCGTGGGGCCCAGCGCCTGCCGGATGGGTGCGGGCGCCGTCTGGGCACAGCTCGCTTGGCTCCCGCCCTCCCTGCCAGCGTGGCAGCGGCTGCGCTTGGCCGGCTCAGCCCCGCGCCGTGCGCTGGGAGAGAAGGGAAAAGCTCCCGGCGCGCTGGGCACCTGCCGAGGAGCTGCCCCAGGCGCGTCCAGGGCCGCTGCGGGAGCCCCGCGGCGCTGGGAATTCCCTGAGCGGGCTGGGCTGTGCCCGGAGCTGCTGGAATTGGGCACCCAGTAACGCTCACCCGGAACGTTCCCGCAGGTGTCCGGGCGGAAGCGGAAACTTTCCTCGGACGAGGGTGACTCGTGCAGCGAGGAGCCGGACAGCACCACCCCTCCCTCCAAAAACCCCAAGGGCGACCGCAAGGCCCCCTTCCGCTGCCGCAAGTGCGGTTACCTCGCCAGCAGCTCAGCCGACTTCCAGGAGCACATCCCCCAGCACCGGACTGACGAGAGCTCCCACCAGTGCCGGGAGTGCGGGCTCTGCTTCACCTCCCAGGTCTCCCTCAACCGCCACCGCTTCATCACCCACAAGAAGAAGAAGGGAGCGAGCGAGATGGAGGAGCCGGGGCCCCGGAGCCCGCTGGAAGGAGGCGCCCAGCACGTGGCCGACGGGAAGCTCTCCTGCAAGGTGTGCGGCCGCTGCTTTGACAGCCAGCTCAACCTCAAGACACACTTCCGCACGCACGGCATGGCCTTCATCCGCGCCAGGCAGAACGCCAGCCCCGAGAACTAGCGCCCCGGCAGCGGGTACGTACCCAGCAGCTGCCAGCGCCCGCCTGGGCCCCCCTCCTCCTCCTGGGCAGCCTTTCGGCAGCGGCGCGGGGAAGAGACCGTAACGGGGTTTGCACGGTCCGGCCGGACCCGCGCGCCTGGCTCAGCGGGGGCTCAGCACCCCCGGGCTGCCGGGGCGGGCAGGATGGCGGCTGCCTTGTGCAGGAGGCGAAGGGCAGAGGCCGGACGCGCTGCCTGGTGCGCGGGGAGGCCGACGGTTCGTTCGCCGCTCTGTCCTCACCCGGGGACGTGACTCTCCCCGTGGCCGCTTGTGCCTGCGGGGAGGGACAGTGGCCTTCCTCCCGCGGGGATGAGGAGGGGAGAGGGACGCCCCGCACCCCGCGGCCAGCCTGGGCAAGCCCGAGATGTCGTCTTCACACCCTGGGCCTCGCTGCCGCTCTGCCCGTGCGGGACGGGAAGGCAGCTGGTGGCGCAGGGCAGGACCTGGGGACCAGGGGCCACTTCTCCATCACAGGGAAGAGATGGCTGTGATGGCAGAAATGTCACAGCAAAATCCACCCCTTTTTTTTTTTTCTTTTTTTTTTTTTTCCCCCCTCTCCCTTTCCCTTTTCAATGTTGTTTATTTTGTGTTTTGCTGGGAACTGGGGGGAGAAGCCAAGTCCAGGCTTGTCACAGAGACCCCCCCCCGGCCCCTCTCTGGCTCCGCTCACCTGCCAGATGTGCCAGGTCCTTCACCATCACTTGCACTAATGGCGGACACTGGTCACTTCGTGCCCCAGGACGGCCGCACTCAGGCCCCGGCTGGCAGTTTCCCCAGGGAGGAGGAGGAGGAGATTTTAATTTGGCAGAGGAAAAACCAGGCACCAAAACCAGGCCCCTGGGTGAGCTCAGCGTGCGCCCGCCAGCACCGTCACCCCACGGGCACCACGAAGCTGCACCGAGTGTTTGCTGGCGCTGCAGCGACGGGGGCCCCGTCCCCCCAGGATCCGTGCCGGCCGCTCTCCGGGTGAAGGGGCCGTGAGGAGGGAAAGCCGCTGCTGGATCCCGTTACAGACTGAAACGCTGACGGTGAGTCTTGGGGGGGCTTTTCCCAGGGGCACTGGTGTCACCCACAGCCGCCCCCCACCCGTTCCCACCCAGCTCCGGGGGCCGAGGGCTCTGCTGCTGCCCGGGCTCGGCTTCACCAGCTGCTCCTCTTCCTCGGCCACCCCTCGGCGGGCACAACGTGGTGCCCAGCACGGCTCAGCACCGCGGGGCCCGACCGAGCTCCCCCTCGGCCACTGTGAACCACATCCCTGCACACACGCGTGTGAGCGCTTGGCCCCAGCACAGCAGGGTCTCACCTGCTCGGGGTTGTCACCGTGTCCCACTGTTTCCTTCAAAAAAACACAAAAAACAAAAACAAACAAAAAAAAAAACAAAAAAAAAAAACCAGCCAGAAAAGAAACTTCTAGTTGTTCTGTTTGTTTAGCGCCTGTGCTTGGGGTAGGGTATTTGTGTGAGTAATTATTTCAGTAACTTAACTTTGGGCTCCTCCTTATTTCCTTGTGAATAACCTCTAACACGCTGTGTAAAGTTGTATCATACACTAAAAGTGACAAAAAACAAAAAACTACTGTTGTGATTTTGGGTTTTGTTTTGGGGTTGGTTGGTTGGGGTTCCCCCCCCCCCCCCCCCCGTTACTTTTTTGGGGTGGGGAAAGCTGGTTTGCTAGGGTTGGGGTTGGGTTCTTCCCCCCCCCCCCCCCCCCCCTTTTTTAAGTGCAAGGGGCCGTAATCCTCCCCCTCGCTGCAGGTGGATTCAGCTGAATGGCACACATGGAGCAAGGGGGGGCTTTGAAAATAAAAGGAGAAAAAAAAAAAAAAAAAAAGCAACCAGCAGTTCCCCCAGCCCCTGGGCCAGGACCACCCCCCTCCCCTGGCGCTGAGCCTCCCCACCCCCCACCCCCCAGCCGTACTGCGTGGGGCTGTGAACGTGTAAATGATGTTTAATAATAGAGAAGAACCTAAAGTTTCTACGAGTTTTAGAGGAAGGAAACAAAACAAATTGCTTTGTAATCTTGGTTTTCAAGCACTTCAGTGCCTTTAGATCGACACTTCTGTTAAAGCGGGCGGGGGGGCGGCTGAACACTTGTTTTAGGGGTTGTGATTATGCTACATTAAAACTACGGGCACTGCAAGAGGCTCTCAGGTATCCTTTATTCTTGTAGTAATAATGCAATTAAACTTTTAGTGGTTTAACCCCTGCTGTGCCCTGTCTTGCTTACCTGGCCCCGCGTGTGTCCCGGGAGGGGTCCTGCGTCCCCCACCCCATCGCAAGGGTATTGGTCCTGCCCCAAAAATGAGGTGGAAGGGGCTGAGGGCCCCCCCCCTTCCATCCCTGCTTCCCCAGAGAGGCCTGGGGGCTGCGCTGAGCCCCCCACCCTGCTGCAACACAGGGGAACCCCAGAGGAGGGCTGTGATTGCCTGCGACCGTGGGTTGGGGGTGCCCCTGGCATGGGGACCCCCACTCAGTCCCTGATTAATGCCCCCCACGGTGGTTCCTGGCCACGGGCAGCCAGCATTTTAAAATAGAATTTTTGTTTTTTAATGCTAAACAATCAACATGACAAATAATTAGTGCTAAACAAAGAGACTGAGGACATCCAGGGTTACAGGCCGGCGCAGGGGGCAGGGGGAGCAGGGGGACGGGTGGGGGGCACCGCTCGCATGCCGGCAGGGCGGCACATCTGACCAGCAGGACGGGCTGAGGCTGGGGGGACGGGGGGGGGTGGGACATGGGGGGGTCGCTGCTCTTAAAGGAAGGGGCTGTCAAAAAGGGGGGGGGGGAGGGGTGTGGGGCCCCCCGGAGACCTGGTGGGGGTGCGAGGGGGGGGGGCTAAAACTTTTGGACTGCCCTTTTGCCTTCCCCTGGGGCTGGCAGTGCCGAGCCTGGGGGGGCCGGGAAGGCACCAGGCTCCTTCCCCCCACCCCGTCCCATCCCTGGAGCTTCTGCTCAAACCCAGCCCAGGGCTGCAGGGAGGGGACCCGCCGGCCGCAGCCTGACATTCAAGACAAGAGACAGCAGCCAGAAATTATTGCAAGGGGAGGGGGCGGGGGGCGGGGGGGAAGCTTCACAGTCCCAAATTCCTGGAACACAGTCAGAGGAAAAGGTGCTGGGAGGAGCGGGGGGGCAGCACCGGCACCCCAGCTGGGCAGCGGCCTCGGGACCCCCAACCTTGACGTACCGGCTGTGGGTGCTACGGGAGGGGGTGCCCTACGCTGGCTGGGACAAGGGGACTTTCATCAAAGAGGGGGGTGGGGAGGGGAAAAAGGGGATGCGA
Organism: Falco naumanni; assembly: GCF_017639655.2. Taxonomy (NCBI): domain Eukaryota; kingdom Metazoa; phylum Chordata; class Aves; order Falconiformes; family Falconidae; genus Falco; species Falco naumanni. Next base: position 1,888,462 of record NC_054073.1, read on the forward strand.
GAAAGAAACGGGCCCAGAGTGGGGGCTGAGCAATGCCGGGGCGGGGGGGGGAACATGCAGGGAAGGGCCCCCCGGGTTCACCTCCGCTGCCGTCGTGCGGGACCAGCAGAAGGCTCAAGTGGCGGCGGACGCCGGAGGGTGGGGGCCAGGCCCGTCCCCCCCAGGTCCCGAACATTTCATGAGATTGTGGGGGGGGTTCACAGGACACCAACGGGCGTAATACTGACAGGAGGGAGGCGGCAGCGCGGGGGCGAGCGCTATCCCCACATCCCCAGGCCCTTTGCTGCTTTCACCTGGCCGCCCCGACCCCGCACGCGTCGCACGGTTACCGCATGATCCGTTTCGCTTTGATTTTCACAAGTGGAGGGTTTTTTCCTGCTTCGGGTTTGGTTTTTTTGTTTGTGTTTTTGTTTGTCCTTGTTTCATTTTGTTGAGGAGCCTTGGCAAAAGCAGCCCCAGGACGACGCTGAGACTTGGCCTCCTTTTTACCATCGAGGACCAAGAGCTGCTTCCCCGGGAGCAAAGCTCGGGCCCGGGCCGGGCGCGGAGTCGTTCTGGGAGAGGGAGGCCCGCGGCCGTCACATGATGCCGTTGGTGAGGTACTGGAAGCCATCGTAGAGCTTGGTGGTGATGGAGCGCATGCTGCCGTCCACCATCTGCTCGATCAGCAGCTGCAGCTGCTCCTCCGTCATGTTCATGTGGAACCGCTCCTTCAGGTTGCGGATGGTGGACGAGCCGTGGAAACAGGGGAGCTGCGACCCTGCGGGGAGGGAAGGGCAGGCTTTGGCACGGGGGCCTGGGGCGAACGCAGCCCCCAGGGGCGCGGCGGCCTCCATCCAGCGGGACCCTTCGCTTGGCGCTGGCCCCGAGGCCGCTTTGTGGCACGGGGACCCCCCCCCGGTGCTGCAGGACACCGCCACGTTTGGGGCCTGGTCCCACACCGAGGGAACGGCGACCCCCATCCCTCGGGGGTGCTTCAGGCTTCCCGGGGGCACCGCAGTGCTCGGCCGTCGCCACAGGCACGTCTCCATCCTGTAGTGCTCCATGGCGGACCGGGGGATGCTCCCTCTCCCTCTGCTCACACCCACCCACTCCAGGGATCCAGTGTCTCCCCGAGGCCTTTCCCTGGGGCAGGAGCTCCCCGCACAGACCCCAGACCCTAAGAGGGCTGCCCGGAGCCTCTCCTCATACAAGACCCCTCTGGATGCTCTCCCAACCTCACCAGCTCTCCTCTGCGCACTGAGGGTCCCTGAGCCGTTTCTGGGTGATGCTCTGCGCAGCCCGGACGCACGCGTGGCACCTCGGGGGTCCCCGGCCCCCCTTACCTTGCTGCATGATCTCCACGATCTGCACCACTTTATCCATGTGCTTCCTGGCAGCGATGAGACCCTGCAGCATCAGCATCTTGTAGTAGTTGAACATGTCGCCGTCCAACCCGCCCATCACCTGCAGGGGAGGGTGGAGGGCAGCGGATGGAGACATTTTAGGACAAAGGGGCGCCCTAAGCAGGGGGACAGTCAACAGGATGGGCACGAGAGGATTTTTTAGGGATTTTCACTTCTCTGAGCAAAGCCGCATTGCAAACGGGGCACCTCCCGCCCTCGGCTCATCCAGGAGCAGCGCGGGGATCACCCCTTGCCATCACGTCCCCCGCTCACTTACATCCACAAATTCCGTGGTGAGTTTGAAGGCAGACGTCTCGAAGCCAAGATTCCTGGGGGAGCTGGAGAGGATGAACCCGAAATCGATGTGGATTATGTGTCCATCTGCATCCAGCAAGATGTTGCCGTTGTGCCTGTGCACGGGAGGGAAAACTTTCCATTAAACTCTGCAGGCGCATGCGTGGCCCTGGGAGCAGCAGCACCCTCCGCTCCCAGGATTTCCCTGCTGTATCTGGGGACAAAGTGACAAATCCCAGTGGGAGATGCAGCTACGGCGTGGGGACCCACCTGTCCTTGACCTGCAGTAGGTAGCAGACCAGGCAGTAACCGGCACAGCTCTGCACAAAATTCCTCTGGGCCGTCAGGAAGGATTCGGTATTGTAATTGCCATGTTCTTGCAGGAAATAATCCAGCAGCGAAAGCAGGGATTGCTTCTTGATTTGGTGGATGGACACAGCATTCACGACTGGCTCAATCATGCCGCTGTCGGCAGAGATGACGAGGATTTTGTATGGCTTGATCCAGAGCGGGACACGCTCCTGCTCCCAGATGGACTGTGGGAGAGAGAGAGAAAATCCCTCAGGGCCCAGGGCGGCCCCACACGGCTGCAGCCCCCTAAGCAGCCCCTCTCTCAGCCCCTCTCTCGTCTCACCTGCAGCTGCTTGAGGACCTGGAAGGCGAGCAGCTCCTGCCGGAGGTCGTCCCCGCACTTGACAATGACGGAGAGGAGGCGCCAGGAGGGCAGGTGGCCGTAGGGGGACCCTTCCCGGATCCTCCTGCAGGGAACGGGCGAGGACGGGAGCGTGAGGAAAGGGAGGGTGGGCAGCAACCAGCCCGGGGGTCTCCGATCAGAGGTTTGGGGGCAAGGAAGGCCTCTGGAAACGCAGCAGCTCTGCTCAGTTGGGACGGCAGCAGGATGAGTTCCAGTGCCCAGAACTGCAAGAACTGCGCACCGAGACTTCCCCGAACAATGGTGCAAGTCCCACCCGAGCCACAAGCCATCCCCGAGACAGCAGGAGGGAATTACCTCCCCCGGAATCTCCCAGCCCCCCCATCAGAACAAGGTGGACGAGACCACCCCCAAATGTATAGAGCCCAGGGGGCTCCCTCTCTTGCTCAAGGAGAAATCTGGGGGTTGGACACACAATCTGGGGAGCAGGTACACAGATCAGTTTATTTTGGGACCGGCCAAGACTTCTGACTTAAAGGATGCCTATAGATACCGGTAAAGCCCCTCAAAGCCTAACCCAAGAGCCGCAAGACTGCTGTGGATTTTCCCCCTCCTGCAGCACACCCGCTGCTCGCTGCCATTCCCCCCCGCGTCCCGAGCAAACACCCACCCTGGGGACGAGCAGGGCCTAAAGTCGAGGCCGTGGTTATTTACTGGGCAAGTCAAAAGAGCAATTTCCTTGGATTTCCAGGGCAGACAAAGTCCCTGCAGCGCCGAGGCCAAGCCAGCGCTTCCAGCCCTACCTGACTTTCTCCTGCCAGGGCTCCTTCAGGGCGACAGCGGACGGGTCCTCGGGGTCCCTCTTGAAGGAGGTGGGGGTGTGCGCCAGCTGCTCCGAGAGCCGCCGCCTGCAAGACAGAGCTGTTACAGCAGCGAAACCCGCTGTTGAGGGAGAAAGTAGCGTCACCACGTGCACCCAGAGCACTTGCCGAAGCCCATGGGCTCACCCCACGCCCCGCGCCAGGGCCACGTCCCCCGCCTCCCAGCACGGAAGGTGCCGGCAGTGAGTGGAGGGGCCGTGCCAGCCCAGAGCGCCCTTTTCCTGCCTCTGTTCAGGGCTGTCATAAGCCTTCGCCACCCAGAGTTTGCCCCTCCTCAGCCTTTAGTGCAGATGGTTTTTATGAGGAAACCAGCAGAGGAATTCTGCACCCCCCGCCTTTTTGCACCTGAACTCGTAACCCATCGCGATAAAGCTACTGCCGGGGCTGCCCTCGCCGCGCCAGCCTCACCTGATGTCTCCAGCAGCGATGAACACGGGCTCCCTGCTCTCCTGACTAGTGATGCTGTCCACAGAGAACTGGGAGATGTTGTCACAGCTGTTGGTGTGAATCTCTGGCAGCTGGGAGGGGGAAGGTGCGAGAGGTGGGATGCAGCAGCTACTGCCATGCGATTCCCACCCCTCTTTTCCCCCAGGCAGGAGCTGAGGTAGCACCACCATCCTGCACGGTGCTGTGCCAGATGCCAGCAGCATCCCGCAGCACCAGCAAGGGACAAACCCTGCCCGGCACCTGCAGCCTCACCTCCACCTGCAGCTCCACGATATCGTCCACGGACCAAGCTTCGTCGTCGTTGTCGTAGTTGGGGACGGTGGTGAAGCTGCTGGTTCTCTGCTCGTGCGTGATCCCGCACTCCGGCAGGTTCTCGGCCGAGCGGGTGCTCCGGATGCGGTTCTCGGGGATGCGAGCGGGCACATTCGCTGTGTCGAAATTGTCACATTCAAGTACTTCAACGTAGATTAAATAGGGAGCCTGGGGGAAGCAAACCCAAGCGTTAGCAGGGCCGGCTGGCTGCAGGAGGCAGCACGACGCTCCGCGCCTGCAGGGCCTGTGCGTTTTGGAGGAAAAGCGGCGATTTTCAGTAGGTGTGGAGCTGCCGCGCACAGCTCGGAGCTCGGCTGCTCCCAGGGGTCTCCTCCCTGTCCCAGCTGCCTGGCACATCTCCCACCCCACCCCACCGCTTCCCGCTCTGGAAGCTCCCCCCGCTCCCAGGACCCAGGAGATGCCCTCAGCACCCATGTGAAGCCCTTCTTCCCCTCGACCCCCAAACAGGGGCCGTGCTGAGCACGAAAATCTGCCTTTTGAGGCAAAAGCCGCTGTCTGGCCGGCCGCACCTTGTCCTTGGAGTTGAGGACGACCGCCTGGGTGTGTGGCACCCGCACCACGTGGTGGTCGAAGCCGGCCGTCGGGAGCCAGGCGCGCGCTGGCAGCTTGTGGTTCAGCAGCGACAGCTCCGAGATGAGCCGCTGGGTCTTCTGCTCTTTGGTCGGCAAGGTGGCCAGGCGCTTCCCGATGGCGATCAGGGATTTGATGAATTCTCTCTCGGGGGCAAGTCTGACTGGCTAAAAAAGGTTTAGGGAAGGAGGGTGGGGGGAGAGTGTTAGCAAGGCAGCGGGTCAGTAAGGTGCTGGCAGTTTTGCAGTCAGGCTCCACAGTCTAAACGCATCGGGATAAATTCCAGAGAGAGAAAGAGGCTCTTCCCTGCTCCCAGATGATGCTCCCACAATGAGCTGAGCTCATCACCCGGGAGCAGAGCAGGACAGGACTGAAGCTCTCTTTCCCTTCCCGTTGTGCTGTCCAGACTCCCACCTCCCCATAACTCCGACGGCCCCCCAGGAGCTCCCCCCCCCCCGCCCCGATCCCCAGGGCCCGGAGCCCGCAGCCAGCAGAGGGAGCGCAAACCGGCTCCATCCCCAGCTCGGCGCTGGTTTTTGTTCTATCCTCACCCTGAAGCTTCGATGGAGGCTCCATCCGACCATTTTGCAAAGATCAAACCGTAATTCAGGAAGCCCCTTGGACCCAGGAGCCCTCCAGCACCCACCGGCTTGAGCCGAGCTCTCTACTCATTTTTTTCCCCAAGTTTTTAAATCAGGACAACAAACGATTGTGGCTGATTTTGCCATTTAAGATGCAGAATTAAACTTGCAAAGTGTTCGCTGCACAATCATGCTGGAAATGCACATGCAAAAAGCTACGGAGCGTGAGAAAAGGAAGCAAAGGAAAACGTCGGAGAGCCGGGAATGGCTGCACAGCAAAATAAAGGGATGGTGAAGAGAGGAGAAGGATCAGTCTGGTGGTTCCCTTTTGGGAAAGAGCAGGTGGGGAAATCGTTTGTATCTGTAGTCCACGTCAAAAATCCTTCCAAACTCAGGGGTAAGCGCTGTCCTCTCCTCCACAGCGCTCTGCTCTCTTGCCCACCTCGCTGGCGAGCGCAGCAGAGGCATCCTCGGGACAGGAGGAAGCGCTTGCACGGCCTCTAAGCCAGCAATGTCGCTTTCACGTACGAGGCAGAGGATAAATATTTCAAACCCTGCACCAGTGGATGCACTGGAAAGCGCCTGGTCCCATCAGACCCTGCTCTGCCACCCTGCACCCCAAGGCTCCCTTGACCTCCGGGACAGTTTCCCTCGATTGCATTTAATCCAATTTCTGCAAAAAGCAGAACGATATCCCACAGATGCTCTGCTCCTTCCGACCCCTCTCCCTGTCCTCTGCCATCGAACCCCGACGGCTGCGATGTCCCTGCTCCTCCAAGGGCTCCTGTGCTCTGGCCGATGCAGGTTTCCAGGTCTGGCACATAGTCCAAGGATCCCAAAGCATCTCCTGAAGCATCTTCTCCCTGTTCTGCGAGTGGAGCAAAGCCGTCCCGGCCCCGGCCCCACCTCTGTGACCTGTTCCACACCTCTGATATTCCTGCTCCAGCTGCAAACCTTCAGGTCTCAGTTCCTCCAGCCAGAAACACGCAGCCGGGAAACGTCCTCCCCATCCCACCCCGCTCCAAAGGCATCCCACCGAGCACCGCTCCGCTCTTCACTGTTACCGGGGGACTCAGCACGGAAGTTTCGCATCCTGTTATGGAGAAGCAGCTTTGGAAAAAGGCATGAGCTGAGCTGGGGCCATCGCTGGCTGAGCCATCGCAGGAAACGCCATCCCCAGCCTGCCCGAAGAGCCACAGAAAGTCCGTCGTGCTGGAGCTGGGCTGCGGAGAGCTGCTCGTGCCCTGGCTCATAAATATCAGAGTCCTGAAGCCAAGCAAACAGCGAAGGATGGAAGATGCTCTTCCCTCATCCGACCACCCAAAGGATCCTTCTGTTGCTCTGAGCCAAGATAAATATTTACTTTCTACCGTTTACTTTCTACGACAGCAAAACATTTCACTGGCAGTGCTTTGAAAAAAAAATAAAAAATATTCCTGCTCTTAAATTAGTCAGGGATTTGTGCTTGTGTTTTGCTAAGACACACTCCAGGAGCATCCATCTCCCCACACGGGTTCCAACCGCTTCCCAGGCCTGGGCAGGGACGATGCCACCGATCTGTCCCTGGCTACCGGGACGGCAGTGGAGGGAGCCCCAGCTTCGGCCGACGGCTTTGGAGCGGTGCCGGAGGTGTCACGTCGTGGCGAAGGGGCAAGGCCGCTCCGGCTCTGCGCAGCCATCGTGCCCGGGGGAGGTTTAAGCATCTGAAACGGGAGCATTGACCTGGGACGCTTTCCAGCCTCAGCTGCCACAGTGTCTTCTGCTGTCCCACCTGCCCCTGCCCTGACATCCCGCCTCTCCTCCGCTCAAACCACCGCAATTCGTCATTCCAGAGCGTCACACAGCGAAACCGTGGCTGCCCCCATTCCTGCTGCCCACGGTCACTCGCTCCCCAGGAGGGAGACCCACCTGATGTACTCACAGGTGGAAACTACTCAGCGGTGCAGAGCAGAGCTGCTACCTGGTCCCTTCAGCCTAGCTGCCTGCCATGGGGATTTCAGCACCAGTGATAAATGCCGTGAGCCTTCAGCTTGGCGCAGGTGCCTGCAGCGGGTTTACGAATTTGGCATAAACGGTTGCAAAAAAAAACGGGCTGCAAAAAAAGCAACACAGCTGCTGCAGTGAGCATCTGCCACGGATAAACAACCTGGGGCTGGAAAGCCTGGAAGGAAAGGTCTCCTGCCACTGGGGAGAGGAACAGGCACTTGCTACCGCCCGGCGCCGGGTGCCGGCGAGATGGATGGCACAGCCACGGTGCCGGCAACACCCATCGCCGCAGCCGGAGAACTGCCAGGACACTTCTGTGAGGCCCTGGGACCGAGGAGCCTGTAAGCGTTCTGCTGCCACCGAGCCTCAGAAAGCCACCAGAGGAAGAGACGCCGCTGCCTTCGCTCCGCTGGCAGGAGCAGGAGGCGGAAAAAAGCAAGTGACTCGCCTAAAGCTGGGTGGCAAACTGGGACCAGCCCAGCATCCTGCCTCCCACCCATGGCGGCCCGAGACCCTGCGCCCCTTGCACCACTTCAAACAGCGGAGCTGGAGGTGACTGATAAAAAAAATGAAAAGGAGGAGACTGCATCGGGGTGGACTCAGGGGTAAAAGCCTCATGCCCTGTGCCGGTACACAACGGCAGCATCAGCTCTCCGGCCTGCACCGTCAAGGTGTGAACATTTCCCCTCTGCAGCACAGAAGGATGAGTGGGTGCACGTCAAATAACCCAGAGGCTACATCAGCTGGAGGCCACCGAGCAGACCCTGTCCCAGAGGATGGGGCTACGCAAGGCACCGCTGCCCAGGTACGTGGTTTTGATCATGGACTACATATCCAACGTGTGGAAGCCCACTGGGAATCCCAGGTGGAGAACACACACACACTGGCAGGAAAATGATACAGGTGAGGAAGATGCTATTGATTGGGGGGAAAAAAAATAAATTAAAAAGGCTCATTTTGAAAGAAAAACACTCTGCTAGGGAGACACTGGGTTTTGATTGAAAGACCAAAGTTTAACACACAGAAAGGGGGGGGAATGATTTGTGGAAAAAGCAAATTAAATCCCATCTGGCAGAGAACTTTCAAGTAAAATTCAAGGAAACAGCATTTCCTCTTTCATCCGCGGACACCGCCACGCAAAGGTCAGCAACTGCTCGGACCAAAATCAGCAGCCAAGTCCCTCCCGTGCCTCCGCCAGCTGCTGGCGGTATGAGGGTTTCTCTGCCCCTCGCTGCTTTTTTTTTGAGGGGTGGGGGGGGGTGGGGGCGGGTGGGAAGGAGGGGAATGAGCACCCAGGGCCCCCCCTTGGGATTTTCTGCTTTATTTTAGCCAAACCAGCGCAAGCAAATTTGCCCAAAGCTCCCTTTCTGCCGGCGTTTCACTGAACACGCTGGGCACGTTCAGCCAAAGCCGGCACCACCTGGCCGGTGGCACGAGAGGCGGCCGGCACGCTGCCGGCGCTGGGGGTGAGCGATGCAGATATTGGGGGTGACCGCTGGGGACCAGAGCTGCTTGTGGTGCATTGCCGGGTGCCGGGGTTTAGGACTTTTGTGGCAGAGAGGAAATGCTGCTGTCGCGGGGAAGGCAGGCAGCCCGGGCGCAGGAACGAAACGGGCCACTTACGGGAGAGAGTGACTTATCGAGACTTTCCGTACTCGAGGAGAGCTCCTGGGAAACGGAGGAAAGGGGGTTTGGTGGCAGTTTTGGGGGGTGGTGTTTGTTTAAAAGGAGAGAGAGGAAGGAGGGAGAGGGGGAGAAAAAGCAATAGTTTAGCTCCACGTTCATAACGATCACTTTTCATTTTTATTTTTCTTTTTTTCCCCCACCCCACCCCATCACAGTTTTGTTGCCTTTTACTCTTGGATAGAAAGTGGCACCTAAACTGGCACACGATGCTTCCAGAGTAACACCACAACAATTCCACGGATCTAAACTGGAGCCTCCTCCGGCCGCGGCCACTCGTGGTGGCACCAAACAGGGAGCCGGGCTGGCGGCTCATCGGCAGATCTAGTGCTAAACGCCCATAAAACCCACACAGATTTTCCCCATTTACATCCTTCAAAATAATCTTCTACCCCAGAGGTGTAGCTAAGGTTTCAGCTCTGGCTTTCTGGGCTCAAATCAGCTGCAGAGACGGGAGCTACCAGGGCAGGCAGGGATGCTCGTGCCGGCATCTGCCTCGAGACCATCCTCTCGCCATCAACAAACCCTCTTTTTCTCCCCTGGACTTTAATTTAGCCTCTCATTTCGGCAGACAAAATTAACCCCAGGGAAACTGTCCGACAAATTTAAAAAACCTGACAACAATTAAACTATTTCCAAGCTGACAAAGAGAGCTTTCAGCATTGGAGGGGTTACTCTGTGAAGCAGCATCCCTGCGCAGCCAAGCAAACCCTTCGTACCACGGGCAGAAGCCACCGACCGCGCTTCCCCGCAGCCACCGAACGCCATGCTGCGCGGCCGCCCTAACAGCAGCTTCCACCTCTGCCCCAGCCGTCCCACCATTCCAGCAGCTTAAGGGCCCACAGATCCATTATTTTCATGCCAAAAAGTGGTAAAATGGAGCTTCAACATCCTTGAGACCAGCGTGCAATTGGTTTTAAAATTCACTTCCCAAAAAGAAACAAACAGGTCCGGGTTCAGTACGTTAGTTACAGGGATACGCTAATTCCACCAGGCTTAGCCTTGCCATAAGAAATAACAGCGTTTAAATTAATTGCTTCTGCATGAGCACGTAAAAACCCTGACAGGTTCACCCAGGAAAAACACCTGGAGCCGGGAGGCTGCCACAGGCTCACGCTGCCGCCCTCCTTCCCAGGCACCGGGCCATTCGGGACCTTAAATCAGAATATTCTGTGGTCAGAGTTTCCCCTGTTTTGTTTTTTATTTCCATATATATATATGGAAATAAAAAGAATCTCTAACCAGGAGATGGGGAATGCGGGAGGCTGTAGGATGGGAGGTAACCTGAAAAGCTTTTACCAACACCGTCTTGTCATGTTTGCTCACGACGAGAGCGGACACCTCTAAAGCTCACCTACTGGCCGTGCTTTGCCCAGTTCAACTCCCATTAAAATCAACCCCATTTTAGAAGCTCATCTTCTCACGGCTTCCACACATCCCCCCACCCGTGACGCAATCCTCACGGACGATCTGGGATGCTCCCGCTCCGTCCCTGGCAGTCACGAGACAGACCCCGGTCCCCGCACACTTCCAAGCGGAGCCTATTCCATGAAAGCCACGCCAGTGCGCAACGACTGACGGTAGAGCTCTCAAATCCCTCTTGGATTTAGGACTCAAGCCCCCAATTTTTATTTGGAAGTCTTAAATCAAGGTGACGCACAACCCGCCCGGTGCAGGATGCACCCTGTGCTTCGGCGAGCGCAGGCTCCGCTCCCCGACGGCTCCACAAGCAGCGGCTGCGATGCCATTAGGTCTCCAATTTACTAACTTTGCCCAAAAATGCCGGCTCTGAAAACCACAACTGTCGACTACAGGAGCTGGAGACAACCCCCCTGTGTTAAACAAAAGCCCTTTGGTGGGTTTAAGAGGTGTCGGCGCATTAACACATCCAAACGAAGGGTCTACCTTCAAACGAGGAGGTCGTTATCCAGCTTGCAAAGCGGACCGGGGTGCCCCGGGAAGCCCACGGGCTGACGCAAGGTGGGTTTGCACCACGAGGCTGAAGATTAGTCAGAGCCGGCCCCGGGCTGGGGGAACGGCACATTCCTCCAAGGTTCAGCTCTGGGGCTGTAGTGGAGCAGCTGCTCCCCAGACGGAGCACGGCCGGGCTCTTGGCTTTTCCACCTCTCCAGGAAGCTCCGGCATCTCCTGCAGCTCAGGTCACCTGCTCACCACACCAGGCAAAACCTCCTCGCGGTGCCAGGCCTGGGTCCAGGGAACAGGAGTAACAAACTCGGAGGGGAAATTAAGTGCATCTTATTTTTTTGCTTAGCGTCTAACCCGCCGGCATAACCTCAGCAGCTCCGGACACGTTCTGAGCCGGTTCCTCCCCACCTGCCTGCGCTTCCAGCAAGCTGATCGCAGCGTGGCTCTGCCCTGGGACGCAGCGAGGCAGCCAAGGAAAGACAGTTCTGGGGTCTCCATTCAATACCCGATGATTTCCCCAGGGAGATCAGGTAGCTTTATGCAGCCAGCCAGCAAACTGTCCTAAAAAAGTGCAATAGTGAATACAGCTCATCACGCGAGCAGGGCAGGCGAAGGCTGGGTTCCTCCAGATGCATCCTACCCCCCAAAACCTAAAATAACCAAACAAAAAAGAACCTCAGCACATTTCTGGCTTCTCCTCTCTGTGGCATTTGGTCAATGCTTCAAAAAGCTGCTGCTGGAGGAGACAAGGATTGCACGAGACTCATTTCCCCAAGAAATGCGGCTGGAAGGAGCGGGAAAACGAGCCATGTTCCAAGGGTGCCAGCGGCACGACTCCTCTCCCTCGCAAACTCGACAGATGGATGAGCCATATGCCAAGCACGGGTGAGCTTCCAGATCTGTCACTCGGGAAACCAGAAGCCTCGAACATTAAATACCCTGGTCTCAGCCGAAACTGAGGTGCCAGGCGGTGTGTACAGCCATCGTCAGCTCCATCCCCTTCACCGTCGCTGCGCCCTGCGCTCAGGACACGGCTCACCTGCAGCCACCCACTCTGCAGGGCTCGCTTTGGGGGTTGAGGCTAAAATTCTTGGTCTTTCTTAAGATATAGGAACGTTCAGTGCAAGTGTCTACCCGGGTAAACACATACCGTCACACCGATAAAAATAACTCCGTCTCTCTTTGTAAAGCGCTCGACAGCACGCCTGGCACGCCTCGACACCTCTGCCACGTCCACAAACCCTTCCCAGGACCTTCCTACCCGTTACAGAGCTGAAACGGGTATTATGGATGACAGTGGTTTGTATCTTAAAAAATTATTTACAATCCCAGCAGCTCAAGAGGCAAACACCTCACCAACACTGCTGGTGCCACGGGGAAAAGGATGTTTTAGCCAAGAGACACAAAACCTGGATGCCCGGAGGAGCCAGGCTTTGCAGCTTTACTGGCTTCTGCCACCCTGGCCAAGGGAAAACCCTTCAGAGGGGTGCCCTACAAATCCAAAGGGATGCTGCGGAAAGGTTGCCAAACCTCCCAAGCTGGACCTGTCGGTGGGACGGCGGCGCAGCCGGCAGCACCATCCTCACAGCCATTTGGCACCACAGCTCGGCCAGCCGCGCCGCCGCCCCGCGGCCGGGAAACAAGCCCTACCAGGAACAGCACCTCTGCCAGCGTCGCTGAAGGTGCAGTTCCAGAGGTAAAAGGCCAACGCTCCTCCACACCCCGACTAGCAGAGGCAGGGCAGGGATGTGGGCTGAAAAGCGAAAGACCAAGGTCAGACACGTTGGGCAACCTCGAACAAAAAGCAGCTTGCAAATCCAGAAGCCGCCTGTAAGCACACACGCTCCGATAGGCGAATCCACGCAGAAACGCAGACGTAAACAGATTTGCATATAAACCCTCCCTGCCGTTTCTCAAGATAACGCTGATGCCGCTGTTAAAAAAAAATAAAACCCACACCGTGGGCAGCGCCTGCATCGCGTGAAAGCTTTGCTCTTCCTCCACCACCACCCACACGCAGTGGCCCCGAGTTAACAGCGAGGCACTGGCATTTAAGAAGCTGCCGTTTCCAGCGCTCCACTCCCGGCAGCCAGCCTAGATTCTTGACTGATTATTCAATTAGCAGTTTTCCAATTAAAATTTTTTTACTTGACTAGTAGAACCAGTTCAGCCAAACATTTTTGTTCACATGGAGATGCAAGCCTGGCCAGCTCTCTCCACCATCAGCCCAGCTCTGAGCTGGCACTGGCTTCAGGCTCGCAGCTAAAGCCATCCCCATTTAAAAATAACTGGTTTCAATCCAGATAGGTTAAATAAAAAATAAAAAAAAAAAAGCAGCTGGATTTCCCCTCCTGCTCTCTATGTTTTGAACCTTGATCTTAGCTCCTGAAGGAATCCCACAGATGAGCCGCTCCTATCCAGGCCGTCAGTGTGACTTATTCTTCCCACCTCCCAGGCTTTGGGAGTTAAAACACTGGTGGGAGGCAGAGCAAGGCACAGGGAGTACCCTCCCCGTTTCACCCAGGTGCAAGGTCTCAGCTATAAAGTTTGACACGTCTTCCCTAACATGAAAACTTCTCGACCTCCAGGGCTCGCCATCACAGCGCTGGATTTCTCAGCACCAGCAGCGCTGCGCCCTGCCACGCTGGCGGGGACACGGGGGTCACGGCTCCGCGGGGAGATAAAGGGCTGAGTATCGGCGAGGGCTGCAAACCCCAGTCTGCCAGGCAGGAAAAGCGGGGCGTGAAAGAGCTCGCAACCAGCCTCGGCTTTCACATCAAGTCATGGGGTTTCATCTTTGAGAGGTGTTTTCCAAAAGCAGCAGCCCGACAAGAAACACAAAGAGGTGCAGCAGCAGCAGCACACCCCAGGCACGCTCATCCCTGAAAACGCCAACTCGGCCAAGCCCCGGCTGGGCTGCGGGGGTGCAGACCCAGGGGGGTCCTCGTCCAGCCCTAGAGAGGTGGGGAGATGAGCGTGGGGAGCAGCTGAGGTGCTGCTGCCACTCGGAGCCTGCCAGGACCCAGGCGAGGTGGCTGCACGCTGCAAAGGCGGCACAACCTGTTTGTGCAGCAAATCCCCCGGGGCGGCCGCTGGGGAGGACTCGCTGCACCTTTACAGCAAATCCTGCTGGGTGTACGGAGGAGGTGTCATTAAAACCCAAGCACCCCAAAGTCAGCAAGGCTGGAGTTTTTGTAGAGCTAGGTGAAATGAAGGCGATCAGACAGCAAGATGACTTTCCCTGCTCCAGGTTCGGCCACCCCCCACCCCAGCAGGTCTCTCTAGGGCACCTCGAGACGTCTCTGGTAGCTTGGCCCAGCCACAAACGGTTTTACTGAAGTTACTTAAGCAGCTGCTCTGCCCTGGGTGAGGTTTTGTTTCCAGGTTGCTGCCTGCAACCATGCCAAAACCCCGGGGAGCCGGACACAACATCGAGCTTCCACCTCCACACGGTCCCACCAGCCACCCAGCTCCACTCCACCACATTTCTGCCCAGCACAACCCACTTCACAGCACAACCAATGGCACTGGCGGGACCAGCTCATGCCAAACCACCTTCTCACATGTTTAATGTTTAAACAGGCAAGAAAGAAGCAAAGTATCCCCACGGCACAGCACTGGGACGGCACCCTGTCCCCGTGTCTGCAGCACGGGCACCTCGGCCACGCTCTGTCCACCTCTGAGCATCCCAGCGGCGCGCGGCCGAAGGCGTCTCAGGCCACCACCTCCAAGGGGACACTTGTCAGTGCTCCCCTGGGCTCCAGCACCAGCATCAGGTTCCAGCCAGGTCCTCCACGCCAGGTTTCAGCTTGCACAGGTGGACAATCCCGTGCTGAGCAGCTGCAGCCATTTAATCCACCCTTTGTAAATGGATCTGTGAACGGGACACACCTGGACTTGGCAAGACCCGACCACCACCCTGGAAACCAGGGCTCAGCCCATCCACCTTGAACTGGAGGGATGCAGGACGACATGAGTTTTGAGCTTGTGGCTTTTCCTTTGCATGCCCTTGCATGAGCTGAAAATTAACACACGTAAAATAAATTTACACCATTAGAACTGTACTGTAGAAATGTGTTACGCAGACGTAATGCGGCAAGGATTTAAAAACCCACAGTGTGAACAGCACTTAAAGCCTCTCCTGCCCGTTATTACAGTGGTTATGCAGCATGAAGCAAGAACTGGAACAGAGACCTCAGCGGGGGGAATTATTCTCTAGAAAAAGCACCACAGCTGCAGGCGACCGCGGGGAAAAGGACAGATTCAACCCAGGGTGACTACAACCTTGCTGGGAGCCGGCCTCCCCCCAGCTCTAAAACCACCACAGAGTTTTTTTTCTTAAGTAGCATTAATACCCGCGTTGGGTCTGACTCAGCTTACCCAGGACCAGCAGCAAAGGACAGAGGCACCTGCAGGAAGCAGCCTCGGAACAGGGAGCGCCTGGCACCGCAGCTCGGCAAGGATGGGGACAAGGGGCAGTGGTCCAGGGGAGAAATAACACCCCGGAGGTCTACAACAGGTGACCTACGGGAAGTGTAGAAGAGGCCAGGATTGTTCAGCGCAGAGAAGATTGATGGGACATGGCAAAATAACCCCAAAAATTGTTCGATGCAGGGAAGACCGATGGGAAAATAACCCAGCCAGACGCAGAAGGATGCTGTGGAGAAGGGAACGTGGTGCCACCACCTCCTCAGTGGAGCTAAAAAGCAGCTTCAGGCTCCAGTAACAAAGGGGAGACAAAGCCTGGATGCAAGCTCTGCAGTGGGCTGCAGAGCCTCCAGGGCAGACAGGCCACTTCCACCGGCACCCTCCAGGATGGGTGCGACAGACTGGCCGTCCCTGCACCTCTCCTTTCCCTGCACTTCTCTCCAGCCCTGTCCCCTGTGGCTTGTATTTCAGATCTACGCCCACCAGCCCAACACTGCAGTTTTTCCTCCCTACAGCTCTTTCAGACAGTTTATTCCATTTCTCCTGCTCTCCACCAGCCGCCGGTCACCGACCAGAAACGACCAACTCCTCCGCAGCACCTCTCCTCCATCCTGCGCTGCTCCTGGCTCCGGGGCCGCCCCTGGGCCCAGCTGACTTCACTCCAACCGCAGCAGACACGGAGTTATCCATGTTCCGACACCGGTCCCACGTTTGCAGCAGACAGCTGACAGCGTCACGTTTTACACCCAGCTGGGTTGTACCTGGCTTTGCTTTTTTAAAGACGGGAAGGAACGCCCGACGCGCGGCCGAGTTTGCAGGCTGCGGCCAACGTGAGACCAGGCACTGCGGCAGCGCTCGAGAAGGAGATTCAGGCCTCACAGCCTTCCTTCATCTGAGCGGGCAACTTCTTGCTTTTACAGTTGAGTTTTTCAATGTTTTGCAAAAATAGAAACTGAAGTTTCTCGGGAGGCACAGCGGAGCGGATCCCCGACCCACAGCCTGATGGTATGGACACTGGTGGCAGAGACAAAACCGCGTACGGGGAATAAAGCACCTCCCAGACGAGCACACGTGAGATTTTACTGCTGAAAAGACCTCCAGCGTTGAGAAAATCTGGGGAACTGGTGAAGGGCTCATGCCAGCACAAGACAATTCGGACAGCTGTGGGTTTCTCAGACCGAGTAACTTGCAGATCAAAGTAGCGAATTCCAGAATTTGCTGGAATTTATGCCGGACCTTCCTGGCCCCACCACCAGCACTGGTGAAGCAGCTGCTTTTCGCAGGGGATCGCTGGTTTCAAACAGGAGGCAGGAACATTCAGCACTTAAAACAACATGGCTCCAGAAGCCGGTGGGGGATATTCAGAGACCAGGAAAGTTCTTAAGGCGCCTCGAGTATCCCTATGGCTGCGCAACACTTAAAGAGCTTGCTCGGCCTCGGGATCAAAATACGTTTCAAACATTGCCAAGAGAAACTCTCTGCTGCGTTGCCTTCATCCATCATTTATGTAAAGCTTCAGTTTCCATTATTCAAGCAGCTACAGCCAGCACGAGCAGAGACCTCGGCACGTCCCGCTCCCCACCAGCCAGTTGTTTTCCACTGATCAGCTGACGGGCAGAGATATGAAAGATTCATTTACCCATCGGCAAACACTGCGACCCCGGCTTGCAGCTGGGTTTGCACCCAAGAGCTGCAGGGAGCAGGACCGGGTGGGTTTCCCTTGAAACCAGCCCAGCTGAGCGCTGCCTCATGCCTCCAAAGCCTCCTTCAAACCCTTGTCCAAAGGAGCCTTTCCCAAGCCCGGCAGACAAGCAGGGGACCACGTGGCCCCTTCCAATGATTTACAACCCCAGCGCGAAGCCGAGAGAAAGGGGGAATCTCAGACATGGCAGGAAAGCCAAGAAATACTCCACTGTTACGAAAACGGTCATGAGATCTCGAATGTCTAGACAGAGCCGCGGGGAAGTTGGCTTTCAAGATCTCATCCACACTAGCACAGGGATGACCCAGAAAGGGAGCTGCGCGGAGTTTGGCTCATCTGCCCGGGTGAACGGCTGCCCAAGCCCCGCCGGGACCGAACCTTTGGTATTGTGGTTTTACAGGCCATTTCTGAGCCTGCCGAGCCATCCCCGCTGCAGAGGCGAGCCACCTCCCCGGGGGAGTATTTCAAGTTCGTGAGTTCTGGAAGAGGCATTGCTTTTCTCCGATTTGGTTAGCACTGCTCATAAAACCTGCGTTTAGCACCAGCTCATCTCCTCTGCCCTCCTCTCCCTCTCGGCATCCCCATCTCAGCCCTGCATTTCTCACCATCTCAAGCTGATGCTCATGCTGAAAAACATCAGCCCTTCAAAACAAAGCAGCAAAACAAAAATTCTGCGTTTCCAGCTCTTTTTCCTCTAGCCTTGCAGCCCCACTGTCGAGGATGCTGCTCATCCTTTTGCTCCTCTCTGTGTCAGCAGATGCGTGAAATGAATAAACTGCGTTTTCTTTGCAAGAAATCCTGCCCAAGCAAAACCACACTCTCTGGTGAGTGTGCACAGTCTCGCAGTGTGCACCGACACAGCAGCTCAGCACCAAAGCCAAGGCAGCTTCGTGCCGATAACTTCTTGACACTTAAAAATAAACACCGCAAAGCCCACAGGAGCTGTTTAGGTTTGGAAGACACGTAACACGCATACGTTTGAGTTCACCTATTTAATTGCTGTTTACTTTGGCATTAAACCGCATTAGCGCCTAACCCTGGAAGCGTCCCCTCCGTGCAGCCCAGCCCCTCCGGCAGGGAAAGCCTGGCTTTCCACCGTCTTGGAGCTGTGAAAAGAGGACAGAAATCCAAAGCAGAGCTCAGCACAGGGCAGCAGCCACGGACAAACCCCACAGCTGCAGCTCTCGGCCCCACAGCCAGACGGGTGAGCGCGCCAGAGGCTTGTTTTGGCCAGGGCACTGGCAGGGCAGAGCCGATGGGTTTATCTGCTCTCCTCCTGCCCCCAGCTGCCCAGGGCCCTTTCCGCCTGCAAACAAACCTCGTCGTTGCTAAATCTTGAACAAGTCGGGACAAGGAGGAAATCACATTTCCAACAGCAATCAGATGGCTGCAGATTGCAAAACAGAGGCACCAGCCTGTTGCCCAAACCGTGTAGGAATTCAGCAGCGCAGGAAGCGATCAGCCCTCCCGACCCAGCTTTGCCTTACCTTGACGCCATCTAATGCCCCCCCTTCCACCCACACCAAGAAACGCCCCCTCCAGAGCCCCAGCACCCTCCAGCGTGACCCACTGGTGTGTGTCAGTTTGCTTAGAGACACAGGAATCAAAACTTCAACCATTTGCAGCAACTAGGACAAAAAAAACCCCTCTGCAGGGTAAAGGAGAAGCTATGAGATGAGAACCAACCGCTCGAGCACGGCCCTGGGGGCATCCCTTCCCGGGTGAGCTGAGCCTTGGAGGGCCCCAACATTACCTCTTCTTCGCTCTCGACTTTGGGATTGCTGGCTGTGCGCTTCAGATTGCTGCTCAGGCTGATGGTAACGGTGGCGTCCGACTTGGACCTCTGGTGAGTCCTTTTGGAAGGAGACAGGCCCATATCAGGCGCTGGGCTCAGCGACGGCAGCTCCCTCTTCTTGTAAGCTGGCTTCAACTCGTCCGAGAGGATGAGTTTCCGCAGCTTGGTCCCACGGGAGTGTCGCTGAGTGGAGATGTGCATGTCCGAGGAGTAGGCGCCCAGCAGCAGGGCACACTGCAGGGAGAAGTTGATGCTCTGCCGGCAGCGGTGCACAATGTAGGGCTTGATCGCATCTCCCACGTCCTCGTCCATGTGAATGTACATATTCAGCAGCTGCGGCAGGTAGAAGTCCACTTCTTCGTTCCTAAAGCAGAACAACCTATTCCCAATGTAAGCCTGCACACCAGGTTCCTTTGAATTGTACAAGTATGAAATGGCCATGGAGATATCAAAAAGTTTGGATTCAAAGAGCCGGAGGAGCCAGGACTGCTTAGCAGAGTTATTCTTCTGCCGCTTCCGGGCGGTTTTCACCGTGTTGGCCGCCGTCTCGTCCTCCTCCTGGATCTTGGAGGCCGTGCCAGGTAGATCGTCCAAGCACTTGATTTTACAGCCCTCGCCGATGTCTCCATTGGCCAACTCCACCGCGGTCCGTGAGGCACGCTCTGCCTCGCTGCCATCAGCCAGCTTCGTCAAGCTGTCAGAGGAGACACCATGCATCAGCTTGACCTTCTCCAGGACCTCTTCGCAGGCTTTCTTTGCCACCTCGGGGTCGATGACTGCCAGCTCCCCGACACCTTCTGTGATGACGCTGAGAGACGTCCCGCCATTCCCTTGGGGCGCTGAGCCGGGTGCCTGGTCCGAGCCTGTCCCTCGGGCTGGGTCTGCAACAGAGTCTCCCATAGCAGTGGTGGGTCTGCACACTTCAAAGCTGAAAAGAAAACAAGACACACACAAGAAGAAAAAAAAAAATAAAAAATTAGGGACACAATCCATGGAGAAGACCTGCTTCCAGATGGAAGGTGGGAAAACAGGAACCCGGGCTGGGATACACCTCAAGGGAAACAGAGAGCAGAGATGAGGTTTGGTGCAAACCTTCTGGAAAAGCCTTTGTCTAGAGGGAAGGTGCCCCAAGCCAACGCACACAACACCGAGCTGATCACGTTGGGTTTTAAAGGTCTTCTGGGTGCCCCTTCCACTCAGACTTCAAAGGGAGCTGTAAGCATCTATCAGCCATTACACAAAATTTCCCCGTTACCATGACGATAAAAAAAAATGAGCAAGCCAAAAAGAGAAGCGGGGGGGAAACAGGTTGTTATATGCTCTCCACCCCAAAGGCATTCTGCAACCCTTGGAACTGGAGGGCCACAGGCTGGGTGGACCCAGCGGCTCTGCTTCTTGCTGGAGGAGATGAAACGTATCCCCCGTGCTCGGCTTTTGCTTATCCAACCTGCCCCGGGGACAGAGGGGACAGTGGTACGCGGCGCTTTGATGGTGCGATCCCCCGCCGGTGCTGGCGATGGGCGAGCAGAGCCGGAGCAAGAACCAAGCCTGTTGCAACTGGGTCCCTGTTTTCGAAGTCCAGGCGCTACTGCCCAGATTACGCATCCTCACCAATGATTGGCACTTAATTATGTTTTAAAAATAAGATAAACGAGGGATTGAACACACTTCCCGGTTTCCCATCTCGATAAAAAGAGCAGCGGTGCATCTCTATGGATAACCAGCAAGAATAAAGGCGGCCAGTGCCAAGTGAAATCGTCCTCTAAAAATAAAATAAGGCACTCTATTCAATCTAACATCATTACCGCGGCTCTGACTGCTTCCCTTTATTGCTCATTCGCTACAAGAAGACAGCTCGTGATCAGCAGAAGGGCACAATGCCTTTTACAAATGTTAAGCACTGCAAGCAGATTGCCAATTCCCTCCTGCTTTTCACGTCCAGCACGGTGGAAAAAAATTACTGTCTTTGGAAAAGAAGTTCAGTGAACCATTTTCTGCCTGCCTGTTCCCCCAACGACCCCCAGCCCGTTTTGCCCACAGAGGCTGCGCCAGCGGGTTCTTGCAGCGAGATATTTCCCTGTTAATTTAATGACCTTCTTTCATCTGTTTATTTTTACAAGCGATTACAGCTCCCGACGCGGGGAGAAAGGGGTGAGGAAACCCACGGCGTTTCTCTCTAAATATTCCAAGCGAGTAAAAACGAGGTCGGTGTGTCCAGATGTGAGCACCGCTTCCCAGAGACTGGTTTCCTCCTCTTGTTTTCAAAACACTTAAGCTCTAACTACGAGGTGAAAAAAGCCTGACCAAAGTTCAGCAGCCCGAACCGATATGAATAGCATCTTTCACCCCGTCCACACGGCAGCAACACACAACGTTTTCCTCTGTGCTTGCCATTCTCTTCAGTACAAATCCTGCGTGCTTCAAATATTTGTGGTCATTAGATCCTAAAGACCCTGTGAACTGAAGGAAGTTGTTTTTCCCTCTAAGTGAGCCCAGTCTTGCTCCACGAAAGCCCAGATGTTCTAATTTTTAAATTAACACTGCGCCAGCAAAAAGGAGATCTTTCAGTGTAACTCGGCCAGGCGGGATTTAAAGAGGCAACCGAGCGGAGCCGGGTCCAAGGAAGGGTCACACAGAGCTTCGCTCATGCCAGCACTTCTGGGGTCCTTCAACTATTCACATCGAGACAACTGGGAAGGCAAACTGATGAAAAACAAAAAAATGCAGCAGTGGCATCTGCCAGAGTCCCAGACGCAGCTCCGCAGCCACACGCGGAGCGCAGCAGTACCTGCGAACCTGGGCGGCTCGGTCGCCCACAGAGGGCTTTCCGAGCCCCGACTGTTTATCTGATGCAGGGAAATGTGTTTGACATCCTCCTCGCTGGGCTGCAGAGGAAGAAAAAGTGCGTAGGATCCCGTTAAACCTCCCTCCCTGTAAATATGGGGCACGCAGGTGAAGCCTGGTGCAACGTGATGGTGCACGCTGCAATCCTGGGCATTAAACCTCCTCCACGTCCGCGGGAGAGGCGGGATCCGACCCGACCTACTCACACAAGGTATCCCGATGACTCCGAGCTGCCTGTGCCGTCACCGTGAGCAGAGCCGCTCCCGCCGCCAGCCCAAACTCCCCGATCCTTTGGCCACCTTCCCCCAGCCGGCCGCGGCTTGCCACCGCCGAGTGGGTTAAACTTGGATTAAGGAGCTGCGCAAGACAAATCCACCCACGGGCCTGCGGGGTTACCTCTGCACCACCGGCACGGCTTTGAAATCCCTGCATTTGCTTTTTAGAAAGTCAGTGCATTGCTTTTTTAATTTTATTATTATTGTTTTGCTCTTCAGCCCCGCCCCCGTCCCCCCCAACACTTACACAGCCGCCTTCTTCGGTGACATCCCAGCAACGGGGCTGTTTGGAGCCCGCCAAGGACACGTCTTCACTCCTAGCGCTCCCTAAAATCCCAGTGAGGGGGCTCACTCCCCGCCTCCTGCACCTCTCGGCATTTTTCCATGATTCACATCATTTGTTAAACATATCACAACGTACGATTTGCCTCTCGAGGCTCAGCAGAACTCCCCGATTCCAAATCGCTGGTCTCAACAGGGATAAAAACCCCATCAGCTGCACACAATGAAGCAATCCAGTCTGGAAAACAGGCTGAGCTGAATTCATGTGGTTCATCCTCCACCCACAGCCATAACGGGCCAAGTTTCTCTCTGGTGGAACGGCCCTGAAGCCGGTGATTAAATAAGAAATAAAGGGAAGCCCCTATCAGCACAGAAACTACCGATGAAGCAGCCACGTGTCGGTGCAGCAACTCCAGAGCCGTGGCTCCTTCGGGAAGGGACAAAAGCAGAGGGAGATCTACGGGAACAGAGCTGTGGCTTTACAGGAAAAAAAATAAAAGTCTTGCTCCTGCCTGACTTGAATAAGAAATATTAGCCCTGGCAAACAACCAGGAGGACAGGATGAAGCCTCACCAAGACATCTGGTCTCTATTACGCTGCATTACTTTTTGTTTTGCTCAGCGCTGACGGCCTTCAACATCTTGCTGTGCCTTCAGGAAGGCCACAGGAGTTGGGATGGGGACAGAAAACATCACAGAGCGCTGGAGGCCAGACAAGGATGGACTGTCAGTGCCCCTCACCAGGCTGAGGGGAGAGCCCCTGCTCCTCGGAGTGCCCCTCCGCACCCACGGCAAACAGAACGACTCAATGCCACAGGTTAAGTGATAGCTTAGAGGTTGGGGAAACTGAGGCACAAAGGGACTGTGACTGGCTCGGCTCGCATGCGGGAGATGGGCTCTGTGTGCGAGCACCACTAAGTGAGCACAAAGAATTCATCCTGGGGGACACATCACCCTCTTTCCAACCTCAAATCCCCTTCCAGGAGGGACTCGGCACTGACATGGATGAGCTCCCACCCATTTTTCACACCTGGCTGAAGCAGATTCAACCTCTGCACAGCACAAGGGTCTCACTCCACTTCAAAATAAAAATAAAAATATTCCAGGCACCCCTTGAGGACAAACTCTGCCCATAAACCTCCTCTGCTGCACCAGGGCATGGCTGGGGGACTTCTCTGCCATGGAACAGCACTGTTTCCATCTTGAAGGGCACATGCCACGGAGCAAGGAGCAGAGGGAAAGCAAAAAAGGTGATTTTTCATGGAAAAGGGCAACAAGAGGCCCTGAGCCAAAGGCTGAGGGATCGCTGGCACCCCGGACAGACAGGACAGGCTCCTCCATCCAATGCAACCGCCCCATGTCAGGCCTCGGGATGGAGCAGCCTCTGAGAGCCCTTACTCGGGAAACGGATCAAGTGCAGCTCCTCTCAGCAGCTTTGGTGCCTCCAACCAGCACGTCAAAGCCCCGACACACCGGCCCGGCAGCTTTCTTAACAAAACAGCAGCTATGAGCAACACTGCCGGAAGAAACAGCACCAGCTGCAGCAGCCACCACGGGCGGCCTGAGCGCGCTCACGCCTTAGCTCCACACAGCTCCTAAACGCCATCCCGGTTTCCAGCCCAGCAGCGAGGCTCACCGACTCGGCTCCTGCGGCAGGACGGAAGGCTGGATGCCCCGCAAGCGGCTGGGAGCGCTCCGCTCCAGTTCGGCGTGGCTGGGATGCTCCTGCCGGAAGGATTCCGCATCCCGCCCCGCTTTCACCAGGCTCATCGACACGCCAAACTGTATTTGGCCAAGCCTGTGTGTCCGAAACATCAAGAACCCTGGGGCGCCGGCAGACAGAACAACTCACCCCTAGATTTGGAATAAAATAAAAGCCATGCTGCAAGAAATGCAGCAAGAGAACGACAAACTACGCAACGTGTTAAAGAACGGCTCCAACGCTCCTTGGCCTCCTGGCTCCATCAGGGAGACGCCCCTAACTCCCTGCTCCAAATGTCCATCCACAGCAAAGTATTTATAATATGTCTTTGTGGCATCATTCCTAGGAAGCTGTTCTGCCTCCCCTGCTGCAACATCCCCGCACCGCAGAGGGGACAGAGAGGCAGGAAAGACGGAAAGCCGCAGCCTGACAGCCCCAGAACCACACTGCCAGCCCTTTTCTCATTCCTTGCTCCTCCAGAAGGAGCTAAATCCAGTCATATACTTATAAATTAACTTCCCCATTTGAAAAAAATATAATTGTGGGAGCACTAAAATCTGAGAACGCTGAGAAGTGCCCCAGCGCTCTGAAAAATGGTTCTTTTGCTGCAACAGGTGCTCGCGATTCGTGAGGAAGCCCTTCACAAGCCCACTCCACACATACCACAGCTGCAGCTCATCCCCACGTTACTCACACAAACACATCCAACCTTTTGTCCTCATCCCTCACACCTCTCCGCCCCTGAGGAGCGTTAATTAGAATCCCTGAGCAAACGAGGACAAACCCTTCCATCCCAGCAACTTGTTTCAGAGCACACCAAACCCTTAAGCGAGCCGTGCTGGCACAGCCACCATGGGAACTTTCCTCCTCCCAGTGATCACAAGGTACTTTGCGCCTCAACCTTCCCACACTCGTTTACATATGTAAATTCACTATTTCAAGTTGCTGCTGTTATCCACAGTCATGTCTGAGTCTTTCTCTAAAGCGTGACTTGAAATAAGCTGTCTAGATGCAACAGAAAATGGAAGGAGAGGCAGGAGCCACATTCCCCAGCTCTGACTCTTCTGTCACCGCTCCAAGCATGGACCCTGAACTGCGGGATGACAAATGGCGTGTGACTGAAGGGGCACACGCGACCATGGCACGGACTGACATCCCAGTTAGGTGAAGCCAGAGACAGTTCCCCCCACCTAGCAGAGCTGGGGCTGACTCTGCAGGAGCAGATCCCTCGGCACTTGCAGCCGTCGAGGGCGACCTCCAACACAGCCACCGGTTTGCAGAGAGTGATGAAGTCCCCAGGGGGGAGTTCCAAACCTCAGAGGGGCAGAAAAGCCCCTGCTCTTCCAACCAGCACCGAGCAGGATGGCACAACCGCTGGGCGAAAGAGCTGGAAACCAGCCTTTGCCCCCCAACCTGCACCCTGTTACTTCCCCGACGCTGCTCCCCAAAGCTTCACCGCGGGTTAAAGTCGGGGGTAGCAGAGGGAGCGGTTAAACGTTGTTGTTATTTATCACGCACAAAGTTACGGCCAACGGGAAGCAGAAGTTCCAGGGGGCAGAAAGCATGGAGGGATCGCCGTCCCGTGGAGCTGGAGGGGCTGGTGGGCTCAGCTGCCCCCGACCGAGCTCCCCGGGCACCACCTCCGGCCCCGGGGCAGGTATTTTAGGCACAAGCGGCACCAGATGGCTCGGGGGGGTGTGGGGTGGGCAAAGCCCGGCCGGACACGACAGGCTAACGGGACGGGGAGAACCAGCCGGGAGCCCCCAAGGGGTCTCGGAGCCGGGGAGCCGGAGGGGCCGGAGCCCTCCCCGCCGGCGCGGCGGGACCCGGGGCAGGCGGCGGGCAGGTTACCCCGGGGGACGGGGCCGAGGACAAGGACGGGCGGTACCTGGTGCAACGCCATCCCGCACGGCCGCCTCTCCGGTCTGGGATGCCGACGGACGGGGCAGCGCAGGCGGCTCATCCTGGGCAGCGGCTCCGCGGGGCTGCGGGGACGATCGGCTGCGGCGGCGGGAGGGGGGAGGGGAAAAAAAAAAAAAAAAAAAAAGGAAAAGATGATTTTCCTGCGCGACCAGGCGCTGCCGGCCCGCAAACCGCCGGCGCTGCGAGCCCGGCGGAGGCCCCGGCCGGCCCTGCTCCGCCCCCGCGCAGCCCCAGGGGCCCGGCCCGCCGGGAGCCGGTAACGGGCCTCCCCGAGCGGCCGCAGAACCGGCCCGAGGGCGCCGGGGGGGGGTGGGAGCCCGCGGGGAGCTCCCGGTGCGGGGGGCTCCCGGTGCCGGCGCGGCGCTCACCTGCGGGGCCGGGGCGGGCGGGCCCGGGGCGGAGCGGCGGGGCGGGGCGGAGCGGGCCCAGGCCCGGAGCGGCGGGACAGGCCCAGGCCCGGGCTGCCCGCGGCGCCGCCTGACGGGGCTGAGGGACCGGCTGAGGGAGCGCGCTGCGCTCGGCGCCCCCTGCCGGCCCGGCGGCACCCGCGGCTCGGGGGCGGGGCCTGCGCGGCCGAGGGTGTTGACGGAAACCGGCTCTGCTGGGCGCCCCCGAGGAGAGAGTAAGGCACGGCTGTCCCATCCCCCCCTTTGCTACCCCCCCTCCCCATGCCCCCCCCCCTCACTGGAGCACACAACATCCCCCCCCCCCCCCCCCCTTGATCCCCCCGCGGCCCCCCCCGGGCGAAGGTAGCACACACACACACACACCCCCGAGGTCCCAGGACCCCCCCCCCCACCGGGGGACAGCCCCACCGCTGCCCCCGACCTGCCACGGCCCACAGACAGGACAAGATGGATGGAGTGCTCAGCTTTTAATGGGGGGCACGGGGGGCACCCGCACCCGGCGGGGTCCTGGGGGGCAGCTGGAGGGGTGCTAAGAACCAGGGTGGGCGCAGAGCCGCACCCACGCCGGTGACCCCCCCCCGGGACACGGGGGCACAAGGGGATGCAGCCCCTGACTGGGAGGCAGCAGCAGGGGGACCAGTCCCTGCCTGTGTCTGTCCATCGTGTGGGGGGATGTGGGGTTCCCCCCCATCCTGGGGGGCACTGGAGCCCCCAGCAGCACCGCCATCACCCATGGGGGACCCGGCTTCGCTCAGGCTCCGCTGTGCTGCCACCACGTCCTCCTCCGCCGCTGGCTCGTGGCCATCAGCGACCTTGGCCCTGCCATCCTGGATGACGCTGACCTGGGTGGGCAGGGAGCCCCCGGCCCGGCCGTCCCCGAGGGGGCTGATGGCACCGCCACCGCCATCGGCACCCGCAGCCACCCCGCGGTGCAGCTCCGTCTCCCCCGCAGCCGCCTCCTCTGGCCTCTTCCGTGGCCGCCCACGTCGCCGCTTCTGCGGGGCAGCCTCAGCGGCCGGTTCCGGGGGGCGCTTGGTGGCCCTGGGGCGCTGTGAGTCTGGGGGGCCCAGCCCCTCACCACTCCCCGCGCTCCGGGGGTTGGCAGGGCTCTCGGCCGCGGGGACGCCCACACCGGGCAGCAGGACGTTGAGGACGGGCACGGCGGCTTGCTGGCTCAGTAGCCCCGCTGGCCCGTTGGCCCCCGGGGCCAGCCCCAGGGGCAGGGAGGGGGAGGCCGTGCCCACCGGCAGTGGCAGGGCCACCTTGACGGTGCCCCCCAGGGGGGCAGCCGTGATTTTGGGCGCCAGGACAGGAGGGGAGGAACGGACGGCGGCAGCACCGGGTGCCGTGGGTCGCTCCCCCGGCGGGATGCGGGGCAGGAGCAGGGGCAGGCGGGCAACCAGGGCGTTCACCTGGGGGCTGCTGGCCAGCTTGGGGGGCTCCGCAGGCTTCTTCTTCTCAGGCCGGGGTGGGATGGGGGGCTTGGGGCCGCTGTCCTTCTTGATCTGCAGGCAGAGAGATGTCGCAGCGGAGCCGGGCTGCTTCCCCGAGCGTGCCCCCTCAGGCTGTGGGGGACCCAGGGGGTCCTGGCTCCCCACCCGGCTCCGGTGGGGTCTCACCTGCCCCTGGCTCTGGTCACTGCTCTCCGAGGTGTCCAGACCGTTCTTCACCGTCGATGGGGTCCGACTCTCACGGTGGATCTTCTCCGCGCTCTCTGGGGGTGCGCAGTTGACAAAGGTGGGACGGCCCCTCGGCAGCTCAGCCGTGGACGAGGGCTGGCAGCAGCTCAGCCACGCCACGGGCAGCTGGAAGGGGACCCCGTGCCCCAGGGGACCCCATCTCCCAAAGCCTCTGTGCCCCTGGGGGGTCCGGGTGAGCCCCCGAGGTGTGAGCGGGGCCGGGGCTCCATCCCACCCACCTGAGACCACCATGGCCATGACCAGGTCAGCGCGGGCCGAGCGGGAGCTGATGATGTGCTGCTGGATGAGGAACTGGGCCACCTCCACGATGTTGTTGAAGGAACGCTTGAGGATCTTCTCGGCCCAGTCGCAGGTCAGGGCACAGGCTGCCTCCATCACCTCGCTGTTGTAGGACTGCACCAGGTCCGTCAGCTCCGACTGCTGCTGCTGGGACAAGCCATGAGCCCCCGCAGTGACGCGACACCCCAGGTGCAAATGGGGCCAGGCAGCTCCCCCTCCACCCTCGGGGAGGCTCACGGGACAGAGCAGAACCTGCTCCCGAAGTGGGCGTCCCTCCACCCCCTGCCTTCGTCAGATCTAACGAGCGACGAGTTCGTTACCCCACCAAAAGAACGCCACAGCAGCCAAGCTGTGGGGGCAGCAAAGGACTTACAGTCTCCGTCACTTTGAGGTCCAGGCTGGGCAGGGGCGGCAGGCTGACCACCGTCTTCCTCCGGATCCCGCTGTAGCAGTACGTTTGGCCGGGTTAAGGTCTGTCGCTGTCACACGAACACGGCCGCAACGGGGTCACGGCTCGACAGGACGCGGCTGCGGGGCTCACGATGGGCTTGTTCCAAGGTGCGACGGCAGCCGGCCCCACGTCGAGCTGGGCTGCCCCGTCCTTGGGGGGCTCCCTGCCCGCCGCCAGCTACCCCAGGCCACCCCGAGTGTACGGCAAGGACAGGGCAACTCCAAGCCCTGGGGACAACTGAGCTGAACCTTCAGGAGCAAAAAAACCAGGAGCCAGACCCCCTTAGAAGCCACAAAATACCACCTCGTACACAGACTTGTAAATGGGAGAAGCTGGAGAAGCAGCGGCTGCTGCCACCAGCCCGAGCAGCTCCCCGGGCTGCCCTGGCCAGCCAGGTACGTAGAAGGATATTTCGACTGTCCCCGGCCTCCCAGCCGTCGGGCTTTGATGTTTGGGAAGATCTCCCGGATGATCTTGCCGAAATTGGCGGTGCTCAGAGGGCGACAGCAGAGGTTGTCGCAGTATCGCCTGCCGGGGAGAGCTGGGGGTTAAAGCCATCGAGCCCATCTCGCTGCCCTCCGCATGCACGGACTCTCCCTGCTGATGCGGCTCGTCTCCGAACCCCGCGTTGTGCTGGGCCCTTCCCAAACTATCCCAGGCTCTGAGCCGGCCTCCCCGCCAGGCTTCGATAGACAACCCGGCCCCAGGGAGGGACGCTCCTGCCACCAGGCCAGCCCCTGCGCTCACTTGTAGGCGTCGTAAACGTCCTGCTTGGGCAGGCAGGTGTCTGTGTGCTCCTCCAGGTGGTTCCGGATCCAGTTGCACGCGTGCATGTACTCGGCCGTGCTCAGCGAGCTCAGGTCCAGGCTACTGCTGCTCTCGTGGAAGCCGGAGACAAACATTTAGTAGAAAAGCAGGACAAGCAGAACAGGAGAAGGCAGAGCTGTGCCACTCTCTCCCTGGCCTCTTGTGATCTGTATCCCCCATCACCCTGACAGTCCCTGCTCTCCCAGCCCCGGCCCTGGCTCGCTCCAGCACCCACCTCTTCTCTCCCAAGCTTGGTCCCGAGGGCAGCTGGAGGTAGAGGTAGAGCTTGTCGTTGTCTGAAAACTTCTGGACATCTTGCTACGGTCAAAGGGTCCACAGGGAAGGGGGAGAACAGACCAGAGATAAAGAAAGGTTAAGGGTCCAAAATGAGAAACACCTGATGCAGGCGGCGCTCTCGTTACGCTCCTAACGGCAGTAACGGATGGGGCACTGAGACCGGAGCAGCTCTGCCAGTGTGGGCACAGCCTGCGCGCGAGGGGGCCACGTCAACGAAGCCACAGACTGCCCCTCGAGGGGACTGGAAAGGGTCGTCCCACACAGGGCTGGGGGAGCGGGTGCCACCCCCTGGCGAGGGGCTTCTCGGGGCTAATCCCCACAGCCAGACCCTGACCCGATGGGAAATGAGATCAGGCAAATCCCCGGGGTTCAGTTTAGCTGGGAGAGGAGAGAAATGGAGACGCTCAGTCCCCCAGCACCACATGCCGCCGCGGCACTCACCAGGATGGCGTCGACTTTGTTCTGCACGGATTTGCTGTGCGGGACAGAGACAAGCGGCGTTAGTGCAGGGCAGGGTGACACCGCAGTGCCCGGGTGTTCCTCAACGCCCCCTCCCCAGAGCTCCCAAGGACAGTGCCGTCCCCGCGCCCTCCCAGACCCCACACGTGCACCCCAGCGTGAGCAGCAATGCCAAGACGGGGACACTGGAGCACCGAGAGCCAAAGGCCACCTGCACCCATGGGCCAGCACAGCCCGTTCTCCCCACGCTCCGTGTTTCCCTGTGTGCCCACCACCCCGCGCTAGCGCTCTGTGCCCTACCCTAACCCCAGGGAGAGCAGAGCAGGCGTAAAACCACGTCCCACAGGGTTGCAGTAGAACAGTATGCACTGCTGTGAAGCCCTGAATTGATTCTGCACCCGAAACAGGCAGCACGCAGCTGGCGACGCGGGGCTGTGCCCCATGTACAGCACCCAGCACCAGAGCGAGCAGGGCATGCCTGAGGCCGTGCCACGGCACCACAAAGCTCACTCCTTTGGTCCCCGGGGCTGCACATTAATCAACTTTATTAAATTAACCCACACTTGGTAACGCTCAGAGTAACGGGAAGAGGTGCCCGGGAAAAGCGAGCGCTGCCCTTACGAGATGATGCCCTTCAGCTCCTGCAGCAGCGTGCTCGACTCGGCGGTGCTGCCCCGGGCGCCGCTGGGGGACAAGCTTCCCTTCCTGGGGTTTCGGGCACTCAGCTCTTCGTCAGCCATCACATTTGGTTCCTGTTGGGAAGTGAAAACCAGACACAGTTAAAAAAAAAAAGGGAAGAAACCCCCTTCAGAGCTGTTGAGCCCCCGCAGGCTGACCTCCGGCCTGGGATCAGGGAGAAGGGCAGAGGGGTGGCTGGGGGGCTCGGTGCAGCCCGGAACGCGCCTGCCCGTTGCCCCCATCCAGCCTGGACCGAGGATGGGCCCCAGCTGGGTGGGCTGAGCTCCCTCAGCTGGACAGGAGCCACCAGGGGATGGGAATGGCCCCAGGGGTCCCAGGAGGGGTGTCTCCAGCAGCAGGGACCGCGGGCGGCCCCAGGCACCCCGCTCCGGGCAGGGGACAGGGGACGGGGTCTGGGTGGCACCAGCGAGCAGCGTGCCCAGGAGGGGACAGAGGGGCAGGTCCCCAGGCTGGGGGTGCTGTGGGGGACCATGACAGTCCCGTGGGGTCCGGGTGCCAGTCCCTGGGTGCACGGGGAAAGGAGGGCAGGGATGATGGGGGCAGCAGGCGGGCAGAGGGCCCCAGGGGCATGGGGACAGGGACGCCAAGCGGGCAGAGGGCCCCAGGGACAGGGACACCAGGAGGGAGGGGCCCCAGCGACAGGGACACCAAGGGGGCAGACCCCCAGGGGCAAGGACACCATCAGGGAAGGCCCCCAGGGAGATGGGGCCAGGACCACCAGGAGGGAGGGTCCCCAGGGACACCGGGAGGGCAGATCCCCAGGGGCAGGGACACCAGGGGGACAGGGCCCCAGGGGCAGGGACACCAGGGGCAGGCCCGGGGAGCCGGGGGCTCCATGACAGCGCGGCCCCGCCGCAGCCAGCTGCCGGGGAGGCGCCGGGGCCGGGCCGGGGGCCGGGCCGAGGGGAGCGGGGTCGCACCGGGCCGGGCCGGGGGGAGCGGGGTCGCACCGGGCCGGGCCCCCCCCCCCCGCACCCACCTGCGGGCGGCTGCAGCCGGGGCGCGGCCTGTCCCCGCCACGCGCCGCCACCCCGCGCGCAACAGGAACCGAAAGTGCAGCGCCCCGGCGGGACGCGCCCGCCGCCCGCCGCCGCTTTTTTCTGATTGGCCGCGCCGCCGCCGGCCCGCCCGGTTACGGCGCTGTCCTGTAACGCCATTGGCTGCGCCGGTTTTCCTACCCGGATACAAGCGGCGTCGGCCTCCGGAGTGGCCGTGCGCCAGCTGAAGTCTGCCTAGTAACAGGCTTCTGATTGGTGGGGCCGAAGCAGGAAGCGCAAGTGTAAACGAGCCCGTGCCCGTGCGGTGCGTCTGCGTTCAACGCGGGCGCGTGCAACACGCGTGCAGCGCGCGTGTGCATGCAACGTGTGTCCGACGTGCGTGCAGCGGGTGTGCATGCATCGTGCGTGCAATGTGCATGCAGCAGGTCTGTGTATGCATCGTGTGTGCAAAGGGTGTGCATGCATCGTGCGTGCAATGTGCGTGCATCGTGTCTGTGTATGCATCGTGCGTGCAAAGGGTGTGCATGCATCGTGCGTGCAATGTGCGTGCAGTGTGCGTGCAGCGGGTCTGTGCATGCGTCGTGTGTGCAAAGGGTGTGCAGCGGGTCTGTGCATGCAACGGGCATGTAACCTGCGTGCAACAAGTGTGCATGCATCGTGCATGCAATGTCTGTGCTGTGCCTGCGCATGCAGTGGGTGTAAGGCCCACAATCAGTGTGCACAGTGTGTATGCAATGTGTGGGTGCACATGTGGTGTGTGGGTGTGCAGTGCACACATGTGATGCCTGCATAACGCATGTGTGCGCACCACGTGTGTGCAGTGTGTTCCTGCGGGCAGCAGGTGCCTGCGCAGTACGTGCACAGTGTGTAAGCATGAACGGCATGCAGCATGGGTATGCAATAAGTGTGCGTGTGCCGCATATGCTGGGCGTGTGCGTGCGGTGCATACCTGCCATGCGTGCATGCAGCCCATGTTCACGCAGGCAGCGCTGGTGCCAGCCCCAGCATACAAACCAGGTTTGCTTTTTCAGGGGAACACCGGCAGCAGCATGAGGGGCGCACTAAGAACACCCCATCGGTTCAGAGGGGCTGGCGGCCTTGCGGCCCTGGTTCGGTCACACATTTTGTTTCCTGGCTCATGGAGAGAACTTAAAGACGCGATGCTGCAGCTGCAGGGACGGCGGCCCCCCAGATTTATTGCTGAGCGCCGGGAGTGCCCTTGTGTTTGGGGGTTTGGGGGCACTCAGAGGCTCCGGGGGCAGCTGAAGGGGCCTAAACCCAGATGTCGGAGGTGCAGTCCCCGCCGGGGTAGCGGATCTCGTGTGCCAGGCAGGGCCCGTCGGGCTCCTTCCCAAAATCCACCAGGAAGCGCTGGTTGACGGCCAGGCCACCCCGCTCCGTGTCCACGTCCAGCTGCAGCATGACGGAGCCGTCCCTGGGGCGGGGGAGAGCGGGGGGCTGGGGGGGTTCAGCCCCCAGCCAGGTGCACAGCACCCCCCTCGTCTGTCGAGGTTTCATACCTGATGAGGTCGGGGTAGAACTGCCTGTCCCAGGCGCTGTACAGGGAGGTGGTGACGTACAGCCGCTTCCCATCCAAGCTCAGCTGGATCATCTGCGGCCCCCCCGGCACCCTCTTCCCCTGGGAGTGAGCAGCGGTGCTGGAGGGTGCCAGGGACCACATCCATGTCCCCCCCAGCAGCAGTACAGGGCCAGGGACCACCTCCGTGTCCCCCTGAGCAAGCAGCAGTGCCAGAAGGTGCCAGGGGGCCACCTCCGTGTCCCCCCCAGCAGCAGTACAGGGCCAGGGACCACCTCCGTCACCTCCCAGCAGCGGTGCTGCTGCCACAGCCACCGCGGTGGAGCAGACCCGTGAGGTGCCAGCAGCACAGCTCACCTGGATGGAGAATGGCTCCGGCTGGCACCGCAGCTCCTCATCCCTGCTCACGGTGACGGGTCCCCCCTTGGCGATGCTGCCACCCACAAAGACCTGCAGGAGACCGAAGGTCTGGGTGGCTGAGGCGGCGAGGAGGGGCTGATCCGGGCTGTCCCCAAGAGATGGAGGAAAAGCACCGGGATGTGACCAGGAGCCCCCCGCTGCCTCACCTGCCCCACCAGCCTGGGCTTGCGGGTGTCGGAGATGTCGTACTGGCGGATGTCTCCGTGCAGCCAGTTGCTGAAGTACAGGAACCTGTCGTCCAGCGAGATGAGGATGTCGGTGATGAAGCCTTGGGGAGGGTATGACAGAGCTGCGCAAACCACCGGCGGCAACGGCAGCGCCCGGGGGAACCCGGGAGCCCCTCAGCACCTGGACTGACCTGGCATCTCCGGGAGCAGCCACCCCTCCACTTTCTTGCTGGGGACTTGGATCACCTTCTCCGCTGCCCAGTCTCCTTGCTGTGGGAGGTGTGGGACAGAGCACGGCCCCAGGGGGCTCAGCACACGCAGGAGAGGCAGGATAAGACCTGATGCTGGGGCCAGTGCTGTGTGGGCACATCCACCACTCCTAGCCCCTAGGGCTGTAGCTCCGCTGCTTTGCCAGCTACCTCTGGCTCTGCAGAGCCATGGGGAGGATGGGCTCTGGGGCTGGAGGGAGGGTGTTTGGGGCCAAAAACTCATCTAATTTTCCAGCCAGATGAGCTGGTTTGGTGAAAAACGTTCTCTCTGCTCACCCAGTTCACCATTACACACCAACAGACACCGAGAAGAACATTGCTTGGGCTGTTGTAAGTCCGCAACAAAGGCATAAATAAATCTTTAAATTAAATCATTTTAGCCTAAACTGCTGCCAGTCAGGACAAGTCCTGTGGTGAGATTCCCCCAAGCCAGCTCATGTTCTGGTGCAGAGGCAGCCGCACGGCACTGGGAGGTGGCGTGGACCAGAGGTGGGCTGGGAGGACGGTGGGGGATGCGGGAAGCGGGATGCTGCGTGGTGGCACGCGGCTTGGTCAGCTGAGGGGCAGCACCCCTTTCCCTCGAACCCCCGGTGTACGGGATGCACGTACCTCGGTCTTGTAGAAGCGGTGGATGGCACTGCTGATGGTGCAGCCCACGTAGCCCTCGGCAGCGTCGGGGTTGTGGAGGAAGCGGATCTCCAGGGGGGCCGCATCCTCGCCCACGTCGATGGCCTGGACGTAGGTGTGAGTGGTCCAGTCCCAGACGTTGAGGCGGCGGCCGTAAAGCCCTGGGGCGGGGCAGAGCAGGGGTCACAGGGGATGCTGCGAGGCGCAGGGTCTCGGGCAGATGTGCTATGGTTCAGGTGAGCTCGCAGCCCCTCGAGCTCCGCAGACCCCCTGGTCTCCGCACCAGCACACACCGGTTGCTTTGGACCTTGGCAAAAGCCACGGGAAGATGCCCAGCGTCCAGTGGGGACCATCCCGCTGGGACAGGGCTGGGAAGGGCGGTGTGACCTCTGGGCGGGAGCTGGGCTGAGGCAGGGCCTCATCCTTCGTCCCTACGGCTAAGACCCAGCCCCACGTCCAGCTCAGCACCAGCGTTCAGGGGCTGCCTTGGGCTGAACCTCTGCCGCTCACATCTGAAGTGCATTCAGGTGGGCTGGGCTGGCCTTTTTGAAACCCATGGGATGCGTAGGAATTGGTGTGGAATTCATCTTGGGCAGGTCCTCTCTGCCTGTTAGTGCCAGCTCTCACCAGCAACAGGGGAGGCTGGAGATTTGGCTGCCTTGCGGTGCTGCTCAGCATCTCTCTCCCGGAGTATTTAAACCGCTGTTTACTCACCTTTCTTCAGATCATTTGGGTCAAATCCATACCCCAGGCATTTTGGGATCCCCCACTCGGTGCTGATCAGGACGTTGTGGCGTGGCTGGTACCAGAAGTCGTAACCCATTGGGGGGATCTTGTCCCCTTTCTCCCAGTTCCCCTTAATCTCAAAGGTCTCGCCATCCAGCAGGATAAAGCCGCCTGATGCAGAAACAAAACCACGTTGGTGGAGAGGAAACCACCCAGGTCAACCGTTTACACATTGTAAAACAAGCAGCAACAGACAGATCCACCGCTGCAGAGCAGGCTGCTGGAGGGGCTGGGGGACCTGGATGAAGCCCCCAGGACAGCTCTGGATGTGGGGACTGTTCCTCCTGCCCCTCTCCCCAGGGGACTGGGGTACCTTTCCCGCTGCCGGCCGGGTCTCCCAGGGTGCTGATCATGATTTCACCACTGCCCAGGCAGTGCGAGGTGTGGGGGTAGCCCAGGTTGCACTTCCAGAAGACGTCCTCCGAGTTGACAACCTGCCGGCAGGTCACAGGAACCGTCACCGTCACGTCCCTCGTGCCAGGCAGTCCCGGGCGAGAAGGCTGCTCGTGCCACGCTGGACGCAGGTGCACAGGCCGGTTGTTAGCCTGTGGCCGGCTCCTGCCTGACTTCAAGACGGGACTTGCCACGCAGCCAGGGGTGGTGAGCATGCTCGGTCCTGCGTCCCCTTGCGTGTCGGCACACGGGGCGCCCTGAGGAACCAGCTGCCAGCCACCAGTGGGGCCCCCACACCCAGGCTCAGGGCAAGCGGCACACGGATGCCCAGGGCTCCTCCGGAGACACACGGCACGGGCGAGGCACAGGCTGTGCACCCACCGGGCAGTGCCATGCATGGTGCCCACCGAGGAGAACTCAGTGTTCGCACACCAGCAGGAGAACAAGCACCTTCCACAGCCTTCCCATTTCCCATACTGCCACCAAGGCGCTGCAGAGCTCTGACACACCCCGAAGCCTCTTTGGCTGGCTCTCCCACAGCCAAAAGCCACCACCCTGGCTGTCCGGGGTACCGGCACCGCCTCCCGGGTACCTTGAGAAGCCTGGGAGCCCGCAGGTCGGTTCCCACGTCCACCACGTAGATGCGGGAGGAGACGAAGCTGGGCAGGATCAGGCGGTTCCGCTTCTTGGTGGCGTCCCCAAAGCAGCTGCTGCAGGCGTTCCAGCCCGAGTGGTGCAGCTCGTCCCCCAGGTTGGGCATGGGCAGGCGGTGGATCACCTGCAAAGCCCCCAGCCCTGCCTACACCGGTCTCTCCTCTGCTGAGCACAGGACCGCAGGCGGACCGAGATGCTCAGCGCGCTGCAGACATCACTAGAGGGTCAGGATGCCTCTGGCGAGTCTCACCCCGCGGAGGGGAGTGGCGTGACAGGGGACATGAAGGATGGGGTGTGAAGCAGATTTTACGTGCATTTTGTAAGCACAGGGAGGCTCAGAGCCTCGGGGAGAACTGGGCAAGCACCAGCCTTCGGTACGGAGCCGGCAGCTCTGGGAGCACGAAGGACCAGCACTGAGCTGCTTCCCAGGCCAGTTTAGTCCCGAGATAAAGCCTTTGGTACCTGGCAGTAGTGCGGAGATTTGGGGTCGACATCCACAGTGGCCAGAAAGTCAGGTTTCTTCCTCCCAGTGTTCCTGTAGATGCAGGGCACGTACACAATCTCCTCCCGGGGACCTTTCAAGACAGAAACGTTGCGTGAGCATTGGCAGAACCACCTATGACAAAACAAGCCCCTTGCAGGAGTCTCCGGTCAGGCCCGATTGCCCTCCCGGGGAGCCGACGGGTTCCCCCACGCGTGTGGGACAGCTGGATCTCCATCTCGGCCACACCAGGCTGGGCTCTGTCCTGCGGGGGTTGAGGCTTATTTGGATCCCCTGCCCTGGGGAGGGATCTCTGGGCCTCAGAGTCCCTAAGGAAGTCCACGGCTTTGGGATCACCCTGTGCCTGCAAGGACGGGCCAGCCCTTGCCCAGCCCTATCAGTCAGGAATCAAACCACACTGGGCCTCATTTCCATTGCAGCCACACAGGAGAAGCCTTGAAGCACCAGAGAAGTGCTTGCCAGATGGAAGCCGAAGGCAGAAAGCCCCCCCAGCCCCTCGCCATCCCCCCGCCTTGCCGAGCTGTGAAAATCTACCATGGTGTGAGAGCTCCCTGCCTACAGGGATCCCACTGGGAAGGGAAGGGCTCAGCCCCAGGGATGTCCCAGCACTGCACCAGCTGCTAAGAAAAAAATCAACTCCATCCCAGCTGAAAGCGGGACAGAGTGGCAGGTCTGCCACGCTCCCTGCTGCCCCAGCCAGAGCCGCTGCCTGTGCTGCCTACACTGCCCCTGCTGCCCGCACTGCCCGTGCTGCCCAGGGCAGGCAGCACCATCGGCTTTGCTGGACTGATCCAGACCCCAGCGAACCTCCTCGGGGCTGCGGAGGTGGTACCGCTCCGGGCTGTGCCAGGATAAAGCGCTGCCAAAGCGAGGGCTGGTGGGGAAGAGCTGGCTTAGGAAATGCTGAGGAAGAGAAAGCAAGTGGGAAGCAGGGACAGAGAGGGGATTTGGGACCTTGGGGTCTGATCCAAACCCCAGCACCCAGGAGCTTCTCGCCAGCTGCTCGGAGCCTGACCTTCCAGATGTCTGTGTGGAAGAGCTTGCTGGGTGCCAGAGTTACTTGGCACCACTGAAGCAACCAGACAGTTCCCAAGGGAACTTGCCAGAGTGGCAGAGTCAATGGGATTTGTGCTATTTGCTATTAATTTAAATCACTGTCCAGCCCTGCCAACACGCGGGGATGTTTTGAAGACTCATCTCTTCTTTGTTTTCTTGGTTCAAAGACGTTTCAGGGATCGGAACCACAGATCATGAGCAAGCTCCAGAGCTCTCCAGGGTTTCAAGGATGCGTTTGCTAAGCCCTAGAGAGGAGGATTAAGGGAGGGATAGCTGGAGATGATGCATTCATCAGTCTCTGCACATCAGAGCACCAGCGTTTCGGCAACACAGCAAGAAGGATTCGCAGGCAAAGTGTCCAGACTTGTAAGGAAGCAGCCCGGGAGGCTGTTTTTTATACAAGGAAGTTTTGCCATGTTGTGTTCCCAGCCATCAGGAACAGGGCGCAATGGAAAATCAGGATGATTCCCCATCTCTCCCTGTGTTTAGCTCCTGTGGTGGCATTGTGGGGCTATAGCAATACAGTCACCTCTGAGGAACTCAAAAATCCCATTTGGTTTTGCACGAGGAAGCCACAAGTGTCTTTTCTGCAGGTTATGACCCATCCCAAGCCATCGTGAAACCTAAGAAGGTTTGTTCTGACACCAAGCTGTCATTATGCGATTGATGTTTGACCTCAGGACAGGCCAGAAGTGAAACCATCGCAAAACCATCGCTTCCCTAATGCTTGCTGGGAGCCTCCTTGGAGAATGGAGTTAATTGATAATGCCCTCTGGAAAGCGTTGTTTTAATCATCATCTAAATCATGGGCAGTGCAGGGCTCTTCCCTGCCTGCCCAGGATTTCAGACTTGCCTTTCATGGCATCCACAGGCGAGGCGAAGCCAGGACCACACGCTCCACACTTTTCTGCATTGAGAAGAACAGAAACAAACAGAAATGAGATGACAATGGGTTCTTTTAATCCCCTTTTTCACAAAGGAGCTGCTCACTGGAGTGGCTGCACATGGTCCCACTCTATGGCAATGGTCAAGGCGAACCAGGATGCATCCAAACCGTCCCCAGAAAGGGGCTCTGGGCAGCCAGTGATGCCGGTGGCATGTTCCTAGCACAGAAAGGTGCAAGGGAAGAGCTGCGTGTCTCTGCTTTGCCTCCCACCGTGTCCCTGTGGAGGAGAGCAAGGGTGGTTCAACACACGCAGGGGCATCGCCAGGCTCGCACGGCCTCGAGGAGATGCCAGGAGCTCTGAGGTTCTTCTGCAAGGAGGAGGAGGAGGGGAGGCAGCGAGGAAGAAAAAGGCAGCATGGCCAGGCTGCTGTTCCAGGGGCAGAGGGAGGGAAAAGGATTCTCCTGGGAGCGGAGTGGGGATCAAGCATCCCTGTGCTGCGGGGCTGGGCTCTGCAGCTCCTCCTGACCCTCTTTGCCGTGCCATGGTTTGGGGGCACTCATGCAAAGCTTTCGCACAGAAAGCCCTGTTTCCACCCAAGACGTTGGGTGCTCGAGGTGCAGCCGCCTTGCCAGCTCCTGGGAGTCCCTGCCATGCCGCCGCGGGTCTCCGGGGCACGTCGGACCCTGCCAGCCTTGTTCTCCAAGAGGCTTTAAAACTGCTGAGAGAATTTTCTTACTGCAGTTAGGAAACAGCCTCCACCACCAAAAGGATATTTTTCCCCATTTGCAATGACAGGTCTGAGGAGAGGGAGGGAAACCCCCAGCTAAATCATAGGACTTGGCTTTGCTGCATCAGCTTCTTATTTGTTTTTATTCTTAATTGTTTTATCACTTGTGTCCCTGCTCCTCCAGGGAAACGCTGCTGCCTGAAGCACGGACAAACAACCCTTCCAGCCAGCTTCTCCTTATATTACTCCTGCAAAAACACCCCATCAAAGCCAGACTTTACACTACGGACTGCCGGCTGTGGTGCATCTGACCACAGCAAGCGCAGCCTGCACAAGCTGCAGCTGAATAAAGGAGAGAATAGTCAGAAGGTTTTTAATCATCAGTCTATCTAAACGTTTC
Source organism: Falco naumanni (assembly GCF_017639655.2). NCBI lineage: Eukaryota > Metazoa > Chordata > Aves > Falconiformes > Falconidae > Falco > Falco naumanni. The sequence continues at coordinate 1,928,672 of NC_054073.1, forward strand.
GTGCCGCTTTTAGTAGCTTGAGAAAAGAAACCTTCTCCTGGCCAGAGGAGACACCGCGTTCATCCCCACATTTCTTTTTATTTTATGCTTTCCGGGTGTCAGAGTAACAAAACCACAAGACCCAGCTGCAATTGAGTTTCGGAGGACGCCGGAGCAGAGCCTGCGGCCAGGAGGCAGCAGCAAGGCACTGACAGTCCCAAGCACCTTCCCCCGGGAGCAAGCCGCGGTCGACGGAGATTCCTTACCTGTGCTGGATCTCGCCTGCTGTGGAGCCGCAGAAGGAGATGGTCCCGCCTGCATTACGCCTGCTGGGAGTAAGTCAAGAGAGAAGATGCAGCTCCACAGGGATTCAGATATATGGGGAGCAGGATAGGGAGAAGGAGGGTTTGGGAAAAGGATGCCAAGGGGAGGATCCACACACCTTGGGGTGTGGGAGGTACCAGGGCAGCCTTTAGCGTCTTCCAGCTCTGGAAACGTGCAGGGAAGCAATTTCAGTGCTGGCAGAACCTCCTCCCCTCCCACAGGGGAAGGGGCCGGGGCTGCTTCTGCACTCCACAATGCACGTGCTCTTCCACACAGGAAAAGCAAGGGCTGGGAGCCATCAAGGGAAAGCAGGCTGCTCCCCTCCGATCCCGGGCTAGAAGCAGCATCTCAAGTCTCCCCATGGGGCCGACGGAGTGCCCCAATGAGGGACGGGCAAGCACTGCATTCCCAACCACAGAAATAATTTTATGAGGTTGCAGATGTTAATCACAACTGAAAATGAAAAGTGAAGACTGGGTGTCTTTTAATTGCAGGATGACTGTTTACTGCGGGATGCTAATTTGCTGGCTGGGAGGAGGGCAGAAGCAACGTGCCCGTTTTCCCCATGACACGTCTGACTTAGTCAGTGCCTGCTGCTGCTGTGGCTGCGAAGTCGGGCGTCACAGGCTTGGTTTTAAGGGCTGTGCATGGATGCTCAGTTTTCGCAGGCACATCATGTCTGGCAGGCTGCTGCTGTGTCCTCTCCAGCAGGTGCCCTGGAACCAGCAAGCTCGGTCAGTCGGTCACCGCCACCAGAGGCTCTCAGCCCCTCACACGTGAAGGCTGCCAGCAAAATGATCGATGGCCTCGGCTCAGGCTCTCCCGCACTCACATGCTTGTATTTGATGCTCAACCCTGCGGATCTGCAGCGTGGTGCTCAGCACAGCTCCTGTGTCCCACCTTGCCTCCGACCAAGGAAAGCTGCTCCAAGAGGTCATAGGGCTTAAATGCAAAGGACAAGACATGTATGAGCAGCAGCCCAGCTTCACCTGACCTCACACACCTTCCACAGAAACGTCTGCTGCAGCTCAGCAGGATTGCCCTGAGAGGGTCGCATCCCTTAGGGAAGGGGGGTGATGCAGCAGTGCTTGTCCACATGGACAGCTCTTGGAAGCTGCAAAGGGCTTGAGGGTGCTGGTGCCAGGGAGAAGCACGTCCTCCCAAGAACCGCTGGAGGGAACAGTCGGAGCAGCCAAGGCCAGCCACCCCAACTCACCGCCTCCCCACGCCAGGTGCATGCGGCCGCCGCAGCCACAGCGCATCCCACGTTCCCGGGATAACTCAGGCGCAAGCACGTGGAATGGCCCCCGCTCCCTGGAACGCGGCCATCGGGCCCCAAGGACCCGGGACAGCCCTTGGGGGGGGTGGACGAGCTGGCTGCTAGTGGCAGAGACGCGGCGGGGGCAGAGCAGGGCCTGGCGGTGGGTCGAGGGTCTGGGTCACCGCTGCAGCGCTGCCCCTTGACCTTCACGGCCCCACGCAGCCCCGAGCCCCGGCCGAGCCCTCGCCTCGCTGTGCGGCCACCTGCAAGTCAGGGAGGGCGGTGGGAGCACCAGGGATGGGTGCCTGCGGGCTGGGGTCGCCCTCCCGCCCGTGGAGAGGCGGCAGCGCCTCTGCCGAGACACCCGCTGTGGAGGGTCTGCGGGGCGGCGAGAGCAGGCACCTTCCAAATCCACCTCACCAGCAGGGACGCCCCCGAGGAGCCCCTCCATCGAGGCACGCTGGGGGCCAGACCACGGTGCCACGCTCAAGCGATCGTGATGCTGAACAGCAGCACCCCAGGGTGCACAACAGGCGTAGCAACGTGTTTGCCCAAGAGAACCGTGAAGGAAGTAAATGAGTTTGTATTCTTCCAAGGTAAACACATAACAGGCTAACAGCTAGAAGGATCCTCTTTACATTCTAATTTTTGCAAACTCCAAGCCAATTATGGCTTTGGCTGCAAAGTGCACCCTTGTGAAGATGCTCAAGGTGAGTGGGGTTCATGTGAAGCCACGTGGGTGTGCAGCAGGTCTTGGAGGACGGCGGTCGCTGTCCCGTGTAGCACACGGGCTTACACCGTGTGACTGCGATTTGGCTTCTCACGCAGCACACGATAAACAGGAGGATGATTTACAGCTCCGGTAACGGCATCTTGCTTTTGTGAAACAACAGTGAGAGAGAACAGCCAAATAAGAACTTTTAAGGACTGAGGTCACTTTGTAGGTCCTTTGGGTGAAAACCCTAACTTTTCTTTCTCAACTGAGTTACGACTCTGCTGTCCGTGTGAACGGAGCAAGCTGAAAGCAATCTTCTCTCCAGCAGTGTGCCAGCCACTTAACACAAGGGATTTCACTGGAGTGTCTACTGAAAGTATTCTTTCAGACCTTCATGCGTGGTAAAGCAAGCCCTACTAAAACCAAACGGTTGGCTTGGGCGATCACAACACTACATTACTTTGACAAGGGATGTTCATTTGTGGCAGAAAAACAAACGGTTGGCAAGTTGCCCTATGAAACATGTCCCTGCAAGAATGAACACGAGAGAAGAACAAGCGAAGACGGCCACGACTGGAGACTTCCAGGAAGACGAACTGGCACTCTTGCAAAACCAGTGCCCTGTCTCAGGGACCTTCAAAACCCTGATCTTATCATTAACTACTGCTGGCATTTTCCCCTGAAATAAATTGGAAAGGCTTTGGTGAAACAAGACGCATGAAGATGTAGCTGATGCGAAGGACAATTTTATTCATGTTTAAAGCAGAAGACAGGAGCAAACCGGTGTCAGGAAGCAGGCACTTCTTTCCAAACCCAAGCGCGTGACAGCCCTGGAGGGATGACGCGGAGCGGCCCCAGCACTGAGAAGCCAGCCAGGAGGCTCTCGTGCCGCGGGAAGAGTGTCCAGGAACGACCTGGCTGAAGAACAATAATGCCGACAAAGTGGGTGCTTCCCCTCCTTCTGAGGCACCGCACGCTGCACAGCTCCGTAGCGCAGCAGCTGCCCCGGCTCTGCTCCGCGCCTCGGGCCCGGGGACCGCTCGGCACTGGGAACAGCGCTGACCACGTGCCCTGTGCCTCCGTGCACTGCTCTGCCTGACCCAGCCCCGCGCGGTGACGCGGAGCTCCCGCAGCTCCTGTCAGCAGAAACCCAGACTCCAGCAAGGCGTGGGGACCCCCGAACCCAACGATCCTACGCTGCTCCCTGACGGCTGCACCACCGAAGAGAGAGGAGGAGGGAGCCTGTCGCAGGGCGCCTAGGCCAAGATATCGGAGGTGGAGTCTCCGGAAGCGAAGCGGATGTCATGGGCAAGGCAAGGCCCGTTGAGTTCCTTCCCAAAATCCACCAGGAAGTTCTTGTTCACGCACAGGCCGCCCTTCTCAGTGTCCACGTCAATCTGCAGCATGACGGAGCCTTCCCTGCGAGGGAACAAGAGCGCAGCGGTCACAGGCAAGCAAGCCAGGGCCCTGTTCCGGGGCTCCTGCCCGCACCTCCCCGTTCCGTATGGAGGAGGAGGCCGGCTCCTTCACATCTGCTCTTCCGCAGGGAGGAGGGCACGGAGGCTCCCTTCCAGCGGGGCCACACGCCCGCGCTCACGTCTTTTCCCTGAATGCTCGATGGACGCGGGCGAACCGCCGGGAACGACGTGGCAGGCGGGCTGGAGCTTGGCTCTGCGCTGGAGAGAGACCATCGCCCGCTCTGCCAGACCAAAACCTCTTGGGGGGACACCTGGGGAGGCGCTGCCAGAGCGGCCTGGCCTGGCTGCCGGGGCTCCACGGGCGGATCCTCTCCGCCTTCCCGGCTGGAGCGCTGCCGGGCTCTCCCGAGCACAGGCCGGGCACTGCGGCTCCACGCAGGCGGCAGCTGCACCTCGCCCGGCCAGGGGCGCCGGGGTCAGGCGCACGTGAGATCCCGCCCGAGGAAGCTGCGGGGACCACGTTAGGAGGCCCCGTCCCCTGCAGTCACAGAGGTGTCCTCAGAGCCCCCCCAGCGAGGCGCCTTTCCCCTTTGGAACGCAGGGGCTGTGCAAAAGAGGCCTCGCGCCTGCCCAGCGCTTCTCACCTGACCAAGTTCGGGTAGAACTGCTTGTCCCACGTGCTGTAGAAGGAGTTGGTGACGTACAGCCTCTTGCCGTCCACGCTGAGCTGCATTTTACTGGGGCCGCCGTACACTCTCTTGCACTGCAGGCACAACAGACAGCCGTGGCGTTACTGGCTTTTCCCGCAGCAGCCAAGCACAAGCCGGAGCAGGGAGCGGAGCAGAGCAGCTGCCTGCCCTGCCAGCGCAGGCAAGCGGCCAGCAGCTGCGGGCACACGGGCCGCTGCAGCGGAGACCTGCCCCAGAGCCCGCGGGCAGGGAATTTGCCGAGCAGAGCTCAAGCGCAAAGGACACCAGAGGGCCAAGAGGCCACGGAGCTCACCTTGACCACCAAGGGCTCCGGCTGGCACTTCAGCTCTTCGTCTCTGCACACGGTGACGGGTCCCCCTCTGAGGATGCTGCCTCCCACAAACACCTGGAAGCGAGGCAGGGGGAGACACGTGGCCTTGTCACGCGGCCACCGCCAGACCCTCCTAAGGAACCCAGCGGTGCCAGCCCTTCCGCTCCTGCCTTACCTGCCCCACCAGCCTGGGCTTGCAGGTCTTGGAGAGCTCATACTGGCGGATGTCTCCGTGCAGCCAGTTGCTGAGGTACAGGTACTTGTCATCCGTCGAGATGACGAGGTCCACCGTGAAGGCTAGGGCACACAAACAAAGAGCTCCAGAGAAGGCAGCGCCCACAGAGAACGCGCCTCTCCCTGCCACCCTGGACGTCGTGCCTATGGTGCACGAGAGCCGCCCGAGCGCGCAGGCTGCAGCTGGGGCAGCGGTGCCTCCTCAGGGCTTGCACAGCCCCCGCCCCCTCCGACAAGCCTTCTGCCATCTTTGCGCGGCACGGCGCCGCGGGTCAGTGAGGGGTCTCTGCCGGGCGGCACGACACAGCGCTCCGGGAGGGAAAATATAAACACCCCTTGGGGCACACAGACCTGGCATCTTGGGCATAATCCATCCCGTCACGTCCTTGGCCGGTATCCGAATCACCTCCTCTACGGCCCAGTTGTCTCTCTGCACAAGGAACAAGGGCACAGCACTGTGAGTGCTCCAGGCTGCTCAGGCGAGAGCGCTGCCCGGCACTCGCATGCCTGCGCAGCCGGCAAAGCTGCCGGAGGAAGGCTGCCGCTGCGCCCAGCTACGGCGAGCAGGCACGGCTGGGGCAGCACCGGCCGACAGCAGCAGCAAGGCTGAGCCTCCTCGCTCAGAGGAATCCCCCAGCCTAAGGGTCCGGAGCTGGCTCCGCACGCTGCCCTCTCCACACGCCTCCTCCTTTCTCCCCGCCACCCCGCGTTTCTTCGGTGCCTTTCCCAGTCGCCCTGAAGCTCCCCACGGCCGGGTCTCCCCGGCTGCTGGCAGAACACTTGCCTCGCACTTGTAGAAGCGGTAGACAACGCCGCTCAGGGCACAGCTGACGTATCCCTCGGCAGCATCGGGGTTGTGGAGGAACTTCACGCTCAGGGGCAGAGAGTCCTCCCCCAGGTCGAAGCACTGGGTGAGGGTGCGGCAGGACAAGTTCCACACGTTCAGGCGGCGCCCAAAGACCCCTGCGGAAAAGGAAGACCACGTCAGAAGATGAGGGGCCACCTGTGGAGACTAATCCCTCCCCAAATGCTCGCACTCAGGGACAGCCGCGGCAGTGACCAGCCAGAGCCTGCAGAGAAGCCGCCGCACTTGAGGGAGCAGCGGGAGAGGGCAGGGACCAGCCTGGGATAAGGACAGGTGCTGCACGTCCTGCAGCCGTGCCTCTAGGATGGGCCGTTCGTGGGGACATCTGCCTGTCCCCCCCTCTCCAGCTCCGGCTCTCGCTCTGACGGCACCGGCACCCTCCCACCACCCCGCTGAGCTCTGGCTCAGCACTTGCATCCGCATTCCCTCACCTTTCTTCAAGTCGTCAGGATTAAACCCGCGTCCCGCGCGTTTTGGGACCAGTCCGGCAGAGCTGATGAGAACGTTGTGGCGCGGCTGGTACCAGAAGTCGTATCCAGTCGGGGGGGCTTCACACTCATTCTCCCAGTTCCCCTTCAGCTCAAAGGTCTCTCCATCCAGCACAATGAATCCACCTGGGGCGCAAAAAGGGGACGCACGATCAATCGCGTACTCCGCTTCCAAAGCAGCCCGTTTCCTTGTGGAGTCATCGCCCGGCAAAGTACCTTTCCCGTTGCCAGCTGGGTCTCCCATGTTGGCAATCAGGATGTCACCATTAGGCAGGCTGTGCACTACGCTGAGGTATCCCTTGTTGCACTTCCAGAAGACATCCACTGGCTCGATCATCTGAGAAAAGGTCACACAGACACACACACCTCAGCCGGCGACTGCTCGGCTCATTTCACGCTCCCTGGCAGAGCCTTTGGCCACCAGAGACTCCTGCAAACCTCCGATGCTTGCGGGAGCTTTCGTTCCAAGGACTCCCACTTGCCAGGGGCTGCTCCTCCTTGCAGAGGAGCACAGAAGCCCCTGAGCTGCCCCTCTGCGCAGAGGAGAATGCAGCAACACCGAACCCATCACAGCCTGTCCGTCCACCGCACTGCGGGGGCGGCAGGTGTGGTGCGGGGCGTGACTGCCCACGATTAGGCTCTCTGAACGCAACAGGCAGAGAGGGGGACGCAAGGATGAGCGGAGCCTTCCTTGGTCTGGAAAGGAGAGAGCCGAGCGGAAAACGTGACCCAGCTCCCTGAAATCGGGGTGGAAGAGGAGATGAAGACAGAACCCTTCTTCCCTGTGTATTATCCCAGAAGCACCAGTTCCCAACTCCTTCCCAGAAACTTGTCCTTGCGTCACCTGAGGCATACCTTACACAGCCTGGGAGCCCGGCACTGGGAACCCACATCCACCACGTAAATGCGGGAGGAAATCAAACAGGGAAGAATCAGCTTGTTCCTTCTCGGTGTGGCAGTGTCAAAGCAGGCGCAGCCAGCGCTCCACCCCGAGGAATGCAGCTCGTCTTTGAGGTTGGGCATGGGCAGGCGGTGGATCACCTAGGCAGCCAAGGCAGAGTTAGGGTTCGCACAGGGAGGCGGGGAGAAACGGGGACCCTAACGCTGGCAGATGCTTCTGGCTTGGCAGCCTCCACCTGCGCGCCTGGCACCGCCTGCAGAGCTCCGGGAGGAGAACACTGCTCCGTGCACTGGCCGCTGCTCCGCGTTAGGGCACGGCGTGCCGCTGAGAGGAGACCGTTCCCCATGCCGAGCAGCCACCCACAGGCTGATCCAGAGCACGTGCTCAGGAGCTCACTAGCAGCACCAAGACTCTCGGGAAGTGAGTTGGGAAGTGAGTCAGAGCCGACCTGTCCCCAGGACACCGAGACGGAGACGACTCAACCGCAGCCAGGCACACACAGGACAGCGCAAAGACAGCAGGAAGGTGAGTTTGCAGGCAGACAACAGCCCTCTCTCACACGTACAACCGCGGAGAAGCAAGAGAGAGACCTGTTGTGACAGAACTCACCAGGGGTTTCCCAGATGGGTCTTGGCAGGGCATGACCAGGCAGCAGGAGAGAACGGTGGACAGGAGAGAAAAATGCCCAAGACAAGAAGGTGCCAGGCATAGAGAGACGCCTGGCATCCCGGGGTGCTATCAAGCAACCTGGAGTCCCAAGCAAAAAGCAGGAAAGGTCCCGAATGCCGAGGCACCATGAAGCACAGAGCCAGCAGCTGGGCACCATCCCAGGCGAGCGCTGCAGGGACATGGGTACCTGGCAGTAACAGGGAGATCTGGGGTTGAGGTCAATGGTGGCCAGGAAGTCAGGCTGCTCCGCGCAGGTTTCCCTGTAGGTGCAGGTCACGTAGGCAACCTCCTCTCTAGGAGCTGCGTAGAAGGAAAGCTTGTGTTAAAGCACGCCGTGAACCAGCCAGGCGGGAAAAGAAAAGCTTCAGCAGACCCTCAGAGAAGACTGAACTCACTTTTCTGGATGCCAAGACCTTCCTACAGGCAGCTGAACGCAACGACCTGCAGCTATTCCATCCCTTCCTCCTTGCGCACTGACAACTGCCCAACCCTGGCGCCGTTACCGACCCAGAGGCACGAGAACAACCGCAGCGGAGAAGATCTCCACGGAGGTACCGTCCTGCCCCTTTGGGGGAGGGGACTCGGCACACGTTAACGGGGGTCTCCACTAACAGGGAGCTCTCTCCCAAACACCACCCGCTGCACGACACGCTCGAGAGGACTTGCCTTTCACAGCCTCCGGGCAGGTGGGGTACTCGTAGCACTGAGCTCTGCATCTGTCTGGGTTGGGGAGAAGAATGAAATGAGAAATGTCCACGTCCCAGACGGTGCCTACTCGGAAGCCTCCGTCCCACCCAAGGGACCTTCTCCCACTCCAGCTCTCAACGGGGACCTCTGTGACCGGCCCCTGCTCCGCTTATGGCACTGATGACCCCCCGACCCAGGAGAGGAATCCTCCCTGAAGCGCCACCAGGGCCGTCCCAGAACAGAGAGAACCTTCGGCCCCAGCCGGACAAGGTGCCACACTCCAGTGCCACCCCTCTCCTCCCTGCAGCGGAACAGACCTGCCCGTTCCCAGCGGGGACTCGGGTCCAAGGGGGGATGTCCGCAGCCCCCAGGCAGTGGCTGCAGCCCGGTCCAGGATGGAGCCACAAGGCTCGGAGCTGCTGTGGGCTGCGGGAGGCTGCAGAGCATCCCTTACCCATGCTGATGCCCTTCATGTTCACTCTCCTCGAGCAGAGGTGCTGGGACTGGAGGTGCGGCTCGCTGTCTGCCTCGCCGGAGTGGGATGTGCTGTGCCGAGGCTGCTCCGAGGGGGCCTTATATACAAGGCAAACGGGTGGGGGGAGAAAGCAGCTGCCAAGGGAGGAGCCATCGCTCCTCGGCGTTTGGGAGGTGCCAGACCAGCGCTGCGGCTTCTTTCCGCCTTGCTAACCACCAATCTAGAGGAAAAATCTGCTGGTGCGTGCAGGTCTTTTCCCTAAACACAGCCTCCCGTATCTGATCCTGGCGCTCTGGTGATCTCCAGTGGACTTCTTCAGGCTCTGGAGGCCCCCATGCCCCGGCCGAGAAGCAAGCTCATTGCAGCCATCCCCCGTGCCCAGGTTGCTGCCACACAAATGTGCAGCGGCTGCAAATTCCGCACGAGGGATGAGAAGCCCATCTAGATCAGCGTCCCCACCAGCAGGCTCCTGGAGACTACAACGTGTAAACGTAGAGAGGGCACCAAAGGCACCTCTGAAATCCAGACCCCGAGAGAAGGCACGTCTGTCTGGGGGCGAGCTGAAGGCATCACGGGTTCCCTGGGCTCCGCTCAGCAAGCCAGCCCAGAGGCGCCTCTACCCAAAAGAGGCTTCTGGAGCCCTGAGGGCTGCAAACTGGGATACAGGGCTCACAAGAGGAGGCAGGGGGCTCCAACAGTGCTGACGGCAGAAGAGACTGGAGGAGCTGCCGGCATCTCCTGAACAGCGAAGGAACACACCAGGCTAGAAATGGGTGCCTGGGCAAACGCCATCTGCGCCCCTGCTGATGCAGCACCTGCAAGGTCAAGACGTGCCCGTCGCCTCTCAGGCTGGCATCTCCACGGGGGGACGTCAGCCCACCTGTGGGAAATCGGAACCTTTAGGACTCGGGGCAACTCAGCAGAGCAAAACAGTGCCTGGCCAGTAGCTACGTACCCTCCCCACCAGTCTGGTCAAGGAATACCAAAGCCCCACAGCAGGCACCGACACCGCAAAGGGCCTGGCACCGGTGCGGCTGTATTACATACAAACTGGACAAAACTGCCACAAAACACCCCTGGGAAGAGCAGAGATCTCTCTTAAAGGGCCTGAGGTGCTGCAGAGAAGAATTTTGGAAGAAGGGTCCCCTCCTGAGACCACCAGCACCCTGGCTGCCACCAGCTGCCAAACTAAAGCAGGAAGAAAACACCAAGCGCCACGGAACGTGAATGAGTATCGTATCTTGTGGAAGAACGCCTCAACCAGTGGGCAAATTACACGGGGTACGTAATTGCTCCACATAGGAATGCAGAAACATCTGACAGCGCCATTAAAGCAGCCCTCAGGAGATCCTCATCAGAAGAGATAGCCTGTCTCACTAGGGCTGTAATTAATGGCGCTCTGCTTCCAGAACAGCGCTTTGAACGTGCAACAGGCAGACACGGGAGCAGCCTGGCACCAGCGCCCAGCGTTCGCGCACTGCCCAGAGGCAGGTGGGACCAGCTGGCCAAAGGCCTTGTTTCAGGCAGCAGAAAAGGAGAATAACGGGAGCCTTTGATGCAGGCTGGTGCTCACTCATTCCACAAAGAGCGGACACTTCATCTTCCAGGCTGACAGGGTGCACGGCCTCAGCGTAGGCTCCAGGGAACACGGACCAGGGGATGCTGCCCACCGAAGGACACCCAGGCCTGACGGGAGGATGCAGCGGCAGCTCTGGTCCAGCAACGAGACCTGTAAGTCCAGCAGCTGAGGCAGGCAAAAGGCAGAGCAGAACACAGCACGCACTAGCCTGAGCTGAGCTGGAGGCCGAGCGGCCAGCAGGGATCCTGCGGGAATGAGGGGCTGCCTGGCGTTTGCCTAACACCATGGCAGCAAGCCCTTGGTCTGGGAGCAGCTCCACAGCTCGGAGCAGCTGCACACGGCGTCTCCCTCCTCTCTGCTCACCACTGCTCTGAGCTGGGCACAGCTGCCCATCCTTCTCCAACCAAACCCAACAGAGAGGTTCAGGCAGCGTCCCCGAGGTGCTGCCGCCCTGGTCTGCCCGGCTGGTGGGAAGCACGACCCGGGCCAGCGAAGCACAAGAAGCTCCTGCTCCATCAGGGGCAACTTCAAGCGCGCAGCTGGTGCCTGTAGCGCAATGCTTCTGCTGTCACGATGTGCATGTCTCACTGCACCTTCTTCTCACCCCTGCACACCTGCTAATTAAAAACTTCATTAGTCTTCCGCTCATTAACAAAGTGCGCTGGTCATCCTATTTGGCTTTCCTCGGTGACGTCTTTGGCATCCCTCGCAAAACCAAGCTGCGGGGTGTAGAGTTTTCTCATTAAAACTGATAGTAGGAAGGATAAGAGCAGGCTCAGCAACACCGACGAGCAAGCAAGCGATGGTTGGCAGCGAACGCAGTCGGTGCGGTCTGCTCTCGGCCCAGGAACAGCTCCCTGTGGCAGGCACGGATGGGAAGCCGTGACACGGAGGAGCAATCAGGGGCTTCACTGGACAGCCCACACGGAGGCGGCAACTGCTCCCCTCCTCCCGACCGTCTCTCCCAACCCTGATAGGGAAGAACACGCTGTAATTTTGATAATGGGCAAGACCAGGTGGCGCAATCTGGCGCAGGCTGGCACAGCACACAAACGCGTCAGGAGAAGACCCTGCCACACCAAGAACACCAAGTCTGCTCTGGATGCCCAGGCAAGAACTCCCCCGACGACAGGAGCACTCTCCAACCTTCCCCTCCTTCCCCAGGGAAGGCGTTCGCTTCCCGACTCACGTTGCATCACAACACACGTCCACGTGCTGCCTGCAAGGTTGGCTGGAGGCAACGTCAGCGCTTCTCCCTCGAGGCGCCTCTCCGCCTTCGCCCCACCGCGGGGCCGGCCACCCCTTCCCCTCCAAACGCGGCGGTTGCTGCTGCCGTGGGACTCACTGGGGAGGGGGCAGGAAGGTCTGGCCACAAGCACGGCAGCAGCGCCAGCCCCCTCCCCAGCACAGCCCACAGCTACGACTGCACAAACCCATCCAAAAGCCACGTCCTTAGGTTGTCGTTTCAGACACCATGGAATGACAAGTGGCTTCAGGTGGCCACCAAAGGGCCCTGAGTGTGCAGGTGAGTCACTTGTCTGGCAGCGCGGTTTTCTGCCGGATCAGCTCCCTCTCCCGCAGCCGCACAATCGCTCCATCTGGCACAAGAGGAGTGCAGGAGGAGTGGCAGCCCCACGCAGCTGGGGAGGACGGACGAGCAGGACCTGCTCTTTCTCCTCTCCCAGGCCTCTGCCTAAAGACAGGCATTAGCACCTTCCCTGGAAGGTCCCTGCGAGCACTGCAGATCCGACCCCAGGCTCACACAAATGAAATAAAACCCAGAACGGTTGACTTTCCTCCGCTGATGGAGAAGGAAATGCGGACTGGGAATACAAACGCTGAGCAGAGCAGTTTAACTAAACATTTCAGGTTACGCTCCAAGGAGTCATTTACGCTCCCCTGGATGAGTTTCTGGTCAGTCGCTATTCATCCTACTAGGAACGTGAAGGCAGAATATGTGTCAGTGGTTTGCTCTTCTATCGCAGAACAGAGTATTTTTACCTATGGTGAAACAACCTAATCGATACCCTTTTCCACTCTCTGCAATAGCCATGATTCCTATGCAAAATACTTTAAGAAACAACCAGAAGTTACGTTTGCATCCTTATCTCCCCGGCAACTCCCTTAAGGCAAAGAAAGGTCACGTTCATGCTCAGCACAACTTCCACATATTGAGCCCAGCTTCCAAACGCTGAAATGAGCAAATGCTGCAAAAGCACAGCAAAAAGCACGCAGGAGGGTTAGGAGATCGCAGTATCCATCTGTTGCAGCCTAGAAGGGGGGAGATCAAATGTGGGGGTCTTCTGCTGCTAAGAGTTAATATAGGCTGGGATTAATTCTTGCCTCTGTTGCTATCCAGAAGGAGAGGGAAAACTGAAGGCTCATCTGAAAAGAAGACCTGGGGCAGAACGGAGTGGGCAGAACGGAGCACTCATAACGGCTGCACCGCCAACAGGTTTTTTCAGGACGCCGGTTCCCAGTCCTGTAGCTACAAGTCTCAACTGGGTGCATTAATGAGCAGCGCAGCCTAAGGATGCTCTCAGCTCCTCATCACGTGCCACCCTCCCTCTGAGCTGGTGCCCCAGCACAAAGCACTTCTGCGACCTCTTGGAAGCTGCAAAGGGCTTGAGGGTGCTGGTGCCAGGGAGAAGCACGTCCTCCCAAGAACCGCTGGAGGGAACAGTCGGAGCAGCCAAGGCCAGCCACCCCAACTCACCGCCTCCCCACGCCAGGTGCATGCGGCCGCCGCAGCCACAGCGCATCCCACGTTCCCGGGATAACTCAGGCGCAAGCACGTGGAATGGCCCCCGCTCCCTGGAACGCGGCCATCGGGCCCCAAGGACCCGGGACAGCCCTTGGGGGGGTGGACGAGCTGGCTGCTAGTGGCAGAGACGCAGCGGGGGCAGAGCAGGGTCTGGCGGTGGGTCGAGGGTCTGGGTCACCGCTGCAGCGCTGCCCCTTGACCTTCACGGCCCCACGCAGCCCCGAGCCCCGGCCGAGCCCTCGCCTCGCTGTGCGGCCACCTGCAAGTCAGGGAGGGCGGTGGGAGCACCAGGGATGGGTGCCTGCGGGCTGGGGTCGCCCTCCCGCCCGTGGAGAGGCGGCAGCGCCTCTGCCGAGACACCCGCTGTGGAGGGTCTGCGGGGCGGCGAGAGCAGGCACCTTCCAAATCCACCTCACCAGCAGGGACGCCCCCGAGGAGCCCCTCCATCGAGGCACGCTGGGGGCCAGACCGCGGTGCCACGCTCAAGCGATCGTGATGCTGAACAGCAGCACCCCAGGGTGCACAACAGGCGTAGCAACGTGTTTGCCCAAGAGAACCGTGAAGGAAGTAAATGAGTTTGTATTCTTCCAAGGTAAACACATAACAGGCTAACAGCTAGAAGGATCCTCTTTACATTCTAATTTTTGCAAACTCCAAGCCAATTATGGCTTTGGCTGCAAAGTGCACCCTTGTGAAGATGCTCAAGGTGAGTGGGGTTCATGTGAAGCCACGTGGGTGTGCAGCAGGTCTTGGAGGACGGCGGTCGCTGTCCCGTGTAGCACACGGGCTTACACCGTGTGACTGCGATTTGGCTTCTCACGCAGCACACGATAAACAGGAGGATGATTTACAGCTCCGGTAACTGCATCTTGCTTTTGTGAAACAACAGTGAGAGAGAACAGCCAAATAAGAACTTTTAAGGACTGAGGTCACTTTGTAGGTCCTTTGGGTGAAAACCCTAACTTTTCTTTCTCAACTGAGTTACGACTCTGCTGTCCGTGTGAACGGAGCAAGCTGAAAGCAATCTTCTCTCCAGCAGTGTGCCAGCCACTTAACACAAGGGATTTCACTGGAGTGTCTACTGAAAGTATTCTTTCAGACCTTCATGCGTGGTAAAGCAAGCCCTACTAAAACCAAACGGTTGGCTTGGGCGATCACAACACTACATTACTTTGACAAGGGATGTTCATTTGTGGCAGAAAAACAAACGGTTGGCAAGTTGCCCTATGAAACATGTCCCTGCAAGAATGAACACGAGAGAAGAACAAGCGAAGACGGCCACGACTGGAGACTTCCAGGAAGACGAACTGGCACTCTTGCAAAACCAGTGCCCTGTCTCAGGGACCTTCAAAACCCTGATCTTATCATTAACTACTGCTGGCATTTTCCCCTGAAATAAATTGGAAAGGCTTTGGTGAAACAAGACGCATGAAGATGTAGCTGATGCGAAGGACAATTTTATTCATGTTTAAAGCAGAAGACAGGAGCAAACCGGTGTCAGGAAGCAGGCACTTCTTTCCAAACCCAAGCGCGTGACAGCCCTGGAGGGATGACGCGGAGCGGCCCCAGCACTGAGAAGCCAGCCAGGAGGCTCTCGTGCCGCGGGAAGAGTGTCCAGGAACGACCTGGCTGAAGAACAATAATGCCGACAAAGTGGGTGCTTCCCCTCCTTCTGAGGCACCGCACGCTGCACAGCTCCGTAGCGCAGCAGCTGCCCCGGCTCTGCTCCGCGCCTCGGGCCCGGGGACCGCTCGGCACTGGGAACAGCGCTGACCACGTGCCCTGTGCCTCCGTGCACTGCTCTGCCTGACCCAGCCCCGCGCGGTGACGCGGAGCTCCCGCAGCTCCTGTCAGCAGAAACCCAGACTCCAGCAAGGCGTGGGGACCCCCGAACCCAACGATCCTACGCTGCTCCCTGACGGCTGCACCACCGAAGAGAGAGGAGGAGGGAGCCTGTCGCAGGGCGCCTAGGCCAAGATATCGGAGGTGGAGTCTCCGGAAGCGAAGCGGATGTCATGGGCAAGGCAAGGCCCGTTGAGTTCCTTCCCAAAATCCACCAGGAAGTTCTTGTTCACGCACAGGCCGCCCTTCTCAGTGTCCACGTCAATCTGCAGCATGACGGAGCCTTCCCTGCGAGGGAACAAGAGCGCAGCGGTCACAGGCAAGCAAGCCAGGGCCCTGTTCCGGGGCTCCTGCCCGCACCTCCCCGTTCCGTATGGAGGAGGAGGCCGGCTCCTTCACATCTGCTCTTCCGCAGGGAGGAGGGCACGGAGGCTCCCTTCCAGCGGGGCCACACGCCCGTGCTCACGTCTTTTCCCTGAATGCTCGATGGACGCGGGCGAACCGCCGGGAACGACGTGGCAGGCGGGCTGGAGCTTGGCTCTGCGCTGGAGAGAGACCATCGCCTGCTCTGCCAGACCAAAACCTCTTGGGGGGACACCTGGGGAGGCGCTGCCAGAGCGGCCTGGCCTGGCTGCTGGGGCTCCACGGGCGGATCCTCTCCGCCTTCACGGCTGGAGCGCTGCCGGGCTCTCCCGAGCACAGGCCGGGCACTGCGGCTCCACGCAGGCGGCAGCTGCACCTCGCCCGGCCAGGGGCGCCGGGGTCAGGCGCACGTGAGATCCCGCCCGAGGAAGCTGCGGGGACCACGTTAGGAGGCCCCGTCCCCTGCAGTCACAGAGGTGTCCTCAGAGCCCCCCCAGCGAGGCGCCTTTCCCCTTTGGAACGCAGGGGCTGTGCAAAAGAGGCCTCGCGCCTGCCCAGCGCTTCTCACCTGACCAAGTTCGGGTAGAACTGCTTGTCCCACGTGCTGTAGAAGGAGTTGGTGACGTACAGCCTCTTGCCGTCCACGCTGAGCTGCATTTTACTGGGGCCGCCGTACACTCTCTTGCACTGCAGGCACAACAGACAGCCGTGGCGTTACTGGCTTTTCCCGCAGCAGCCAAGCACAAGCCGGAGCAGGGAGCGGAGCAGAGCAGCTGCCTGCCCTGCCAGCGCAGGCAAGCGGCCAGCAGCTGCGGGCACACGGGCCGCTGCAGCGGAGACCTGCCCCAGAGCCCGCGGGCAGGGAATTTGCCGAGCAGAGCCCAAGCGCAAAGGACACCAGAGGGCCAAGAGGCCACGGAGCTCACCTTGACCACCAAGGGCTCCGGCTGGCACTTCAGCTCTTCGTCTCTGCACACGGTGACGGGTCCCCCTCTGAGGATGCTGCCTCCCACAAACACCTGGAAGCGAGGCAGGGGGAGACACGTGGCCTTGTCACGCGGCCACCGCCAGACCCTCCTAAGGAACCCAGCGGTGCCAGCCCTTCCGCTCCCGCCTTACCTGCCCCACCAGCCTGGGCTTGCAGGTCTTGGAGAGCTCATACTGGCGGATGTCTCCGTGCAGCCAGTTGCTGAGGTACAGGTACTTGTCATCCGTCGAGATGACGAGGTCCACCGTGAAGGCTAGGGCACACAAACAAAGAGCTCCAGAGAAGGCAGCGCCCACAGAGAACGCGCCTCTCCCTGCCACCCTGGACGTCGTGCCTATGGTGCACGAGAGCCGCCCGAGCGCGCAGGCTGCAGCTGGGGCAGCGGTGCCTCCTCAGGGCTTGCACAGCCCCCGCCCCCTCCGACAAGCCTTCTGCCATCTTTGCGCGGCACGGCGCCGCGGGTCAGTGAGGGGTCTCTGCCGGGCGGCACGACACAGCGCTCCGGGAGGGAAAATATAAACACCCCTCGGGGCACACAGACCTGGCATCTTGGGCATAATCCATCCCGTCACGTCCTTGGCCGGTATCCGAATCACCTCCTCTACGGCCCAGTTGTCTCTCTGCACAAGGAACAAGGGCACAGCACTGTGAGTGCTCCAGGCTGCTCAGGCGAGAGCGCTGCCCGGCACTCGCATGCCTGCGCAGCCGGCAAAGCTGCCGGAGGAAGGCTGCCGCTGCGCCCAGCTACGGCGAGCAGGCACGGCTGGGGCAGCACCGGCCGACAGCAGCAGCAAGGCTGAGCCTCCTCGCTCAGAGGAATCCCCCAGCCTAAGGGTCCGGAGCTGGCTCCGCACGCTGCCCTCTCCACACGCCTCCTCCTTTCTCCCCGCCACCCCGCGTTTCTTCGGTGCCTTTCCCAGTCGCCCTGAAGCTCCCCACGGCCAGGTCTCCCCGGCTGCTGGCAGAACACTTGCCTCGCACTTGTAGAAGCGGTAGACAATGCCGCTCAGGGCACAGCTGACGTATCCCTCGGCAGCATCGGGGTTGTGGAGGAACTTCACGCTCAGGGGCAGAGAGTCCTCCCCCAGGTCGAAGCACTGGGTGAGGGTGCGGCAGGACAAGTTCCACACGTTCAGGCGGCGCCCAAAGACCCCTGCGGAAAAGGAAGACCACGTCAGAAGATGAGGGGCCACCTGTGGAGACTAATCCCTCCCCAAATGCTCGCACTCAGGGACAGCCGCGGCAGTGACCAGCCAGAGCCTGCAGAGAAGCCGCCGCACTTGAGGGAGCAGCGGGAGAGGGCAGGGACCAGCCTGGGATAAGGACAGGTGCTGCACGTCCTGCAGCCGTGCCTCTAGGATGGGCCGTTCGTGGGGACATCTGCCTGTCCCCCCCTCTCCAGCTCCGGCTCTCGCTCTGACGGCACCGGCACCCTCCCACCACCCCGCTGAGCTCTGGCTCAGCACTTGCATCCGCATTCCCTCACCTTTCTTCAAGTCGTCAGGATTAAACCCGCGTCCCGCGCGTTTTGGGACCAGTCCAGCAGAGCTGATGAGAACGTTGTGGCGCGGCTGGTACCAGAAGTCGTATCCAGTCGGGGGGGCTTCACACTCATTCTCCCAGTTCCCCTTCAGCTCAAAGGTCTCTCCATCCAGCACAATGAATCCACCTGGGGCGCAAAAAGGGGACGCACGATCAATCGCGTACTCCGCTTCCAAAGCAGCCCGTTTCCTTGTGGAGTCATCGCCCGGCAAAGTACCTTTCCCGTTGCCAGCTGGGTCTCCCATGTTGGCAATCAGGATGTCACCATTAGGCAGGCTGTGCACTACGCTGAGGTATCCCTTGTTGCACTTCCAGAAGACATCCACTGGCTCGATCATCTGAGAAAAGGTCACACAGACACACACACCTCAGCCGGCGACTGCTCGGCTCATTTCACGCTCCCTGGCAGAGCCTTTGGCCACCAGAGACTCCTGCAAACCTCCGATGCTTGCGGGAGCTTTCGTTCCAAGGACTCCCACTTGCCAGGGGCTGCTCCTCCTTGCAGAGGAGCACAGAAGCCCCTGAGCTGCCCCTCTGCGCAGAGGAGAATGCAGCAACACCGAACCCATCACAGCCTGTCTGTCCACCGCACTGCGGGGGCGGCAGGTGTGGTGCGGGGCGTGACTGCCCACGATTAGGCTCTCTGAACGCAACAGGCAGAGAGGGGGACGCAAGGATGAGCGGAGCCTTCCTTGGTCTGGAAAGGAGAGAGCCGAGCGGAAAACGTGACCCAGCTCCCTGAAATCGGGGTGGAAGAGGAGATGAAGACAGAACCCTTCTTCCCTGTGTATTATCCCAGAAGCACCAGTTCCCAACTCCTTCCCAGAAACTTGTCCTTGCGTCACCTGAGGCATACCTTACACAGCCTGGGAGCCCGGCACTGGGAACCCACATCCACCACGTAAATGCGGGAGGAAATCAAACAGGGAAGAATCAGCTTGTTCCTTCTCGGTGTGGCAGTGTCAAAGCAGGCGCAGCCAGCGCTCCACCCCGAGGAATGCAGCTCGTCTTTGAGGTTGGGCATGGGCAGGCGGTGGATCACCTAGGCAGCCAAGGCAGAGTTAGGGTTCGCACAGGGAGGCGGGGAGAAACGGGGACCCTAACGCTGGCAGATGCTTCTGGCTTGGCAGCCTCCACCTGCGCGCCTGGCACCGCCTGCAGAGCTCCGGGAGGAGAACACTGCTCCGTGCACTGGCCGCTGCTCCGCGTTAGGGCACGGCGTGCCGCTGAGAGGAGACCGTTCCCCATGCCGAGCAGCCACCCACAGGCTGATCCAGAGCACGTGCTCAGGAGCTCACTAGCAGCACCAAGACTCTCGGGAAGTGAGTTGGGAAGTGAGTCAGAGCCGACCTGTCCCCAGGACACCGAGACGGAGACGACTCAACCGCAGCCAGGCACACACAGGACAGCGCAAAGACAGCAGGAAGGTGAGTTTGCAGGCAGACAACAGCCCTCTCTCACACGTACAACCGCGGAGAAGCAAGAGAGAGACCTGTTGTGACAGAACTCACCAGGGGTTTCCCAGATGGGTCTTGGCAGGGCATGACCAGGCAGCAGGAGAGAACGGTGGACAGGAGAGAAAAATGCCCAAGACAAGAAGGTGCCAGGCATAGAGAGACGCCTGGCATCCCGGGGTGCTATCAAGCAACCTGGAGTCCCAAGCAAAAAGCAGGAAAGGTCCCGAATGCCGAGGCACCATGAAGCACAGAGCCAGCAGCTGGGCACCATCCCAGGCGAGCGCTGCAGGGACATGGGTACCTGGCAGTAACAGGGAGATCTGGGGTTGAGGTCAATGGTGGCCAGGAAGTCAGGCTGCTCCACGCAGGTTTCCCTGTAGGTGCAGGTCACGTAGGCAACCTCCTCTCTAGGAGCTGCGTAGAAGGAAAGCTTGTGTTAAAGCACGCCGTGAACCAGCCAGGCGGGAAAAGAAAAGCTTCAGCAGACCCTCAGAGAAGACTGAACTCACTTTTCTGGATGCCAAGACCTTCCTACAGGCAGCTGAACGCAACGACCTGCAGCTATTCCATCCCTTCCTCCTTGCGCACTGACAACTGCCCAACCCTGGCGCCGTTACCGACCCAGAGGCACGAGAACAACCGCAGCGGAGAAGATCTCCACGGAGGTACCGTCCTGCCCCTTTGGGGGAGGGGACTCGGCACACGTTAACGGGGGTCTCCACTAACAGGGAGCTCTCTCCCAAACACCACCCGCTGCACGACACGCTCGAGAGGACTTGCCTTTCACAGCCTCCGGGCAGGTGGGGTACTCGTAGCACTGAGCTCTGCATCTGTCTGGGTTGGGGAGAAGAATGAAATGAGAAACGTCCACGTCCCAGACGGTGCCTACTCGGAAGCCTCCGTCCCACCCAAGGGACCTTCTCCCACTCCAGCTCTCAACGGGGACCTCTGTGACCGGCCCCTGCTCCGCTTATGGCACTGACGACCCCCCGACCCAGGAGAGGAATCCTCCCTGAAGCGCCACCAGGGCCGTCCCAGAACAGAGAGAACCTTCGGCCCCAGCCGGACAAGGTGCCACACTCCAGTGCCACCCCTCTCCTCCCTGCAGCGGAACAGACCTGCCCGTTCCCAGCGGGGACTCGGGTCCAAGGGGGGATGTCCGCAGCCCCCAGGCAGTGGCTGCAGCCCGGTCCAGGATGGAGCCACAAGGCTCGGAGCTGCTGTGGGCTGCGGGAGGCTGCAGAGCATCCCTTACCCATGCTGACGGCCCTTCTGGTTCACTCTCCTCGAGCAGAGGTGCTGGGACTGGAGGTGCGGCTCGCTGTCTGCCTCGCCGGAGTGGGATGTGCTGTGCCGAGGCTGCTCCGAGGGGGCCTTATATACAAGGCAAACGGGTGGGGGGAGAAAGCAGCTGCCAAGGGAGGAGCCATCGCTCCTCGGCGTTTGGGAGGTGCCAGACCAGCGCTGCGGCTTCTTTCCGCCTTGCTAACCACCAATCTAGAGGAAAAATCTGCTGGTGCGTGCAGGTCTTTTCCCTAAACACAGCCTCCCGTATCTGATCCTGGCGCTCTGGTGATCTCCAGTGGACTTCTTCAGGCTCTGGAGGCCCCCATGCCCCGGCCGAGAAGCAAGCTCATTGCAGCCATCCCCCGTGCCCAGGTTGCTGCCACACAAATGTGCAGCGGCTGCAAATTCCGCACGAGGGATGAGAAGCCCATCTAGATCAGCGTCCCCACCAGCAGGCTCCTGGAGACTACAACGTGTAAACGTAGAGAGGGCACCAAAGGCACCTCTGAAATCCAGACCCCGAGAGAAGGCACGTCTGTCTGGGGGCGAGCTGAAGGCATCACGGGTTCCCTGGGCTCCGCTCAGCAAGCCAGCCCAGAGGCGCCTCTACCCAAA
The DNA here is from genome assembly GCF_017639655.2 of Falco naumanni. Classification (NCBI taxonomy): domain Eukaryota; kingdom Metazoa; phylum Chordata; class Aves; order Falconiformes; family Falconidae; genus Falco; species Falco naumanni. The sequence continues at coordinate 1,950,145 of NC_054073.1, forward strand.
AGAGGCTTCTGGAGCCCTGAGGGCTGCAAACTGGGATACAGGGCTCACAAGAGGAGGCAGGGGGCTCCAACAGTGCTGACGGCAGAAGAGACTGGAGGAGCTGCCGGCATCTCCTGAACAGCGAAGGAACACACCAGGCTAGAAATGGGTGCCTGGGCAAACGCCATCTGCGCCCCTGCTGATGCAGCACCTGCAAGGTCAAGACGTGCCCGTCGCCTCTCAGGCTGGCATCTCCACGGGGGGACGTCAGCCCGCCTGTGGGAAATCGGAACCTTTAGGACTCGGGGCAACTCAGCAGAGCAAAACAGTGCCTGGCCAGTAGCTACGTACCCTCCCCACCAGTCTGGTCAAGGAATACCAAAGCCCCACAGCAGGCACCGACACCGCAAAGGGCCTGGCACCGGTGCGGCTGTATTACATACAAACTGGACAAAACTGCCACAAAACACCCCTGGGAAGAGCAGAGATCTCTCTTAAAGGGCCTGAGGTGCCGCAGAGAAGAATTTTGGAAGAAGGGTCCCCTCCTGAGACCACCAGCACCCTGGCTGCCACCAGCTGCCAAACTAAAGCAGGAAGAAAACACCAAGCACCACGGAACGTGAATGAGTATCGTATCTTGTGGAAGAACGCCTCAACCAGTGGGCAAATTACACGGGGTACGTAATTGCTCCACATAGGAATGCAGAAACATCTGACAGCGCCATTAAAGCAGCCCTCAGGAGATCCTCATCAGAAGAGATAGCCTGTCTCACTAGGGCTGTAATTAATGGCGCTCTGCTTCCAGAACAGCGCTTTGAACGTGCAACAGGCAGACACGGGAGCAGCCTGGCACCAGCGCCCAGCGTTCGCGCACTGCCCAGAGGCAGGTGGGACCAGCTGGCCAAAGGCCTTGTTTCAGGCAGCAGAAAAGGAGAATAACAGGAGCCTTTGATGCAGGCTGGTGCTCACTCATTCCACAAAGAGCGGACACTTCATCTTCCAGGCTGACAGGGTGCACGGCCTCAGCGTAGGCTCCAGGGAACACGGACCAGGGGATGCTGCCCACCGAAGGACACCCAGGCCTGACGGGAGGATGCAGCGGCAGCTCTGGTCCAGCAACGAGACCTGTAAGTCCAGCAGCTGAGGCAGGCAAAAGGCAGAGCAGAACACAGCACGCACTAGCCTGAGCTGAGCTGGAGGCCGAGCGGCCAGCAGGGATCCTGCGGGAATGAGGGGCTGCCTGGCGTTTGCCTAACACCATGGCAGCAAGCCCTTGGTCCGGGAGCAGCTCCACAGCTCGGAGCAGCTGCACACGGCGTCTCCCTCCTCTCTGCTCACCACTGCTCTGAGCTGGGCACAGCTGCCCATCCTTCTCCAACCAAACCCAACAGAGAGGTTCAGGCAGCGTCCCCGAGGTGCTGCCGCCCTGGTCTGCCCGGCTGGTGGGAAGCACGACCCGGGCCAGCGAAGCACAAGAAGCTCCTGCTCCATCAGGGGCAACTTCAAGCGCGCAGCTGGTGCCTTTAGCGCAATGCTTCTGCTGTCACGATGTGCATGTCTCACTGCACCTTCTTCTCACCCCTGCACACCTGCTAATTAAAAACTTCATTAGTCTTCCGCTCATTAACAAAGTGCGCTGGTCATCCTATTTGGCTTTCCTCGGTGACGTCTTTGGCATCCCTCGCAAAACCAAGCTGCGGGGTGTAGAGTTTTCTCATTAAAACTGATAGTAGGAAGGATAAGAGCAGGCTCAGCAACACCGACGAGCAAGCAAGCGATGGTTGGCAGCGAACGCAGTCGGTGCGGTCTGCTCTCGGCCCAGGAACAGCTCCCTGTGGCAGGCACGGATGGGAAGCCGTGACACGGAGGAGCAATCAGGGGCTTCACTGGACAGCCCACACGGAGGCGGCAACTGCTCCCCTCCTCCCGACCGTCTCTCCCAACCCTGATAGGGAAGAACACGCTGTAATTTTGATAATGGGCAAGACCAGGTGGCGCAATCTGGCGCAGGCTGGCACAGCACACAAACGCGTCAGGAGAAGACCCTGCCACACCAAGAACACCAAGTCTGCTCTGGATGCCCAGGCAAGAACTCCCCCGACGACAGGAGCACTCTCCAACCTTCCCCTCCTTCCCCAGGGAAGGCGTTCGCTTCCCGACTCACGTTGCATCACAACACACGTCCACGTGCTGCCTGCAAGGTTGGCTGGAGGCAACGTCAGCGCTTCTCCCTCGAGGCGCCTCTCCGCCTTCGCCCCACCGCGGGGCCGGCCACCCCTTCCCCTCCAAACGCGGCGGTTGCTGCTGCCGTGGGACTCACTGGGGAGGGGGCAGGAAGGTCTGGCCACAAGCACGGCAGCAGCGCCAGCCCCCTCCCCAGCACAGCCCACAGCTACGACTGCACAAACCCATCCAAAAGCCACGTCCTTAGGTTGTCATTTCAGACACCGTGGAATGACAAGTGGCTTCAGGTGGCCACCAAAGGGCCCTGAGTGTGCAGGTGAGTCACTTGTCTGGCAGCGCGGTTTTCTGCCGGATCAGCTCCCTCTCCCGCAGCCGCACAATCGCTCCATCTGGCACAAGAGGAGTGCAGGAGGAGTGGCAGCCCCACGCAGCTGGGGAGGACGGACGAGCAGGACCTGCTCTTTCTCCTCTCCCAGGCCTCTGCCTAAAGACAGGCATTAGCACCTTCCCTGGAAGGTCCCTGCGAGCACTGCAGATCCGACCCCAGGCTCACACAAATGAAATAAAACCCAGAACGGTTGACTTTCCTCCGCTGATGGAGAAGGAAATGCAGACTGGGAATACAAACGCTGAGCAGAGCAGTTTAACTAAACATTTCAGGTTACGCTCCAAGGACTCATTTACGCTCCCCTGGATGAGTTTCTGGTCAGTCGCTATTCATCCTACTAGGAACGTGAAGGCAGAATATGTGTCAGTGGTTTGCTCTTCTATCGCAGAACAGAGTATTTTTACCTATGGTGAAACAACCTAATCGATACCCTTTTCCACTCTCTGCAATAGCCATGATTCCTATGTAAAATACTTTAAGAAACAACCAGAAGTTACGTTTGCATCCTTATCTCCCCGGCAACTCCCTTAAGGCAAAGAAAGGTCACGTTCATGCTCAGCACAACTTCCACATATTGAGCCCAGCTTCCAAACGCTGAAATGAGCAAATGCTGCAAAAGCACAGCAAAAAGCACGCAGGAGGGTTAGGAGATCGCAGTATCCATCTGTTGCAGCCTAGAGGGGAGGAGATCAAATGTGGGGGTCTTCTGCTGCTAAGAGTTAATATAGGCTGGGATTAATTCTTGCCTCTGTTGCTATCCAGAAGGAGAGGGAAAACTGAAGGCTCATCTGAAAAGAAGACCTGGGGCAGAACGGAGTGGGCAGAACGGAGCACTCATAACGGCTGCACCGCCAACAGGTTTTTTCAGGACGCCGGTTCCCAGTCCTGTAGCTACAAGTCTCAACTGGGTGCATTAATGAGCAGCGCAGCCTAAGGATGCTCTCAGCTCCTCATCACGTGCCACCCTCCCTCTGAGCTGGTGCCCCAGCACAAAGCACTTCTGCGACCTCTTGGAAGCTGCAAAGGGCTTGAGGGTGCTGGTGCCAGGGAGAAGCACGTCCTCCCAAGAACCGCTGGAGGGAACAGTCGGAGCAGCCAAGGCCAGCCACCCCAACTCACCGCCTCCCCACGCCAGGTGCATGCGGCCGCCGCAGCCACACCACATCCCACGTTCCCGGGATAACTCAGGCGCAAGCACGTGGAATGGCCCCCGCTCCCTGGAACGCGGCCATCGGGCCCCAAGGACCCGGGACAGCCCTTGGGGGGGTGGACGAGCTGGCTGCTAGTGGCAGAGACGCAGCGGGGGCAGAGCAGGGTCTGGCGGTGGGTCGAGGGTCTGGGTCACCGCTGCAGCGCTGCCCCTTGACCTTCACGGCCCCACGCAGCCCCGAGCCCCGGCCGAGCCCTCGCCTCGCTGTGCGGCCACCTGCAAGTCAGGGAGGGCGGTGGGAGCGCCAGGGATGGGTGCCTGCGGGCTGGGGTCGCCCTCCCGCCCGTGGAGAGGCGGCAGCGCCTCTGCCGAGACACCCGCTGTGGAGGGTCTGCGGGGCGGCGAGAGCAGGCACCTTCCAAATCCACCTCACCAGCAGGGACGCCCCCGAGGAGCCCCTCCATCGAGGCACGCTGGGGGCCAGACCACGGTGCCACGCTCAAGCGATCGTGATGCTGAACAGCAGCACCCCAGGGTGCACAACAGGCGTAGCAACGTGTTTGCCCAAGAGAACCGTGAAGGAAGTAAATGAGTTTGTATTCTTCCAAGGTAAACACATAACAGGCTAACAGCTAGAAGGATCCTCTTTACATTCTAATTTTTGCAAACTCCAAGCCAATTATGGCTTTGGCTGCAAAGTGCACCCTTGTGAAGATGCTCAAGGTGAGTGGGGTTCATGTGAAGCCACGTGGGTGTGCAGCAGGTCTTGGAGGACGGCGGTCGCTGTCCCGTGTAGCACACGGGCTTACACCGTGTGACTGCGATTTGGCTTCTCACGCAGCACACGATAAACAGGAGGATGATTTACAGCTCCGGTAACGGCATCTTGCTTTTGTGAAACAACAGTGAGAGAGAACAGCCAAATAAGAACTTTTAAGGACTGAGGTCACTTTGTAGGTCCTTTGGGTGAAAACCCTAACTTTTCTTTCTCAACTGAGTTACGACTCTGCTGTCCGTGTGAACGGAGCAAGCTGAAAGCAATCTTCTCTCCAGCAGTGTGCCAGCCACTTAACACAAGGGATTTCACTGGAGTGTCTACTGAAAGTATTCTTTCAGACCTTCATGCGTGGTAAAGCAAGCCCTACTAAAACCAAACGGTTGGCTTGGGCGATCACAACACTACATTACTTTGACAAGGGATGTTCATTTGTGGCAGAAAAACAAACGGTTGGCAAGTTGCCCTATGAAACATGTCCCTGCAAGAATGAACACGAGAGAAGAACAAGCGAAGACGGCCACGACTGGAGACTTCCAGGAAGACGAACTGGCACTCTTGCAAAACCAGTGCCCTGTCTCAGGGACCTTCAAAACCCTGATCTTATCATTAACTACTGCTGGCATTTTCCCCTGAAATAAATTGGAAAGGCTTTGGTGAAACAAGACGCATGAAGATGTAGCTGATGCGAAGGACAATTTTATTCATGTTTAAAGCAGAAGACAGGAGCAAACCGGTGTCAGGAAGCAGGCACTTCTTTCCAAACCCAAGCGCGTGACAGCCCTGGAGGGATGACGCGGAGCGGCCCCAGCACTGAGAAGCCAGCCAGGAGGCTCTCGTGCCGCGGGAAGAGTGTCCAGGAACGACCTGGCTGAAGAACAATAATGCCGACAAAGTGGGTGCTTCCCCTCCTTCTGAGGCACCGCACGCTGCACAGCTCCGTAGCGCAGCAGCTGCCCCGGCTCTGCTCCGCGCCTCGGGCCCGGGGACCGCTCGGCACTGGGAACAGCGCTGACCACGTGCCCTGTGCCTCCGTGCACTGCTCTGCCTGACCCAGCCCCGCGCGGTGACGCGGAGCTCCCGCAGCTCCTGTCAGCAGAAACCCAGACTCCAGCAAGGCGTGGGGACCCCCGAACCCAACGATCCTACGCTGCTCCCTGACGGCTGCACCACCGAAGAGAGAGGAGGAGGGAGCCTGTCGCAGGGCGCCTAGGCCAAGATATCGGAGGTGGAGTCTCCGGAAGCGAAGCGGATGTCATGGGCAAGGCAAGGCCCGTTGAGTTCCTTCCCAAAATCCACCAGGAAGTTCTTGTTCACGCACAGGCCGCCCTTCTCAGTGTCCACGTCAATCTGCAGCATGACGGAGCCTTCCCTGCGAGGGAACAAGAGCGCAGCGGTCACAGGCAAGCAAGCCAGGGCCCTGTTCCGGGGCTCCTGCCCGCACCTCCCCGTTCCGTATGGAGGAGGAGGCCGGCTCCTTCACATCTGCTCTTCCGCAGGGAGGAGGGCACGGAGGCTCCCTTCCAGCGGGGCCACACGCCCGCGCTCACGTCTTTTCCCTGAATGCTCGATGGACGCGGGCGAACCGCCGGGAACGACGTGGCAGGCGGGCTGGAGCTTGGCTCTGCGCTGGAGAGAGACCATCGCCCGCTCTGCCAGACCAAAACCTCTTGGGGGGACACCTGGGGAGGCGCTGCCAGAGCGGCCTGGCCTGGCTGCCGGGGCTCCACGGGCGGATCCTCTCCGCCTTCCCGGCTGGAGCGCTGCCGGGCTCTCCCGAGCACAGGCCGGGCACTGCGGCTCCACGCAGGCGGCAGCTGCACCTCGCCCGGCCAGGGGCGCCGGGGTCAGGCGCACGTGAGATCCCGCCCGAGGAAGCTGCGGGGACCACGTTAGGAGGCCCCGTCCCCTGCAGTCACAGAGGTGTCCTCAGAGCCCCCCCAGCGAGGCGCCTTTCCCCTTTGGAACGCAGGGGCTGTGCAAAAGAGGCCTCGCGCCTGCCCAGCGCTTCTCACCTGACCAAGTTCGGGTAGAACTGCTTGTCCCACGTGCTGTAGAAGGAGTTGGTGACGTACAGCCTCTTGCCGTCCACGCTGAGCTGCATTTTACTGGGGCCCCCGTACACTCTCTTGCACTGCAGGCACAACAGACAGCCGTGGCGTTACTGGCTTTTCCCGCAGCAGCCAAGCACAAGCCGGAGCAGGGAGCGGAGCAGAGCAGCTGCCTGCCCTGCCAGCGCAGGCAAGCGGCCAGCAGCTGCGGGCACACGGGCCGCTGCAGCGGAGACCTGCCCCAGAGCCCGCGGGCAGGGAATTTGCCGAGCAGAGCCCAAGCGCAAAGGACACCAGAGGGCCAAGAGGCCACGGAGCTCACCTTGACCACCAAGGGCTCCGGCTGGCACTTCAGCTCTTCGTCTCTGCACACGGTGACGGGTCCCCCTCTGAGGATGCTGCCTCCCACAAACACCTGGAAGCGAGGCAGGGGGAGACACGTGGCCTTGTCACGCGGCCACCGCCAGACCCTCCTAAGGAACCCAGCGGTGCCAGCCCTTCCGCTCCTGCCTTACCTGCCCCACCAGCCTGGGCTTGCAGGTCTTGGAGAGCTCATACTGGCGGATGTCTCCGTGCAGCCAGTTGCTGAGGTACAGGTACTTGTCATCCGTCGAGATGACGAGGTCCACCGTGAAGGCTAGGGCACACAAACAAAGAGCTCCAGAGAAGGCAGCGCCCACAGAGAACGCGCCTCTCCCTGCCACCCTGGACGTCGTGCCTATGGTGCACGAGAGCCGCCCGAGCGCGCAGGCTGCAGCTGGGGCAGCGGTGCCTCCTCAGGGCTTGCACAGCCCCCCGCCCCCTCCGACAAGCCTTCTGCCATCTTTGCGCGGCACGGCGCCGCGGGTCAGTGAGGGGTCTCTGCCGGGCGGCACGACACAGCGCTCCGGGAGGGAAAATATAAACACCCCTTGGGGCACACAGACCTGGCATCTTGGGCATAATCCATCCCGTCACGTCCTTGGCCGGTATCCGAATCACCTCCTCTACGGCCCAGTTGTCTCTCTGCACAAGGAACAAGGGCACAGCACTGTGAGTGCTCCAGGCTGCTCAGGCGAGAGCGCTGCCCGGCACTCGCATGCCTGCGCAGCCGGCAAAGCTGCCGGAGGAAGGCTGCCGCTGCGCCCAGCTACGGCGAGCAGGCACGGCTGGGGCAGCACCGGCCGACAGCAGCAGCAAGGCTGAGCCTCCTCGCTCAGAGGAATCCCCCAGCCTAAGGGTCCGGAGCTGGCTCCGCACGCTGCCCTCTCCACACGCCTCCTCCTTTCTCCCCGCCACCCCGCGTTTCTTCGGTGCCTTTCCCAGTCGCCCTGAAGCTCCCCACGGCCGGGTCTCCCCGGCTGCTGGCAGAACACTTGCCTCGCACTTGTAGAAGCGGTAGACAACGCCGCTCAGGGCACAGCTGACGTATCCCTCGGCAGCATCGGGGTTGTGGAGGAACTTCACGCTCAGGGGCAGAGAGTCCTCCCCCAGGTCGAAGCACTGGGTGAGGGTGCGGCAGGACAAGTTCCACACGTTCAGGCGGCGCCCAAAGACCCCTGCGGAAAAGGAAGACCACGTCAGAAGATGAGGGGCCACCTGTGGAGACTAATCCCTCCCCAAATGCTCGCACTCAGGGACAGCCGCGGCAGTGACCAGCCAGAGCCTGCAGAGAAGCCGCCGCACTTGAGGGAGCAGCGGGAGAGGGCAGGGACCAGCCTGGGATAAGGACAGGTGCTGCACGTCCTGCAGCCGTGCCTCTAGGATGGGCCGTTCGTGGGGACATCTGCCTGTCCCCCCTCTCCAGCTCCGGCTCTCGCTCTGACGGCACCGGCACCCTCCCACCACCCCGCTGAGCTCTGGCTCAGCACTTGCATCCGCATTCCCTCACCTTTCTTCAAGTCGTCAGGATTAAACCCGCGTCCCGCGCGTTTTGGGACCAGTCCGGCAGAGCTGATGAGAACGTTGTGGCGCGGCTGGTACCAGAAGTCGTATCCAGTCGGGGGGGCTTCACACTCATTCTCCCAGTTCCCCTTCAGCTCAAAGGTCTCTCCATCCAGCACAATGAATCCACCTGGGGCGCAAAAAGGGGACGCACGATCAATCGCGTACTCCGCTTCCAAAGCAGCCCGTTTCCTTGTGGAGTCATCGCCCGGCAAAGTACCTTTCCCGTTGCCAGCTGGGTCTCCCATGTTGGCAATCAGGATGTCACCATTAGGCAGGCTGTGCACTACGCTGAGGTATCCCTTGTTGCACTTCCAGAAGACATCCACTGGCTCGATCATCTGAGAAAAGGTCACACAGACACACACACCTCAGCCGGCGACTGCTCGGCTCATTTCACGCTCCCTGGCAGAGCCTTTGGCCACCAGAGACTCCTGCAAACCTCCGATGCTTGCGGGAGCTTTCGTTCCAAGGACTCCCACGTGCCAGGGGCTGCTCCTCCTTGCAGAGGAGCACAGAAGCCCCTGAGCTGCCCCTCTGCGCAGAGGAGAATGCAGCAACACCGAACCCATCACAGCCTGTCTGTCCACCGCACTGCGGGGGCGGCAGGTGTGGTGCGGGGCGTGACTGCCCACGATTAGGCTCTCTGAACGCAACAGGCAGAGAGGGGGACGCAAGGATGAGCGGAGCCTTCCTTGGTCTGGAAAGGAGAGAGCCGAGCGGAAAACGTGACCCAGCTCCCTGAAATCGGGGTGGAAGAGGAGATGAAGACAGAACCCTTCTTCCCTGTGTATTATCCCAGAAGCACCAGTTCCCAACTCCTTCCCAGAAACTTGTCCTTGCGTCACCTGAGGCATACCTTACACAGCCTGGGAGCCCGGCACTGGGAACCCACATCCACCACGTAAATGCGGGAGGAAATCAAACAGGGAAGAATCAGCTTGTTCCTTCTCGGTGTGGCAGTGTCAAAGCAGGCGCAGCCAGCGCTCCACCCCGAGGAATGCAGCTCGTCTTTGAGGTTGGGCATGGGCAGGCGGTGGATCACCTAGGCAGCCAAGGCAGAGTTAGGGTTCGCACAGGGAGGCGGGGAGAAACGGGGACCCTAACGCTGGCAGATGCTTCTGGCTTGGCAGCCTCCACCTGCGCGCCTGGCACCGCCTGCAGAGCTCCGGGAGGAGAACACTGCTCCGTGCACTGGCCGCTGCTCCGCGTTAGGGCACGGCGTGCCGCTGAGAGGAGACCGTTCCCCATGCCGAGCAGCCACCCACAGGCTGATCCAGAGCACGTGCTCAGGAGCTCACTAGCAGCACCAAGACTCTCGGGAAGTGAGTTGGGAAGTGAGTCAGAGCCGACCTGTCCCCAGGACACCGAGACGGAGACGACTCAACCGCAGCCAGGCACACACAGGACAGCGCAAAGACAGCAGGAAGGTGAGTTTGCAGGCAGACAACAGCCCTCTCTCACACGTACAACCGCGGAGAAGCAAGAGAGAGACCTGTTGTGACAGAACTCACCAGGGGTTTCCCAGATGGGTCTTGGCAGGGCATGACCAGGCAGCAGGAGAGAACGGTGGACAGGAGAGAAAAATGCCCAAGACAAGAAGGTGCCAGGCATAGAGAGACGCCTGGCATCCCGGGGTGCTATCAAGCAACCTGGAGTCCCAAGCAAAAAGCAGGAAAGGTCCCGAATGCCGAGGCACCATGAAGCACAGAGCCAGCAGCTGGGCACCATCCCAGGCGAGCGCTGCAGGGACATGGGTACCTGGCAGTAACAGGGAGATCTGGGGTTGAGGTCAATGGTGGCCAGGAAGTCAGGCTGCTCCGCGCAGGTTTCCCTGTAGGTGCAGGTCACGTAGGCAACCTCCTCTCTAGGAGCTGCGTAGAAGGAAAGCTTGTGTTAAAGCACGCCGTGAACCAGCCAGGCGGGAAAAGAAAAGCTTCAGCAGACCCTCAGAGAAGACTGAACTCACTTTTCTGGATGCCAAGACCTTCCTACAGGCAGCTGAACGCAACGACCTGCAGCTATTCCATCCCTTCCTCCTTGCGCACTGACAACTGCCCAACCCTGGCGCCGTTACCGACCCAGAGGCACGAGAACAACCGCAGCGGAGAAGATCTCCACGGAGGTACCGTCCTGCCCCTTTGGGGGAGGGGACTCGGCACACGTTAACGGGGGTCTCCACTAACAGGGAGCTCTCTCCCAAACACCACCCGCTGCACGACACGCTCGAGAGGACTTGCCTTTCACAGCCTCCGGGCAGGTGGGGTACTCGTAGCACTGAGCTCTGCATCTGTCTGGGTTGGGGAGAAGAATAAAATGAGAAACGTCCACGTCCCAGACGGTGCCTACTCGGAAGCCTCCGTCCCACCCAAGGGACCTTCTCCCACTCCAGCTCTCAACGGGGACCTCTGTGACCGGCCCCTGCTCCGCTTATGGCACTGACGACCCCCCGACCCAGGAGAGGAATCCTCCCTGAAGCGCCACCAGGGCCGTCCCAGAACAGAGAGAACCTTCGGCCCCAGCCGGACAAGGTGCCACACTCCAGTGCCACCCCTCTCCTCCCTGCAGCGGAACAGACCTGCCCGTTCCCAGCGGGGACTCGGGTCCAAGGGGGGATGTCCGCAGCCCCCAGGCAGTGGCTGCAGCCCGGTCCAGGATGGAGCCACAAGGCTCGGAGCTGCTGTGGGCTGCGGGAGGCTGCAGAGCATCCCTTACCCATGCTGACGGCCTTCTGGTTCACTCTCCTCGAGCAGAGGTGCTGGGACTGGAGGTGCGGCTCGCTGTCTGCCTCGCCGGAGTGGGATGTGCTGTGCCGAGGCTGCTCCGAGGGGGCCTTATATACAAGGCAAACGGGTGGGGGGAGAAAGCAGCTGCCAAGGGAGGAGCCATCGCTCCTCGGCGTTTGGGAGGTGCCAGACCAGCGCTGCGGCTTCTTTCCGCCTTGCTAACCACCAATCTAGAGGAAAAATCTGCTGGTGCGTGCAGGTCTTTTCCCTAAACACAGCCTCCCGTATCTGATCCTGGCGCTCTGGTGATCTCCAGTGGACTTCTTCAGGCTCTGGAGGCCCCCATGCCCCGGCCGAGAAGCAAGCTCATTGCAGCCATCCCCCGTGCCCAGGTTGCTGCCACACAAATGTGCAGCGGCTGCAAATTCCGCACGAGGGATGAGAAGCCCATCTAGATCAGCGTCCCCACCAGCGGGCTCCTGGAGACTACAACGTGTAAACGTAGAGAGGGCACCAAAGGCACCTCTGAAATCCAGACCCCGAGAGAAGGCACGTCTGTCTGGGGGCGAGCTGAAGGCATCACGGGTTCCCTGGGCTCCGCTCAGCAAGCCAGCCCAGAGGCGCCTCTACCCAAAAGAGGCTTCTGGAGCCCTGAGGGCTGCAAACTGGGATACAGGGCTCACAAGAGGAGGCAGGGGGCTCCAACAGTGCTGACGGCAGAAGAGACTGGAGGAGCTGCCGGCATCTCCTGAACAGCGAAGGAACACACCAGGCTAGAAATGGGTGCCTGGGCAAACGCCATCTGCGCCCCTGCTGATGCAGCACCTGCAAGGTCAAGACGTGCCCGTCGCCTCTCAGGTTGGCATCTCCACGGGGGGACGTCAGCCCGCCTGTGGGAAATCGGAACCTTTAGGACTCGGGGCAACTCAGCAGAGCAAAACAGTGCCTGGCCAGTAGCTACGTACCCTCCCCACCAGTCTGGTCAAGGAATACCAAAGCCCCACAGCAGGCACCGACACCGCAAAGGGCCTGGCACCGGTGCGGCTGTATTACATACAAACTGGACAAAACTGCCACAAAACACCCCTGGGAAGAGCAGAGATCTCTCTTAAAGGGCCTGAGGTGCCGCAGAGAAGAATTTTGGAAGAAGGGTCCCCTCCTGAGACCACCAGCACCCTGGCTGCCACCAGCTGCCAAACTAAAGCAGGAAGAAAACACCAAGCACCACGGAACGTGAATGAGTATCGTATCTTGTGGAAGAACGCCTCAACCAGTGGGCAAATTACACGGGGTACGTAATTGCTCCACATAGGAATGCAGAAACATCTGACAGCGCCATTAAAGCAGCCCTCAGGAGATCCTCATCAGAAGAGATAGCCTGTCTCACTAGGGCTGTAATTAATGGTGCTCTGCTTCCAGAACAGCGCTTTGAACGTGCAACAGGCAGACACGGGAGCAGCCTGGCACCAGCGCCCAGCGTTCGCGCACTGCCCAGAGGCAGGTGGGACCAGCTGGCCAAAGGCCTTGTTTCAGGCAGCAGAAAAGGAGAATAACAGGAGCCTTTGATGCAGGCTGGTGCTCACTCATTCCACAAAGAGCGGACACTTCATCTTCCAGGCTGACAGGGTGCACGGCCTCAGCGTAGGCTCCAGGGAACACGGACCAGGGGATGCTGCCCACCGAAGGACACCCAGGCCTGACGGGAGGATGCAGCGGCAGCTCTGGTCCAGCAACGAGACCTGTAAGTCCAGCAGCTGAGGCAGGCAAAAGGCAGAGCAGAACACAGCACGCACTAGCCTGAGCTGAGCTGGAGGCCGAGCGGCCAGCAGGGATCCTGCGGGAATGAGGGGCTGCCTGGCGTTTGCCTAACACCATGGCAGCAAGCCCTTGGTCCGGGAGCAGCTCCACAGCTCGGAGCAGCTGCACACGGCGTCTCCCTCCTCTCTGCTCACCACTGCTCTGAGCTGGGCACAGCTGCCCATCCTTCTCCAACCAAACCCAACAGAGAGGTTCAGGCAGCGTCCCCGAGGTGCTGCCGCCCTGGTCTGCCCGGCTGGTGGGAAGCACGACCCGGGCCAGCGAAGCACAAGAAGCTCCTGCTCCATCAGGGGCAACTTCAAGCGCGCAGCTGGTGCCTTTAGCGCAATGCTTCTGCTGTCACGATGTGCATGTCTCACTGCACCTTCTTCTCACCCCTGCACACCTGCTAATTAAAAACTTCATTAGTCTTCCGCTCATTAACAAAGTGCGCTGGTCATCCTATTTGGCTTTCCTCGGTGACGTCTTTGGCATCCCTCGCAAAACCAAGCTGCGGGGTGTAGAGTTTTCTCATTAAAACTGATAGTAGGAAGGATAAGAGCAGGCTCAGCAACACCGACGAGCAAGCAAGCGATGGTTGGCAGCGAACGCAGTCGGTGCGGTCTGCTCTCGGCCCAGGAACAGCTCCCTGTGGCAGGCACGGATGGGAAGCCGTGACACGGAGGAGCAATCAGGGGCTTCACTGGACAGCCCACACGGAGGCGGCAACTGCTCCCCTCCTCCCGACCGTCTCTCCCAACCCTGATAGGGAAGAACACGCTGTAATTTTGATAATGGGCAAGACCAGGTGGCGCAATCTGGCGCAGGCTGGCACAGCACACAAACGCGTCAGGAGAAGACCCTGCCACACCAAGAACACCAAGTCTGCTCTGGATGCCCAGGCAAGAACTCCCCCGACGACAGGAGCACTCTCCAACCTTCCCCTCCTTCCCCAGGGAAGGCGTTCGCTTCCCGACTCACGTTGCATCACAACACACGTCCACGTGCTGCCTGCAAGGTTGGCTGGAGGCAACGTCAGCGCTTCTCCCTCGAGGCGCCTCTCCGCCTTCGCCCCACCGCGGGGCCGGCCACCCCTTCCCCTCCAAACGCGGCGGTTGCTGCTGCCGTGGGACTCACTGGGGAGGGGGCAGGAAGGTCTGGCCACAAGCACGGCAGCAGCGCCAGCCCCCTCCCCAGCACAGCCCACAGCTACGACTGCACAAACCCATCCAAAAGCCACGTCCTTAGGTTGTCGTTTCAGACACCATGGAATGACAAGTGGCTTCAGGTGGCCACCAAAGGGCCCTGAGTGTGCAGGTGAGTCACTTGTCTGGCAGCGCGGTTTTCTGCCGGATCAGCTCCCTCTCCCGCAGCCGCACAATCGCTCCATCTGGCACAAGAGGAATGCAGGAGGAGTGGCAGCCCCACGCAGCTGGGGAGGACGGACGAGCAGGACCTGCTCTTTCTCCTCTCCCAGGCCTCTGCCTAAAGACAGGCATTAGCACCTTCCCTGGAAGGTCCCTGCGAGCACTGCAGATCCGACCCCAGGCTCACACAAATGAAATAAAACCCAGAACGGTTGACTTTCCTCCGCTGATGGAGAAGGAAATGCGGACTGGGAATACAAACGCTGAGCAGAGCAGTTTAACTAAACATTTCAGGTTACGCTCCAAGGACTCGTGTATGCTTCTCTGTACATAACACTTCCCTGCACTCGTGGACTCAAAAGCATTAGCTCAGTCTTCACCAGAGAAGATAACTCAAGGTAGCAGACCAAGAAATAGGGGGGGTTTGGTGGTGACTCTCATCACAACTGCTCTGGCTTCACTTCAGCAGTAAATGTTCTCCATTCTGTAAGTTTCCCAGTTACTAACTGGGATCCAGATGCTGCTGTCCTCTCACACTTTTTGAAAATATTACAAAGAGAATCTCTTTTTTATATTAACACATCTACTAGTCTTTGATATGTCCTGGTAGCAGAAATATAAATGAACCTGCTATCTCAAATTAACAATCAGTTGAGTGAAAACCAGTAAATTGTAACTTGGGAAGGAACAGACAAGCTGCACTGTGCCCTCCTGTGGCCACCTGGAAGATCATCTACCACCTTTAAAGCCAAAAACAAGTCACACTGATGCACTCGGAGGCAGTTTGGAAGTACGTGGACTGCAGAAGGCTAGTTTAAACATGGAGAAAACATGTTTACAGGTTTCTTCACAGTCCTACCTACCTCCCAATAGATCATGATTTCAGCAAATAGTACGAAACAGCGTGTGCAGACCCAGAGTTTTCTGTGCCTGTGAGTGAGGATGGGTTTTGGCCAGTGCGTGAAACCTCTACAGTACTGCTGAAGGAACATCTTTTTTGACCCACCAGATATCTGGACCTGCTCTGTGTTCACCAAATTATTTTGTTCCACTGCCTGTGTTTCTTCCACTTTGATAAGTGTGAGAGAGGCAACGGTCAGTCATTGGGTTAAGGTCTCACAACCCCTTCAGAGACTCCCCAGACAGCAGGCATTTGGCTTAATGGCTGGAATTCTGGGGTCTGTTTCCAATGGCCTCTGACTGCGGGTATTTACCATGGCCAAGTCCCCTGAGAAGCCTCCTTATAGCCAGTGAAGCTGTCACTACAGTCACATGAGTCCACGGTAAAGCTCACCTTGTAATAAAGTAAACCCAAACAGACACACATACTAAAAGCAGAATCTCTGTTATGGACATGGATCCCACAGGCACGGTGAGACCCACTGGTTTCTTCCCAGAATCACAAGAAACTCTCTACTCACAGCTTACCTTTTCCAGCACCTTGATTAGCACACATTAGTAAAAATGAAATTTTAATGCAAGCAAGGACCACACTTTGCTTTTCCTTCTGTAAGTACCTTTTTGTATTTAGCATTTGCCTTTTACAAGGACTAGAAGCAATCCGCACTTCAGCAACTGTACACACTTGTATTCAGGGGCATTTCCAACGGGGATTTCAGGGACCCAGACTGGGATGCTCGCTGTAGTTGGAATGAGAGACCTCAGTCACCTTGCAATGCACTGGTGGACTGAGAAAAGCAAGTTGAGAAGACTAACAAGTTTGTGATTTGTGGAAAATCATGGCCTAAAATGGGTAGTAGAGTGAGAGAAACTCCTCGATGTACTTCTGCCTGAAAGCAGGGTGCAGGCTGCCCA
Source organism: Falco naumanni (assembly GCF_017639655.2). Classification (NCBI taxonomy): domain Eukaryota; kingdom Metazoa; phylum Chordata; class Aves; order Falconiformes; family Falconidae; genus Falco; species Falco naumanni. Next base: position 1,966,300 of record NC_054073.1, read on the forward strand.
CGCGTGGCCATGTGGAAGATCATGTACCTTTTCCAATTTTAAATGCTCAGTCATACAGGAAAGAGGTGCAGAAAAAAAATACAGGCTCCAGTAGTACTGGCTGGTAGCAAAGGATTTGCTAACAAAGCAGTGACTTCCTGGGACATGAGGAGATTGTTCAGACACTAAGCACTCGCTGTACCCACTCAGTGTGGACTATTAGTAGCATTTACATTGGTTAGCAGTGTATACTCCGTTCTCGAAACCAGCCCCTTTGCAAGGAAAACAATGGGTCCTTGCAGCAAGATGATTTTAAACATCACTCATTTCTAACAGGAAGCTGCTGAAAATGGGATTTTACATCAGAGACAGGTAGCTACAACACCAAGTCAGTTAGAAAGCTTTCTGGCTTCACGAGGTCCTAACAGAACTGCATGTCGCAGGTTTCAAGGAAACCAAGTGGCAGCAGTCCAGCTGCTCTACATTAAAAACACAAATTGAACTCTCAAAGCCTGGTTCCAAATACGTTAGGCAAGACAGTAAGCAGCTATGTACAGAATGAAGTCTTGATCATAAAGATCTGTCAGCTAGATGAGGGTTTTGCTGTGGAAGCACAGTAAAAGTCGGAAAAAGATGTAGCCAAAAGGCTGCAGCGGGCAGTCCCATTAACACACTGCTCCTCCAGCATTGCTGATGCGATTCCAGCGTTACAACTGGCAATGCTAAAGCTCAGCAGGAAACGGCAGAGGCTGGCAATGGACACAGATGGGAGAGCAACAGATCCAGAGAGGCAGAAAAGAGAATCAGACCCAAGAAACAGCTTAGGGGAGATGCAGTGGGAACTGGCAACAGAAGAAAGGATGGACTTGTTAAGTGCTTGTCTGTTCAAGAAGTTGCAAGACACCTGTAAGGCACCTGCTGCTAGCACTACGTGGCTTTGCCAAAGCGTGCAGGAAAGTTTTCTCCAGTCTTAGAAAACAGAAGATAACCTTTGCTTGCAATAATGGGAACAAAGGTGGTTTCAGCGAAAACAAATTCCTCACCAAAGAATTTCTAAGACAGATGACATTGTTACTTTCTGAAATGACCTTACATTTATGTTCTTTGAAACAGAAAATGCTGAAATACTAAAAAGAAAAAAAAAATGCCGCTCCACCTGACAGTAAGAACAATTTTATTTTTTTTTTTATATAAAATCAGTGCACAAATGTTAAAATATAACCCAGCTCCAGAAACACATGGCTTCAGATTAGATATGCATGATTTTTATGCTGTGTCTGCTGTAAAGCACTGATTACTTTATGAGCAAATTAAGCTTTGCAGGGACAGGACACTTGCTCTGGCGCAAACCCATGGAATGGATCCTTCTTATGCTCCTCCACCAACAAACAGTGGCAAGACAAAGTAGCATCAAGCAAGGCAAACAGTCCTTAAAGAAGTGGCGACCTTGGCCTTGAAACCAACAACCAACAGTGATTAGACAGGACCTCATCAAAGGGAAAGGAGTAGAGAAAATGAGGCGTATATCATGTTTCAGAGAGATTCACTTGGTTGCCTTAGAATGAGAAGAAAGTGGAGCTTCAGTGGCTCACCCTAATGAAAGTCTAAATATAGATACAAAGTTCCAGGTGACCCTATTCACCTATATAAAAGGGAAGTGGAGGGCAGAGAGGAGAGAGAGGGGGCAAGAGAAAAAAAACCAACAAAACAAACAGCTCCAGACAACAATTATATCCAGATATCAGAAGTACTGTCTCCACCAGGGTAACGAATCTCATGAGCTAGGACAGGCCCATCAGGTTCCTTCCCAAAATCCACTAGGAAGTTTTTATTCACTTTCAATCCACCTTTTTCAGTATCCACATCAATCTGCAGCATAACAGAGCCTTCCCTGAAAAAGGGACAAGAAAACAGATATTTGGAAAAGGATTCATACTGGTTGCTCTTCTCTTCCATATTTGGGCAGGATTTGTCTTTGTTTAATATAAAATGGAAAGAATCCCAGATTCAAAATGGGCCTTAGCAGGTCTCAAAAGTGAGTTACACAGCTTCAGCGAAATCTGCAACCTCAAATTAGCCATGAATGAGTGAAAAGTTGTTACTTATAAAGAAACAGGCAAACTGCACTATGCCCTCCTGTGGCCACCTGGAAGATCATCATCTCCTTTCTTTAATTCCAAAAAATAGAAAGCCATGCTGATACACTCAAAGGCAGTTTGGAAGTACTACAGATTCCAGGAGGCTAGGTCACATTCACTGCTTTCTTCCCGTTCTCATCTACTTCCAAACAGATCACAATTTCAACAACCAGGGCGTGCAGACCCCGAATTTTGTGTGCCTGATGAGAAGGGATGGATTCTGGCTCGTGGGGTAAAAACATCTAGATTGGTAGGCTGTGTACAAAAAGTTACTGGATTCAGTCTCCCTGTGTGGGAACTTTGCTCTGTGCACCAGTTGGTATATGCATACTGCTATTTAAGAAAGAAATCTTCACCATGGCCTTGCACAAAGTTTTCTTACTTGATAAGATCTGGGTAGAACTGCTTGTCCCATCCACTGTAGAGAGAGCTGGTGACATATAATCTCTTCCCATCCAAACTAAGCTGAATCATCTGAGGTCCACCTGGTATCTTCTTCCCCTAAAATTAGAGAACAAGGTGCTCAAGACAAGCTGCCATGGAGAGTGAACAAAAGAAATGCAACAGCAAGGAGAAACAGAAGAGCATGGCAGGTTCGCTGCTTGGAGGACCATCCAGCACTCTGAAATCCTTGACACAGTAACACCAAATCCCCTACTGTGGAGAGAGACCAGTTTTTATTTGGAGTCTTATTCCTTACTAAGAGGGAGCCTTGAAGCCATTTCAGAGGAGTTCCACTCAATTCACAGAACTAGTAACGCAAGGAAGAAAGGGCTGAAGGGTTCAGGTTGCTGTACTTGGATGGGAGCATCAAAAATCAAGCAAGAGGTGGGTGGTGTAACGCAGCTGCAAATAAGAACACATCTATGCTGCAGCTAGGTCACAGTTTGCACTACAAAGAAAAGGAGTACGTGGACCTTCCTGAAACTGCCTTCAGTGGCCAACAGATCTTAGCCATGACCGTGTTCCGTTCTTATACATCCTGAGACTTTCCACAGGTAGCTGCCTTGACAGTAATAATATTAATGCACGTTGATAATGACCAGAGATAATTAGCACTCTTTCATTTTTCTACCATGATGCCAGGTGCTATCAAAGTCTCTACACACCCCACTGAAGAATGAGCTGGTTTCAGTTGTTGAAAGATTATCAGAAGCAATGCTGGCAGTGTGATGAATGCACACTGCCTTAGCTTTAAACTAACTAGCTAACAGCAGCAGGGAAGCTGTAATTACACAGGCTTCAGTACAGGTGAACAGCTTGTCCAATCCCACCAGGGACCCAGAACATTTACCAGGATTTACTACCTCGAAATGTGATACCTGCCCAGGCTGTAAGCCAAGACACAAACTAGCCCAGATGCAGCTTTACACGTTGTGCATTTGACTGAGGTGTGTAGGGATATTTTAAAACTGATTACAATTAGCAGAGCACTGAGAACATGCACGTTAGGAAAACTTACTTTTATCACAAGTGGCTCTGGCTGAGACTGCAATTCCTTGTCTTCCACAACAGTTACAGGTCCACCTTTTGTGATGCTGCCTCCCAGAAACACCTGTAACCAGGGGAATGTGTGAGGACAGGCATTGGCTGTTGAAGGAACATGCAAGCAATATAGCCACAATTCTCAAGCAAAAGTAAATTGTCATTTTCTCCTTTTAAAAAGGAAAGAAATAAGCAGACCATACTGCCCTTGCACATGACAGCTTTTCTGATGGTGGCTCACCTGCCCCACCAGCCTGGGCTTGCGGGTGTCGGAGATGTCGTACTGGCGGATGTCTCCGTGCAGCCAGTTGTTGAAGTACAGGAACCTGTCGTCCAGCGAGATGAGGATGTCTGTAATAAGACCTTCAAGAAAATATTCAGCAGCAAACTCAGGAAAAGGACAGAATCAGCAACAAACAAGACCGCAAGCCTATTATCTTTCAAAATTCCAGTCACAGTAGCCTCAGAAAAAAACGTTAAGATATGGGTTGAACAAACACAATGAACCTTGGAAGCCCAGTACCTACTCAGAGGAGGTTCAGGCTCTACCAGCATTCCCAGGAGCGTTCCTGAATACTGTGAGCTCATGCTGAAAGACTCAAACTCCAAGTATTTTTTCTAGAGAAACTGACCTTGTGCACTGAGCAGTGTGGGAGCAGAGGCCTGGCAACCTCCTACCAGGTAGCTCATAAGCAAAGGCTAATCAGAAGTGTTACACAAAGAACCCAAACAGAAATTTAGTATTTTACCAGGGAAGTGTTTGCCATTTAAGGATAAGATTTTGCAAAAAGCTTACACTGTACCAGGGAACTGAAGACGACAACACCCCGTTTATTTTCCAAGCATGCTCACACTAACCAGGCATGTCAGGGAGAAGCCATCCTTGCACCTTCTTGCTGGGTACTTCAATCACCTTCTCTGCTGCCCAGTCTCCTTTCTGCAGAAGGAACAGGAGAGAACACAGCCTTATTATTGCCAATATGTTAGCCAAGAGGGCTCAGCTATGTGTGACAGAGGGAGGAGAAGCAAATAGTGCTATTTATTTAACAGGGCCTGGTACAGAGCTGATACGCACACTGCAAGTAAGTGTTACCAAGGGGTGAGGATGGTAACTATACTGCCAGGGAGAACGTTAATGATTATACTATGCAACATCATCTCAAACCAATTGCTGTAACAGTAGCAGGTGTCCTGTCCGTCTCCAGCTTGCCCTCTAAAATGGCAGCAGCTCTACTCCCCTGTCCATGACCCCACCGCTTTCCCTCCCTTCTCTACCTTCCGATCTCCCCTACACTTCCAAACACCGGCTGAGCAGCAGGCAGCACACACTGACACCGGTGACAAGTTCTGCATGTTCTGATTAGCTGTCCAATTGATACATGTTAAAAGATGTGCAGATGTGACACTTAGGGACATGTTTTAATGGTGGTCTTGCCAGTGCTATATTAATGGTTGGACTGGATGATCTTAAAGGTCTTTTCCAACCTAAGTTATTCTGTGATTTTATTTTTCTATGTTTGTTGACCAGCTTGCAGGCCAGAAAGCAAGCCATTGAGCTAATGCTGCAGCCCCTTCCTCAGTGCAAGCGTTCATTAGATTGTCTCCTGTTCAAGTGATCGCTAATGCTCCCATCATTGGAAAGACCTTCCCCTCTTTCAGATTTTCATTAATTGTGATTACATTGATAGACTCATCATCATGGAGGGCATGACAATTGGAAGAGGGGCTGACAGATCAGCACCATCATCTCTTAAGTCCTGCTTCCTTTCAGGATCAGGCTGTTAAGAGATTTGCATGCTGGACATCAGCAATATGGCTGCAGAGAACCTCAGAATGCCTGCCAGCTGCCACTGCTCAGAGATGAGGGACTACACAGTAGCTTCATAAAGCCATGGCAGTGGCTTGTATGCATGCTGTCATTAAGAGGTTTGTTCTCTGACACAACGTTACAGCTCGGTTAGAATTAGACTAGAATTAGGAGCCGTGTTATTTAATCTGAATTCTACTATTTGCTGTGTGATCAGTGAATTTCTGAAACAACTAGGTTTGAGCTTCTGTGCTTGCCCCTGCTTTCATTACCTACCTCTGTCTTGTAGAACCGATGCACTGCACTACTCAGAGCACATCCAACAAACCCTTCTGCAGCAGCTGGATTGTGGAGGAATCGAATTTCCAAAGGTATGGAGCCTTTCCCTAAGTCGATTGCCTGAATGTAGGTGCGAGTGCTCCAGTCCCACACATTAATGTGGCAGCCATAATGCCCTAACGGACAAGGTCAGACAAAGATAAGCACAGAAGAGACTATTTTAGCAAAGAGTTAAGTTTTACTTTTGAGAGTTTAAACAAATGCTCCCTCACCTCTCTCTATATCAGCTGGGTTAAACCCATCTGCCAAGGCTTTTGGGGTTCCCCATTCCGTGCTCATCATGACATTATGTCGCGGCTGATACCAGAAGTCATAACCCAGGGGGGGTACCTTTTCCCCGTTCTCCCAATTTCCTTTCACTTCAAAGGTCTCTCCGTCCAGCAAAATAAAGCCACCTGAAACAAAAACCAAAGAAAATTGTTTGAAGACACTCACACAGATCCACAGCTTTAAGTAAGTTAAATAATATATTAATATTTAAATGACTATTTTCTAAACATGCTGTAAAATGCAACCCTATGCTTAAGGAAAATTCTGTGATTCTGTTGGTTTTGCTTTTGTGGCCTAAAGCAAATGAAAGGTGGATTTTTAAAGAACTTTATCACATTGTAATTAATTTTTTAAGCTTCAGTTTGCTCTTCTTCTACTCAAGTCATTCCAATATATCCGATAGCCCTCCTAGAGTACATTTCAATTAAGGGATATCTTAGAGAAGATGCTGGAGGAGTCACCCCTGATTTTCTTTGCTTGCCACCAGTATCCTTGAATGACGTACGTAATACACATCTCTTCGAGGGCATGCTTGCCCACAGTCCAGAAGACAAAGACCCTGTGAAAAGGAGCAGGGCTCCCCACTTACCATCTGAAGTATATTTCTTCTAATAGCTAGTATTTCTCTTAGATGTCAGGTGGTTTACATCTGAATAGGTAACAAAATTTATATACAAGAATCCTTCAAAAGTTTTAAATAGGAAATGCAATCTCGAATAGCTGGAGAGGCTTAATTTTCATTAGACAATGAGGATTTAGGTTGGCAACAGCCACCTGTACTTTGGGAGCGTGATACTTCTACGGCACGAGTACTTTTCTAGAGTGATGAAGGGAAATAATACCTTTTCCATTGCCAGCAGGGTCTCCCAAACAGCTGATTAAGATGTCACCGCTGCCCAGACAGTGAGAGGTGTGAGGATTAGCCACGTTACACTTCCAGAATAACTCCACTGGCTCAACAATCTAAAATGAGTACACACAGTCACCTTCACTGAGATCACAAGAGAATACCAGTTCCACCCTTAACAGATTAAGTTTCAAAGAGTGAGGAAGGAGCATGAATGGAGTATGTGTGAGGGTGACTGGTTCTTTCACTATTGTGTTTTTGAGTACCTGTCACCTGCTGCTTTCTACTCTGCCCAGTTACACAGTACCAACCATGACACTTACCTGCTCTTCTCAAAAATATAAACAGCAAGAGCTGAATGGTCAGAATCAGTCTAATTTGTGCATCAGTGAGACACTGACATCTGCGTTTGTTTTAATTAGTATCAGCAGCAGAAATACCACTTGTGCAATATTCAGACATCAGCTCTCACTGGAATTCTAGCAGTTCAGAGGCGGGGGGGGGAATGGAAATCTTAGAGGCTTGCCAGAGACTCAGTGTGAAACAAAATTCACTGTACAAGAAGAGACCTTTGGGGGTTTTATTCCACCGCATTGATAGTTAGAGGCTGGCAAGGCTCTACAGAACTCAAAACTGAAAGACTGAATGGGAGTATTTGCAAGTGGGGTGGGACAAAACAACACTTTAAAGTTTCCTTACATTCCATGTTATGACCTGTCTTCAAACTGTATTTTTTATAACTAAATTTGTCTCTGCCAAACCTGGATCTCTGTACTGAAGTTCCACACGTTGCTGCACGGTTCATCTGACCAAGTATAGACGCTGACAGTATGTGTATTTACATCTGAGCTAATCCTCTATGCTTACTTTATAGTCAGTGAAAAGAAACAAACACTTTAAGACACAATTCCTTTACCCTAAAACAGTTTTCTAAGCCAGGTTAACAAATCTGACTCCAGCAATGCCTATCCTTTTTCACTGACTGTAACAAGAATCTAAACAGTTAGGCATGGAAAAGTGTAAGTCTATATCCAAACCTGTATCTATGCCAATATCTGTATCTCTGCCAAATTAATTCTATTGCAGTGGAAATTTTCTTTTGGGAAAATTCCAATTGTTTTCATGAACAAGGATTTAGAAAAATGTTTATTTCCCTATATTAAAACATTTTCTTTATTTTTTCTTTTTAAAAAAATCTACATATTGCATATTGAGGAACCAAGGATTACAAATCAAGGAAGAGGTGTCCTTTACAGAAGAGGTCTGGTTTTGCTCAGTGAAAATCCAATCAAATTTGAACTCATCTCTAAAAAACATACAATCTACATATGCTCAGCTGAATGTGTCATGTAGGAGTTTGCCTCATCATCTTGTAGTCAAAACCAATAACACAGTGTGCAACTACTTTAATTGAAATTCATACTGCAGAGGCAGGCTAAATTCTGGAACTTCCTAATTTTTCAGTGTTTGATACCACATTTACTCACACTTCTTTAGTGCAAGATTTTTTTGGTGTAGTTTATCAATAAACTGTAGGAGTTTCAAAACACCCCCAAGTGCCTAATGCTTGACAAAAATTTGCGTAGCAATTCTGGCTCTCCTATTCTAATTTGAAGTTGGAATCCCTAATATCACCATCTCTTGGTCAAATAAGAAATAAAACCCCATCTTAAAGTCACCTAAATATACCTTACGAATTCTAGGAGCTCGCGAGTCTGTTCCCACATCCACCACATAAATTCGAGAAGAGATCAGACTTGGTAGAATCAGGCAATTTCTTTTCTTTGTGGCATCCCCAAAGCAGCTGCTGCAGGCATTCCACCCTGAATGATGGAGCTCATCCTTAAGATTCGGCATGGGCAGGCGATGGATCACCTACAAAGTCAAGAGACAGACTTAAGATTCAGTCTGGTGTAAGTTTTCCCCTAGGCAAAGAAATGGGTCTTTATGTCAAAGCATAAATTAATAAAGAGCAGAAGGAAACGGCTATTTGTTATTCAGGAAGCAGATTCAGCCTGAGGTATGCAGAGCTGAAGCTGTAAAATGGGAGAAGAAGGTTGGACATCAGGATTGCATGGCATTTGTTAAATGTTGTATGCTATTCCATTAACCCCAAAAAGACTCTTATCTAAATAAGGAGACACACAATAATGGTATGGAAAAAACTAACAGAAAAAAAAACACCATTTGCTCATGTGCTGCAAGTCTCTGACTGTATAAGATTTACCTAATTACAGCTGGGACTGACTGTACCAAACTGTCACGTTAATTTGCACTCCTGCTTCTGATTTTTACTTTTCCACTGTATAACTAAGAAAATTTGAAAGACTGCAGCTAAGTTTTGTCAAAGTTTTAGGAGATTTGTGTCCTCCACTCCTCCACAATAAAACCGTAAGCAGTAGCTATAAAAAAAATAAGAACAAATTATGAAAATTTTTGTTATCAAACCAGATGTGCTGCTCCTTAAACACACAGAGATCAGAGTCCAAAGTGTCTTCAGTAATTTGAGTCACACAAGCACTGCATGTTTAAATGCAGTTTAGTGTACACTATTTGCAGTAACAAACTGAGGAGCTTAGTCAGTTTTACCAATATTTTGGATCTGGTATATTGGTATCTACCTACACACAGCTTTCCATTTATGCAGTAAATGGATTACGTTTATAATGCCTAATGCGTAGAATTTCCCAGGGTATCAGACATCCAACTTCATAAAGTCTGTCTATACTACAAGGAAATTGCCACCTTCTTGAGCTTAATACTCATGCTCAGTATAGATCAGTAATGGTGTTATAAAAAGAACTATTAAAATACTAAGCACAAAACCGCTCTGAAAGCGTCTTGAGACCAACAAGATAAATGTTAGCTTTGAGTAACCCAGTAAGAAAAACACCAGAGGATTTGACTGGTTCTCAACACAACTATCTACTTGAAAATGATTCTGTGAACCCCAATATTCACCACCCTAGGAAACAGAGCACTGGAGCCATTCTACACACAGGTACCTGACAATAGTGCGGAGATTTGGGGTCAACGTCCACAGTGGCCAGGTAGTCAGGCTTCTCTATCCCAGTGTTTCTGTAGATACAGGGCAGATACACAATCTCCTCCCGGGGACCTTTCAAGGCAAAAGTCTTGTTTAATGTGTCACAATAAACCAATTTTACAAAAAGCTATGGTCAACTTTAAGAGAATCTTCTCTGGATTTAATCTCTGTCTCAAAATTTTGATTCTTCCTAGAAAGCTGAACCTCAGTATTTCTATTTGATGGAGAAACACTAGTAGTATGTAGCCTGAGCAGCCAGAAACGGCCAAGAATAAGTGCTTACTCAGCTGTGGGGCCCTTCCACTCCCTTGCCTTCCTAATGTAAGAGGCTCTGGGGATGCAATTATTTTCCTGAAAAAGGACAGTGGTGGAGACCACCTTCCCACCTGCAAGGCCACGTCAAGCCTCTCCTGTCTCCATCACACAAGCGATGACTCCCTGGTGCCAGGGCCTGGATTTCAGTCTACCTATGCCAAAAGCCTACTTATTACAATCTAGAAAACTGAGGCTTTTAAAATATATCAAAGGACTCAAGATGAAATTCAGACACTATTAAAAGCTACAGCAAAATGCCTCAAGGGCTTTAGTGTGTTTCGGGATTTAGCCAGACGCTGCTGGGAAGAGCAGAACATAACTTTTGTACAGCTACAAGCAGATGAGGAGCTTGCTGTTAAACTACATCACACCAAATACCCTACGGCCCTTTCTCCTATTTTCCCCTTCTGCCCTAGACAGGCACTTGTTTTTATGGAAGAGTCTCAGGGCAGTCTATAAAGATCTCCATCCAAAAAACATCAACAAAACTTTTATTTTTAGGTTAAATACTTGCTCCCAATACTCTGAAAGCCAAGCCCTATTTTGCAGCATACAAAACCAGAACGGTTTGATGTTAGTGTCCTATAGCCATGCACACATCTAAACCCCGACCCACCTTGGGTTTAGTGCTATGATTTAGTGAATCATGCTAACAGAGCTTACATGCTTTGCCCAAAATCAGGTACAAAATGAAATGAAATCTGACATTTAAATTCTTCTTGGCCTTGCTAATTAGTGAGCCACTCTGGAAGGCATCTACCTAGTCTTCCCCTAATCTGAAAACAATTCCTTTACTGATGGCCTGGATTTAGGAAAGATGTTACAGTACTTGCCTTTCATGGCATCCAGAGGAGTTGCATATCCTGGACCACATGCTCCGCATTTTGCTGATTAGAGGGGAAAAAAAAGAAGTTATTTTAATCTCCAAATTATTTTAAAGCATATCTCTAAAAGAACATTGGTGTCACATTCAGAAATTGACAAATCTTAGATCCAATTCTTACATTGCCAAACACCTGTAAGTCTCACTGACTCCAGTCAGCGTTAGGGTTACTTGAGTTTCTGAAAATGTACACAATGTGACACTCCACACACAAAAGTGATGGGAAACTGGGGCCTTCATTTCAAGGAGTTCAGCCTCACAATTTTAAAGCACATTCATATATGACAAGGGTCTGGCATTTAAGAAAATTTTGTTAAATGTTTTACAGAGAGCTGCTGAATCACTGCCAGATGAGTAAGTAGACAGATTGCCCAATTTGAACAACTCATTTTATTATTACTGGAAAGCCTCCAGTCTTTCTCTGCATATAAATGTTGAAGAAGTGGTTATTTTTAAGGATTTACAGCCTGGAGAAGAGGTGATACTGCAGGTGTCCAGAAAGGACAAGAGGAAGGGAAATTATGAACCATCCCACCTTCTCTCTATTAAAAACTCAGCTCCCCACCTCTGCTTTCACACCATGGTTGGAGCTGCCAGAAACCTCTCTGGACTGGCGTTCCTCGTTCACCACTTCCTGCACAGCAACTACATCACGAATCAGACAACTGAGTGGGGAAACTATGGTTTTAAGAAGCTAGAAAGGGAAACCAAATGTCCTCCAGAGAAGAGAACCCCACAAAAGCAGAAGGACCACGTCTGGCTTGAGGCTAGGCTCTGCACTAGGAGAAACGTGCCATTTTGCAGAAGGCAGAAGACTGAGAAGCAACGTTCTTCTGTACCGGGAGTCGAAACCACCCGACACATCTGGGGGTCTCTACGCACAAACCATTTCAACGGGGACAGCCACCGCAGTGGCTGTCATCTACAGCTTCTCTGCCTGCAAAGTGAGGAGTTCCCTGCCAAAAAGACAGGGCTCCTATATTAGGATCTTACAGAATTAACGGCTTGATCCTCAGCAACCTTAAAGCACTGCCCACTGCAAACCTGTAATATTTACAACCATTTCAGCTTACTTCTAAAAATTGTCTTAGCTCCCTTTGTATCTGTTTGGATCCTAATCAACACCCAAGTAAAAATTACATTAAAACAGCCTCATACACCATGATTTCTACTCTAACATAGTCAACAGAACCTACATGCTCAGGACTGAATCAATAAATTGTTGGCTAGAATTAAGAAAATATTGTGAAAATATTCCTTTAAGGGGTAGTTACAACACATTGCAAGTTTATAAGCTTAACTGACACACATAAATCTCTACTTTTCTAGAGCCAGGGAGCTGCAGGCCTGCTGAACACAACGCAGGAAGCTTCTGCTCCATTCCGAAATGGAACTAGTATATCATCAGCTGTTTAAAACACAAAAATATATAAGTGCTGTGCAGCAGGATGCCAGCTATTTTTTCAACATGACACGAAGTGAAATGCATGTTGACAGAAGCAAAACCACAGTATAGTTGCCTCCCTCTGTACCTCAAGTGTCTATAATAAAAATAAGCAAACCAGCTAATTATTTGCCATTCTCTGATAGTCAAAATGAGAAATTTATAGCAACAGTTTATTTCAGAATGCCACAGATCTAAGATTTCAGATCCAGAGGCAGTGACAGCTCCAGTGCCCATTTAATTACGGAGCCTTTCTCCGAAGGCAAAATGCTTCAAGCAATCCACTTGCTGCATGCGGAGGCTCCCAACTTCATAGCCAGGATCTTCTCAAAAAGACTAATTTAGTACTTTACATTTAATTTCACATTCCTTGTGAAACATTTTTATCTGAAAACACAAAATATGAAGTTTGCTTTGTTCCATTTATGTCTAAGCCATAATTTAAACTTTATTCCAATTTTCTCAATCACCTAAATTAGCAGGAACTCAGTATGCATTAGACCACAGCTTAATTAGCATTGCAAATGTAGTTTTCTGCAGATTACTTTGAGAAAAAGATTATTTGTGCCAAATTGTTTTCCAGAGAAAACATACAGCAAGATGATGAACGTTTTATCTTCCTTGTTCTCATACACGGTTTTTACTCCTTTCCCTCTGATCTTGTTCAAACACCCTTTTATTCAGAACCATTGTATCTAACTGCCTGCAGATATCTGTGGATGACGCAAGCCTCTCCGTGTTATACGATGCCAAGCTCATTTGTGAATACAAAATGAGGATTTCCTCATGAAGCTGTGATTTGTACCATCTTGTAGCAACATGTTAACAACAATATTTATATTGCTATGTTAATAATCCACGGTTAAACATGTTAATATTCCTTGTTAGGTTCCAGATCCCCCGTTAATCTGGCAGCTGACCGAGTGTTTTGAATACCAGGAAGTGGGACAGTATATCACATACATGTGGTTTGCAAACTCCAGTAAGGACAAAAGCATTGAGATTTTTTTTCTGCAGTGCATGTTGCACCTTTACAGGCAAATTCTCTTCTGGGTAACTTCCCAGCCACAAAGTTCACCTTCCTTGTCTTTCTAAGTGAAAGAACATTTCTCTACTACAAATAGCTCATGTGTGAACTGAATGGGAAGAACATACGCCTTTAGCTTTAAGTGCTTCAGTGTACAATTTTCCTTTTTTCACAAATGAAGTTACAATAAGCTCCACTCCTGCTTACTCTGATGCAGTTATTTGTATATATACACCAAGAGCTGATAAAAATATCACTGTTCCTTTTGTTATCACTATCTACAGCAATTCTCTCTTGTGGAGAGCAAAGGGAATGGAGGAATCCAGTCTGGTTTCCTTTTGCTCTAAATTTTGTCATCTCTTTCCATCTGTCCTGTTCCTCTTTCTAGAGAACAGGAGGGACAGCAAACCAAAGGCAAGTGTCCAGTCCTTCATAAGCCACCAACAATGATCCACAGGTCACTCTGGAAAACTCCATGCAAATCAACAACAAGGTTTGGGGATATTTTGCTACACTTACAACAGCTGAAAATATATAAGCCATCATTTCCCACATAAAGCATAGTAAGGGACTCCCTGCAGCTTTCCATCCACTCAGTAAGTTTCAGACAAAAAGGAGGCAGTTCTCAATGTCATAAATGTTAAAAGAGCTTCTCTGATGTTGGCAAAACCACCACACACTTTCAGGTGGCAGCGAAGAACAAAACGTTTCATTTCCCTCATTTTTTTGAGCACCGAGCAGTACCACAGTGCCAAGTAAAATTGCATACTGTGCAAGGTCCAGGACCGATGACTGCATCTGCCAGTCTAGCAGTCACAGCACAGAAAAACAATCCCGACACCTCTGGGTTCATTTGCCGCTGTTACTGGGGGAGCCAATGCACTGTGCTGCTCTGCGCCTCCGAGCACAAGCGCTTCCTTCGTCAGGCAGCAGATAAAGATGCCCCTCTGCCTGTTCAAGGGCTGTGAAGTCTTGAGAAATACCAAGCTCCTCAGGGCAGAGAAATATCGGGAAATACAGATCATCCCGAAGGACAACAAACACCACAAAGCATTTTATAAGCAAGATTTAGGAGATAGTTTCATTAAAAACTTTTGAAAGTAGCTTCTTTTTTTTTTTTTTTTATAAAAGGCCAATCTATTTATACTTACCTAATCAGTTCGTTAAGTTCTGAAGTGATATGCAAAGCCTCTGTGCAAGCTGCAGCACGAGCAGACTATATGCAGATTAACCTGGAGTCACCAGTAGCGTGGATAACGAGGTTTATAGATTTACAACAATGGGTAGCAGCATTCTAAAAAAATATCCCACCTGATGAAGTGCAGTTTCATAGTAAATTCAGTAACACTTAATACAAAACAAGTATTCTTTGGTAGTTTGGGTTTAACAGAGTGAAATAATGGAAAGGAGCAGGAAAGACATTGTCTTTTTATTTGTGTATTTTATGGCAGCAGAGCACTTCAGCCACTTAAGAGAAACTATGAAGGTGCCTGAGACTCTTTACACTATAAAGGGAGTTTAGGAGAAATGTGGCAATAAATTAGTTGCCTCTGTTGAGAACTGAAAGTTACATGTAATAAGTCTAGACCAAGCTGGCCTTTTTGTAGAGCCTAAGTAAACAGAAAGTCCTCTGAAGTTAAGATGGATGCATGGCTTAAACACTCACATATTCAAAAATGAAGGTAGGCAAATCTGGTTTATGGTATGATTACGCTAAACTGCTGAAATAAACACACAAATGGGAAAAAAAAAAATTGTGTATCAGCTATACCATACACCTGACAAGACACAGGCCTTACAGAATAAGAGAAGCAGCACATTCTTTCTGAAATAAGTCTTTTTCCAAGCAACAAATTATGCAAGCAGACGTTAATGATCTGTTCAATTTTTGAAGAGCAGCCTAAGACTTGATCTTCTACACTGCCAAGAGCATACTTTTCCAAACCTTGTGACCAATCAATCACTATCATGCTACTTCAAGCTTTTTGGTGCAGTATTTAACTTACTCTTTCTACACTGCCAAGCCTGACTTCTTGAAGACTGCCACGACCGTTGAGACAAAACTGTTGTTATCACAGGTTACAAAATGAAACCTACAGTTTGCTAGAAAGCAAAGCAAACCAAACGTCATTTATTTTGTAGTATTAGTACTTATAAAAGCACACAAAGATAAACATTCACCCTAGGCAGATAAACCAGACCAGACACTTCTGCTGAGTCAGAATCATTGTTTTTGTCTGCGTAATAAGGGCTTTTTTTACTAGGGTCTGCAACCTTACACTGTTCTGTGAAATCACAATGTAACAGTGTCCCCCTTGCAAATTACACTATAATACATTCACATGCAAAACAGCTTCCATCTGTTTTAGTCCCCTCCCTCTATTTCCTGGCCCTGTATTCAAAACTGAAAGTCCATACAAATTACATGGTCTATCACAAAAATGTAAGCAAAAAGTTAAATTCCTCAGTTCCCCAGCGATCTTCTTAAGCAGCATTTACATTCACATCAACCACAGCAGAAAGTCCAAATGCTCATTTCAGTTTCTAAATGCCAAAGTACTAGAAAAGACATTTAATGATAGCATAAAAAGCATTTACTGATAGCATTAAAACTACTCATTTAAAACCACAGGGGTTTTCAATAACTTGAAGTAAACCTTTTAATAGTCAGAGGAAACACTGAACTTCAGCCCCACGCCTCTCCTTACCAGTCCGCCACGCTAACGAACCCACTGGCCCCTGCTTAATGCGTTTCACAGTGCAGAACTGTAACCAAAAGCAGCAGATCCCAGCTGGATCCACAGGCTGGATCTCTTACCCATGTCGGATCGGACGTTCAGGGCTCCTGGGTATGCGCAAGAGGAAGGACAGCTGCCTAGGACGGGATGTTTGTGAAGGAAAAGCGTCTCACAGAGGGTCCTATATGCGAGAGTGAAGGGGTGGGCAGGACCAGGGAGAGAAACTGCCAAGGGGAGGATCCAGCGCAGCCGGGAGTGCAAGCGGACAGGGACAGATTCAGTTTCTACTTCCTGGGCAAGAGTGGAGACACTTTCAAAGCTCAGCTTGAGCCCCTGTCCTCTGCCGCACCTGGCTCCGACACTGCTGCGCTTTCCACCTGCCCCTGTTTATATTCCAGATAAGTTTGTCTGGGTATTTTGTACCCAAATGACTGCCCTCACGCAGAGAGCACCCGCATGCTTTCTAACAGCAAAGGAGGAAACAGTTGTGTTTAAAAACTCTTGATTTTGGGCAATGTTTCAAGTTCACCAGGAGTCAATGCGTTCCAGACTGGATCACAGGTCTCAGTTGCATCTGGTTTGGCAGGGAGCAGTGTTTTTAATATTTCATGGCCCTTCCCTCCCTTAAACAAGGCAGCTACAAAATGACAACTTGCCAGCTGAAAACTTCACAGGATTACCTCTTGAAGATGATTATCTCAAGATTGGCAGCTGCCCTGAGTATTGGAAAATCTGGATTTCACTCTTTATTCTATCTGGGATTCCACTAAACTGTCCCTAATAAGAATTAGTCTATTATTTCCCATTGATTTTTTAAAGGACAGTACTTTTTCCCAGGCAATATTCCCTCTGTCATTCTCAAAACATTCTCAAGAGAGAATACCACATTTTACAACCCTGTCCCACTTCTTCTCTGCCTTTTACATAAGCCACCGGTAACAGAAACCGAAAAACTAAACAGTGCTGAAACAGGAGAACTATTTCAGCTATTCCCTCCATTAAGCCAAGAGAGCGTCAGGGAGATCTGATAAACAACCTATAAGTAACCATTTCTTTAGATTTATTTAGTGAACTGAGCCTTTTTTTTCTGATCATGAATTACCACAAGCGCAGTCTGTCAATGTGTTTACCGCTTCAGACTGCTAGCTAAATATTTTGTTCAAACAAATTACTACTCAAAAATGCTTTTCTCTAAATTTTGTTTTCAATACTCCATAGCTGTAGTTAGGTACCCGAACTGCCTGATAGCCTGTCCAAGTCACGTCTCTCTCTTTTGATGGGCTAACTGCTTTGAAACAATTTTTTTTTAAAAGGCATTTTTATTATTTTGTCCACAAATCCTTAGTGTTTGTTGGACTGTTCATCCTTTGTTAAGAGTCCCACGCATATCCATCACTTTTCCTGGTCTTTTCCTCCTCAGATACCGACTTGTCTGTTTAGGAGTTCCCTTTTTAACTTTTCATTTTAAAACACTACTTTACTAAACATAAGCTTGATCCAGTGGGGTTTTTTTGAGCCACTATTAAAAAATGTGTGATTTATTTCATAAACTCGAGAGACTATGTTCTCAGGAGATACCATGAAGCGCCAACTGAAGATCCACCTCAAGGAATCAGACCTGTGTGTTCCCCACGTCAAAGGGACTCCAGGGTTGAACAGGAGTTCATAAACTTCACTTCAATTACAAGATCTATGACCTGAATTTTAGGCCAAGGGGGTGCGCATGCAGTCATTCTCAGCAATGACCTACTTCTGCTTCCAGCAAAATCACCGGGTGTTTTAGCTCTTGAGATCAGCAGCAGGACAGCCAGGCCAGTCCACGCATCCATTAAAGGCCCATGCAAGGAGTAATACTTCCAGAGAGCAGGGGAAGCACATAATACAAGCAACACAACAATGTGCAAACCCATCAGGCAACAGCTTACTCCTTTCTAAATTATCTGAGCCAGCAGGGAACACACGATGGCTCAGGATGAAAATCACATTACCTTAAATCATTAGTGCTCTTGGCTCGCACCCCGTGCCACGGTGGAGGCAGCAGGATCCACTGCACACCTCAGGATGTGGCTATCAGAAACACAAAAGCAGCAAAAGGCCAGGACAAGCCTGTACACACCCAGAGGCTTTGGAACAGCCTTGGAGGCAGCCTGAAGCTGGGAAGTTGCAAAAGAGGCGCTCGATGAAAAGAACGGCCTGCCAAAGGGAGCAGTTGGGAACAGCCCCCTGAAAATGCGAGATAAAACCCATCAAGCGAAAGAGGGCTGTGTTAAAAACAAACCCACGCAAGCAGCCACAAACACTTTCATCTAGTCCTTCCCAGCCTAGCCCACGCTGCACCACCTTTCTCCAGTTTCCACACAGCTCCTACTACTGTAACACCCCGTGTTGCAGGTCAGACGCCGGCAATGCTTTCAGCAAGTGCAGGCCCGATTTGTGTACCCTGCATCTAGAAATTAATCTCACTGAACTGTCATCATTGAGATATGCAAACATACGTTATCAGAGTAGAACACTTTTATCAAGAGATCGGCATGCCTTGTCTTGAGAGACGGTTATAACAAACAGATCATTATATTTATAGCAGCATAAAAAGAACATGCAGGGCCAAACACGTATTTCTGGCCTGTACCTTCTCACGGCATCTGAACTCCAAACTACACTTGAGTGAAATTCTGATTTGGTTCAAAGCAATCCGCCTCGATGCTTTACCTAGCCTGTTGTTCACGTGCCGCAGGTTCCCCAAAAGCCTCGCTCCTTTGCTCCGCACACCATTCATTAAGCACTGAACAGGACAGAGAACTCCATTTGCCTCCCAATGAAAGCCAGCCTGGAAGCACTGGGCTACACAACGCCCTTCCCATTACACTCCACAGCCACACGGAATGACTCCAGGCGCTCAGCCCAGGATTTCAAACGCTCCTACCTTTAGCCATCATTGCAAGATGCTGTCATCATTCGTTCTCAGCTGCATGTCTGCCGAGTTCGACATGCTGGTTTTCAGATGTTTGATACAGATTCTTCCAAGGTAGATACAACGTGAAAATTCTTTATTTTCAATCTTTAGATACTACAATGGATCTACCAATAGAATGCAAAAATAAACTGTGAGCCCTCTAGTTTAACTAATGTCCTATATATTACATATGCTAAGTATGTCGAATATTGGTTCCCTTATCTTTTATTGAAAGTCTTATATAAAAGCACTATAAAAAGAACTAATTATAATCATTAACCATTATAAACTGAATCAGGCGCATATATATATATCAGAAAGTTCATATAAACCAACATGAAATAGCTACATTCAGAGTTAGAAATTATTTTTCTTCACTGCCCCAGACAAGTTTCAAGGTGGCCATCTGTCAACCTTTCTGTCAACCTTACTGCTGATGACTTTTTGAACTCTGTAACATGTTTACAGAATTAAGCAACCAAAAGTTATGTATTTTGTTTGTATAATTTGTCCTGCAATTGCACAAAGTGCAAAACCTCTTCAGGACTAGGTTCAGAACCTTTACTTTGCACTCCTATTTTCATTCTAGTCATACAACTAATACAAAAAACATCTCTCCTCCCTCTCCAAAATGATATAAGAACAAAAATCTAAATGCCATTGTGAAAGAGTACAGCAACTAAGACTTCCCCATTCTGTGTTTGGCTTGGTAGAGTTTAATACCTTTTAATTTTTATGAAAACATTATGTCAATTTAAATGAATCTTTACAAAATGGGCGAAATCTTGCAAACCTCAGGCAAAAACATCACTGAGAATGTTGCTTGAGTAAAGACTATTGCATTTAGAAGCACAAGGTTAGTTCTTCCTTGTCTTCACTGTACAGAGAGTAGTAAAGCAAAGGAAAAAAAGAAAATAAATCCAAACAAATGGAACAGGAAAATAAAACCCCAAAACAAAACATGCAGCAAAAGAGAGCAATCTACCAGAGACAGATTCATTCACCTCTAAAGAGGATGGGAAGGAAAAAAAATCCACACATGACAAGCAAGAGTCAGATCATCCAATGGACATCTACAAAATCCTTCAAACACCACAGAGATAGGGCAGAGTAAGATCTGGTAAAGAATTATGACCAGGAAACAGCATTAAGAGGCCATTCTGCTCACAAAGTCACCCATTCATTAATAAAAGCTACAGCTAAGGGTGTCAATATAAATTAAATTCAATCCTCTTTTATGCTGATATAAATTAAATTCAGTTGCCTTTTAAATGCACATTGTAAATCCTATAGTGTGAAATAAATCACCATTTTTTCTGTAAGATGCACACTTAATTCACTGAGTAGTTAATACATTTTTAACTAGTAATATTTAGTGCATAACCCCAAGCTTATATAAAAAACCAAAACAACACATTCCAACTAAACACCAACCACAATTTTTTAAATTGCTGTATATGAACCTTGCCATACACATATTCTATAAACACTATTAAATTTATTTCCGCAATACCCAGTCCGTTAGGTGCCATCATTTAGATTATTTGACAACTGCTGACTTAAGACAGAGAATTATAACCCCATTGACCAAAACCAATCATAAATTTAATGTTCACTTTAAAAAAGGCACAAGTATTTAGCTTATTTATACCATCATCTGCAGCTCACTTGTCCCTTCCTGCAAATTTAGCTGCAGATGTTTTATGCTGAGCACCCAAAATGAAAACTACCCATTTACTGGCCCAATTTGCAGTTTAAGCGACTCATCCACAACAACTTTGGGGTGAATGGAAACACTAGAATTTATTTTTTGAGAATTTGTAGAGGATAAATTAGGCTGCAGAAGACAAAACCTACCTCCAAAAGAAGAAATCAGGAAATACACACCATTCACCTTCACTCTCTGGAAAACTGTTGAAGGATTTGTTAGAACCTGAAAAGAACTTGGAAAGAAGTAACCTGGAATTATCAAGAACAAATCGCAATGCACCAGTTTATTTCTATGGTAAGAGAATACTTTGATCAAAAGGGGAAGAAAACATATTTGTTAGTCATAGTGAGAAGTCAGATGTTGTGCCTCACTCCTTCCTCCTAACTACACGTATAGCTTATACAAAACAGCTGTAAGTTTGGTGTAAAGATACCTACAAAACTATAAAATCAAAAAATAGTCATGTAATGATTCACTGACAAATGGGAAGGATTTGTAGCTCTGCAGAAGTCTCCTGCAGATCCACATTAACAAGTAATTTCACTACTGTGTCACATGTGAAACAGAATAGGCACATTAAATCTACAAGCAATAGCAAAGTAGGAGTATCATGTTTTATGGGATTATGAAAGGGAAGGGATTATGAAAAAAATGGAGAAATTTGGAAGTGGAGGCGTATTTTTCCTGAAGTAATACTATTGTTATCAGAATTAGCCTGGAAGCTAGAAATGTCTAATGCATTTTAAACAAGGTTTTCAGAATTCCTTTCTCTGGATATTTGTTCCCAACTTTATGTGGATTCAGAGGCAGGCTGAAAAGCATTAGTGTGAATTTATCTTAAAACAGCATGGAAGCAGGTCTCCGTGCATTAATTGATGTCAAGTTGACGAAGCGATCATCTGCAACACCAATGTTGACAGCCTTCTTCGAACTCACAGATATTTGCAAGCCCCATTATTGTTCTTTAACTGTTAAATAAAATCCTACATCTATATGGCAATTCCATTGGCAACCGGAGTTAAATATCTACACATGTAATCATAAAAGATGCTTTTGACAACTTTCAAATTTTATCACAGATCTTACAGGAGAGATTTCTGTTAAATCCCCCAGTCACGCTCTCTGAAGGAATCACAGTTTTTCTTTTTAAGAGGCAATATGCTAAGCCTCATGTTTATGGAGAACTCATGGCTTGAAGCTGAAACAAGTACAAAACCCCACACATTTATTATTTTTAATAATTTCATCATGTTTAAAGAAATTGCATAATCTTGGAGAGCCCAATCTTTTACTTCAAGGTTGATAATAGTGAAATGACAACAACCAGATGTTTAGAGAAACTGCAAAGGGAAATCTCAGCTGGGACTTGACAAGACAAACAAACCCAATGATTAAAAAGACAGACTTTTTTATAGCCACAACAGCTTCCTGCAGAGAAGTATCTTGATCCTGGGCCAAATCCCAGAGTCCTGTAGGCTAGAGGCCTCTAACTCTATTTTTACTAAGACCTCCCTTGAGTAGGCTTCTCCTGCAGTGGCAGCTTATTTGCGTAACTAATTAGCTCCTATTTTGCAGATAATATTGTCATTCTTTCAGGACTAGTAGTATTAGCTATCAGTAAAAATTGCCACGTCTTAGCAGCTTTTTAAGGGAAGGAACCCCACTCTTTCTTTGTACCTCTGTTGCTCAGTCAGGCTCTTTCCAGAATAAGGCAGAGACACCTACATCAGCAGCCGAGCTGGACCATAACGCTTTAGGATTTCTTCAAAATTTAGTGCCCTTCAAAAGGAAATGTTTACGTTTGTTCTACCTCATTGTTTACTCCTGTTACACAAACATGCATTCAGAGAAGAGCTCATAATTGTCATATATGTTCCTGGCCAAACAAATCCAAAACTTCAGTGTGACCTCTAAGGATATCCTTTGTTCAGAGGGCGGTTTCTTTTCAGAGGGAGCCAAGCACACACCTCCAAGAGTTAATCAAGTCCCCTGGGACCTCATATTGTAACAGCTCATTTAAATTAAAAAGTTTTTTTTAAAAAGGAAAAAAAGACTAAAAATATTCCTCAATGACCAAACAAAATGAAAATGTACTTCTTACCTCTCTGCAACATAAGCTGGGCATATTTTTTACCCTAAAAACAGAAATGTAAAGAGTTTTTAATGATTTAGCAATCTTTTCAAAGACACATGCGTAACAGGCTTACGCATTTGGTAGCTCAGTGGTGTAAAACTGCTTAAGTAACTCCCGCCACCCGTTCCTCTCCTTCAGTAGCCACTAGCTCGTACAGAAACAACAGTGGACAGGGAGGAAATCTGCTACATGTTCAGTTATTGCAGAGAAATTTTAGAGAGAAGGGAGAAATTTATAGCTATAAACAAATGAAAATCTGTGCTCTATGGTACACCTTGTAAATGTAATTGAGTTACAATGTATTTGAGAATTAAATTGAGCATGGAACCAACTAATAAGCATCCTCTGGCATCACAGTGACCTATTTGTGCAAAGTATTAAAGAAAAACGTTTAATGGAGGATTCCCCAAATCCAATCTTTTGAGGTAAAACACCACATTTGATTTCTGCTTTGTAAGGAGGCTGGGAAAAGCATTTCAGGAAGAGCTAGAGACATTTATTTCAATGCTTGCTTGAAAAAATTAAAAGCAAAGTTCAAAACTTTGTATGTAACTTAAAATACAGAATGCCGATGTTTTAAACATTCAGATCTAAAGAATGCTAGTTAAGTTTAAATTTATCACAAACAATACAAACTGAACCTAAGTATTAATTTAATGGGATAAATGAAACAGAGACAGTTCTGTAATCAAAAGGAAATAAGGAAATGTCCTGTACTTAGAGAAACAAATTAATATAATAAAGAAGCTGAAAAATATTCAGGGAAAACATCACTTAACAGTAGTAATCTCGGATATTTTGAGCAGCCAGCACGCCGTGCTGCGTAAGCATCTGTCTACCTTGACATACCTGACTCAGCCAATCTGTCACAGGAAAAAAATAAGTTACATTTGTAATTTTGTTTTCAAACTGTTAGTGGCATTTCTCAAAGCGGATTTCACTCAAACATATTCTAGTAGAAATTTCTGCTCCTGCAAAACTCTTCATTTGTCTTTCTGGCCAGCCCCATATTATTTTTTGAATATACTTAAGAGCTTGGAAAAGTCTACTACATCTTGTTCCACTTTCAGGGCTGAAGTACATCCTTTCAAGGAGTTGCTCAGTTACCCTAAAACCGCATGTTGAAACTTTTTCACTTTTTGCTGCAGGTGTTTCCAATCTTAGAGCCCTGGCAAAAAAAAATGACATGGCAAGCGTCCAAACCACGGGCTACCTGCAGAAGCAAAATCCAATATTCCAACTTACAATCTTTGGAACATGTAATTTATCAATTGAGTTTTTCTACGTGAAGTTTTCTACTAAAACCTACATTAGATTAGGAAAAGGGTTCGTGCGGTTGAGGTGCACAGCTGGACCTGCTTGACTGTCACACTTAGATCACTTTGTGTGTGCTGACCTCAATGTGGCTTTTTTCCTTGGGTGAGTGAGCCCCAAGGAAAATAGCATTTTGATGCCTTCTCAAGTATTTGCCTTCTTTCTACTTCAAGACTTCTTTCCTGCTTCTTTCAGCCACAGATCATCAATGTAAACACCTGTAGTTCAACAGATCGCCTAGACTGCCCTGAATGCACATCGCTGGTATTTACAGGATGAAACACAAGTGTAAACACTTGTGTGCTGAGTTTTAAAACACAAGTATTCTTATTCCTAAAGAAACAGGAATTTTATTCTTGGAGCAAGAATATCAAACTCCTGGGTTTGCTACCCTTGTGAATTTACGCACTTCAATAGCAACTAAAAATGTCTCATTCCACTGCACTCCCCAGACAGAGAGCTCTCCTTCTGTTCCAGCTGGACACAGCAAAAACGAAAAATAACTCACCAGCGGTGGTGGGAATTAAAACGGCTGCATTCACCCTGTCATTAATTTATTTTGAATTTGGTATCTGCAGAACCAGATACACTGGGTAAAGACAAAGCCACGCTGGTGAATTTTTATGGCTTTTTAAAAAAAATCAACTTTGCTTTTTTACCCTAGGTCTAAGAAACATTGCATTTACATTGAAGGAAATAATAAAGTTTGGGATTAGCAGATGGTAATTTTTTCAGTGGTAAACACAATCATTAGTCATCCGTTAGTAATATAAAACTTCATTGGTAAATCCTTGCTGCTATCGACATCTGAATTCCATTTACAAACTTAATTTTTCCCATTTTTAGCAATGCCAGTGCGGCTGGCTGTTTTCCCTTTCATGTAATGAACAAAATCACTTTTTATTCATAGCTTCTGCTTCCAGATTATCTTTTTTTTGAAAAAGCAAGTGAAAATTGCTATTATTATATTAAATAATTAAATAATACTTCATCTAAGGCAGCGGCTGCAAAGTACAATCAGGAATACAAATGCATAACTAGCCATAATGATGTTTGTTATTACTATCAGTGGCATAACCACAGAAGAGAATGCAGCTCTTTGTACTGTGTATGTATATGATTTATAGGTGACAGATAAGACAGTTAAATGAAAACACGTCCCTCCAGCACGAGGGGAAGTAGCCTGGCGCATTCTGT
Organism: Falco naumanni; assembly: GCF_017639655.2. NCBI lineage: Eukaryota > Metazoa > Chordata > Aves > Falconiformes > Falconidae > Falco > Falco naumanni. Next base: position 1,991,927 of record NC_054073.1, read on the forward strand.
AAACCAGGAAGAATGACTGGTAACTCACGAAGACCATCAGAAGAAAATTAATGTGATTGTTTAATGAACTGCAGAATAATAAATCACGTTCTAGCAACACATGGGTATCACAGCAAGGGGGTCCATTCGGGAAGCACGCTACTTGCCAAATTCAAAAGAGTGTTTTAAGAATAAGTAAAATACTATTTTAAAGTATGCTGAAGATGTGTTAACCAAGTTATAAAAAATGTGTACTTGTACTTCTGTTAAACACGTTAACTATTAAAAAATATGTATTATCTGTTTCAAACACACGATCTTCAGTATTCAGTCTGCACGGTATGCCATTAAAAGCTGTATGTCCCATCATTCCTAAATTAGTCACAATAATAAGATCATTATTAAAGATATAATCATGATACTGAGTTCATTATTAAAGATCTAAACCATTTCAATTTATGCTTGGGAGAACTGTAGTCACTGATGATACGTTGGCTTGACAGCCCAGGAAACTTATATGGCACCAATCCAGCAACGTACTTAAGCAAATGCACGATTTTAAGCATTTATATAGTTGCATTGACTGCATTTGGATTGTTTAAACATGTAAAAGTTAAATATAACCTTAAGCATCCACGGTAGCAAAGCCCTTGCACATAGGTGGGCAGCTCCTGACATTGGCTGCGCTGCCGTGCCCACCCACCTGCCTCCCGACTCCCAGAAAACCTCCAACAAATCCACGGAGAAAGTTTATGGCGATTTACTCCTCAGCCTCCCCCTTGAAACCATCCAAGGAGGGATGAAACCTGTGCCAACTTTTGCTACAAGCCTCACCGAAGGGAGATTCAATGTGAAAGTAACAGCCAAGTTTTATTAAAAAGGCCTCTAGTGGTTTCTGGAGCTTGGAAGGCTCTTTCAGCACTAAACGCATCTTCCAATGGCCCGGAGCCACAGGCCTGCGGGAAGGCACTGGCAGTGGGACACGGGGCTTCTCAGGGCCGGCAGGTTTCAGCGCCATCGGCAGCCCTCCTCACCCTCCCCACCAACACTGCCCACAGCACCAGCCACCCGAATAACCCCGCAGTGAAGGCACCAGGGCGCAATTACGAGGCCAGTAAGGTTAATTACCCCTACACCTATGCAGGGCAGCACAGAGGCCTCACCACACCGCCAGCCTACGGCACCTGGGGAGCACAAACGCAGCAGACGCTGCCGGAGGCGGCCAGCCCCGAACACAGGCCAAGCCCCGCCACAGGGCCGCCCACCCCGCACCGGGCAGCGGCGGGGCCGCCCCCCGCCCCACAGGCGCCCGGCCGGCAGGTGCAACGGGGCGGGCAGCCGCCGCCTCAGCCCGCCTGAGGAGATGGCGGCGGAGCGCCAGGGCGCCGAGGCCGCGCTAGGCCGCAGAGCTGGGCCAGGCGGCAGGCCCCCCTCCAACCACCGCGGGCTCCCCCGGGGCCGGGGCTCCACGGGTCGCAGCCCCCCAGGGCGGCGGAGGCGGGGGCGGGGGGAGCCAGCCCACCCCGCGCCATTCGTGCTTCACACAAACTTCGTCAGGGCCAGGGCAGCGGCTGCGCCCGCCTCTCGGTGACGTCACCGCGCCGCGCACCAATCCCCGCGCCGCTCCGCGGCCCAGAAGGAAATGACGTCACCGTATCCCTCCGCCGGCCAGGTCCCCTTTTTGTGTGTGTGTGTGTGTGTATGTGTGTGTGTGTGTCTGCGGGCGCTTCGCGCGTGTATCAGCCCGCCGGGCGCGCTTTTTTTTTTTTTTTCCTTCCCCCCTTCCCTCCCTTTTCCCCTCTCTGCTGAAGGGGGGAGGGGGGGGCGGCGGAGACACACGCAAAGCACGGAGCCGCCCCCCGCGAGAACGTACAGAGGGAGAGCAGAAACAGATAATTCCTTTTCCTCCTCCTTCTCCTCAGCATCACGCTCGGGGTTCCCGGGGGCTCATGCCACCTGCCCTCCCCTGCCGGTCGCCTCGCCCGGAGAGCGGCGGAGCGCGGGGGGGGCCCGCACGCCGGGCCCTTTAAGAGCGAGCGGCGGCGGCGGGAGCGCGGCGGTGCCGGTGAGGAAGGTGAGGCGGCGCGAGCCCGTTATGTGTGTGGGGGGGGGCGGCCGTAGGGAGGGGGGCGCGCAGCGCGGGCGGCGGTTGGTGACCGTTGGAACCGGTTCGAACCGCCCGGGTCTGGGGGAGAAGGGGGGGTCGGCCGGGCCAGAGCGCGCCGTACACAAAGCGGCGGCGGGAGGAGGAGGGAGGGCTCGGGGCTGCCGAGGCGGGGGACGGGGAGGAGCCGCGGCGGCGGCTCCCGCTGGGCGGCGGAATGCCCGGGCCGCCGCTCGCCCGCCCGGGCGCTGAGGGGAGGCGGAGGGATCCGCGCACACCCCCTCCGCCGGGCGGGGGGGGGGGGCGGGCGGTGACGCGGCACCGGCAGCTCCCTCCGCTCCCCCCGCCGCTCCTGTGGGCGCCGCGCACAACGCCCCGGCCGGAGCGGGGCCTCCCCCGCCGCCCGCGGGCCGCCATCCCCCGGGGAGGGGGTGGCAGCAGCCCCCCCCCCCCGTCCTGCCTCCCCCTCCTCCTTTTCCCATGGCTGGTGCTGGGTGGGCGGCCATGTTGGGCACGGGGATTATTTTTCTCTCTCTTTCTTAGCCGCCACAATACACCCAGGGTGGGTTTTGCGATACTTCTCTGGAGAAATACCCGTTTCTCCTCTTCTTAAGGGAAGCGGATGGTGGGGGGAGTCTCTGCCCACCTCCTTGAGGGAGCGACACCCCCCCACACCGTGGCCTGCTTGTTCCCCACCCTCGCAGAAGGGTCCCCCTCTCCCCAGAGGTCGGGGCCAGCGGGCCGCCAGCCGGCCCCTCTCCTCAGCGGCCTCCCCTGCCCCGCCGCCCGCCACCCCCTCCTGTCACCCTCGGTGCCGAGAGAGCTCTGGGTGCCGGAGCCCCTGGCCCCGGTGAAAGGGGCTCTTCTCAGGCACGTCAGAGGGGAAACTGTTCTTTTTATTTGCTGCCCTGAGCTGGCAGGCCCTCTCCCTGCGTTCCTGCCTGCCCCAGCCCCGTAGCGCTGCCCAGAGTGCCTGGGTCACTCGCCACCCTTGGTAATACCTGCTCGCCTGCCCCACTGCTGGGGCAGGGGTTCCCTTCAGCAGGCTCTCCTGGAGAGCCTCTGCATTGCCAAAAGACTTAATGCAAAATACCCCGAGGCTGATTCTTCTGGTGACAGAGAACAAAAATTAGATGTTTGTTATCATCAAGATGTTTGCCTGGCCCTTACTGTGGCTCTGCTCTCCCGGGTACCTGGGGAACCTGGGCTGCTATGTTTGGGCATCCTTGCTCTCTGCTTCTTTCCTTGGCTGGCATGCGACATAAAGCATGTGTGAAGATGAAGGAGAGGCATGAATCCCGCTGCCCAACACCCTTGCTGAAAACATGCAACACATGACAACACACACAGCTTTATTTTTATTAACTTGGCAGCAGTTGCAGCTGTCACCAAGACATACCAAATGGGGCAGGAGTGAGTGATCGGAAGTGGGGGTAGAGGAATGGGGGGTGGGAATGATGTGTTGCTTCTTTTAGGAAATAATTTGCAAGGATAGACAAATTATGCATATTCCCAACTCTGGTTCTCCGTGTATGCTGTCTCAGAGCTTCAGGTTGCTGCAGTTGTTAATTTTCATCCTTGAATGTGAAGCCAGGCTTGCTGTACGCACACTTTTTTTTTTTTTTTTTTTCCCCCCCTCCAACTGTATTAATTATTAGCATGTGTAATTAGCCCTGTTCTACAGGGCTACCTGCCCGGAGGGTTTGCTCTCTGTTGCTGCTTTAAGCTCTGTCTGGGTGTGGGGTTCTGCAAATGTTATTTACAGTTGGTCTTGCGTTTGTGGATATATATGGTTACATTGTTTGTGCCCCATCCTCACAGCTGCTTAGATACTGTCAAGAGAGCCTCCAACTGTTCCCGTGAGTAGACCTGCATCCACACTGACATGAGTGGAGCGCTCCATGCTGTCTCCTCACAAAAGAGCCCGTTGCAGAAATATAGCTACAGACATGCTCTTGGCCTCTAGAAGCTTCAAGGTAGTCCCATGCTCACAAAATATGCCGACAACCAGAAAGCAGTTTGTTTTCATCACTCTGCAGTTCAAACTTTAAGGCAGATAACAATCGTTCTAATTGAGTGTGTAATAATACATTTTAATTAGTAGGCATCACACACTTCAAAGTCTTTAATAAAATATATAGGACTTTAAATGATAGCATTTGTAGGAAACGTAACATGCCTTTTGAAATTATTTCAGTACCAGCAAAGTCAAGTCAACCACATCAGTCAACAAAAAGTAAATTTACCTTGGCCTGAAGGATGTAACTGTCGAACTCTGGCATTCAGCTTGCGCCATGCTTTTCACGTTCCCCCTTCCTTCTCTTTTTTTTGGAGATGTTGCTCGTGATGAATAGCCCTGTGAACAGTAATGAAAACATCATCCGCTATGGATTTTCATCACTTAGATTGTATCACTTTTAGGCTGTGCCAGTTAGCCATAAAAAGCCACTGAAGAGCATTATCTTTTTTTCAGGGCAGGGATTGCAGCATGTCTTGACAGCAGAAACCTTTATCGTAGGATTCATTTGCATTTAATGCAACCTCATTAGGTTTCTAAGTTCTTAAAAAGTTAAGGTACATTCCTTGCCGTTAAGTACGTGTTATTGAAAGTAAGCAAGAAAATACATAATGACAGCAGTTCCATTGAGGTTGTGTGGTCACCAGGGGAGGACACAATGGAGAGAAGAAGTGGCCATTCAGAAGGAAAACTTGGACAAGAGAAATCGATTTATGCATTAATTTCTATCCTAAAGCGTGCATTGAATCAACTGCTCAAGCTTATTTGTAGGTCTTCTAAAAACAGCCCTCAATCTTGTATTTTAGATCTTCTTTTCGGAACTGACAAGAGGGAAGGAGGCTGTTTTATAGCAAGTGGTGAAGAAAATTTGAGGGTCAGTTAATTCTTGGTATGTATTTTTGGAAACGATTGGGGTATCAATAGCATTATAACCACAATGCAATTAAATCTACAATGGCAAATCTGGGCGGACATAAAAACTGACAAACATTTGGCAAGAAGAATGAAGAAAGTTTATATACTTGGTGCTTTTAAATTTTTAATGTAATCTTCTGGGATGTAGTCTGTGCACAACCTACCTCTACCTTCTGTTGCAGGACAGAGTAGCCACATTTCCTCGTTTCAGCGGAGTTGGTAGGATGCAGTTTGCCCTGGGTGAATTCCTTCCTTCCCCAGAAGCCTGGTCGCCAGCCCACAGCGGCTCCTCTCTGGGAGCCGTTGCAGTGATTCCCCGTGCAGATACGTTGCAGGGACTTACTCTTTGTTCTGGGGCTTCTTTGTGCCAGCTGTGTCCCAAACCGCTATGCTGCCAGGTGTAGTGTCGGTGAACAAGGTGGAAGCTCTGTACGAGAGAATGTGCAGGAGCCACCTTTGGTTAGTCGTAGACTTCTGGAAGATGCAAGGCCGGTCTTTAAAGTTCATAAAATATTCTGTCATCACTTCCTCAGCTTGCTTTTGGTCCTTCATCACTAATAATCAGCTGTGACTGTGGGCTCCCCTTGGGAGTCGGCTGGGGCTTTTTTCTTTAAAAAAATTTAAAAAACCACTAGCATATCAGTGCAGTCTGCTATTTGGATTGATTCTCACTGCATATTCACTTGGTTTTCTACATTGTAAATTAACATGAATATGCATATTCTGTCTTGAAAATGGTGAGTAAAGATTTAAATTAGGATTTGTGAAGGCTTGGTGTTATCTTTTAGGGTTAGGATATCTGTTAGTTCAAACTACTTAACTTGCTACCTGTTTTGTGATGGTCAAAGTGTAAATGTATGTACATCTGGAGTTCCTTCATAGCCAGAGACAGTACCAGCTGCTCAAATCTGGGCTGGGGAGTGAGAGGTGGGAACGGAGGTGCCTGGGTCCTTCGCGGCTCTCTCAGTACTTCCTACATCTGATCTGGGCGAGGCTGATGAATTCCTTTTCTGTTTTTCCGTCGGTAAAGTACATGGCTATATTCGTACCTCTGTAGATAACATCATGTTGGAGGGATGATGCTGTGAAATTCTGGGTAATAGTCTCTGTCCCTCTGGGATAATGGTCCCTGTCCCTCCTCTTTGTTCCATCTTGAAACAAAATTCAGCCTTTTGCTTTACCAAGTCACCTCTATCATGGGGTACGTATTTATTTCTGACCTGCTAGTATGCCCTTAAGAGTGATTGTGTTGCAGATGATTGCACCCAGTAGGCAGAAATTGGGCCACCAGCAGTGCCCTGACAAGTACTGATTTATTTATACTTTTTTTTTAATTAAAAGCCTTAGAAAGTGAAGCTCATACAGCAAGAGTAGCGCATCCCATCATGTGAATTTTGAAGAACACTGTGAACAAGTCATTAATTTGAAGTCCTTTTTAAAAAGAAGTGTGTGTGTGTGTGTATACAGCATATGTATGTCATAACTTGTTTGCTTTGTGTCAAATAATATCAAGCTGTGAATGGAACTGTAAATATATAACCACACATCTTTTAGAGATCACTTCAATGAGACACAGCTGCCTTACTCTGCAGCTGTCATGTAAAACCTGCTATCCACAGGTGCTTTAGATAATAGAAAACACTTGGGACCTGATTCTCTCCGCTTGCATTGCTAACTCAGTGAAATCACTGAGTTAAAACTCACATTGTGGTAGCAGAGTCCTTTGTTTGCCACCCCATTTAGGTGGCAAAACTGGGCTAAGTGTTTATTTTGTTCATTGAGATGTTTTTTGAAGATTGAAGTGCCGGCGATCTTTACACCACAGTACAATGTTTTGTCCTTTCTACCTGCTCAGTCATTTTCTCTTGAGAAAATAATGATGGTCTATAGGGATTATAGCTGGTATCTCTCTAACTGTGTGAAAGTGGTTCATTGATAAATAGGTGCAATTGGATCTTGGAATTCAAATCTCAGTTGAAATTACAAAGGAGACTTTTTTTTGTTAGTGAGGCATAAGAGAAAACAAAAGGATTTCTCCTTTTCTCGTAATGAGGTGATCTGTCTAGTTGTATGCAAATAAAACATCTTTATTGTTGGATTTCCCCTGGTAATGGTGATCATGTCGATCAGAGAATGTAATCAGGTGGCTGGTCTCTTAATACAAGAGTTTAATGGCTGTTGGTTATTTTCCCCTGTATGGCAACAATGAGTATGAACCACATCAGCTGACAAAAAATAAAGGGTCTGTATCTTGCAGTTGTGCCAATTATTTGTGTAAGGCTAATATGTGCTGGCTCTTCCCTGAAGGTCTTCTCCCATTTTCCAGCTAAAGGGGAGAGAAAATATCTTTTGGTCTGAAAGGATTTATTTCTTGCAGTGTGTCTAGAACATTTTGTAATTTATTTTTTTTGTAAATTTTTTGGCACCCATATTTTCAACCAAGCATCTGCCAACTATGTGCTGAAAAGCTAAATGTGGAGTATTTATCATTGGGATTAATCACTTTATTGAGCAAAGGCTTCTTACATACAAAAATATTCAAGATCAAAGCTTTGAAAAACAAAGCTGTTACATTATAGAAGAGAGGAGACATTTTCTTAGTTCAGTTGATATGAACAGATGAAATACTATGCGCATAATGTAAGTTAGTGTCAAAAGAAGCTTGTAACTACAGTCTCTTTAGCATTTTGTCTTTGCATCTTCTGAATAATGATGAGGTGTTGAATAATATATCTCTTACAATGTGTGCAAAGACTTCCTCTGTAGTTCTAACCTTCCTGGGCAGACATATGTGCATGCTTTAATTAATACAGCAGGTTATTTATCCTGACTATTTATAGACTGCCCATCGCTAGAGCATTAAGGCACTGTTACTTGTCTGGCGTGGAGTAATATGATTCCAGACAAATAGTTACTGTTGTAAGTGTCACCGGTTTTGCCAGCGAAGAGAAGCTTTGTCCTAGAAGCTTCACAGGATTTTTTTCTAGATGTTTCTCTGAAGGGTGAATATTGCGAATCATAAATACGTAGCTATTGATCAGTTGTAATGGCTATCCATTCAAGGTCTTAGTGTATATCTTGTATGAGATTTTGCTTGTTTTTACTAAGATCTTGTAATTATGAAGAAGTTTATGTTAGCAGGCAGAGAAATAATATTTAAGGTTCTTTGATTCTTGCTTTCCCCTGCTAAGCAGATCTCTAGCATAATCCTGTACTTCAGAGCTTCATTTCATGGAACGTATTTTCTTGCCTTTTGTCATTCAGAATTTATTTTTGTTGGCGGGTTTTTTTTGTCTCTTTTGTTTTTTTAACAGAACAGGAGGAAGTTTGAGTTTGTGTTCGGTAATGTGAGCAGGGGCTGGGCACTGAGTTTTATTTCCAAGCCATTCACTGCTAGTAGAATCTTTGGCAAGTCACTTAATTTCACTGAACTCTTGTTTCCCACCTTTGAGAGAAGGTTAATAAAAATTTTTACACACTGCAGGCTTTGTGTAAATGAAGAAGCTAGTAATGTCTTTGAAGCGTGCAGGTAATGGGTGCTAGGGAGGATGTGAGCTTTTTCATGCTTAATGTAATACACTTGGTTAATTGTATATTAGGATTATTCCAGTACTCTTTGATTTCTTTTTTCAATATACTAATGTAATTTTATTTGACAAGTAGGAGACTTGATTTACTTTTTTTTTTTTATTTAGTTAGCTATTTTTTCTCTGATAACAAGACATTTTACTAAGACTAGTTTTAGGCTGTGTTTCTGTGAAAAAGTTCAATGGATGCGTTTGAAAAGCTACTGCTTCATACAGTATTTATGAGCAGGAGTTTGTATGTGTTAAGTTGGGGTAGTTTGGTTTATGTGCGGTGTTTATTAGTAATGTTTTGTTTATTCAGCAAGATGAAAAGAGTTAACTGTTACCGGAGTATTTAATTGCTTCCTGTAGCAAAAGCCTCAGTGTCAACAGCTGAAGTGTGCTTGCTGTTTGGTGGTAGAGCAAAAATATCTGGTAATACATGTTTAGTTCATGAGTTGCACAACGCTGTAGAAAAATGGAGCCTCAAATGCCCCCCGGCAAGCCATTTAATCCACCTTGCCTCCCTTATAGTATATACACCTTCTCTTACAGATCTGTCTGTTCCCAGGGGCATCCAGAACTGGAAATGTCATTAGTTCCCTGGACAGCCTGTTGCAACACTTCATCTTTATTCCTAGAAGCTTGTTTGGTGTTTGGGTTGGAATACTCTGTTCTTCAGTTTGAGCCCTTCACTTCTTGTTTCCATCACAGGTGTGGAGAACAGACTGCTTCCTTCCACTTTGCGACAGACTTTTACATGTCTGAAGGTTATTGTGCTTCGGTAGTCCCCTCTATGGATTGAACAACTCCAGGTCATTCCATCTTTTATTGAAGATCACCTTTTCTAGCTCTTCTGGACTCTGCAGTTGGTTTAAGACTGGCTCGGTGTTACGCTCCAGGCAGTGTTACAGCATGCAAAGCACAGCGGCCTCAGTTTGCCTGAGGAGCCGTTAAATGTCCCTTTGCTTTCTCCTGCTAGTGGATTCCACTGGCCGACTGGGCAAGCCTGAGCTGTTACTGGGTTTTTCTGAAACGCGTGCTGAATCGCATGCTGGGAAGGCGTGATAAGAGCGAGGAGTAAACAGCTGCAGAGATGTGTTCGAATACCAGAGCAGAGCGCTTGGGGGACAGCTGGAAGAGGCAAGGTCATGTAAAGTTCCTGAAAGAGTGCTTTTTTAGGTTAAAAGTTAACTGAGAAGGACTTGAAACGCTGAGGAAAATACATTATCTCGTTCTACCTGTGTTCAGAGAAACAGTATTTATACTTCCCTTGTAAAAGTCACAATGCTGGATAATGTTTCTCTACCGAGAGTTTTGCCTGATAGCTGAACAAGCCCGTGAGCACCCCTGATTTGAGCAATCTGCTTAGGTCCCCTCGAAAGACTAAAAGAAGTAGTCTTGGTAGGAGTAAGTTATTTGTGAGTTGGATTGGACTTTGGGGGCTCTTTATCTTCTTTTAAAGGCCTCCATAAAGGGCAAATCTGACTTCATAGAGACCAAAAGTGAAATTATGCAGAAATGTTTTCATTTACTGCATTCTTTTAAGGTTCTGTGCTGCAGGTACACAAAATTGTGAGACACGGGGATAGCTATTTTAAATATATATTTCAAATTAGCAGGATGTGTGTGAACAGGCATAAACCTGTTTAGGTAGAAGTACTACTGCTCTGCATCCTCGCTGAAGTGATGACAGGACTAGTTGTTTGGAGTTGTGTGCGGGGTAAGATAAATGAGATACAGTCTTTTATCACTATGAATGTTGAAGTGGTGAACAAAAGAAGATCAGCTACAGAGCACAAGTGGTGTAGTGGCTTCCTTGAAATATTCTTTAGTCTTAAAATGAATATTATTGTGCTTCAAAAGCATAATTAGGAAGTGAGAATTACATGTATTAGTATAACCTATAACCAAGCATAAAACTAAAATGAGCATTTCTTAGTAAAACACCATTGTGTGACAACAGCATCAAAGTATAAGCTCTGAGAATCCTTTTTAGACAAATAGAACACAGAAAAATGAGAGGCTGTCTTTGTAGCTAGAGGAAAACAACGGTATGTGTTGTTTTAAAAAAAAAAGTGCTGGCAGTTTGAATTTGGCAAATGTTAACAAGTTTTTAGGATTCTTGGGGGTTTTGAGGCTTATCGGGTTATGACAGTTACTTCAGATCAGCATTTGTCAAAAGTTTGTTTTGGCTTTGTGTTGCATTGCAGGGAATTCCCAATGATGGTGCTTTTGCACTTTACAACTAGCGTGGCACAACACAGGTACAAATAAAAGATGGTATTTGCATAAGGTGGTTGCACCCCTGGCCTTAGCCTTTCCTGTAAATCCTAGCTTGGGACTGATTTACAAGCTGCAGTTTATAGCAGGTGCAGCATTTGTTTGGCCAGAATTATGACTGTTAGGATAAGAAGGGTAGACACAGCTTAATGATACAAGACTTATAATCTAATTGCTCTGTGGCTACATAATCCCACTTGCATTTTAAAGTTACGTCTCTTCCACTTTTTCAACAGTGAGCTAATAAACGTTACTCTGTGTTTAAGCCTTCTGGTCAGCACTGTTTTCTGTGGCCATTGAAAGCACAGATTGTCTGCACACGAGTTGGATTATTTTCTTGCCTATCCTCTGTTATAAGCTGTTTATTTTGGCCAGTTTGTCTCAGAACAGTTCTCATCAGACTTTTATGGCTGTCAAATGGTAGTAGAGATGACAAAATGCAATCATAACAGTCTCTTTTGCCACCAAAATGTAATCAAGAAGAGCAAAATCCCTCCTGGACGTCTTGATTCCTGTTCACTCACAGTACAGAACTGCTGCTTGTTCTGCTCGCTAGCCTTTCTGGGGGTTAATAGAAGAGGGAACGAACTGATTCTTTTTTTTTTTACTATAATCCAGGTGGGAAATTAAGAAATGCAGGTCTTGTGGTGTCTTATTTCCTATAATAATCCTTATTTCCTTTAAAAAGGCAGTTGAGCTTTTAGAATGAGACCTATCAGTTAAAGACTTCTAAATGTATTACTAAGGAGAATTAAAATTTTGCATAAGCATCATTTATAAGTGAAGTTTAAAACCAGCCAAATCCTGAAATGGTGTGAAAACTAGGTCTGGGAGAAGCTCCTTTCAGCAGCTTGGCTTAATGGCTTGAAAGATGTCAAAGTGTGATTGGAAATGTGTGGCTATTGATTAGATAACAGTAGTGAAAATCAGCTTTTTGGAGACCTTTGGTGGCAACTCCACCACCTGCTGAGAAGCCATGTCCTGTAGGACACTGGAAACTGTTGCTAATTCTGAATCATCTTGTTTTTAAGTCTGGCATGATTGTCTGAATACTTAACTCTTAACTTTAAACATATACAGGTTTATACATCCTTGAGGTCTAGATTAGATGCAGTCGCAGGAGAAAGTGTCCCAGTGAAAGTCCTTGACAGGATCCATAGGCAGATCCATAAAAACTTGTGTTCTGTGTGCAGTGGTGCTCAGAAGAGCAAACAAAGTGGGAAGGTATGTAAACAGTGGAGCAGAAAGTAATACTGTGAATTATAATGGTATAAAGTTGTTACGAGGGCAGTGATACACCCCCTGCTTATCTAATTGCCTTTGTTTCTGCTCCTCTGTCTCACAAAAACAGCCAAAATAGAAGTTTTAGAGTTTGGTGGCAAGAATGAGAGAGACTTATTCATGAGGGGAGACAAACAGGCTTAAGTTGGCTGTTGTGTCTTTTCTCTAAGTAAGTATGGTAACAGTTATACCTAGTGACTAGTAGTGCAGGAAAGGTAAATTGGGTGCTTTGCTCCGGAGATCAAGAGAACATTCGTTTGGGTTGACAGACAGTAACTATGGATCTAATTGCAGAAAATCCCTTTACTCTTTAATTTTATTTTGAACTAGTTCATAATTGTCTGTCACATTCTCGGGTACAAGGAAGAGGAAGAGCTGGGGCTGTGGGAGCGTGCAGGGGTTCGGGTACATGCGGGTTCGAGTGGAGGGGTCGGCTAAGGCTAGCTGAGGACTGTCCTGCATTTGTGCATGCATTTTTTACTCATTTAAGCTTGGCTATTCTATCTGTCATGTGTGTTGGCAGTAATCCTAGAATATTCAAAACCATGAACAGAGCAAAAAGCACGATGCTTCTTTCAGTCACAGTTATACATGTATTTAAAGATACTGGGGTTTGAGGCGGTGACTTTTGATTTCAAAGCTGTTATGTTGGCTTTCTTATGCAGGAGAGGCAGAACCGCTGCAATTTTTAGTCAAAACTAAGGGGTTTTCAGTACCAACTTCACAGACCTATTTGAAAAGGAAACACAGCCTAATGAAGTAGGATGTGGAATCAGCTCTATAACTGGAGAAATAAGTAAGAACCTGAAAGTAGACCTTTGGAATACTAGGAAATAAAAACATTGTTCATATCTCTGGCATTAGAATTTTTCTTACAATGAGTGACTGTCGCTGTCTGACAAAATCCTGCTTTCCAATAAAGGTTTCTCTTCTCTTCCCTTTGCAGGATGGCGGACACGGACCTTTTTATGGAATGTGAGGAGGAGGAGCTGGAACCATGGCAGAAAATCAGTGATGTGATTGAAGATTCTGTTGTTGAGGATTATAATTCAGTTGATAAAACTGCTACGGGTAATTAACTGTTTTACTTTAGAATTATTCCTGTTACATGTTCAGTTTTTAAAGGGAAATGGCAGTGATTGGGTACATCTTCCAAGTAAACAGTCTTATTTGATAACTAAAAACCCCATTAATGAGTAATGTAACAAATTTCAATTTCTCTAGTTGTGCGCAGAGCTTTTGAGTGCTGGGTAGAGCTGATAACGATGGCAGTGCTGCATGAGGGCAGGTTTCTTCTGAATAAGTAGTTTAAGAGGCAGGGAACAGGGTGGTTTTTTCTCTGTGCAAGACAGTAAGATTTTCTCACGTGTTGGAAGGAGTGGCCTGTTTGAAAAATGAGAAGGAAACTTTGGCTAAGTTACTCCTGTTCTACAGCCAAAAAAGTAGAGAATTTATAGTCTACATAGAAGATGATGCTTTTTCTTTTGTGAAGTGCTTTAGTACATATCAGCATTCAGCGATTGATCCTTCTGGCAGTTTTGAAATGAGTGAGGAAGTCGGGTATTCGATTAGTGAATAGTATTTCCTATGACTTCTGTAATCAAACTAGTGAGATTAAAACTAGTTTATTATTACTTATTTAATCCATGATTTGATATGATCAATTTCAGTTGAGGGTTGTTTTTTTCGTTTTGGTGTTGGGTTTTTTGCTTGTTTTCTGCAAATGGGAAGATGCATAACTTTGTTCAGAGTCTGCATTTAATGTGCCGGTCAGAGTATGTTGTTAACTGTTAGTTGTCTCTAATTATGAGGAATTTAGACCCATAAAAAGCAGTAATTGCTAGATGGGAGGTTTTATGTTCTTCAGATGCTGTATAATCATTCAATTTGTAATGGAGCCCTAACTGAGTAAAGATACAAGGATGATACTTTCTGATTGTTGATTTCTGTTGGCATGAACACAGTGAGTTGGGCCATTGTGCATATACCTATTTGATACAAATTAAGCCTCGATGAGGAGCATTTCATGATTTGGGAGTACATCATACGTTACTATGATCAGAAAGACTTGCATTCACTCTCCCTTTGGTTCTTGCCACACACTTGAGTCTGGTGCATGGAAAAAAGAATTCTTACCGCAGTTATGTGTGTGGGTGAGGTAGTCTGGCACGTTTGATAATTTAGGCTTTTGTTCGGCCATTTCAATTACCCTTTTCTTGGTCAAGATCAAGCAAAGCATCAGCTTAATGTCTGGAATAGAGGTGGGACTAAGCCTTGTTGTAGGCCAGGGGTAGCTAATGACAGCGTTTAAATGTGTCTCGCATTTCTGGCTGCTGCAATGCTGAGCATGGATCCTGGTGTGAAGTACTGTGGGAGCATTGGTAGTCAGTGCTGCTAACGGGTAGTAGCTGTTCCACACGACTTGTGGTCGACACAGGGTGTTCATGGAAGTATTCTACAGTCAGGGCTTTGGAAGGCTTGTTGATAATAATGAGTAGGATGAGGCTGTCCCTGCTTAGGGAAGGGCATGCTTCTGCTGCTGTCACCTGCTTCCTCTTGGCCTTCCAACCAGGGAGGATGTGGAAGGAGTTTACTTGGAATAGTATTCAGAGGTGTCAAGGTAGGAGGATGTTTGGAAGGAGAAAGTGGTTCAGTCATAGACATGTTGAAATGGACATAAAACTAACAGTGGTCTTGAGTAAGTTGAATTTCTCTTGCTTGTGCTGTTTGATGGAAAATACACAGCTAAAGAAGTTGGATGCAAGTATGGACTATTTCATGAAGCTAAAAATTTTACTTAGTGTGACAATATGGTGATACAGCTGAGAAGCACGCTGGTATGGTGTCGCTACAAACAAATTGTGCTTTCTCTTTCTTTTTTTTTTTTTCCTAAATACAATTATGCCATTCCTTTCTAGCAGTTTCAGTGAGTCTGCAGCCTGTCTCTGCCCCCCTGCCAGCTGCTGCCCATGCATCTGTAGGTGCTAATCTCTCTGCAGCCACGTCTGTCATTAGCAGTGGGGCTCAGAATAGTGACAGTGCTAAGATGACGCTAGTGCCAATATTTGTGAACAACAATGGTAAGCAGAAATGCCTTCAGTATTTAGTGCGGTTTGGGGTGCAGAGAGGAAATGCGAGGCTCGCTTGCGCTCACACTGTGTGAGCTGTGGGCACGTGAGACTTTACGGGCTGAGCAGGGAGGTGTCAGAGCAGAATTTGAGTGGGAGTCATGCTAAACCTTGCAGGGACTACAGGGAGTAGCAGCTGGTTTTCTTCCGTTCAAGAATGAATCCAGTGCCCTTACACATTAGTGGAAATTACCATTAATAGTGTTACCCTCCAGGTAAGGTGTAAAATGAAGGTCCTGACTACTCAGTGTCACTCTGGTGCATCATGATGTGTTTTGCAAGAGCAGATGTGTTAAACTGGTATGTTTGGCCAAATTCCAGGGTGAATAATTCTGGCCCTTTTTGCTGTTAAAGGGTTGTCACCCTTCGTTTCAGAGATAGCTTAAGCAATCTCTCCGCGTAATGTAATATACTGAAATATATAAAGTGGGGTTAGGATTCTTTGGGATTAAGGAGCTGGAAAAGTATGTTTCTCAAACTCACCTGAAAGTCATTGTATCATGTAATAAAATATGATCAGACACATGAGTAATGAGGGAGGTTCTATACACTATTTGAAACAGATACTTCTGTTGGGAGTGTCTTAAAAGTATCTTGAATTCCAAATGTATTGGATATCACTATGTAATGCAGTTGTGATGAATATTTCATAGCTGTACCAATAAAAGTAAATTGAGACAGATGTTTTGAATCGATTACAAGAAATTAATAAAGGCTTGGTGATATCAGTGTGCTATAATTAGATTAACAGTTAAGAAAAACAAGTGGGGTTACTTACTGAAAAAACTAATCTTCTGATAGCAATATGTTTATCAATAAAAGATTGTGTATTCTTCTGACAGGTTCAAATATGCCCCTGTAGGGTCGGCTCTCCAAATGATTCCCAGATCCCATGAAACCAGTGGGATTTGTACAGGACTCTAATTTGGAGAGGCTTTTGTCACATCTTAAATTTGAAAGGATTGTGCAGAATCACAACAATCCATGAAACTTTCTTCTTTGTTTCTTTTATTTGTTTTCCCTCAAAAATAAGGCTCGTGGTGAGCTCTGGAATGTAATCCAGAGCTCTGTTGTCTGACCTGAAAATGTAGGGAGGAAGGCTGAAAAAGAAAACAAACTTTGATGCTTTTGTTTTCCTTTCTCAGTCCCTTGCTGCGTAGTCTGATGATGCCCAGCATCCTCTCAGGGCTGCGAGAGCATTAGAGGTTTAGGAGGATTGCTGCATACTGCTGCTGTAGGCTGGGTGGAAATACATATTTATATTTTTTTTTTAGCATCTGTGGTACAGTTCAGAGGTACATGGAAGTATTTTCCTAATGGCTTAGTTCCTCACAGGCTTTGGAGGAACCTTTCCCTGAAAAACCGGTGTTCTATTTCTAGACATTAATCGCAGTACTCTGTACTAGAGGAATGAAATCATAGGCATAGCTACCTATGGTCATCACCTTTTATATGCTTATTATTTTATTCTGGTTTGCAAACAGCATTAGCGGTAGCTATCAGGGAACCTTCAGATTATACTCCATAGCTTAAAAAGTGGAGTCGGGCAGGGTCGTTACTCAGTGTGACTTCATCTGTCACTTTCCATAGTCCTTTTTCTTTTGTGTATCTCTAGTAGTGTGTCATCTAACTGTAAATTACCGCTGTGGAAGCGACCTGATGGTGCGTGTGGTTTGTTGGGCAGGAATTGACTGCATTGGTTCAGCAGAAGATTGCTTGACCCATTGACTTCAGGACCGATGCAAACCCAAATTCTTCTGCCTACAGCATGGCCTTTTCTTTCCTGTTATAGTTGTTGAGTCCCAGCTCTTGTGACATGACTTTGACTGGCAGGGGAATCCTTTTTGGCTTGATGCCAGTGAGGATTTTGAGTGGCAAAGTGCCACAAGGACATCTGTCACCTCTTCAATCCCTGCAGTCTCCGCTGGCCCAGTAACTGAGGGTCACATCCCAGTTTAAGTTGTGACTATGTGGAACGCTCATGAAATGAGCCGTGTCTGGAGTCATCCCAGCTTTCAGCAATCTGTTTTTTATGCTCATGGCTGTCGTCTTGCGTTTTGTTTTACATTAATTAAAAAGACTTACAAGCTAGGGCTGAAAAGGACCCATTAAATCTGTCCATT
Organism: Falco naumanni; assembly: GCF_017639655.2. NCBI lineage: Eukaryota > Metazoa > Chordata > Aves > Falconiformes > Falconidae > Falco > Falco naumanni. The sequence goes on from NC_054073.1 coordinate 2,009,323, forward strand.
CTCCCAGTGTAAGGTTTTGTTTTCGTTTGTAATTCACTTATGAGCAAGCAAGCCGGAGACTTAAAATTTAACCTTTTCTTAAACAACAGCATCCCTGTTGGTAAATATCTAACTTTCAGGACTGTGTCAACAGACACAGGCTTGAATTCCTTGTGAGGTGTATTGTACCGGTTCTCCTTTGAATGAACAGAGCAGAAGTGCGTCCTGGGCTGGATAGAAATGACCCCATGTCCAAAAATCAAGAAACAAAATTTCCAAACTAAAGGTGGAAATACCTTTTAGCTTCTCTTTGTCTATCTTTCAGCTGGATCCAGTTTTTTCCCTGCAGATTAGTTTTAAAATGTCTTGAATTACTGGGACATAAAAGGAAAAATTATTGGAAGCTAAATATATTTGAAGTGACGCTCGGCCTAATTTTTTCTTTCCTTCGAATGCTCTTAGCTGTACCTGTATCCCACTCAAACCAGTTCTTTCTTATGTCACATAGACATGCATAGCTAGCTGGTGTAACATGTCCGTCCGTTTCTGCAGAGTCCCCGTATCCAAGAAAGCACTGTTGTTGTTGACAAGAAAATGAGATGGGTGCCACGCGGCACATCAGCCTGACAGCTTGACTCCTTTTTAATAATTCCACCATCAGATAAAAATATAACTTACATTCCTGCAATTCCTTTTACCACAAGAATCACAAAGTGCTTTTTGTCCTGAAAATACAGAAGCTATAGAAGAAAAATACTGTGCTTATATTTAGAATGCAGCAATTGCGTAATGGTATACGGTTAAGGCAGGCTGGGATGGGAAGTGACAAAACTTAGTCTAGTTTAAATTACTGCTTGCATCAGTGTGATGGGATGCTTGCAGTGCATGCTTGCTCTGTGTACTGCCCTGTGATCCCTCTCTGCCCTAAACTGTATATAACATACAGTGTAATTTCTGTCTCTAACACTTGTTGACAAAAATTACATGTTTGTTTGCATTAAGCTTTGCTAGCCTGTCATCTAGGGAGTGTGTAATGGCAGAAGCTTCTCTTAGCTTTGCTCCCTGTGCTTCCCGTGTCTTGAAGTATACGTGTTGGAGCAGTGCTCAACCTGCCATACTTCCTGGAAATGGATACAGAGAGCACAGGAGCCACCTCAAGTTGCTTCTCCAAAGAATGGTGGAAGGCTCCTCAGATACCTGCAAGCATCTGTCCCCAGGCCTCAGTAATCCCTTACATCTCGGAGCACCCTGGTGAGCTGGCTCTACTAGTTTTTTCCAAATCACCTACCCTTAAAGGTGTGTCCCTACACTGCTCCTTTTTGTCCCTCAGCCATGGGTGCCAGCTGCCAGGGCCATCAGAGAACAAATCCATCAAGGAATTGCATTGTCCCAGGCTTATTAGTTCATGCTTTGTAAGCCTGAGAGGACCTTTGTTGATGCCTAAGTGCTGAATTCAAACTCTAAAGAGACAGTGACACAGTCCTAACCGCTTGGCATGGATTTTAATGTGGATTGTGTTGGTGGTAGGAGCCTTGGCACCGATGGCCCCCTTAGCAGTGGTGTGGCTGCTCTACCTTTGAGGTCCTTATCAACACCTTGGTTGTTCACAGTGCAAGTAACTTGTTGATGGGCCCATCGCTAGCATTCTTCTGTAGGAGGGTTGGCCTGCTGTGAAGCACACGCGATCTGTCTGGGGGTTTCTGGAGCATCAAAGAGGTTTTGTCAGTCCAACCTTTCCTGTGAACAGCCAGGGCATGTCTGACAAGGCTCCTCCTTTAGAGGAGAGCGTCTCCACTCTGCTTAGTTGAGAGAGAGGATAGAGAAAGTCCTCTTCTACATGTTGATGTTCTGCCTTCTTGGTAGCATACTGGAAGTCAAGGAGGAGTCCAGGAGGGTTGCTTCATCAACTGGCATTTAGGTCTGAACAGTCCTCCTCTGAGAAGCTAATTAAGCTATTTCCAGCAAGGTGCTTGGAAGAATCATACGCTTGAGAGGTAGGAGGAGAAGAGAGAGGAATGTGATTTGTTCTTACCCAGCAGCTGATTTCTGCCATGGTCTCCTCATTCTCCCTAGATGAAGTAGTGAGTCTATGCACATCTGTCTTGGCTAGTGAATTTAAAGTGCTCCAAGACCTGTGGAAACCTTAAAAACCTCCTTGGAAACAATCTTAAGAGAAGTACTGCACGCTCCTGGGCACGCTGCTGCAGAAGGCTTGTCATTCTCACTTATGAAAGTCTACCAAAGCCGGGCGGCAGGGGAGGGGGCAGGAAACTGGGCATACAACTGTGTCCATCCTGGCCACATTGAAAAGAACTTGCAGTTTCTGGTAAGGAATTAGAATATTTACCTATGCTTCTCCTATTATTTTGTCTAGTAATGATAGTGTTCAGGAGAGCAACGTGGCAGGAACCTGCCAAGTCCACGCTGACTGAAAAGAGTCAAAAATCATTGGACTGGTTTGACTAGAAGATTTTTGTCAGCTGATCTCTGCTTTGAAGTGGACTTAAACCCAAAGTCATCTTCTGTTTGTTAAACCAGTACAAATGTTCCCAGGTTATTTGTAAACTCCGAAGGAGAGCCAGAAGGAATTGGAAACCTGACTGTCACACTCTGTTTGAGGTTGCACAGTGGCCTTTGTACTATCCATGAGGTCGTCATAGCTTCAGTCTTCAGGATTTCTCATGGAAGTTCCAGTGGCAATGTAAGACCTCTCGTCTGCAGTCTTCAGCGTTTGGCAAGGTCTCCGCTCCTTGAAAGATTTGGGGATGACTGTGCGTTCCTTGTTAGCCAAGTAAGATCCTCAAGACACTGAAGAGGAGAAAATAATCTGATGCTCTGAATTTGGGCCTTCATCAGATACTAGGTAGGATGTAAATGTTTAGAACCTGATAGAGCTATCCAAAGATTATTTTTTTTCTTTTTCCTCAACTTTGTCTCTTCTTCGGTGATCACCGTATTTTTTCGTATTGTGAAGGGATTACTTCTCTGAATTTTTTTAGATTGCAAATCCAGTCTGTCTGTCCCTAGTTTTCATCCATTCCTTCTCTCTTTCCTATCCCTCTTCAGAGACCGTGCCTTATAAATTAACAGAGGCAAGAAGCGTGCCCTCTTTGGTTTTTTCACTTGAGACTAGAGGCAGCATGTACAGAGTTCAGGCAGCAGTGGGTTTGTGCTCATCGGTTTTGATCTTAAAGAAATTGGTCCAAGATAGGCTGCCAGCCTTCATGATATCTCGGCATCTCCATCCTTTGCTTCAGTTTGAGGTTATGTTTGCTGATTGATGCTTTTTTCTTTTTTCATGCTTTGGAAGTGGGAGCTGGTGTCTCTTCCCTGCTGTCTGAGGCGCTTGAAAAAGCGAGGCAAGATGCGATGCAGTGTGGGCCAGGCAGTTGTGTGGCTTGGATCTGAACCTTCTGACGTAGTCTTCCATTACCCTACTGTTTCTGCCTAGTATAATCTTCATTAAAACATTTGGATCATATACACTGAGGACTGCCAGCCAGGCAGCATCCAGACTGTCAGTGTAAAGCATCTTCCATTAACAGAAGCTGGTTTGGCTGTGGGTCAGAACATTTTGGCACGCAGCAGGTCTTTTCCTGGATTCACACAGTTACGTAGGAAACATTTGCTGTTCGGGTACAGCAATCCTTTCCTCTAACATCAGCAGCTTCAGTGATGTTGGACCGTTTTGTACTCCTGAAACAACCTGAATGTTCTGTCACTATCGTGTCATTGTGCTGCAAGTCTGCGGTGGGAAGATTTGTGTGGGGTGTCCTGGATCACGCCTCCTTCTGTTGATTTGGAAGCTCTTTGTCCTCAAGCGTGGATTGTAGTAACAACGGGACTGAGTAGTGCAAAACGCACAAATACATGAATGAGCTAAACTTTGTGAAGAAGCATGGTATAGAGGAAGAAGGAATTGAAGTGCAAATAAGTATCCTGTTCGTTTTCTGGAGCTCAGTTTGAAATATCTGTGGCTTGATTATTTTTTTTTAATGTTTTTCCCTCCTCCATGATATTTAGAAAAAGTAATGCATTTTATATATGCAGATCACTTGCTGTTGCAAGCTCCTTGCTGTCTTTAGACCTGGCTACATGTATTGTATGTGGCTGATGCAGCTGTTACAGGGGAAATTAACTGCCTCACAGTGCTGTGCTGCATGTTGATAGCACCCTGGTGTGTTGGCTGCTGCTGAGCAGCACTCACGGCATCAAGGCTGTCTCTCCCACATCCCCCCTCACCAGTAGATGGGGTGGGCAAGGTTTGGGAGGGGACACAGCCAGGACAGCTGACCCAAACTGACCAAAGGGATATTTCATGCCATGTAAAAGCTAAGAGAAGGGGAGCTGTGGGGGGGTGGGGGGGCATTCATGTTACATATTTGTCTTCTGGGGAAATTCATGTTACGTATTTGTCTTCTGGAGCAGCCACTACACATGCCAAAGCCCTGATTCCTAGGAAGTGGCTGGACGTTGCCTGCTGGTGGGAAGTAAATACACTTTTCGGTTTCCTTTGCTTCTGTGCATTGGCTTTTGCTTTATTAAACTGCCTTTAGCTTGACCAATGAAAATAAGATGGAAAAAAACCTCTTCCCCCTGCTGAGGGGGGGAGTGATAGAGCAGGTTGGTGGACACCAGGCATCCAGCCAAGGTTGACCCGCCACACGTCACCTGTAATAGGCATTTGGGAGATGAAGAGGTAGTGATCACCAATGGAAAAAGTAAATTTTTTGCGAAGCTGCACAATGGGATAAAAGTAACTTTTTTTCAGACAGTCATAACCTTACATACCAGAACATCCCTCTCTTCGATGCTGCCATCGTATTTCCATCATTTACAGTACAAGAGTTGGGAATGTACAGATGTCGCCTCATTTCCCGCATAGCTTTGCTTTGCTCCCTGACCATCGGCCATCCTGTGCACAAAGTGAGGCAGATTTCTGTGGAAAAGACAGTGTCTGGCTGTAAGTTAAAGTTGGTGTTGGCAGAAGGTGTACACAGGCTGCCGTAGCCAACCTTTGCAGTTACTGCTTAGGTTGATCCAGAGCACAGGCTGGAGCTAACACGCTGTGTGGGAGCAGAGAGTTATGTCCCCCCTCCAGCAGACCAGCCTCTGAAGGGGAGTGACATCAGAAGTGTTCTACCGAGCATCGTTCGTGTTTGTTGGTAGCAAAGGTTTTCTCTATGTCCTCTAAACCAGTACCTTCATGGTTGCAGACCGCTTCATCCCATCTTTCACTAGCACATTTCTTCACAGCGTCCTCCTTCATCCTCTCTTCTGCTTCTTCTAATTCCTTCCTCATCTCAAGTGCCAACAAACATTGGCAGTAGGTGGAAGACTCTTCTGATCTGTGTTTTGGTGCAACTTCAGCCCCCAGGTTGCCACAACAGATTGGTCAGTATTCCTGGGTTTGGATTTCCTCGTTCTGTGCAAATAATTGCACGTCTGCTCTGGTTGGCAATAAGAGCTTGTGGAACTGGGAGGGCACATGGGACAAATGGGATCTTGACTGAAGGACACAGCCAACTGCTAGTGTCTGCTGGGCTGGTGCACATGGAGATGGCCAGGAGCTGATCAATGTGGATTTTCCTGGAGGTAGTTTGAGATCATGGGAGGCCCTTGGGCAGCTGTGCAGAGGAAAACATTACGAGAAAAAAAGGCACCAGAAGAAGCGAAGTTTGCTGTTCTTTAATGACTGAACAAGTCTTGTTCCAGTCTGCCACAAAAAAAAAAAAATAAAAAAAAATAAAAAAAAAATTAGGGAGACCTCAGTCTGTACAGTTAGCAGTTGACAAGGCAATAGGATACCTCTTTCATCTGCAGGTAATGGAAGGCATTAGGTAACCCTAGCAGTGGTTGTGGGAAGTTTGCGGTCAAAACTTGACCAGGCGATGTGCACCTGAGGGCAGAACCTTGTGGCAGAGTTACTGGGCGGCTGTGTCTGGAAGCACCAGGTCCACAGCAGATGTACACAGTGAAAATCCGTCGGGGAAATCCCTCTGGGTGCGATGGTGGGCAGCACCAGCCTTGGAACTCCCTGGCAGCTAGGCACAGTTGCAAGGAATCAGGTTACTGGTGCGCAGCATAAAGTGCAAGTTATTGTCAAACAAGCAAGCACTATGTAAAATCCATTAGTATAAAACCTCATGAAGATGTTTTAAGCTGAGTGGTTTTACTTGCAAATGCAGCTGGCTCCCAGCACCTGCACAGACAGCGGGTCTCAGCTGATGTGGTGTCTCACTAAGCTGCGGTAACGGAGTTGTTTGCAATTATGCGACCATGCTGTCACACCAAAGGACTTGTGTGAAGTATTCCATGTATCGTGTGATGTTAAGGATGTTGGTTTTAGCAGATAAAACTACTGTCTTTTCCTCATCTTAATTTTTTTTTCAAGCAGGGTGTTTCCTTTTGAATCGGGAGAATAAGCCCTTTGAACCGCTGTAAGACACTGTTTTAACGCAGGCATCGTGAATTCGGTGTGATCCAGATGTTTGGAATCTGGTGGGGGTTTTTTCTCCTCCTTTTGTTGAGGTTTGTCTGCTTCTTCAAAGGTTCAGTCCCATAGTCCTCTTTTCTATCCAAGGATGTTGAAGATAACTTCAGGTTACTTTAGAATTCTTGTGACCTCCTGGTTAACTGAAGCCCTCAGCACACTCCGGTGTCCCCAGTGGTCTGGTTGTCGATGTTGTTCAGAAACTTCCAGTGTTGCTCTACTTCTGGTGCGTTTCCTATGCCAGGGGTTGTACTGGTTCAGCATAGGTTTTCCCAGTATCTGCCAGCAGGTGAATTTTTACTTAATAGTTAATGAGACTAGAAAAAATATTTTCTTTAGCTGCTGTAGTTGTGTTCAAAGGGCACGTAGGAGCCAGAATAATCAGTCTCTGAGGTTGCTCAAGGCTAAGGCATTTGCACGCTTAGTTCCTAGGCAGCTTGGAAAATCCTAGCCTAAATGTGAATGTTCAAACAATGTATAGAAGGGTTGGATATTGTAGCAGGTTTAGTTTTAAAACATGCTCTGGAAAACTCATTCAAATTCTGAAAACTAAAATTGCCAGCTGAGCGTGTGTGAGAAGCAGCAGCCTTTTTACCTGACAGATGTGACTTTTGCTATGTTTCTGTTTTCATTCCAGCTGGCAATCCTCTTGTTCAGCAAAGTGGACAGCCGCTAATCCTTACCCAGAACCCGACCTCAGGTCTGGGCACAATGGTAACTCAGCCAGTATTACGACCTGTGCAGATCATGCAGAATGCCAATCACGTCACAAATTCTCCAGTGACCAGCCAGCCCATCTTCATAACAACCCAGGTGAGTGCCCTTGCAGCTAGGGCAGCTGAGACAGAAGGGCTAGCGCACTCATCCCTGCAAGACTCTTCTCTGTTAGGAAATAATTAGATGCTTGTTTTAGTTTTTCTTGTGCACTTCAGTGGATTGAGCTGAAATCTGTTGGGGTTTTGGTTTTTAATTTATGTAGATCTAGAACTGGCTTTGTTTGGAAATAGCTTGTGTTCCTAGTCATTTGGCAGTTGAATCTCACTTGAGAAAATTGGCCACATTCCACACCCCAGCAGGTCCCGTGGAGCTAGCACAGGTCTAACAGGGCTTCGTGCTGGCTCCCACTGGTAGCCTCACCAGTAGGGCCAGGCTCCTGCTGCGGGTGGGTCTGTCTGCGCTGTGTGACTTTGACGTTGCTGAATATTGAAATACTTTGGTTTATTTTCCAGGGGAACCTGCAGGTAATTTTTTTATTAAATGTCCACTGGCTTTTTTGCATGTTTACTGAGACCTGGGAGATCTCTGTAGGCGCTTAGGGAAGGAGCGGTTGAGAACGGGGGCTGCATATCAGAGTGTGGAATATCGGGAAGTACCCCTAGGGTAGGGTAGGGTGCTGGCCCAGGGTGTGTGGCCTCACAGTTCAAATGATCTATAGATGATAGTAGTGTTGGGGTGGGGGTTTTTTTGTTTGTTTATTTGATTTTTGGGGTAGAAAGCTCATGTTGAAAGTGCTTCGGGTTTGCCTGGTATGGTAACGGTACTGTTTGACCGCAGGGATTTCCCGTGAGGAATGTCCGGCCTGTACAAAACACAATGAACCAAGTTGGAATTGTTCTGAACGTACAGCAAGGTCAGACGGTTAGACCCATCACCCTCGTCCCAGGTAAGGACTGGAACAAGCTAAAGCCACTGTCATGTTCCTTTTTAGAGTCCCAAGGGTTGGAGAAAAAAAAAATTATATTTGAAACCTGTATTTCACCTGCCTATCTAATAGCTCTGAAGAAGGGGGGTTCAGCTCTGTAGTAGGTGAGATTTGTCCATATTTGTGGCTGTAATTCTGGTAATCATTTTGCAGCAGAGAGTAAGCCCTTTGATGGTAGTAACAAACCACTTTGCAGAGTAGGGGACTTCCAGCTGAAAGGAATGTCTGTCTCTTGGAGCTTCATATGATCTAGCTTCTTCAGAAAGCCTCAGCAAAGTTAATTCCAAAGTCCCAGCCCATGACCACCCCTCCCCTCTTCCTTCCTTTCAAAGTCTCCCCATGTTAGTGCTGGGAAACTGCCTGGGAACTGAGCCTCACACTGGGCATGATTTTTCTAGCACCTGTTTCTGGTACGGGGTCCTGTCGTGCACCGTCAGGAAGACCAAGAACTCTTGTGTCACCAGGTGCCTGCTTTATAACAAAGCAACCATGCTAGCGATGAGCCACCTTTCACTCTCCCCAGAACACGTCTCCAAAGCCTCGTATCACAAACTGATCTGCAACTGTAGGATCACCCTTGTCCTGCCATAAGAGGCCTTCCACGGGGTTCCTTTGGGCCTAGTGACCAGGACTATGAGCCCTGTGAAACTTGGTGGGATTTATGCTTGTAAGCTACTGGGGCCTTATGGAAAATTCCATCTAAATACGGTCTTCACTCTCTCTACATCCGTGTTCGGTTTTAGTCTGCTTGGGAAGTGAAATTCAGGTGCTGAAGTCAAAGCTTCCACTGAAATGCTGGGAATTTTGGGAGCTCAGCAGTGTCGGAAAACAGGTTGCCCTCAGTTATTACCGTGCAAGGAATGGAGCTCAATTACTTAATCTACCTTGGTTTTCCATTTGTTTTTGAAGCCCCAGGTACCCAGTTTGTTAAACCGGCAGTTGGCGTTCCTCAGGTGTTCTCTCAAATGGCCCAGGTGAGACCAGGTACAACCATGCCGGTCCGACCCACCACCAACACTTTCACTACGGTCATTCCGGCCACGCTTACCATCAGGAGCACTGTACCACAGTCCCAGGCACAACAGCAAAGTAAGTCCTCTCCCAGCACCTCCACAACTCCTACTGCATCGCAGCCAACAACACTGGGACAGTTAACTGTGCAGCAGCCAGGGCAGTCCAGTCAAGCTACTAACCCCAAATTAGGTAAGACTTGCCATGGAAAAGCAAGGGGACTCGAGTCTGTAACACTGTCTATAATTTGATCTTCAAACGTGTGGCGTAGCAGCTAAAAGGCAGAAGTTGAGTTGGAACTCCTGGGTGCCTTTTTTTGTCTCTGCCACTGACTCACACTTCATCTCTCTTACCTGGAAAATGAGGCTAGTCCGGTTTGGTTTGAGAACTAGTTACATTCTGCTTTGTAGAATGTTCTGACACCATCAATTAGAAGTCCCCAAAAGTGAAAAATACTATTTGTAAATCACTTGTATTGTTTGAAACGTGAAGTTAAGTAGATGACGAACACAAACTAACAGTGTTGCCTTTTTATTTTTTTGTTGGCTGAATTCATGAGTGAAATGATGGCTCAAGAATAGTGACAAACAATTTAAAAAGGGAAAAAAAAATACTTCACACAGCAAGTAGTCAGGTTATTTTTAGCTTTTAAGTGACCATAATCATATACAGCTGCATTTAGAAAAGAAATACAAATATTTTTTGTGACCATCAGTGTCCTGTTTAGTTCATTGTGGCACTTGGCTCGGTATCTTGGAGTGTGATCTGGAAGGGCAGGGAAGTTTACTTTCCCGGTCTTGCCAGCCTTCGCATTACTGGGCAGGATAATTGATGGCTTAGTAACCTTTGGTGAAGACTCAAGGTAGAGGAGCAAGAGCCAAGACCTGCTAGATGGGGGTGGGATTCACACTGGATCAGATCTTACTGATTCCTTACTAGTGTTCTGGTGTTACCCGTTCCCTTGGCAGTGAGCATCGCAAGCTTTGTGACCGTAAAGAGACCTGGAGTGACCGGTGAGAACAGCAATGAGGTTGCTAAACTAGTGAATACCCTGAACACCATTCCTTCGTTAGGACAGAGCCCTGGCCCACTGGTGGTTTCCAACAGCAGCCCTGTGCACGGTTCCCAGAGATCTAGTGTTTCAGAGTCGTCGTCGTCATCAAAAGGTACGGGCAGTGGCAGCTGTCCTCACTCAGTTGGTTCTGCTGAGAATGCAGAAGTTTTATTTTCTGGTGTGAAAAAAAAATGCTAACCTGTAACTGCTGGGATTTTCTAATAGGGATAACACTTGAAGAGCTTTGCTGTTAATTTCTTCATCTTTATCCGTACACTTTTAACCAGTGATTATATTTTGTTTGTGATTACTTCTTTGCATACGTTATTTTGCATTCAAAATTACTGGTGTGAGTTCTGCCATGTTGAGGATACACGCACCTGAAATAATCTACACAAGGAGACAAAAGAATAAAATCTTTGCTTCTTTTCTTGCAAAAAATCACCTTCCTAAGGTGTTTGAGAGTAGAGAAGTTGATTTAAGGTACATTTAATGTCATCTGTATATTCTGAGTTTCTTACTACAGCTGGAGGAGATTGGAGTCTGATGGAGAACTAAAGCATGCTATTAAAGAAAAAGGGCAGATGAGTTCAGCTCATTTATTTATTAAGTCTGATTTTGAGGCACTCCTATTCTTACTCTAGGTACTGCGGGGTATGTTTTGTCACACAGATTGTCAGAAGTTTGCATACTTTTGCCTTTTTCATGCCTCTTCCAGGCTAGTTAGCAGTTAAAAGTATGGCTCTTTCGAGTATTTCAGTATGCCAGAAAGGTTGCCTAGATTCAAAATGAAGCATAAAGATTCTGTTTTTCTTGGTTTGTTTTGTGTTTTTCCTGTTACAGTCAGTTCTTCTCCTATTCCCACGTTTGATTTGCAAGATGGTGGCAGGAAGGTCTGCCCAAGATGTGATGCTCAGTTTCGAGTCACTGAAGCTTTAAGAGGGCATATGTGTGTAAGTAACCTTCCTAGGATGGGTGGTTAATGGATAATTGCTCGCGATTGCGGAGTGCAAGGAAGAGTTCTTCTCCCTAGATCAGGGGCTGCTGCGAAAAGGAAGGGTAGGGCTAGGAGGTGAGAGGCCTCTGAAAGACCTTCTAGAGCATCCCTCGCTGGAAGTAGGCGGGACCTGTTTGATGTCCTGTTGGGGCCAGGAGATGGCTTTATTTTCTAATCTTACATATCAGTAAACAAAATGGGAAATCAGATACTGACTCCGCTTTACTCTCTCCTCAAGAGTTCCCTAGAGTTCCTCTCTTTCCTTTAATGGTGGTTAGTCTGTATCAGTTTAATAGTCTCTGTAGTTCTTCCTAGATAGTTTAATGTGTGTGGTGGTTTTGTCTTTTGTTTTTCTTTTTTCCTTTTAGTACTGCTGCCCTGAAATGGTTGAATTCCTCAAGAAAAGAAAATCTCTAGAATCTGAACCAAATATTCAATCTGCAAAGCCTCCGTCTCCAGAAAAAACTACAGCTGTTGCTTCACCACCCTCTTCTACTCCTATCCCTGCACTGTCCCCACCTGCTAAAGCTCCAGAGCCAAGTGAAAACGCAGTTGACTCATCCCAAAGCAAGCTCATCATGTTAGTAGATGATTTCTACTACGGCAGAGATGGTGGCAAAGTGAGCCAGCTACTGAACTTCCCCAAGGTCCCAACTTCCTTCAGGTGTCCGCACTGCACCAAGAGGCTAAAGAACAACATACGGTAAGGCAATTGTGCCGCAAAAAGAGTCTGCAGTGTTCTGACTACCTCTGATCTGCAGGAGGCAAAATGAGTCGTAAGCATCGGTTTCTCAGGCCCGGCAACTTTCCCGTATTGTAGCTTAAGACCAGAACTGAAGCACAAAAGGGGAGAGATTTGCCTGTTGTCACACAGTTCAGTCAGGGCAAAAGTTGCAAGAAGATTGCGTGGTTAGAATAATCACATTTGTATTCTTTTTGGTTTTGTTGAGAATTTGAATTCTCAAAAAAATGAGAAGTCTCATTTGCTCTACTAGTCTTAGTAGATAATAGGAAGTAATTGTTCTTGAGGTGCTCCTCTCATCTTTATTCAGTGCTTTTTTAACAGAGGGAGAAAATATTTTTATGAAATAGTGTATTCTTCTGAGCAAGCCACTGTGTTGTTCTATTGTGATAACTGGACTACTGGTTTTTCTTCTAAGTTGAAATGTTTTGTCATTGTCAGATGAATGCCAGGCTGGGGTCAGAAGGGCTCCAAAGCAAGTAGTACAGCCTCTGTACTGCAAATTCCCCTGGAGTTAGGGGAGTGGGAAGCTGCTGGATATAAGGAAACTTCATTGGGTTTTGATGGGAAGAGCAAGAAGAAGCATCTTAGTGCATTTTAAAAAAAAATCTGGTGTGGCATTCACAGTGTTTTCAGGGTTACAGGTGCAAAATGTTTGGATTTCTCTTCACGTGCTTTCTCTTCACCTCCCTAAGATTTATGAATCACATGAAGCACCACGTTGAACTGGATCAGCAGAATGGAGAGGTAGATGTCCACACCATCTGTCAGCACTGTTACAGACAGTTCCTTACTCCGTTCCAGCTACAGTGTCACTTGGAGAATGTCCATAGTCCCTATGAGTCAACAAGTAAGTTGATTTTGCTGTTGTTTAGGTTTAAGAGGGTTTCTGTCTTCGCTGTCGTCATTTAGGTTTTTAGAGGGTTTCTGTCTTGTATTAACTGCAGAGCTGTTGGGAAAGGAGTGTCCATTCTGCCTTGCCCCTTGGTGCGTTTATTTTGTAGGCCACCAGAAAAATCCATCTAGGTTACGTTTCTGGAAACTTACTGTCAAGAGTATTTTAAAGATTTAGTTCAATAATAATGTCATATAATTATATTATATAAATAATATAATGTTATCAGTAGATTGACATCTGGTTGAAAATCACTTGGAAGTTTCCTCGTTAGGACATCTTGTTGTACCCACTGTTTTGTTTAAGAGACTTTTTGCTGCTTTTTGGAAACCTCTTGGAATATATTTTGTTGTCTAACCAGTTCAGAGAATTCAGAGCTAGTTTTTTTGGGTGAGTAGGTGTTTGGTTTGTTTTAAGGGACAGTTGTTACCAAAGCAACTTGTAACGGTGTTTTTAGTCCCCCAGCTTCTATGTGCTTTTTCTTTCTTTTGCAGCAAAGTGCAAGATTTGCGAATGGGCATTTGAGAGCGAGCCAATGTTCCTGCAGCACATGAAGGACACTCACAAGCCTGGGGAGATGCCCTATGTTTGTCAGGTATTAAAAGTGGTTTAGGAGCTGGACTGCACAAATGCATACTAGAGAGTAAGAGGGTATCCAGCACTTTTCAGCAAAGCGTGTGGCTCATAGAGGTCTAAAACAGACTTGGGCCATAGAACAGCACTGTGGAGCCCATAGTTTGTTTCTTTTTTTCCAGGTGTGGACTTGGAGAAGTCCAGTGGCTGTTAGGGCAGCACAAGTAGCTGAACGTTTGCTGCTAGTTCCCAGCACTCTGGCACTGGACCAGCTTGATGGACATTTGTTTAGTCCCAGGGCCTGCAGGCGAATTGCTGTGCCATTAAGAGAAGTTGTCACTGTGGAGCAAATGAGAATTATGTTGCTTGTGCAGTACCTTTTCTTGACACTGTTACATGAGATTTGTGCTTGCACCCTTTCTGAATATGTCATCTCCACCCAGGGGTCCTAACACTGTCCCTCCAAAAAGAAAAAACAGAAAAGAACTTCTAAATCTGTTTTCACATAACATGTTTGTTCCAAATTCTGCATTTTGCTTAGACCCTGAAGGAACTGCTCTTCAATCTATTCTGACTGCTTTGCCTTGACTGTCTCTCTCTTTACGTTTTTTTTCTTACTTTCTTGGATCTGGAGCTTGAGTTGTCACTGCTTCCTCTTTATACAAGTAGTTCAAATCTCTTTCTCCAAACTACTCTGAATATATGCTGCTTGATTTGGTATCTTACAGTCGGAATAAGCTATCAGGTTCTTCAGGACCTGGTTCCTAAACTCCACTAATAATATCTTTGGGGATCTGAGCTCTGTGTTGCAGTGGTGGATGTGAGAGAGATTCCTACGTTCTTTCACTGTTAGTTGTTTCCGTCCACTCCTGTAGGTCTGTCAGTATCGTTCCTCACTCTATTCTGAAGTGGATAGCCATTTCCGAATGATCCACGAAGACACGCGGCACCTGCTCTGCCCTTACTGTCTCAAAGTCTTTAAGAACGGCAACGCTTTCCAGCAGCACTTCATGAGGCATCAGGTACTATGTCAGGGCTGTAGTCTGTCTGTTTGAGGGGGTTCGCTCCCCACAGAGATTCAGCAGGTAGTAAGCACGTGATTAGTCGAGCGTTCACTTGGAATAAAATCAGAAAGAAAGAAAACTGGTTGAAAGAGCAGGTTTTAGTAGATGCTGTATTCACCCCACAACAGATGCGATTTGCATGCTGTCATTCCGGACCTTTCACAGGGATTGCGCTGAAGAGGCATTGCTCCTTTGGGGGTGGCACAGACTGTTATTACTTAACAGAAAAAAGAAAAAAAAAAATGGTTTGCTGGACTGTCTTTGCTTTATGTGATGATTAGCCAACAATGGGCTCTCTGATATTCACTTGGGTTTTAAACTTTTCTATCTCTAGGTAATAAATAAATAAACAATACTATATGCACGCAAATGAATGTCATTTTCCTAGCTCAGTGTTCTGTTTCCATATATGTTGCCTGTATTGACAACATATTTTACGTGGGTGTAGCTGAAGTGTACTTTCAGAATATAGAAATGCAGCGCTCTCACCCAGTGCCTGAATTGATTTACACCCAAAGTCCTTTGCTGACTCCCGAAAGAGGCAGAGGCAAGGCAGCTTTTGAAGGAATGCTGCCCAACACACTGCTCTGCTAGTGTGCCTTGCTTGGGTTTAAACATGCTGGGTAAGACTCGTTCCATGGCGCTTCCAGGTCTGGTGTCTTTGCAGAGCCTGATGATTTTAATTAACAAACCAGACCAAACCAAGCCACCCAAGATACAGGGCTTGGTGGGGAGGGACTTTCAGATGCTAAAGGAGAACGGGGCTGCCTGTAGCTTCAGAGAGGGGAAAAGTGTATTTGGGGTTGAGGTTTTTCTTTTTTTAAAACAAAATCCTATGCTATGTTGTGACTTCTGTTTCTCTAAAATGAAATATATTCCATTTGCATTTGCCTTAGAAGAAGAGTGTTTATCATTGCAACAAGTGTAGACTCCAGTTCCTATTTGCCAAGGATAAAATAGAACACAAGCTGCAGCACCACAAAACTTTCCGGAAGCCCAAACAATTAGAAGGATTGAAACCTGGAACCAAGGTAAGAAATCCAAGTTAACGGCAGGCCTCTGTCCTCTGTTTCCTCAGGAAACGCCCGTAGCGTCTGTTTTGGTGTGTATTTATTAAGTGCTGCAAAACTGATGTTTGCATTACCTGCATCACTTAAACCACACTTGCTGGGACAGAAGAACACTTGCACTCTGTCCGTGTTGTGTGTGCTTAGTTGATGAGATACTTCATAGAAACAGTTAGAGAGGGAGGTGAAGGTGGCACGCCAGAGGTTAAACTCTCCTAACTAAGGTATCCGAACTAGTCTGGACGCCCTCTGTAGTCATTAGGGACAAGCAGGCACTTCTGGGGCTCAAGTCGTCTGTCCTCTTTTAGGCTACTGCTGCCCTGGGTGGGATGAGTCGTGTCCTAGGAGCACCTGTTTATTCTCTGCTAAGAGCCTGAAAGACTACTCCAAACAGAGGAGTCTGAATTTGGATAGATCACTTCTGCCCTTGTGTTTTAGGAGGTATGGGTGTATCTGTTTTCTGCAGGTTACAATCAGGGCATCTAGAGGACAGCCACGGACAGTGCCAATATCGTCAAATGACATGCCGCAGGGCACTGGACAGGAAACCACTCCGCTGTCATCTTCTACCGATCCCCAGCCCATCTTCCTGTACCCGCCTGTCCAGAGGAACGTCCAGAAGAGAGCGGTCAAAAAAATGTCAGAATGTTTTGCTAAATTTAAAATTCAAAAAAAAATTATTTTTTTTTTTAAAGGATACGTAGTTAGCTTTTTAATGCCACAGTGATGGGTAACGTGATCCTCGGCACTGGACAGCTCTGTCTTACCAGTTGCCAAGGAAACTTTATGCCAGGAGAGTCTAGCTTCCCACAAAACCAGGATTCAGTCGTGTTAAGAAAGCCCCTTAAGGTGAAACTCTGAAATACAGAATTAGCTAGGCACTTGTATGGAAACAATGGAACTTCATCAGCATAAGGGCTTTCTGCCCACCCTGTGTCCTGCTGCCTTGTCTTCAGTATATATGTATATTTTTTTAAGTTATTATCCACTCTTAAATTGTGTACTCCTGACTACAGCAAGTGGAAAATGTTTAGCCTGGCACTGAGGCACCCTAGGAAGCTAGGGCGAAAGATGAGACTAGTTGCACTGCAGACTTCTGAAGGTTTACATGTCATTAATTTCTTCTCTGTCCTGATGCTTGTTATAACTCCAGAGATACCTGCCTGTTCGGACGCTAACGAAAATATCCCTCTTACCTTCAGGAGTGTCTTGGGGAGGCAGACTTGTCTGGAGTGCAGCTTCGAAATCCCCGACTTCCCAAACCACTTTCCCACCTACGTGCACTGTTCGCTGTGTCGTTACAGTACCTGCTGCTCCAGAGCTTACGCCAACCACATGATCAAGTATGTGTGATTCTTTGAACGCTGCAGTAGAAATTCCCCCTCCCTGAATGCAGTAGCACCTCTGTGTCTGTCTGTCTGCACTGTAAGGAAGGGCTGTTGGGAAATTCCAGTTTGCTGCCGTGGTTTGTAAGAGGCTGGACACGTTTTCTGTATTGGTACAGACATGGGTGGTGGTTCTCAAACGAGATGAGAAAACTGAGCGCAAGAGCTGAGGTTCCTTCCAAAGTATCAGTATCGTAGCTGACGATATGTGTACCTGCGTGCTGCTGCAGAAAAGGGTCGTTTTCAGTGCTCCTAGGATTTCTTTTGAAATTCTCAAATTTGGTAATACAAAAACTTTAAAAAGGCAGGCAAAACGTTATTAAAACCAGGACTGGGTCTGTCTTTGTAAATGTGCTGTGTTTTGCATGGGTTTATAGCTCTTCAAATACCCAGAATAATTCTGACATTTAATAAACTCTTTTGTCTTACAGCAACCATGTTCCTCGGAAGAGTCCAAAATACTTGGCTTTGTTTAAAAACTATACTGCCTGGTAATGGAAAACTTGTCATCTTATTTTAATCACCTGGGAATCTTATGCACGTTCTTTTTCTGATCTGCCAGTTCTGTTCTTTCATGATCTGCTTCTGAAGAAGCTCTGTTTATTTTTCACCACACAGGAAAATATGTTGAATTAAGGGCAATATGTTGAGACTCCCATTGCTTTCCAGTGGGAGTTAATGTTTCAGGGCGGGGACACTGCCTGTGTGTACTGGAGGGTGACTTTTTCTTTTCTAATTGTTAGTGAGGGGATGTACATACACATATTTTCATATCGGAAACTAAGTTCACTTCTCTCTTTCTTTGTGTTTTTTTCCCTTTTCCTTTTTTCTTTCCAGTGGTGTAAAGCTGTCCTGTTCCTCTTGTCTCTTTGTAACATCCGAGGGTGATGCAATGGCCAAACATCTGGTCTTCAATCCATCACATGAGTTTAGTAACGTTATTTTCCGAGGTAAGAATTCGAAAAGGAGCAGAAAAGTTGCAAAAAAATAACGTGGGGCAAAATAATATCAGTTCATAGACTCCAGGTCAAACACACCTGTGTTTAGCATCAGCTGAGCACCGGTGGGTTCCTCTGTTCCTCCCAGACATCATTGTACCTCGGTGACACCGGGTGGGCCTTAAGCAGCTGCTGGTGCTGGGCCGTGCGCAGCGCCCGGCAGTGCCGCCTCTGCCCTTTGCTGTGAGTTACCGCAGCTTGGGAAGCTGGGTGGGCATCGCCTGCAGGGGTCCGGCCAAAGCCTGGCTTTCCTGACCTGGCTCCTCCTGTCCCTGCCAACGGAGGTGGCGGAACGGCTGCTGGTGCGGCTGCTCTGCCTGCCTGAGCGCTCTGGTCTTGGCTGCTGCTTGGGCTTGATTGGCTGGATCAGTGTTGGCTGTTCCTGCCGCATCCTGGGATGCTTGGGAGTAACAGCAGCAGGAGGCTGATCCTCCTCCCAGAGAGACCCTGTTTGCTTGCACGGACTTGGTGTTTGTTTGCTAAGCTACAAATGTTTTCATTGTCTTGTTTTTCTTAACAGGGCCTACTTGGATATCACATTCCAGGTAAATCCGTTGGGTTTGGTGGGCCTTTTTTTTTCCCCCACCCCCCACCCCTCGTTTGTTTGTTTTCCCTCAACAGCTTTATTTTCTGGGTTTTAAGAAGGTCCTGTGCTCTCTCCCTTCAAGGCACATTCAGCTCCAGGACAAAAGCATGAAGAACACATGCCCTACCTATTCCCTAAGTAAAGCTGCTACTGTGAAAACAAAGTCCATGCTACCTGCGAAAGACGACCTGGAGCCTGAACTGGCACCAGCAGCCTACAACAGACCTCTGGTCTGCCAGGAAGAGGAGTGCTTAAATATTGATGCTCAAGAAGATGAGCAGCCAACAAAAGAGCCTGAGCCTGCAAGCAAAAAGGAGCAGCTGTCAGTAAAAAAGCTGCGAGTTGTACTGTTTGCTTTGTGCTGCAACACGGAACAGGCTGCGGAGCACTTCCGAAATCCTCAGAGGCGGATCAAGCGCTGGCTACGAAGGTTTCAAGCTTTCCAAGAAGAGAACTTGGCATCCCTGTCAGAGGGCAAGTACCTCAGCCTAGAGGCTGAAGAGAAGCTAGCGGAGTGGGTCCTCACGCAGAGAGAGCAGCAGCTGCCTGTGAACGAGGAGACTCTCTTCCAGAAGGCCACCAAGATTGGCCGATCCCTCGAGGGCGGCTTCAAGATCTCCTACGAGTGGGCGGTGAGGTTCATGCTGCGGCACAACCTCAGCATGCACACGCGGAGGGCCGTGGCCCACCCTCTCCCCAAAGACGTAGAGGACAACGCCAGCTGCTTCATCGAGTTCGTGCAGCGGCAGATCCACACTCAAGACCTGCCCCTCTCCATGATCGCGGCCATCGACGAAATCTCTCTCTTCCTCGACATGGAGGTGCTGAGCAGCGACGATCGGAAGGAGAACGCCTTGCAGACGGTGGGAACTGGGGAGCCCTGGTGCGACGTTGTCCTTACGATCCTTGCCGACGGGAGCGTTCTCCCAACGCTGGTCTTCTACCGGGGTCACGTACAGCAGCCCGCCAACGTGCCGGAATCTATCATGTTGGAAGCAAAGGAGAACGGATACAGCGACGATGAAGTCATGGAGTTGTGGTCGTCCAGAGTGTGGCAGAAGCACACGGAGTGCCAGAACAGCAAGGGCATGCTCGTGCTGGACTGTCACCGAACGCACCTATCCGAGGAAGTACTTTCCTTGCTGAGTGCCTCCAGCACTCTGCCGGCTGTTGTCCCTGCCGGCTGCAGCTCCAAAATCCAACCTCTGGATGTTTGTATAAAAAGGACTGTGAAAAATTTCTTGCATAAAAAGTGGAAAGAGCAAGCCAAGGAAATGGCGGACTCCACGTGCGACTCGGACATTCTTCTCCAGCTGGTTTTGTGCTGGCTGGCAGAGGTCCTGGAGGTCATTAGTGACTCTCCTGAACTCGTGCAGCAGTCCTTCCTGGTGGCCAGCGTGCTGCCCGGGCCGGACGGCACGGCCAACTCGCCCACGCGCAACGCCGACATGCAGGAGGAGCTGATTGCCTCTCTGGAGGAGCAGCTGAAGCTGAACGAGGAGCAGCAGGAGGCAGCGGCAGCCGAGGTCCAGGATCGGACCCAGGCCGAGGAATCTGCAGACCCAGAAATCCTCCATCAGCTCTTCGAAGGCGAAAGCGAGACTGAATCGTTTTATGGCTTTGAAGATGCTGATTTGGATCTGATGGAAATCTGAGCACTGCTCTGTGAATCGTGATCCTGAAAGGGTTATTTTTTAAATAAATGTTGGATGAGACCATTACACTTCCCTGTGGATTTGTGGGTTTAGGAAATTCGTAGGCGATCACTCAGATAAATAGCCATTTATGCTGTTCATTTATAAGTTTTGTGCTTTTTTAAAAGAAAAATCACTGTGTTGGTATTTTCTGAAAATATATTGTGGGTGAATATTTTTGCGTTTTCTTTACCTCACTTGTATCATAGTTTTCTGTTTTTATTGTGCAGAAATGTTTTGAATTATACATTGTCAATGTGACCATTTCTAAAGAAAGGAAAAAAAAAATATGTAGCTAATGAACCAGTATATAAATCTCTTTGGTTGTCTTAACACAGGTTTTTTTTTTTTTCTTTTTTTTAACACTTGACCCAGAGATTTAGGTTTCTGTGGAAAATTTAGGTATGAATTACTGCTCTAATGTGTGAACCTTCTATAATTGGCCATTAAGATTTGGGTTTGGTTTGTTTTTTTGTTTTGTTTTGGGTTGGGTGGGGTTTTTTTTGGTTTGGGGGGGGTATTGGTTTGGTTTTTGTTTGGTTTTTTTTTCTAAGAAGAGTAATTATTTTGCTTGTGAATTTGGATGCAGGGTAAAAACACAAGCAAAAGCATTTTGCCTGTTCAGTGCCAGCGCCGCTTCTTGGGAGCCACGACACTTTGAACTGGGGTTGGACTGCGATCCGGGGTCAGGGAGTCGGGGGCAGTGCCGACCCAAACCTCTCGCTTTCCCGGTGACTTTCTGACACGGTGCAGTGGTTCCTCTCCTCCACCCGGGAAACCACCTGGCACCCACCTTGCTCCAAAGAATTACTGACAGAGGGTACATGGTGGAAGAGGAAAGTCAAGTCTGTCTTGATCTTCCTGTACAGTAGATGGGAGTTAAAACTGTACGGACCATTAAACGTTGACCTTTTAACTACCAGTAGTTGATAAACCTGCTTTAACCAGTGGCATCAGACACTACGTTCCTTAGAATTAGAAATCTGGTTTAATGAAACAAACTGTGATGTGCACAAAAAAAAAAAAGAAGACCTTTGTTTTTATTTTTCACTGCCAGCTTAAATTTTTCTACAATTTGCATGTTTGAGGGTTTTTTAATTGTATGTATTATGGTATAAACGGAAAGCATTTTGACATACAGAATTCAGAAGCACCTGCACCTTTCTGTTTCCATAGAGGTTTTGTGAACCTTCCCTATTACCCAAGGAAAGCAGGAGGCAGCATGTGCAGACCTGTAAATGGTTCATCTTTAAAATGTACATAAGTGGAACATTTAATAAAACCAGGGAAATGGATTTATAAACATGTGTTTTTATTACAAACTATTTAACTCTTGTGATATCATAATGCTGAATATTGCCATGCGTCGCCGATTCCTCTGCAGGCTGGGGTCCCGCTCCGCGCCCTTCGCGGGGGGAAGACGCAGAGTCATGTCGCATGTCCTGAAGAATCCCAGAGATGGGACAGTAATTAAATGTGTTTACATGGCATTAACACTCGAGGCAGAGTTCTGTCTGACTGCATTTCTGCCACCCCTGCCTGCCCTTGAACTTCAGTAGGTTCAGTGGAACAGCCTACTCTTCCCCAGTGAGATTTTCTTCTTTTTTTTTTTTTTTTTTTTTTAAATAAAAGTCTGAAAAATCATTAATAAAATCCTCTCCTGAATAAATATTTTTGCTGTTGTTTATCTCAGGTAGTAGCAAATACCACTCAATATTATTTCTTAATTTATTTCATGTAATGCAAAGAAATACCCAACTTGGCCCTCTCTGAGGTGCACGTAACGGCAGCACAGCACCTCGCCGGGAGCTGTGGGGCGATCGCCGGAGCCCTTGTGTTTGTGTGTCTGCTCCCAGTGGGCAGAGCAGTGGGAGGGAAGCGGGGAGGGCTGGCTTGTTCTGATCTGTTACTAGAGAAAACGCTGAAGCAACTAAAACCCACCACCCCTTTCATCTTTGCCCTCTGTGCTTTCAGCTGGTGCATTGGACAGGCACTGAGCGCAAAACGTGGATGTTTGTGAGGACGTGGCGTGCGACACCATCAGAGATGATGTGGTTGCGTGCGCTGGAGCCCGGCAGCTCGGCAGCTGGAGGAGGCGGTACAGGAGAGCAGCAAGGAGCCAGCAGGTAGGCAAGCTTGACACCTCCGTCTGGGAACGCTGCCTTCCCCTCCTGCCTTCACCTTCTTGTCCAGCCCATCGCACTGCCTGGCAGAGCTGCTCCAGCGCTGTCTGCGCTCACCCGCACTCCCGTCCAACAGCCCAAGGCACCACGGTTCTCGCGTTCCCCAGGAGCGCCAGCGCTTGCTCAGCCAAAGCAGGAGGAACCCATTCAACTCTTATGCTCAGCCGCATGCTGTTTGCAAATACTTCATTTCTTTTTTTAAACAGAAAACATCTTTAAAGGTGTGTTTTCCTTCTGTCCACAGGTGGCTTTTAAAGGGTGACCAAGGCTTTTTACCCACCCAGATCAGAACTCAGAGTTGCCTGGACCACAAGCACCCATAGGGTAGACACGGCACGTGCCACACAGTAGCCCAGATTGCTGGAACACCCAAAGGATTACAGCGTGCTTCCCGTTACAGCCGGCAGGTTGTTCTTTTAACTAGGGCAAATCGAGAAGCAACTTGCACAAAACGTGCCAACCTGCAACCAAAACCTTCGCTGGAGACACGGGGGAAAGCGAGCGCTGTCCCCGTCCTGGCGGTGGGGAGCACCGTGACCCAGCTGACACACACCCGACCCATCCGGTAAAGGGACTGCCGAGGCCGGAGCATTTACACATCTAACAGAGTACGGTACCTACCAGAACCCCAGGCAAGAAAACAACAAAAGCTGCTTTTTTTTTTTTTTTTTGCTGCCCTTCTCCAGCAAAACTAAAGCCTTGCAGCTGTTAGTAACCTTCACTACCTGAAACTAGGACTAGACTTCCCAAAATCAGTATTTTTGGGGCATCCCACAAACTCCATCCCACCCATAGCACAAACACCCAGGCTTGTCTTAACAGGTTTATTTTGTTTCCAAAACAAGTCAGATCAGAACTTCAAAAGGAGTAACAGATTTACAGCATGTGTTCACGTTATCACCCTTTATACAACATCCTGGAGCAGCTCTTCGGAGATCACTCAAAGCCACTGCAAAGGAGATATTTACATAGGTCAGGATACTACACAAAACCTGGGCGTGCTCAACATCTGCACTAACAAAAATCACCATTTTCACTTTTATCGGGTGCTGCCTGTCAGTGATGCTTGTCCTGAGGAAGCACAAAGGCAGCAAAGCAGGCTCTACACCCACAAAAAAACTCTCCCATGCCCAAAGAACTCACACCGATGCCTTCAGGGCTCGGCCGTAAAAGGGAGAGCGGCCAGGCAGACAGTGGAGCCCGAAGCTGCCTCCCAGAGCGTGAGGAATCTGGGAGCAGCCCGGATCAAGGAGACTACTGAGGCACGTGGCAGGGACGTTATCCTGCAACGGCTGCACATCACCCAGCTCTCATTAACCACTTTATTTTGGGCCTTCAGGATTTGCCGGACTGCCAGCTCGCAGGCCAAGAGCTCAAAGCGTGGGTAATCCAGCAAGCATTACCTGACAAGGTGTGCAATGTCCCAGTTGGCTTCCAGGGTCAATGGTCCTTCCACCTCCACGCCTTTCTCTGTTGCAATAGCTACTTCATACTGAGGACAAAAAAACATTGAAAGTTCTCAATAAAGCCCAAATTCCAGACCTGGATTTAGGATAGGCCCTGTGAAAGCTCTAATCAGTAAGTCAGTAATTACAGCCGTCCTTTAAACAGGTTTGTTTTAATGTGGCTTTGCATTCAGTAACATTTTCCTCGGTGGACAAGCAGAGGTAGTTGACAGTAGACAGAAAGGCTCCCAAAGCTAAAAGGTTGCAGCCTCTGGAGGCTACAGCTGCGGAGATGGGAGAAGCATCATCAGATCTCAGAAAACACCAGAGATGAGCTTTGCTGAGACTCAGAGTGCTCTTCCGAGGCGCAGGGCACCAGGGGAGGCTGGCTCTGGAGGACAGCTTCGCTAACGCGATCTCTTACTACACCCCCTCTGCCAACTCGGGAGTTACTGCAAGGTTCCCTGTGACCAGAGGCGACCCTGGGTGAAGACTGGACCAGCAGCCCGAGGCGCGCACAGGCATGGCAGGGCACAGCTGGGCACTTACTCTGTTGAATGATCGGGCATCTCTGTAGTACAAGATTTTCATGCAACGCTCAATCAAGTCACGGGCCTCCTCCTTCGTCAGGCTGGATTTCTTCTCTAAGACTTCTCTCATCAGGGGCTGGGGGGGGGGAAAAAAAACAAACCCACAAGCTTGACAGCTCAGTCACCCAGCACTGAGGCTGCTTTAGCAGCTGAGCAGAGCAAGAGCGTACTCTACCTGAGCAAGGTACGCTCCGTAACCTGTAGCAAGCGTAGGGGCTTCATAGGCCACGCCAAGCATGTCCACGTAACCTAGGAAGCTGAAGGGACAGATCTGTGAGCGTGCTGGCTGTGCCGGAGAGCAACCTGACTTCTGAGCGGCTACACGTAGCCAGAGAACCTCCCAAATCCCATGCCATGAGAGGCAGCCCTGGGGAAGGACACAATATAACCACCACCTGCTCCACGCCGCTCGTCCTTGCTCACCTCTCGCCATTGTAGTACCCTCCGATGATGACAGTGTTCCAGAGCGGATTTATCTTGGACCTCCGGTTGTACATGACCCTCGTCAGCCACGAATGAATGGCTTTCGGGCTGTAACTGTGGCCATCTCCCAACAGCTCCTCATCGATTCTAATTTGGGTAGAAATTTCATCCAACTAAGAAAAGCCAGAAACCACCCAGAAAGGACAGCAGCATCCCCTGCTGCACCACGCAGAGCACCCTCCCGCGAGCTCCCCGCGGGCTGTGTCCAAGCAAGACCTTCCCTACAAGAGGCGAAACAGTCCAAGGCCACAAAGAGCAACTGAAACTGCTCTCCACAGCGCTCAGCAGAGGATTTGGAAAAGACACTTGTACCAAAGGGATTGCCAGCGGACAAGGGGGATTTCAGCCCAGTCCTGTCCCTGCTCAGTAAACGCATTTAATTATGTTTCAGCCCTTTAAGGACCGGGAAAAGGGCAGCACGGCGCCAGCCACAGCAGGGTGGGGGCTGGCCCGGCCCGAGCAGGGCCGCAGGAGCCACAGCCGGCCGGGGTGAGAGCACTTACACCATCTGGTCGATGATCTGCTTGAGGTACTGGAAATCGGCGTAGTCACCGGACGCACCCAGCATGGTGGTGTCATTCACCTTGAGGAGCCTGGAGATGCTGCGGAAGCGCGCGAGGGAGCCGTAGGAGCCCATCATGTCCGCGGCGATGATCACGCCCCCGTCGAACTTCACTCCCAGCACCGAGGTGCCCGTCACCATGGGGCTCCTGCAGGCCCAAAGGTCAGCGCGGCCGCGGCCTCCCCCAGGCCCTCAGCCCTCGCCCCCCCGGGCCTCCCCCAGGCCCTCAGCCCTCGCCCCCCCGGGCCTCCCCCAGCCCCAATTTCCCCGCCCCAGCGCTCCCCCTGCTCCCACCTCTGCTCCTCCCCGGCTCCCCAGACCCACAGCCCAGCCCCTCGGAGGCCACCCCAGCGCCCCCAGCCCCCTCGCCCCCCGCCGGCCCCCCGCACTCACAGCGTCCGGCCGAAGGGCAGGAGGCCGGCGGCGGGGCCGGGCGCGCCGGGAATGTACGTCTGCCCCGGGGCCGGGCCCCCGGCCCAGAACGGCGGCGGCGCCCGCGCTCCCCCGACCTCCATCTTAGTCACGGTGCGGCCCGCGCTGCGCAGGCGCTTCGGGGGCGCGGCCCCTCCCGGCCGCCGTAGGCCCAGGCGAGGCGGGGCGCCGCCATCTTGGGTGCGGCCAGGGCCCGCTGGGAGGGTTGGGCGCAGGCGCCATCTTGGGTGTGGCGAAACTCGCCCCTTGGGGCCGAGGGCTCGTTCCACCGCTGGTTCCCGCGCTGTCCCCGAAAGACAGGGGGCCGCATGGGCCCCTCGAGGGCGCGGGCGGGCGGGCAGGGGCGGGCGAGGCCGTTCACGCAGGGGCCGCCGCCCCGGCCGCAGCTCCCTCCCCAAGATGGCGGCAACCCGCTTCCGGCACTGCGCGCGTCACGTGAGTGCCCTCCCGGGGCCGGCCAGCGCCGGCGGGCGTGGCCGGGGGTGGGGCGTAGCGGCTCTGGTCTCGCCTTGGGGCGTGGCCCGGCCTGGCGCGGTCCAATGGGCGGTCCCGGGGGCGGGGCCTGGGCCAAGGTAACAGGTTGCGGTGGCAGCGGCGACCGGCGGCGCCGGCGGCGGGCGGTGAGTGGCGGCTGTGGCGGGGTCCCCTACGGCAGCGCCTATAGGGGCGGCTGTGGCGGGGTCCCCTATGGCAGCGTCCCGTACGGCAGCGCCTATAGGGGCGGCTGTCCCGGGGTCCCCTGTGGCAGCGCCTATAGCGGCCGGCACATAGGGGTGGCTGTGCAGGGAGGGTGCCCTGCCCTATGGCAGCGCCTTTAGGGGAAGGGTCTGTAGGTGTTGCCCTTCCTGGGCTGTGCCCTGCCCTGTGGCAGAGCCTATAGGGGCTAGTGCCATAGGGGCTGTTATCTCTTCTGTGTGCCCTGCCCCATGGCAAAGCCCATAGGTGCTGGGACTGTAGGTGTTGTCTTTCCTGGGCTGTGCCCTGCCCTGCGGCAGTGCCTATAGGAATTGGGGCTGTAGGGTCTCTGCTTCCTAGGCCATGCTCTACCCCATGGCAGAACCTATAGGGGCTGGGCCTGTAGGGGCTTTTCTCTGGGGGGGAACCTTGCGCTATAGAAGATGCTGTGGCGTCCCTTGTCCTTGGCATGTGCTCTGCCCTATAGCAGTCTCCGCAGGGGTTCTTGCCCCACGGTGTGACCTGCCCTATAGCAGATCCTATAGGGAGCCCTCAGGCTGCTCCCCCAGTGAAGGACCTGGATTGTCCCTGTCGTGCCAGCTCTCCTCCATCAGGGATCTGCTGTCCCCTATGGCCCCTATAGAAGTGCCTTTACCTGTCTGCTGTGGGCGCTGCCCCTTCCATAAGGGCTCGGCTTTTCCCTGTGGAAGTTGTGTCTGTAGGTGCCCTGTCCTTTGGGGAGAGCTCCCACACAGGGACCCTATAGCATCCCTCCATAGGGCCCGCTATAGGGGTGCTGGGCAATGCTGCCTGGATAGCACGGAGGCGCCAGCCGGGAGGGCAAGTGGCAGCCGGGGCCAGGGGAGCAGCCTTGGGGCCACCGGGAATGTCGCTGTGGGGCGGGAGACCCTCAGGCTTCACCGGGCACCCGGGGCTTCGTTTTTAGCAGCCTCTTTAAATAAGAAAGAAAAATGTGGGGCTTGGGTGTCGCCCTTGCTGCCACCCGACTTATGACCGACGTGCACCTCGAGGTCCCCACTGTGCTGGTCCCGTCCCCTGCCTGCCATGGTCCAGGGGCGCTGGCGGCGGGCTGGGGGCTGCCTGGCCTCTCCCACCGCCCCAACCAGTCCAGCTGGTTTGGAGCCCTGGCCGTGCGTCTCTGTCCGGCGGGGATGAGGTTTGCGGCGCAGCCCCCCGCTGTGTGCGGCCGTGGCAGCATTTCCCCCTCGGCGTCTTCTTTTTTGGGGTGGGGGCTGCAGTGTCGCCTCCAGGCGCTGCCCGGGGATGGAGAGTTGGGGGGATGCTGAGCCGGTCCTGGCCATGGCAGCAGGACGGTGGCAGGGGGACACACGGGGGTCCCTACTTTGGGGTAGAGCTGGAGCCCCCAAACCCTGCAGCACCGGGGAGCCGCTGCCTCGTGCAGAGCTACGTTATGTCCCCGCGGCTCTTCCCTGCTCCGTGCCGGTGTCCCCCGGGGAAATATTTATCCCCGTGAGTGTGGGGATCAAAATAATTCCGGTTTTGAAGGCACGACTTGCTTGGAAACCAGTAAACTGATCTGATGGGTGCCGTGGTAAACACGTCACAGTGCGGCCAGTGCCGCGCCGGTGGTCCTGGGGCGCTGCGGAGGAGTGTGGCCCTCGGCACGGCGATGGTTGTGGCTCTGACCCTGCGGTGTTGGGGTCCCGCAGGAGGGGACGGGGCTTTCGGTTCCTGAAACCTGGCCTTGGGAGCGGGCAGGGAACGGGATTTTCAGCATCGGGTTGATGATTAACCCGAGGGCGGATGGGAAGGAATTTGGTTCTTATCAGCTCCTGTGGGAGCCCCAGGGGCCACCGTTACCCCCCGCCGTGGTGTCCCCTGGCAGCCACTGCGCCCTGCTGCCATCGCCCTGCTGCCGTCACCCTGCTGCCATCGTGGCACCCTGGCGAGCCCGTCCCTGTTGCGTGACACAGGTGCCCTGGTTTCGGTTCCTCTGACCCGCCTGGCAGCTCGTGTGCTCGGCTGAGGACTTATCGAGGTTTCAGGCTCCGGAGTTTGCAGGAGAGCAGGAATAGCCGGTCCCTGGCGGTGTCGGCGCGGGCTGGCCCGGTGACGGGCAGGGCACAGGCACGGCGTGTGCTGCCCGCGCCCGAAACCATCCCCGGACTTTGGCCCCGAGCAACTGTGTGCGAACGCACCCGAGCGAGCGGCACGGCCGATGGGGTGGAGGGGAACCCTTGGTGGGAACAGCCTGAACCTTGCCGGGAGCCAAAAAACAGGTGACTGGGGAGAAACACGGGCTTTGTGCGTCCCTGCTGGCCCTTTCCCTGCCATGTCGGTCTGGGCCGAGGTGCCGTGGGATAATCCAGCGGGGTTTGCTCCCCACACTCGGGGGCTGCAGCCACCACACGAGCTGCCCGGTTCGGAGCAAGGTGGCTCGGAGATGGGTGCTGGTGGCAATGGGAACGGTGCCGGCTCCTCGGCGTGTGGTCGAATTACCTGGCTGACCTTGATGGAGGAGGAACAGCCTGAGCCGGCTGCCATTGCCTTCCCTACCTGGCTGGTTTTGGCGCTGGCAGGGAGCGCAGAGCCCCGCTCAGTGTAGGAGCCTTTTCCAGCACCGCCTGCGAATTGCAAAACAACTTTCTGGGTTAACGTCGTCGGCACAAAGGGCTTATTGTGCCGCTGAGCCGGGCGAGCGGAGCTGGCTGCTCGCCACCCCGGCACTGCCGGCCGGCAGCGTGATGCTGGAGCTGCGTGACTGTGGTGAGGGTCCTGTCCTGCCCCATCGCTGCCCGCCCCTGCCCAGCTGCAGGACCCCCTGCCCGGTGCCACCGCCACCAGCCCGACCCGGGGCAGGGTTGGGGTGTTGGAGCAGGTGACAATAACCCGCCTGGTTTATCCCCAACTCTGCGACACCCCCCCTCCGGCTTCCAGGCTCCTTCCCTGTGGTTTCCAGTGAAATCCCCTCCCGGGGCTGTTTCCACAGAGGAATGTGATCTGGCTCCAGCCCCTTTATCTGCGAGCTGGCGCCGGGCCAGGAGGAGGGAGGCATTCCTGGCAGATTACCGGCCTGGCGCACCTGCTCCCGCTGCTGCTGCCAGAGCCCCCCAACGCACCTGGGGCCGGTGCAGACCCTCAGCCAGGCAGACCCCTGCGGTCACCGGCCACCTGCCTCCCGCCTGTGCCAGGGCAGGGCAGGGGGGCAGAGCCACGTCCTTGGCCAGCGGCAGTGCTGGCACAGCCGGCGCTTTGCTTGCCGAGCCCCGGTGCCGCGCGAGGATGCCGTGCCACCCCTCGCCGCCCATCCGAAGGTCTTCCCAAGGCGGGTGCTGCGCTCAGGCCTCATGGTGCCCAGCCCGGGGGCTCCGGGGGCTGAGCCTCCTCCTCACCAGCCGCACTTTGGACACTGGCAGCTGCGGGAAACCCCAAGTCTCGTTCCTGCAGCCAGTTCCCTCTCCACGGTTCCCCGCGGCAGGTTGGTGGCTGTCCTGCTCCCCCCAGACCCCCCATCCCGATGGCTCGGAGGACCGGTGGGATTCACTGCAGGGGCTCTGGCTGCGGGCGCTGGGCTCGGGGTGTTGTCGCATAGGCTGGTGTTTGTTGCTGATCTCGTTAGCTGGACACCATGCAGGGATAACGAGCTCATGGGGGGGGGGCTCTTCTCCCATCCCTTCTGCTGGCTCCTGGGTTCCGTCGCCTCTGGAATAAGCAGCCGGTGCTTTGCAGGCTGCTGGGGCCGGGGGGCTGCAGGAGACCCCAAGGGCTCGTGGTGACTCCAGCAAAATGGAGGAGGCGCAGGAGCTGCCCCTGCCGAGTTTGGCCAGGGGACGGGAGCAGACGGCGGCGGTGGGGAGCTGGCACGGCCGGGGGAAGCGAATGGCTCGTCCTTCCTGGCACTGCCCAGCGGGGTCGGCACAGCACCGGCTGCCGCCTCCGGCCCCGCCACCGCCGGCACCTTCTGTCTCCCCGCACAACACCAGGTCCCACGCAGCGGGGCTCCGGCCCCAGCTGCTCCGCACAGCGGGCGCGGGCGGGGAGGTGGGCTCGGCGTTGGCGCGAGGCTGTGGCAGCATCCAGCTGAGCTCAGCACCCCGCGGTCCATCCCTGCCTCCGCTCTGGGCTGCGGCAGCTCTGGGGGCAAAGACCTAAGCTGAAAGCGCGGGGCTCTGGGTTGGCAATTTTGTTTTTCTCCATGCACGGTATGTGTTTAAGCACACCCCCCCACCCAGTTTGGGGTCCCCTTGCGTCCTGGGGTGCCCCTGGGACACTCACCAGGGGTGCGGGTGCAAGCTGAGCGCTCGGCACCTCGCATCGCTCCTGGCATCCCGCTTAATCCAGGGAAAGGAGCCGCTGCGGGTGCTCGGAGCCGGGGTGAGCACGGTGCCGTGGGGGTGAGCACGGTGCCGTGGGGCGAGGCGGCTGATCTGGGGCTTTTCCATCACTTAACACACACACCCCCCCCCCCAGATGCCGTAGGTGAGCTCCTCCCCGCGCCCCTCCCCCCCCCCCCCCGCGTCCTCCGGTCTCCCGCCAGCCGGTATCACCGTGGGTGCCGCCGGGGCCGAGGGGGAGGGTCACATCACGCTGTTCCCAATATGTCACTGCTCATCTCTGTCCCTCCCCACGGGACGCGGGCGGCTGCCCCGGCCGCGCTGGGGGTGATGCTGAGGGGCGCCCGAGCTCCGGCTGCAGCGAGGCTGCGGCGTTCCGCAGGCGCCTGGCAGGCAGCGGGAGCAGCGCCCGGCTGCGGAGCCCGGCTGGGATCTCTGCGATCTCCGGATCTCTGGGATCGCTGCCTCCCCTCCGCATACCCGGGGTCGGCTGCCAGGGGCCAGCGGCACAACGCGCGGTGAGGGTCCGGCTGCCGATGCCGGGTGTGGAGGGGGGGGGGGGGGGGTCGCTCTCCCTGCCCTCCCCAGCATCCCCCCGGGAGCAGCCGGGTGATGCCGGTGCGGGCACAGCGAG
Source organism: Falco naumanni (assembly GCF_017639655.2). Classification (NCBI taxonomy): domain Eukaryota; kingdom Metazoa; phylum Chordata; class Aves; order Falconiformes; family Falconidae; genus Falco; species Falco naumanni. The sequence goes on from NC_054073.1 coordinate 2,040,883, forward strand.
CCTTGTCCCCATCCTGTCCTGGGGACGCTGCAGCGCTGGCACCGGCTGTCCTCTGGCACGCATCCTCGTGGGGTGGGCAGGCGCCGCCAGACCCTCGCCGAGCGCTGCCTCTGGTCTGCGGGTGACTCTGTGCCCTCCCCCCCTCCCCAGGACCGCGTGCTGAGCCCTGGGATGGAGTGGCCGGCGAGTGCGGCGATGGAAGAGAAGCAGAGCCCCGTGGACTACGGTGTCCAGATCCGCTTCATCAATGACCTGCAGGAGCCCCGGAGACCCCCCAAGACACGCAGCAAGCCCGGCTCCTACGGGGTGGCCGTGCGGGTGCAGGGCATCGCGGGGCAGCCCTTCGTGGTCCTCAACAGCGGCGAGAAGGGCGGCGACTCCTTCGGGGTGCAGATCAAGAGCCAGGGCTCCTACCCCAACCCCCCCGCCGGCCCCTGGCTCTCCGGCTCCCTCAGCTCTGACTCGGACCTGCCGGAGAACCCCTACGCTGGGCGGCCGCCCCAGCGCGGCTCGTCCTGCAGCACGTCGGATGAGGAGGCGAGCAGCGCCTCGACGGCCCCCAAGGCTCCGCCGGGCAAGCGGCTGCTCCAGGAGGAGCTGCGGAGGTCGCAGTCCCACGGGGATCTGCTCAGTGCCACCATGGACCAGCCCTTTGCCACCGGTGCTCCATGGGCCGGTGGCAGCCGGCAGCCCCGGGCCCTGGCCGGCAGCAGAAGCAGCAGCATGATGAACATCGCGCCAGAGCGGAGCAAGGCTGCTGGCTCCAGGGCCGGGGGCAAGGACGCCTCCTCGGACACGGAGGCTGCAGCAGCCGCCGGCGGCAGCGACGTGGACACCAAACCCCTCTCCTCGGTGGATTCCCTCATCAGCAAATTTGATGGGAAGGTGCAGCCTCGAGGGCGGGCGGCCAGGAGGGGCCGGATCCCCTCGGAGGAGAGGAAACGCTCGCAGAGCCTGGACGGCCGCATCTCCCACCGCGACGTGCCGGATGCTGGGGAGCTGAGTGGTGCCCAGCGCCAGGCCGGCAGCCTTCGCCCCCAGCCCCCGGTGCCCACCAGCAGCCTGGGCCACCTGAGCAGAGCCGGGGGGATGGAGGACAGGGGGGCGAGGGGCCCACGGCCAAGCCGGGGCGTGGAGGAGCCCATGGCCGAGCAGCTGCAGAGCAAAGCCCGTGCAGAGCTACAGGTACCAGGGGGCCGCATCCTGCTGGGATCACAGGGGTCACAAGCCCCTTAGAGTGGGGCACCCACACGGGCACAAAGGCGAGCACCGGTGTTCACTGGAGCAGCAGGACCCGGGGGGTGGGGGGGTGGGACTCATGTCCTTGCTGGAGCTGAGCTTTTTTATCCCTCACGGCAGCTCAAATCCACCCCGGACCTGCTGCGGGACCAGCGGGAGGTCACCCAGCCTGGCAGCAGCGAGCACCCCAAGGAGGTCATCTACAGCATCCTGAAGGAGGGGTGAGCCCCCCAAAGCCCCCCCCCGAGCATCCCCATCACTCCCTGCCCCTTTTGCAAAGCCCTGGTAGCTGTGGCCAGGGGGCTGTAGGGTGGTTTGGGAGCGGGATGCCCCCGTAGCCAGCAGGCGCTCAGGATTTTGGGGGAGTGAGCAGCAAAGCCCCCCGGCTCGGCTGCGCGCCCCCATCCCTGAGTGCTTCCCTCTGCTCTGACACCCACAGGAGCAGCGAGAGTGAAATCTCCCTGAAGAGGAAAACTGCCCGGCTGCTGGAGAGGATGCAGGAGCTGGCGGTGAGTTAAAGCTATCCCAGTGCCACTCCCTGCTTGCGGGGTGGGGGGAGACACCGGTCCCCAAACACCCCCGGCGGCTCCTGCCTTCCCAGTACCGTGTCCCAGTGTGCCAAGGGCAGGACCCCAGTGGTGTGCAGCTGGCAGGCAGTGGCTGGGGACCCGGCTGAGGCCCTGGGGGGTTGCAGCACCCCGAACCCACGGGTGAGCCTGGGGGGTCTCTCCAGGCACCCACCAAGGACGCGGCGTGTTCCCAGCCCCAGCACCGTGAGCTGGCCAAGAAGGTGGAGGAGCTGCAGGAGAAGCTGGACGAAGAGACCAAGGTGAAGCCGAGCGGGAGGCTGGGGGACACGGGGTGGCAATGTGCATCCCCGCGGGGGGGGAAGCGCAGTGGGTCCCTGCTCTGAGCCCCCTTCCCTTGGGCTCGGGTGCCCAGGTGAGACCAAACCTTCTCTGGCTGCTTTGCAGCCCGGTGGGGTGCCTCAGGGATGGGGGGCTGCAGCATCCTTCCTGTCCCCGCCAGAGCTGGGGGATGCTGGGCGGAGGGACCGGGAGCACCGCTGCAGTCGCTGGCTGATCTGCCCCCAGGAGGGGACATAACTGATGTGCCCCCCACCCCGGTGTCCCCTCTCCCACAGCTGCGCCAGAAGCTGGAGCTGCCCAGGGAGCCGGCGAGGAGCAGCTCTGCTCGGGCGCTGGAGGCCCGGCTGCGGGAGGCCGAAGGGGAGAGCCAGCGCCTGCGTGGGGCCCTGGACAAGAAAACCCAGGAACTGCAGAGAAGTTTGCAAGAGTAAGAGCCACCAGCGGAGTCTGCAGCCACGCTGCCGAGCGCGCCAGGACTGGGGCCGTTTGTCTGTGCCGCATGTGGGGATGCAGATGGATGGGTGGTGGGAGGGTGGCCGAGGCGTTTGGGGATGCAGAGAGGGCTGGGGGAGAGCAGGCTGAGTGGCTGCCACCCCCGCTGTCCCCATCCCCTTTGCTGTGCCGGGATGAGCCGCTCACCAGTGTGGATGCTCGTAGGTGGGTGCTGCAGCCCCAGCCCTTCGGGGCTCAGGTGTGGCTGGGGTCTTGGGGGGAGGGCTGGTCCCTGCCCGGCTGCCAGGGGCCCTGTGCTGCCCCCCAGGCTGAGCGAGCTGAAATCGGCCAAGGAGCAGGCGGAGACCCAGCTGGGCGACTGCAGGGAGCAGCTGTTGGTGCTGCACCAAGAGCTCAACCACCTGCGCCAGGGCTCCGGCACGTCCCCGGACGGCGATGCCCTGTACAAGGTACGGCGCTGGTTGCGCCAGGGCTGAGCATTCCCTCCGTGCCGCTCGGCTGCCACCGAGCCCGGCTATCCCGCTCGCCCAGGAGTTGCTGGAGACCAGGGAGGAGCTGGAGGAGGCCCTGAGCTCCAAGCAGCGGCAGGAGGAGCAGCTGCGGCTGCGGGAGCGGGAGCTGACGGCGCTGAAGGGAGCCCTCAAGGAGGAGGTGGCCAGCCACGACAAGGAGCTCGACCGCGTCCGGCAGCAGTACCAAAGCGACATGGACCAGCTGCGGCGCAGCATGGAGGACATCTCACAGGTCCGGCCATGAGGAGGGCTGCTGGGGCGAGCCGGGGGACGGCACTTGCTGGCTGTGGCTGGGGAGGGTCTCGTCTTGGAGTTGGTGTCCTTGAATTCCCCCTTTAAATAGTCCTGAGCTGGAAATGGGGTTTGTGTCCTGCCCCAAACTGACCCCACTGGGGCACCCAGCTCTCACTCCATCATTGGACCCTCCAGGGTGGAGGTGCTGGGGGGGGGTGGAGCCAATGTGCGGAGATGTGGGGGCTCCCCAGGTCCCTGCAGGGGTTCCTGGGCTGGTTCGGGGGCAGCATTAACCGGGACAGGACCTCAGCACCGTTGGAGCATCCCGTGAGGATGCCACTCTGTGGGTGAGCGCTCAACGCTGCCATCCAGGATCAGGCCAGCCTGGAGTCAGAGAGGCAGAAGATCAATGCTGTGGTGAGGAACCTGCAGCGGGAGCTGGAGGAGAGCACAGAGGAGACGGGACACTGGCGGGACATGTTCCAGAAGAACAAGGACGAGCTCCGCAACACCAAGCAGGAGTAAGTGCCAGGGCTGTGCCTGAGCCAGAGCCACGAGCAGCTTTCAGGGAGGCCCAGCCACTCGCAACCATCCAGCATCTTTACTTCAAACCCCATTAAAACGTGTCGGGAGCTGGGATGGGGCTGGTTCTCCTCCTCCTACCCTGGGCACATGGGGAAGAAGGCGATGGCCGAGCCGGGTGCCGCTCTCCCAGGCATATTGGGACGTGGGAACGGGGCTGTGGGACACAAAGACACGGGGATGGCTTTGGGTGGCCTCATCCTGCCTCTCTCCAGGCTGCTGCAGGTGAAGCTGGAGCGGGAGGAGTTTGAGGAGGAGCTGCGGGAGCTGCGGGAACGCTTCGCAGCTGCCCGGGAGGAGGCGGACCAGGCGCGGAGCAGCGCGGTGGACCCCAGCGAGCTGGAGGCGCTGAGGAAGGTGGGTGAGGAGGGAGCAGGCACACGCAGCACCAGGGACCATGTCCAGCGCTGAGGGTCGCTGACCCCCTGTCTCCTCCATCCCAGGAGCTGCGGCAGGCACGGGAGACACAGCGGGAGCTGGTGGCGGAGAAGCAGAGCCAGGAGGAGCAGGTGCGGCAGCGGGAGCGGGAGCTGGCGGCGCTGAGGGGCACCATGCAGGAGGAGGCGTCCAGCCGCGATGGGGAGCTGGAGCGGTACCGCAGGGACCTGCAGCAGCTCCAGCAGGAGCGGGACGAGGCCACCAAGGTGAGCACCAGGCAAAGGGGTTTGCCCCTGCCCAGCCACGAGCTGATTCCCCACTGTGGGTGTCCTCACGCCTTCCGGCGAGCCCCAGGTTTTGCAGCTGTGGGGGCGATGAGGCAAATCCACAGCCCTGGATCCACCACCCTGGGCTCCTCCCGATGGATGCAAGCCGCAGCTGGCCTCCAAGCCTGCCTGGCTCAGCAGCTGACCCCGGGTCCACCCCGTGCCATGGCTGCATTGTAGGCAAAGGCATCCCTGGAGAGCACGCGGGAAGCGTCGGAGCAGGCGAGGAAGACTGTGGAGTCCAGCCTGCGGGAGGTACAGGAGCAGAATGACGACCTGAGGAGGAAGATCCTTGGGATGGAGATGCAGCTGAAGGAGTACGAGCGCCTGGGCGAGAACTGGGAGGGCTCCCAGGCACGGCTCAAGGAGAAGGTCACCAAACTGGAGGTACTGGGGCTGTAGCCATTCCTGAACTGCCCTGAGCTGTTCTCCTGCCGCGGGAAGGAGTCCGAATTTATCCCTGCTTGCAGGCAGAGCGCAGGCAGATGGAGGAGTCGCTGGGTGAAGCCATGGAGCGGGAGCAGGAGCTGCTGATAGCCAAGCGGTCGCTGGAGACCCGCTTGGAGGAGGCACAGCGGAGCCTGGCCCGGCTGACGCAGGAGCACCAGGAGCTGAGCGTGTCCTACCAGGATGAGCAGCGGCAGAAGGAGCAGCTCAAGCGTGCCAAGAGCGAGCTGGAGGAGCAGAAGCGCCTGCTCGACCGCACCACGGAGAAGCTGAACAAAGAGGTTGGCCACATGGGTGGCTCCAGGGCCACTTGCACCCCCAGGTCCCCTGTCCCATGGGGCATCGTGTGCCGTGACACCTGGTCTCTGTGCCACAGGATGGGGATCTCTGAGACGCCCTCGCTGGGTTGGGGCGGGGGGATTCAGGACTCTGGGCATGGATCTGGTTTCCCTGCAGAGCTGGTTGGGACTGATCCTTCCCCGATGGCCGGGGAGACTCTGCAAAACCACGTTGTCCCCAGGGATCAGCATCCCCAGGTGTCCCAGGGCCAGGTCATCCCCTGCCCTTCTCCAGGCAGCTCCTCAGGAGCTTGGTGCCTGCTCAGAGCCTGGAGTCATCCAGGCTGCTCTGGCAGGGCTTGCACCCCTCTCCACGATGCTCCTGAGCCCGCGGGGCCGAATTGTCCCTGCCGGCTCCGTGCCCACGGGTATCTTCTCCCACCTCGAGCACGTCAGCTCGGGACAGGGTGCAAAGGCTGGTCCCCAGCTCCTGAGCTGTCCCCGCTCTGCTGCAGCTGGAGCAGATGACAGAGGAGTCACACAGCTCGCTGACCATGCTGAAGTCGCAGCTGGAGGAGTTCAAGGAGAAGTCGCGGAAGGAGATCACGGACTCCCAAAAACAAGCCAAGGATCGGGGCGCCGAGGTGGAGAAGATGCAGTTCAGCATGGGACGGCTGCAGGATGAGGTGCGGCGAGGGCTGGCGGGCTGTGGGTGCCCACGCTGTCCTCTTCGACCCTCCATGGGGAGCCCGGGGACACGTCCCGCATGGTGACACTGTTGCCCTCCGTGCCACAGGTCGCTCGGCTGAAGCAAGCGCTGCAGGACAGCCAGGCGGAGCGGGAGAGCGTGTTGCTGGATAAGGAGGTGCTGCTCCAGCGCCTGCACAACCTCGAGCAGGAGATGGAGACCAAGAAGCGCTCCCAGGACGATCGCTCGCGGCACGTCAAGGCGCTGGAGGTGGGGAGCGCGGGCACCCCAAAACCGCTCACCCCATCCCTGCAGTGCTGTGTGCTAACAGCAAGGGGCAGAGCTCGCCCAGCCATGGGGAGTTACGCAGCCTGGCAGCGCTGCGGGGGGCGTGCTGCTCCTAATATTAGTATTTATTAATTGCCAGCGCAGCCGGCTTTGTTTCAGTTCCGTCCCGGCATTGCCCCGCGGCTTGGCTTGCTGCTTGCCCTCGCTTTGCGGGTTGCTCTCCCCCAGCGGGGTGGTGGGTGCACGGGGGGCTGCACAGCATCAAGCTGCCGGGTCTCATATCCGAGCATCTCCCTTCTCCCGCCTGCCAGAGCCTCCCGGGCTGCTTGGGTTGGGTTTTGCAGGGCTCGGAGCATTGTGGGGGCAAAGCCCCTTCCCCCGGCACCCGGCTCGCTGGCCTGAGCCCCTCCTGCTTGCCTGTCCCCCTGCCCATGCTGACCCTTCCCGTCCCCTTGCAGGAGAAGTCCAAGCGCCTGGAGGTGGAGCTGGACGAGGAGAGAACCACAGTGGAGCTGCTGACGGAGAGGGTCAACCGGAGCAGAGACCAGGTAGGGCAGACGGTGCCGAACCTGGCTGGTGCCGTGGCAGAGCCACCCCTGGCTCCGGCAAAATAGTGCTGGATAACTCAGGTCCTCGGGTACAACTGGTCACTGGAGTTAAAACCCCATTAATTAGTTATTAGCAAGCAAGCTGGAGCTCTCTGTCACTCTAAACACAACCGAGATGACGGTGTCTGGAAAGCTGGTTCAGGCACAAACGGAAATTATACAAGCTTGGAGAAAGAAAAAACAACAAAAAAGAAATCCCCTGAAATTACAGGGTGAGGTTTGTGTTTGTGCAGGAAGTTGGGGCGTAAATTACGCCGGTCTCGAGGCTCTCCCCTCCCTCTCAACCCACCTGCTTATTACCTTCAAAGCGGAGCCGGTGTTTGAGCTCTGCGGGTGGGCAGGAGGTGCCCGACGAGCCTCCCGGGATCTGGGGCAGCTCCTCTGCTTACAGCCTGTGTCCCTCCTGCCCCGCCGGGATCCAGCCTGGGGCTTGGAAAGGGGATTCCCACCCCTCAGGGGTGGTTTTCCTATTTTTCCATCTGGGAAAGCGGCACATCCCAGGGGGAGACTTTTCCCATAAATGCTGGATGTGTCTGCGGAGCTGGGATGTGCATGAAACCGCAGCTGGGTTCGGCTCAGAGGGGGCCCCACCGGATTTTGGGGCTGCTCCAGTAAAGTTCAAGCAATTTTTTGTATGAACTCTGATTTCCTTTGCTTGAAAATAATGCACAAAGCTGCGTGTTTCGCCTCGGTCAACCTGAAGAAGGCCCCTGGGGTGGTTCTGGTTTTGCTCCATTGGTGGCTCAGACCCACTCTGTGCCCTGCGGTGCCAGGCAGAGCTGGGAGCACACCCAGATCCCTGAGTCCCAGTCCAACCAGTTTAAACCCTCCAGTGGAAAACTGCAGCCCTCATCTCTGGGCTGCTCGCCAGAATGGTGGTAACTGATTTAGGAAGGAGCCAAAATCCTCTTGTCGGGGGTTTTTGGTGTCACCGACACCGGCTGTGTGCCACGGGACAGCCACCGTGCAGCTGTTGGGTGCGTTGGGTCTTCCCGTCCTCTGCAGCGCCAGTGGCTCGGGGAGAAATTACGGTGACCCTGGCCTCTCGCCGAGCAAATGCAGCGGCAAAGGACGTGGCAAAGCCAACCCGTGCCACGTCCTTGTCCCCAGATCGACCAGCTGCGGGCAGAGCTGCTGCAGGAGCGCTCCAGCCGGCAGGACCTGGAGTGTGACAAAGCCTCGCTGGAGAGGCAGGTAAGGTTGAACCGCGAGGGTCTGGGTCTAGCCCGTGACCGTGGGGGTGGCCAGACCCCTTGTCCCACAAGAGATGCAGGGCAAAGCGTCTCAGCGGGGCCCCGCTCCTCTCCGGAGCATCCCTGGGAGAGGGACTGTGTTCCCGAGGAGCTTTTCCTGCTGTGAAGTTCCCCCTCCTCCTCCCTGCTCTGGATACGGCCCGTCCCATCCTCCTCATTCCCCATCACTGGCCAGAGCATCCCTGGAGCTGTCTGGCATCTCCCCAGGGTGGCTCTCCTGCTGGATCCTACCTTTCCTCGCGGCTCCCCGCCAGCTTGCGTACCGATCCCTTCGTTAGCTAACCCCAAGCTGGCTCTTAACGAGACAGATCGATGGGAACTAAGCTCCTCGAGCTGTTCTTGTTCCCGGTGTGGAATTCCCATTGCCAAGAAAAACACGGGGCTCCTACTGCTGATGCCGCGGGGCCTGGCCCAGCAGTGGCTGCCATCGTTACTGGTGCCGGCTGACGAAGCTGGGCGATGCCGCTGTGCGGGGCGGGGTTTTGTGGTGCTTTTGGGGTTGGTTTGTGGGTTTTTGGTCAACAGGGGTGTTTAAGAGCAGAAATGGGGGTGTTGAGCAGGGATGGGCATCGCGGAGCTGATGCTCTTGCAGACCAGTGGTCCCCAGTACATCGTTGTTCCCTCCGCTCTCGCCTCGTGCCCCGGCTGGTGCCAGCGCGGCTAATTGCCGTTACATAACCTGGCTCGTTAGGTCTCCTCCTTAGGAAAGGGATTCTGGGCCCTGACTCACCGCCGGGATTTACATAAGCCGGGCTCTGCGCCTTTCCCACCGGGGCTGGGAGCCCCGCGGGGGTGACCGGGACGGCCTTGGGGTTTCTTCTTTCCCTGTAGAACAAGGAGCTGAAGAACCGCCTGGCCAGCTCGGAGGGGCTGCAGAAACCCAGCAGCAACGTCTCGCAGCTGGAGGCACGGGTGGAGGAGCTGCAGGACAAGCTGCAGGCAGAGGAGAGGTACCGGGCACAGAGACCCCCCACCTCGGGGGTGCCTTGGCCCTCGCCAGGTGCCATCCCCCACCCCGTGCCTCGCCGTAGGGAGAAGAGCGTCCTGCTGTCCTCCAACCGCAAGCTGGAGAGGAAGGTGAAGGAGCTGACCATCCAGATCGATGACGAGCGGCAGCACGTCAGCAACCAGAAGGACCAGGTAGGTGGCGGGCAGGAGCCCTCAGAGATGCCGACCGGCCTCGGGACCCCTGGGCACCTGCCCCGCACCGGCCATCCCCATCCCATGGGAGCTGCGCCGTCTCCCCACAGCTGAGCCTGCGGGTGAAGGCCCTGAAGCGTCAAGTGGACGAGGCGGAGGAGGAGATTGAGCGGCTGGAGGGCGCCCGAAAGAAGGCGCAGCGAGAGCTGGAGGAGCAGCACGAGCTCAACGAGCAGCTGCAGAACCGCATCAAGGCGCTGGAGAAGGAGGCTTGGTAGGGGGCTCCAGGCTGGGGGGGGGGGTCCCAGCCCCAGTGCCAGGCGAGGGCTGACCCCTCTTCTCCCTCCTCAGGCGCAAGGCCGCCCGTTCGGCCACTGATTCCTCCCTGCAAGACGACCAGCTCAGCTCAGATGAGGAGTTTGACAGCGCCTATGGGCCCTCCTCCATCGCCTCGCTGCTCAACGAGGCCAGCCTCCAGACCAGCTCCTGCTGACGCCCGCCGCGCTGCCCCGGCCGCTCCAGCCCAGAGCAGAGCTGCGTCCCAGAGGCCGGGTGACAGGCTCACCGCAGCTGCTGCCACTCGATGCAAAAACTCTTCCAATAACACCACCGTGAAGGGAAGTGCCGCTCAAGAAGCGGTGGGATGGGGGGACACCCCCATCCCTGACACTGTCTTGCCTCTTGGTCTTCATACGGGTCTCAGGGTGTGTTTGCACCGTGATGTTTTGCTGGGGGGAGCCGCCCACTGCGGCCGCCGCACCCCTCGGTGACCAGGTCCCGCCGGACACCATGGCCCTGGGGTCCAGGATGTGGCCCCAGGGATCAGGCTCCTGTGGGAGCAGCCGGAGCACGGGGCCGGAGGGGCTGGGGGCACCTGCGGCTCCGGCCACCCTGGCTTATTTTTATACGCAGCCACCCTTCATCCCCCCACTGCCCTTTCCCCTCTCCAAGTGATATTTTAAATAAAATCGAGCCTTTTAATGCCTGTGGCTCATGGGCCATCTGGGGTCCAAGGGGTGGCGCAGGCTCCGGCACGTCGGGCTGTGCGGCACCAGGCTCCTGCCCAGCTCAGGGAGCACAGCTCCTTCCCCGCTCCGCTGGATCTGGCCTGGAGATAAATCCTTGTTATCGCTAATTAACGAGGATGGGAGTCTTGCCAACCACTAATTAGTGCCATTGCGTTGATTGGCAGGTGGTTACCGCAGTTCCCCTCCATGGCCTCGAGCAGGGCCGAGCTGGCTCCATCCCGGAGCCAGCACGGGGCTGGGACAGCACCCAGTGACCCGGCCAGCCCTGTCCCTGCTGCCTCAGTTTCCCCTCCCGTGCCCCAGTGACATTTAACTGGGAGGGAGCCAACAGGGATGGGACGCGGTGACGACAGCAGGGCCACCTCTGTCCCCTCTGGTCCGTGTGGGCTGTGGCTCTGCATCGCCACCGCCCAGGGCCGTGCCAGGCTCGGCGTGCCCAGCATCCGGCCCACGGCGTCCCCGCTGCGGCTGAGCCAGCCCGGCACAACCGGTTCTGCCCTCAGCTCCTCCCGGACACGCGTGTCGGGGCCGAGGTCAACCACCGTCCCCACCCTGTGCCTCGGTTTCCCCAGCAGCTGCTCGGCCCGGTAAGGAGGCAGGGCCCCACCGTGCCTCAGTTTCCCCCATGGGCACCACGGCGGGGGGGGGGGGGCGGAGCGGGGGCTGGGGGAGGCGGCGCTGGCTCCCATGGCTGAGCGTGACCCCAGTTTGGGGCAGAGCTTGGCACGGCTTGGCACACCTCGGCAGGCCTCAGCACAGCTCTGTCGTGGCTTGGCATGGCTCTGGCACGGCTTGGCACGCTTCAGCAGGCCTTGGCATGGCTCGGCGTGGCTCAGCACGGCTCTGGCACAGCTCAGCACGGCTCGGCACAGCTCTGGCATGGCTCAGCGGGGCTCGGTGCGGCTCAGCAGGGTTCAGCACGGCTCGGCTCGACAGGGCACCCCACCGCTCGGCGCTGCCGGGCAGGCCCTGGCTTGGCTCGGCGAGGGCTCGGCGGGGCTTGTTGCCGGGCACGGCGCGGCACGCCGAGGGGCGGTGGGCGGGGCTGGGCTGGGCGGGGGCGGGGCCAGGCGGTGGGCGGGGCCGGTAAAGGCGCGGCGCGGCGGCGGGGCCCGGCAGTCGCGGCGGGGCCATGAACGGGCTGAAGGGCTGGTGCGCGGTGCTGGACGTGCGGCCCCACGGCGAGAGCCCGGTGAGCTGCGCCCCCCCGGGCCCCCTGACCCCCCGCCCCAGGCCTCCTCCCGCCGCTCCCGGGGGGGCGGCTGCTGCCCGCGGGGCGTCCCGGGACGTGTCGTCGGTGGAGCGCGGCCGTGCCCACCCGGTCCCCAGCCCGCCCGGCCGCCGTGAGGCGGGTCCGGGGGTCTGTGGGGGGCCCTGTGGCCCCTCCCTGCTCCGGGGGGCTCGGGAGTCCCATCCCTGGGACCTTTGCTGGGCTGCGCCGCAGGGTCCCAGCTGAACCCCAGTGGGGCGGGCGAGGACAGCGAAGCACACGGAGGTACACCCCGGCGTCGGTGTTGGGGTCCCGCCAGCCCCCCTTGTGCTTACGGGGGACTCCTGGAATCCCGGCTGGCACGTGGTCCTGCGTGGCCATCAAGCCATCCCTGGATAATGTGATTTTTTGGGTAGTGCGCCCCTCAAGCAGCTGCCGGGGGCAGTGGGGCCAGGGTGGTGGGAACAGCCGGCCTGTTCTGGCGCTTTCCTCCCTGGGTTGTGGCAGGGCCTCGCGTTTTTCCCTTCCTTATCGTTGGGTTTTCCCCGTCGCCGTCGGGAGCCAGGCCATCGCCGCGAGGACGGGTGCTGGGTGGGGCTGGCAGCACCCCAAAGCCAGCGCCGCACCGGCGCGGCACCCTGGCTTGCCCGCCACAGCTCGGTGCTCCAGTTTTTTGCTCGGGTTTTGGCCACCGGAGGGATCCCCCAAAAGACCGAAGCACCGCGCCGGTGCTCGGCTGCCGTCTGCCATGCCAGCGGCTGCCCGGCTCCCCGGCCCAAGCCCTGCCGGGTGACTCAGCTCTGAGTCTCCTTAGGAGAGTCCTAATTCCCCGCAGCTTTCCCGGCCTTATAAGGAGCGATTGCAGCGCTGGGTTCGTTTGGTTAATGGGTTATTACGGTGATAAGCGCCTCTGTAACGCCGGTGATCTCCAAACGCCAGAGCTGTTTGCTGCTGAGCCTCGGCGATACCCTCTGGGTCAGGTCAGGCCTGTTTTTATTTAACAGTCAGGATGGACAGACAGACCGCGTGCCTTCCCTGCGGTTGCAAAATGCCGCGTCGGGATCACCGGCTGTGGGTCAGTGCTGCCTCTCTTCTGCCCGGGATGTGGTTGGGATTTGCGTGGTTCCCTCTTCCCCGGGAGTGGAGTTGGGGTCTCTCCCTCCACCCAAAGCGGGGATTTTTGGGCTAGATGGTGCAAAATAGACCAAAAGGTTTAAAACTGGCTTTGGCGTCCCTGGTTGTCCTAGCTGATACTGCTCACCCTCATTTCCCGGGGATTTGGCTCTGGCCAGGTGGTTGGACCCAAAGGGCTGCTGGGATTTCGGGAACACCTCCTGGAAGGGCAAGATGGGAGCACGGCCATCCTGCCGAGGAGCCTGCAACTGCTGGTGCTTCACCGCAGCTGTTGCCCGAACCTGGCCACGTTAATTCATGGTTAATTCCCGAGGCTGGTAGTAAAAGCCATAAACACGCGCTGCCAGGCTGGAGGACCTCTCGGGGTGCACGGTTGGGGCATTAAAGAAGCGTTTTCTGTGCGAGGAGGGTTTTTTCTAAGCAGGAGATGAGTGTGAGGTACTCCACCATCTTCCCAGTGTGGGCCACGTTGCAGGCGCTCCTGCCTTCCCTGGAAAACAACGGAGGGGGTATGAAACCCAGTGCCCCCTCTGCTCCAGGGCTGGAAGCAGGTGAGTGTTGGCTGAGTGGATTTTATGCCAGCCAGGAGGTAAAGGAGCAGGTAGGGGAGTCCCTGTGACTCCACTACTCCTGTCCCAGCTGAATTTGACACCTCGGAAGGGGAGGACAGCATGTGCCAGCTGCAGCGTCCCTCTGGGTCGCTCCAGCTTTGCGTTGGAGGAGCTGCTTCTCCTGGAACTGCCCCGGCACTGGCAAGGAGCTGATGAAACTCTGGCTGGTGGGATGGTAAAAGCAAAGCCCAAAACCAACCGTGCGAGAGCATTGCCAGGGACTGCCGTGCCGGTGGTGTGTGAGATGAGAGCCAAACGTCTCCTCTTCTCCATCCGCCCAGTGCCGACCAGGCGCAGCTCACCACAGCCGAGGCTGCTGCAGACAAACAAGCTGGGCAGGGAGTGGTTTGCTTTAACCCAGCCATGGCTTCCACCTCCTGCACCTGCCTCAGCCTCCTTAAAAGCATTTGCCGAGCTGAAAAAGCTGGTTTTCTTCCCCAGTGGGCCAGAGAACCTTTGCTCAAACATCCATCTTGTGTCTGGCCATCCTTCTGCCTCCCCCGCGCTTCCCCGGCGTGGAGGAGGATGGAGACGGCGCAGCCTTCCCCCGCCAGCATTTGCATGGGTGGTTTCCTTGTTGTTTGACCCGAGGTTTGGTAAGTGCCGGTGCTGGTTGGGAAGGCACCGGCAGCTCTCAGCTTCCTGCTGCAGCCGGTTTGCGTTGGCTTGATGGTGGGTTTCCCCAGGAGCAGGTTTATTTGGGGTCTGCTGGGACAGAAAGCACCCGTGTGCCGACTCCGGATAGTTTTGGCTGCGGGGATGGAAATAGGCTGGTGCTTGTTTCTTATTGCAGTGGATCTTCCCCAAGCGAGCGATTTCCTTGGCAGCCTCCCACCCTTGCCCGGGCTTGACGGGATGGGGATGGTGAGCGTGAGATCCTGGCGCTTGTAAACAAAGCTGTGAGTAAGGACGCTTGAAGGGACTGACATGTGGCTGACAGCTCTGCCAGGCTCGTGCCATGCCAACGCTCCTGCCCTGCCATCGGCGGCCCAGGTGGGAGTGGGCTGCTCCATGCTCTTACCCCTGGCCTTCTCCTGCATCCCGCTTGCTTTAGGCAACAGTAGGATGATGAGTGATGCTTCGCATGCGGGCACTGCCGTGAGCCATTTTCTCTGCCGTAAAACCTGAGTGCTTCTTGCATCTTCCCAAAACCACGGAACGTGCTACATCCAGCTGCTCTTAAGTTTTTCTGACCAAAGTTTCCAACTTCTTGGGTCTTGCCAAGGAAAACATTCCCTGGAGTAAGAGTTGCAGACAAGTATCTGGTTAAATGATCCGTACTGCTGAGTGCTAGCAGAGCCCCAGTGAAGTTTCTCTTGGATAATTGTCTTAACAGGGGAGTGAAGGGGTCTGGCTGCATGTTTGTGATCTGTAGGAGGGCTCCACGTTTCCTTGGGAGCTAGAGTTTGTGCAAGCAGTGTATACAAAATATTTTGGAAACAAACAGATGGCTTGTCGAGACTTGGATGGCAAAGAGAGCACTTGGAAACGGGAGGCAGAAATACTTTGACGTTGCTTTTGGAGAGCAGGAGGCTGACGTGGCCGAGGTGTGGCGAGGGGCGGGCGCTCAGCACTGCGCGGGCACCTACCTCAGCTCTGCGGTGCTGCCGCCCAAGAGCCCACTGCTGTGGCCACTGCGCGCCAAATAGCTCCCGCATTCGGGGTCGTGTTTAATAAGGACCATGAGCAACAGCTACCTGGATGCTGACGAGGTCTGTCGGGAAAAGGGGGGTTCCACACTGCTGCGGGTGCACGGTGCTGGTGTTGAGCTGCAGAAGGAGAGTGGGCAACCCCGTGGAGCGTTTTGGGTGTCTGTGCGGTGCTTTAGGGCTCTTTGTGTGCTCCGGGCATCGCCTCGAAAGCCAGCTGAGCTTTGCACGGTGCTGGATGTGGCTGAAACACCGTGGCACTGGTAGGAAGGCTTTGGGTGAGGAGTTAAGTGGTAAAGGCAGACCAGCCCCTGGCTGTGGCTGGAGCCTCTGTGGGTGCTCGTGGCCCTGAGCCAGGGAGCGCCCTGCTGCTGGAGTGGGCTCCGCTTGGCCGGGGCTGTGCCTGCAGAGGTCAGGCAGAGCCGTGGTGGCGCAGAGAAGGGCGAATCCAGCAAGGTCCCAGCGCATGAGCTGGTAACGGCTGCTTTTGCCCTTCTCCAGGGCTGCTACTGAGCGCTGTGCACTGGCCCCGCCGTAGCCAGCTACCGTGACGGAGGACAGCCGTGACGCCTGGCAGCGGAGGGCAGTGCACGAAAATGAGCCTGGCAGTCGCTTCTCCAGCCCATCGGCATTACCTCAGCCTTGGCTGGGCCACGTCTCCTCCAAGCCCTGATGGCTTTGATAAATGTAGTCGTCGTGTGCTTGCTACAACTCATTTTAATCCCAGCGTTACTTCGCCAGCTGCAGCTCAAACCAAGGCGGAAGGCAGCTTGTCCACATGTCTGCAACGATGCTGACCTGGCTCTCTGCTCGTACCAGAGCTGGATGTAAAGAGACTTCCAGGGAATCTAAACTTAAAACTAAATCCCACCTCTTGTTTTAGGAAAGCGTGAAGGTGCTGCGGCTGACACTGCCGAATGACCTCCCCGGCGACAGGCGCGAGCAGGCGAAACAGAAGGTGGGTCTCCCCTGCAGCTGGGTTTGGTGTTGAAAATACGAGTGTTTGAGCTAACTTCAGGAGGGGGGAATGGGTGTTTGGTGGAGGATCGGTCACTTATGCTTTGTGAATCAGAAAACTCGCCTCCTGGTCTGTTAAACCCTTCGGTGTCAGTTCCCAAGGCTGTGCTCAGTGCTGCGTTCCTCTGCAAAAGTGCATGATGCTCGTTTGACTGGAGCCGGGCAAACTGTTCCAGCTCATCCCACCTCTCTGAAAGCCCTGCCGCTTCTGTCTCTTGCAGCCGGTGGGAAAAGCCTTCGCCATGGTGGCCAACAGATCCAGCAACGGTCACTCCCTGGCCTCCGAATGCATCAAATCCAACGATGGCGATGAGGAGATTATCAAGGTACAGCCACTGGCTCCCTGCCTTTGTGGCAGAGCGATGTTGTTTAATAAGTGGGGCCAGAAAAAAGGTTTTGTCTGAAGCTATGCTGGCAGAAACCTCTCCAGGGCAGGACTGGTGCAGTGCAGCTGGCTGGCAGCACCAGTTTGGTGGGCTTCCCTGGCTTTGGGGGGATGCAGCAAGAACCTGGGGCAGCAGCAGGGGCTCTATGGGGTGGGGGTCACACGGGAGGAGGAGCAGCTTCTAAAAATGACAGGGAATTAACCGCAAATGGGAAATCTGTGGACAACATGCCTTGGGAAGCAGTGGGATTCCATGTCCCAGTCCCTGCGGAGCTGGGCTTGCTGCTGGTGTTCCCGGGCTGGCCGGAGTCGGGACGGTCTGACGTGCTGCCACTGTCTCTCCTGGGCAGGTTTATCTCAAGGCGCGGGCTGAGGGTGGCATGAACCACGACGAACACGTCAACCAGCTGAAAAGTGAAGTTCGTTACATTCAAGAGGTAGCTAACATCTGCAAGGGGCTCTGGCTTGCGCAGGGGCTTGCGGGTGAGGGTCTGGGGCACTCTGCTTCCCCCGGGGACATCTCCTGGGGTTTCCCCGTGAGCGGTGGCGATGCCCATGCCGGCTGTGGCACTCGAGCCCCAGCTGAGCCCCAGCCACTCTGGCAAACTGGCAGCGGAGCTGAACTCTCCAGTTTGTTGACTTGCCTGTACAGGGCAGTAGCCTAATCAAGCGCCATAAATTAATTCAGCCTGACTAATTGCTCTGCTATATGGACTGAATTTGAAGAGAATTGCGTGATGACTTTCCCCCAAGGCTGTCCCCTGCATGCCTGGGTGCGGCACAACCAGAGCCTCTTGTTAAAAGGCAGTTTCTTTGGTATGTCTCATCTCCCAAAGTAAACTAGATGATGAGGCTCTCGGAAGTTTAACCCTTGCCTCTGCTCCTGGTGGGGATGTTATTTCTGGAGAGCTGGTTGCAAGGCACTGAAGCGGTTGCATGCATGTTCTGGAAAGCTTGGCCTGAAAAAAAAAAAAAAAAAAGGCAAAGCAAAAAAAAAAAAGAGAAAAAGGGGAGGGAAAAAATTAAATGTGAGTTTTCTCTCATGGGGCAGTTTCTGTGCTGGGTGCTGGCCGCAGGAGCAGCGAGGGGCAGATCTGGTAGGGCAGCCTTCAGATCTTCTACGTCATCCTTCTGACTCCTCTGCCAAAACGCATGTTTTTTCCCTTCCTGAAAGCAAACAGCCTGTTCCCGCTGCCTGCTGCGTGCAGCCCAGACCTGCCTGGCTCCTGCCTGCCCCGGGCTGCAGCACTCTGGGGGTGTTGCTCACCCAGACCTTATCTCGCAGCTACCTGGATGCTGCCGTTTTTCTGTGTGAGCCTTCCCACTCCTGGGGCTTCGGCTTCAGCTTTTCTGATCGGAGCTTTCCTGTAGCGCCCCACAGCTCAGATGGAGACAGGAGCTGGCTTTTAAAAGGGCCTCTTAGCAAGAGCTGAGCAGGACTTGGACCTCATCTGGCCACAAAGGCTGTACATAGCCTTATCAGAATAGCTGAAGCAGCCTAACCGTGCAGTACATCTTAATCCTGCATGCGAAACCCAAGGGAATCAGCTAAACCAGTAAGTCACGGTGGTGGTACCAGTCCGCCTGCATCCAAGAGAAGTGCCCTGCGCTGGGTCGTGGTACAAAAACTGGGGATGACTCAATCCAGCTGGATCAAAGTCATGGACTGCTGTCCCCATGGGCTCGATTGCTGACCCAGGGGCCACACGTGCTCTCACCTTGCCCTGCCGCTGCCCAGTCTCCAGCAAACTGCTTTCCCCCAGCGCCTCAGGCATCTAAAATCAAGAGGTAGGGATGAAGCCATGCTGTTAATGCTTCAAGAAGGCTTTTCTTTGAAAAGCGTTGGGACAGCATTGGCTGTAAAAGCCTGTAAATCATTCCGCTGGCTCACTTGCTCTGACTAATTCGAGTAGCTGCAAGTCAAGACTGTACTTGTCGGCGTCCTGCAGCAAGGCAGAGAGGGAGCTGCGGAACAGCAAGGGTCTTCTCAGCCCTTCAAAGGTGAAGAAGACTAATGCATGAAAAATCAGTAGCTTCTCCAGATTGTTGCCTGGTTGTGGGGGTTTTTTATTAATTTCTTTTTTCCTTCCCATGATCGTGTGGGACAGCTGCCTCACAAGGATGGTATCTGCCAGAGACGGTGCTGCTTGCAGGCAGGGCTGTAGTAAAACTAGAGGGTCAGGCTGGCAGAGAAGCCATCGACTGCATATCGGCGCAGGGCATCGTACCAGCCATCGTGCCTTTGTTTGATTTCTGTTAAGCTGAGTGACACTGTCCATGCAGATCAAGCTAAATTGACTTGCCTTTGCCAGGCTAGAAGTTCTTTGAAGAAGCTGCGGGAAGACTTAAGTAGTAAACTTGAGAACAGACAAGGAGATAAACAGCATGCACAGGTAACGGGAGCATTTCTCGGGCATTAAATGACATTGACTTATTAAAAAGATGTCATCTTCGGGTCCGGAAAATGATAGAAGGGGCCTTAAAGATCGAGGCGCTTGTGGCAAATGAAAGCTACATCAGCACCTTTTACATGCAAAATTCAAAACCTTGCACAAGCCCATAACGAGGAGTCAGTAAGCAAAACGCGTTGGCTGGCCAAATGCACTATTGCATGTTCATTTGCAGAAAAAAAACCCCTCAGTCTTGAGTTGCTGCGGTGCCCCAGAGCTAGCTGTCTGCATGTGACTGTGCTCTTGCGCGAGCAGCCATGCCAGCCAGCGTTACATCCCTGTCCATCTGTCCTTTGCTTACGCAGGTTGTGCTGGAAAAGCAGAACGGGAGCTGGCTGTACCCTGAGAGGCTGCGTGCCGATTCCTGGGAGGAGCAGGTATGGAGCTAAAGAGGGGGACTGCAGCACTACGGAAAGAAGTATCGGGTTTAGTTTGATTCATTCCTCCCAGCAGGTAACTTCAAACCTCTTCAGCACACGATCGGGTGCTCCTGCAGCAAACCCTAGTCCTTTTTTTCAGGGTCAGATCAGAAATGGAGGGCAGCTCTATTAAAGCAATAAAAATGTGCATAATGGGTTTTTAAACCTCTGCACACAAGACCTTTTTAGCAGAAGGGATAACAGGAATCTTAAGCTGGTAAATATTTCTCCAGCTCTTTGTCTTTCCCCTGGCTGGGGCAGATGCTCTGGGCTGGGGTTTCAGGCTGGGTTGCTGTGGACCTGGTTCATGTTGCGGGGTTTCAGGTTGCCCAAGTGCAGATCAGGATGGCATCCTGCAAACAGGGCTTGGAAGGCAACCAAAGGATACTGTGTGCGTTATCTTGAGGGCTGGAAGCTGTCGGCTTGAGCGTGGGAGGTGAGGACAGGAGCGCCTTTCGGGTTTTTTTTTTCAAGCTGAGAAGTGATGTTACCGGGCTTTGTCACCAGCAGCGCTGCCCACATTGGGGTGGAGGGCTCCTTTGATACCTCCTGACTGCTCATCCTGTCCTGTTACCATCTCTGCAGGAGGAGGACTGCTCAGGTGAAGACGTCGAAAAGATCCGACAGACGGCAAAGAGGCTGTTCACAAAGCTGCAGGAGGCTGAAAAGCGTCATCAGTTGGAAAAGAAAGCCTTTGAGGTGACTCTGCTGTGCACTTCTCTGCTGGGAAAGCATGATTTTTATTTTATTTTGGGTTTTTTTTTCTTTTTGGAAGCCTGAGGAGCCACATGGGCATGTGAGTTTGGGCTGCTGGAGGTGCCTGGCTTCTCCTCGCAGGGCAGTGGGCTTGGTGCACGCTGTTAAAACACACCAGGGAGTCCAAACCTGGGAGGCAAACTGCCTCCCTGGTTGCCCAGATGAGTCTGAAGACCTAAGTGCTTTCCCAGTTAAAAATCGCGTAAAGTAGTAGCAGCAGCCAGGTTGGAAGGTGGTCCCCCCAGACTCTGCCGAGTCTTTCCAACTGTAGCCAGGCTCAGTGTCCAAGAGAGGTGTTTTGTGGGGAATGGGGACCAGCAGAGCATCCCTACGGGTTGCGCAGGGACAAAGGCTGTGGTTCCCCACCACAGTGCTGGGCTGCTGCGGCAGCGCTGGCCTGGGTGGCCTCTCTGGGAGCTCAGCCCCTTCCTCTGCAGGGCTGTTTGCCATCGAGGTGGGCAAGCTGACTGGGAGGCACCCGAGCCCTTTGCACGGGTCTCCTTGGCTTCTGCCTGCCACGTGGTGCTGACGAAGCTGCCACATTCACTTCCCTCCCTTCTTCAGCCCTGGTGATTAATTGTCCCTTTCGGTGTGTTTTCTGGTGACTGCTCATGTCCCGGATGGGCTGGGCCTGACCGCGTCACCTCGCAGCTCCGAGTGCTGGTGACAGCGGTGACGTCCCGGCTCGCATCCTGTCCTGCAGACCAAACTGGTCCTGGCCAGCCTGGGGGGTTCCCCGCAGCAGGTCAGGAGACAACGTCCGCTGGGGAAGTGGGTTTGAGCGACGACCGCTTCCTCCGGCACAGAGATGTCTGTCCGCCTGCGGCGGTGGCACGCGCCCTGGGGATATCAGTCCATCAGTCCTTGCACTTGGGAAGTTGTGGTTTGGTGGCATTTTGTGGCATTTTGGGGTCTGGGGTCAGCTATGCTGCCGGCTGCAGGCTCTGAGCCTGATGGACATCCCTGGGGGTGGCAGAGGAGGGGGTTTTGGTGGTTGTTGATCCTGCCAGCACTGCCCAGATGTTCTCAGTGTGCCTTGTTGTCTGAGCCTGCTCTCCAGCTGCCGTGGGGACCCCCGGGGACACCCTTGTCCCCTCTCAGTCCCTGAGCCGTTGGTGCAGGTGTGGGGCTGGCTGAGGTCAGTTCCTTGGGCAGGTGGCCCGAGAGGAGCCTGCAAACAGCCCCAGAGTGCGTGTGGCTGAGAACGAACATGTCTCTTGCGTTTGAGGAGCCTTTATTGCTACAGCGTTTAAGCGCTGGCTCCTTTGAAGTGCTTTGAAGCTGGGGAGTTTTCTAAAGAAGCTTTTCTCTCTGAAGCATGTCGGGCTGTTTGCCGAGACGCCCGGCTGCCTGCAGCAGGATCTGCTTGCCAAGGCTTCGAGCACCAGTGTGGCTTCAGGAGAGGGCTCGGGTGTCCAGGCGCGCGAGGGTCAGGACTAAAGGCATCTCCATCTTGCTTGCAGAGGACAGTCTCGCAGTACCAGGAGGAAGTGGAGCAGACAAG
Source organism: Falco naumanni (assembly GCF_017639655.2). Lineage (NCBI taxonomy): Eukaryota > Metazoa > Chordata > Aves > Falconiformes > Falconidae > Falco > Falco naumanni. The sequence continues at coordinate 2,062,341 of NC_054073.1, forward strand.
CTCTGCCCTGCGGAGAGCAGAGAAGAGCGTGGTGGAGAAGGAGGTGCAGATGGATGAGCTGCAGAGACTCATGGCAGGGATGGAGAAGGTACCGTCCCTGAAGCCATGGTGGGGGGCTGATGGGATTAGCAGAGCTGCCTGGTCCCGCTCTGCTGGGGCGGGGAATGGAAGAGCCCAGTGGTGATGAGTTTGGCAGTGCTCAGCGCAGACACCGCAGCGGGTCTTGGTCCGGCTCCAGAGTACCCGCCGTACGGAGCATTTGACTTTCCAACCAGGTTTAACCCAACAGCATCGGGCAAAGCCAGCTGCTGGGAGCAGCTGAAAATTGACTGTTGCCAGTTTAGACTCACATTTCCCAGGTCTAGAAGATCTGGTTGGTCTGTGCAGACTCTTCCAGGGATCCTGGAAACGAGTACACAGTCTAGACAGCCACCCAGTTCTTCTCATGGGGGCATGAGCACAACCTCCAGCCTTGATTATATGTATTTATTTTTTTTTAGCTGTGGTCTGCTCCTAGTACTATTAAAGTCATAAATCTAACAGTGCAGTGCGAGCATGATCTGGGGCTGCGCTCCCTGGCCTGACAGCAGGGAAGGAGATGGGTTGGTGCCTTCCCTGTATCCTAGGGGTAAAGGAGTGGGATGACTGCTGTCGGTCACCTCTGTGGCTACCCTGTCTGCCTGTCTCTTGCATGTAAATTTAACGCTCATGAAAACAACCCGCAGATTCAGCGGGAAGGCTGAGCTGAGCCTGCCTGGCTCCCTGGGTGTTTCTAGCTCCCTGCTGTGCGGCAGAGGCCAGGGAGCATGTGTTGCGACTTGTTTCCACGTGTGTAACTCAGCCTCTCGCTCCGCCACAGGAGCACAGGAGTTTGCTGCTGAAGATGAAAGAAGGTGAAGCAGAGCTGGCGAGGCTGAGAAGCGTGGAAGGTGACAAGCTCGCCGAACAAGACCGGTGAGGCTTGGCCTCTGGCTCGGCTGCCAACTCCAGAGCAAGCCCACGCCGCTGGGTCGGGGTGTCAGCTCGCTGGGGCATGACTGCACATTCCTGCAAAGGGCGTGCTTGCTCTCTGGCTTGCAAAACAGCACCCTACTCCCAAGAGCTGACTAATCTCCAAATACCTCCCGAAGTTTTGCTTTGCTCCGAGAGATCCAGAGCTCTGGAGCTGGGCTGCCCGGAGACCTCTAGCGGCCCCGCTGCGGGCTGGGAGCTCGGGGCAGGTCCTAGGGAGCCTCCGGAGCAGCCGATTCTCCCCATAATGTCAGATTCGTTCCACCCAGCTGGTATCCTGGTGCTCCAGGGGCTAATTGGCAGTGGCTTGTTTCTGGAAGGCCTTGTTTTGTGGTCTGACTCTTCCTGATGTTCCTGTGTCCCTGCAGTCTGTGGTTGCTAGTCTTTGTGGCTCCTGCTTGAATAGGTTTTGTCTCTGCCTCTCCTTACCTTGTCTAGCCAAAATATTTCAAGACCTGTGTGGCTGTAGAGGAGACCTGGCTGATAAAAAGCCGCTCTGGGCATAACTGGGTGGGTGCTCCCTTTCTGGGAAGCCATCAGATGGCTCCTGGACTCTCGTCCTCTCCTTTTCCCAGGTCAGCACAGCTGGAGAAGGAGGTGGCCATGCTGCGGGAGAAGATACACCATCTGGATGACATGCTGAAAAGCCAGCAACGCAAAGTCCGCCAGATGATCGAGCAGGTGAGAGAAGTGGGGCTGAGGTGGGAGGACAGACAGGGGACAGCCTAGGAGGACTTGGAGGGGACAAAAAGAAAAAAAGAAAAAAAGAAAAAATATATAAGCTGCTTGAAAGCAAAGAACTGGTTTGTGGGGCTGAGGGACCAGAGGGACACAAGTCCTGCAGCGGGGACTGACCCCAGGGTGACAGCCCACAGCACTGCGGCGCGAGCTGCCCTGGGCTGGGGAAGGGAATAAAAGCAGTGTAAAAGGAGCGCTGTGCACCCAGCTTGGCCTGCTGAAAGAGTTAAATCTCAAGCCTGTGAGTGAAGGCTCCTTCACCTGGGGCTTAATTCTCAGACTTAATTTGAGGGGGTTTTTGATTTTTATGCAGACCTCGGAGTTAATGTTGTGGGTGTTAACAGGCAGAAGGGCGGCTGGCTAAGCTGCCCTCCTTCCTAGACATTTCCCTAGCCCAGCCATACACAAGAGGGATTTTCAACTGCTGTGAACTTTTCTGTTACAGCTCCAGAACTCCAAAACGGTGATTCAAGCCAAAGATGCCATGATCCAGGAGCTCAAGGAGAGAGTTGCTTACCTGGAGGCTGAGGTGCATATTAGCAGGGATGTTTCAGGGGGGTGCACGGGGTCTGCTCTGAGCTGGGAGCCTCTCACTGAAACCTCCTGTGTGACAGGTTTGTGTGTGCCTGCGGGTCGTGGCTGTGCTCCCTCACGGCAGTGAGCTTTGCTCTGGGCAGGGTGGCTGGCAGCAAAGCCCTTCCCCGGCACTGACACCTGCTTCATGTAGAAAAACATGCCCTCCGCAGCCCCAGGGGCTGTGCTGGTTCCCCAGGCTGGTGTGGTGGTTTCCAGTGCAGCCTGTGCTGCTGGAGCAGCTGTGAACTGAAGCCGAGTCTAAAATAATCTCATCAAGCACATTTCTCTGGCAGCAAAACCCTCCTTGCTTACAAAGCTGCAGCTGAGTGCATGCGTGTCAGAAATTAAAATTGCATTCCAGCCTCTAGGATTGTAACAAGTGTCAAACCTCTCCTTTTTTGGAGAAAAACCAAGACTGCACTGGCACTTTTAGCATTGTCTTCCCTTCTTGGTGACACATTCTGGTAATTTCTGCATGGGGGCAGTGTGTGTGAGCACAGCCCGCTGTGAACCCAGGTGGAAAACAGGGTCAGGATTGGAGATTGCATGCTGGCAGGTTTCTGGTGGGTGTCCAGCAGGTCTCACAAACCATCCCAGCTCTCCTTTAGTGAGCAGTCCTTCCATACAGCTAGATTTCTTTTCCCTCAAGAAAAAGCTGCCCCATTGCAAGTGATTATACCAGAGTGTTCCTCAGCAAGCATTCCGTGTGCCTGCAGCCTGCCCGTCCCCAGCTCCTCCTCGCTAACAGTGCCTCCATCCCTTGCAGAACCTGGAGATGCACGACCGCATAGAGCACCTGATCGAGAAGCAAGTCAGTCGGGGCGGCCACAGCTCCAGAGCACGCTCGAAGTCAGAGTATGTGAGCAGGTGTGTGGGGAGCAGGTGCCCTCCAGCGATGGGGGGAAGCCTGTCTGGCTGCTCAGGGTCCACATTCTACCTGGGGCAGCAGGAGCTGCAGTCTGGGAGATGATGCTGGGACTCAGGGATGCGCATTGTGTGGGGTTTTTTTCTGTTTGCAGAGAGGTCTCTGTTCCTGCATCCCTCCTTCAGGGGAGTACAGGGGAGGAGAGATCCCTCCTGTGGGCGGTTTTGGGGGGAGCTATCGTGACCAGGGCTGGGGCAGGACCCTCTCCTGCAGGTTTTCTCCCCAAACCCCATCCAAGTTCTTCTAGCTGAACAAAACCTCTCTGTCTCTTGCAGCAAAAGGCTGTCAGGCCCCAAGCCACTGCCTCTCATTCGAGTAGTGGAAACATGAGTTTCGAGGGCTGGTCCGAGCTGAAGACTCCCCTTGTTATCGTTGACTGGATTTCCCTGCTTGACTGCCGTCCTCTGGCCTCTGTGCTCCCAGAGTCTCCCCGGAGCTGTCGGCGGAGGGCTGTGCCCTGGAGAACTGTGGCAGCCGAGGACAGATGTAGCCGGGGCGGTCCTGGCAGAGGAAGGAGGTTTGGGAAGCGTCCACATTGCTGTCTCCATTGGGTCCCAAGGTCACACGGATGCCAGTTTGGAGGCTGGGACCCACCAGCCCGGGTGTGGACAAGGTGATGCTCTGGCTGGAGTGCCAGGCTCGCCTTCCCTGGTCAGTCCTGGGTTTGCCGGGGTTGCTCTGTGAGAGCAGCCTTTGCTTCTGAAGGGCCTCATCCAAACAGAGCCCCCCCTTCAGCTTGCAGCTTGCCAACATGGACTTGGGGTTACCATTTTTTGGTTTTTAAAAAAAATAAATTAAAAATTCACTGTTTCAAAGAAGAAAGAAATCCTCCTTAAGATGGACTCCTTCCTACAATGAAGCCCAACGCATGACAAGTTGGGAGCCTCCACCTCCGATCTCCAGCACGTATCTGGCTGCTCCAGACTTGGCCAAGGCTCACATGGCCAAAAATCAGTGTATCACCATGCTTTTCCCAAGAGCGTAGAGAAATTGTACCTGACATATGTGTAGTGTTTAAACCCAGAGGCTGTTTGGTTTGTTACCTGTATTTATTTCAATAAATTATTGGTGTTCTTCCAATGATGTGGTGACAGGCATGATTGCTGCTGTCCACCTCCACAGGAGCACAGTTGAGGACTGCCTGTCCCATGTTTGAACTGGAAAATACCAACCAGCTTCCTCTGGGTTTGCGAGTTATTACCTGTCTCGTGTGTGCCCATGCTCAGGAAAGGAGCTTGGGTACCTCTAGAGGAAAGTTGTTGGCGTTTGTACTGACCACGTTAATACAAAAATACATGTGCCTTAATCCCTCTGACTGTAGTCCATTGAATAAGTGTAAACAGTGGAAATGTACGGGGGTGGGTTTGGTGGTTTGGGCTGTGCTGGCTGGGCTCCCTGCTTCTCTAGGTGGCTGTGTGCACCTTCTTTTCTGTTCTTTTTTTTGTCTTGCCCCTGTGTCAAATGTCACGCTCCCAGTCCCATGCTCCACAGGAGTGAGCTGCTGCTGTGTGCTGCAGTGGTGGGTGCTGTGGGCTCAGCTGGCTCCTTTTGGATTGGAATTCAACAGTCCCCCATGGCTGCCCTCTCCGTGCAGCCTGTCCCCAGTGCCCCGGGGTGGGAAGGCAGCTGGGCTTGGGTTGAGGTGTGGCGCTCTGATCCAGAACTGGAGCTCCTCCATCTCTACCATAGCGCGCCTCCTAGGCAGTTGGAGAGCAGCCTTGTAGCAGCCCCACTGGCGGGGTGTGAGCTGGGCTTGAGGCCGGAGCCTGTGGCGTTTCAGTGCCTCCCTGGTGCTCCCGCTCCACACGGTGGCCTCTACCACCCACCACTGTGTCAGCCAGGGCTGTGGCTGTGACAGAAGGGAGCCACGGAGAGCGTGGGCCTGCTGTGGCGTATCTCCTCCCTGGGGACAGGGGTTTTCTCCTGCCCTGCCGTGTGACCCCCTCATGGCCGGGATGCTCGAGGCCTGCAGACCCCCAGGGGCTGGCAGCGAGGCCTGTGGACCCCCAGCGAGGCCTGGCCCCAAACTGCCCTTCCCCACCCTGCAGTAAGGCCCCTCTCTGCCACCAGTTGCCTTATGGTGCCGCGTGACGTCACAGAAGTGACGTCACGCCACGGCGCCGCCGGGCACAGCGCCCCCCCCCCCCCCCCCCCCGTCTACCGCCGCACTACCGCTCCCGGAAGGCCTCGCTGCGGACTACCCTTCCCGGCGTGCCCTGCGCGGGGGGTGTGTGGCGGCGGGACTACATTTCCCGGCGTGCCCCGCGCCCGGGAGGGGGGCGGTGCCCTACGGCGGCCGGCGCGGCGGTGGGCGCGTGACGGGCCGGCCGGGTGCTGTTCGCCAAGATGGCGGACGAGGAGGGCGAAGGGCTGCCGCGCTCGGCGGCCGCGCCGCACCGGAACGGCGGCGGTGAGGGGGCCCCGGCGGGGCCGGGCGGGCCCCGCGTCGTCCGTATCGTCAAGTCGGAGTCCGGTTACGGCTTTAACGTACGCGGTCAAGTGAGCGAGGGCGGCCAGCTCCGGAGCATCAACGGCGAGCTGTACGCCCCGCTGCAGCATGTCAGCGCCGTGCTGGGCGGCGGGGCCGCCGACCGCGCCGGGGTGCGCAAGGGAGACCGCATCCTGGAGGTGTGAGTACGGGGGGGGCCGCCGCCCGCCCTGCCCGGCCTGGGGGGCTGCCCGCCCCCGCCCCGCCGCCACCCCCGCCGCCGCGGGAGGGCCGAGCCCTGGGGGGGGGGCTGTCGCAGGGGGCTGGGGCAGCCCGGGGGGGCTGAGCCTCGCTGGGGGCTCGGGGGGGGGGGGTCGGGCGGGCCTCCCTGCGTTGGGGACGTGGGGGCTGGTGTGGGTGGTTGGACCCCAGCAGGGGCTTGAGGGCTGGGATTGTTCTGCTCTCACCAGGGGCTTCGGGGGGGCCCCCCGGGAGGCCGCTGCGCTGCTGCGGGGGTCCCTGAGGAGAGGCCTGGTGTTTGCTCCCAGAGGGCTGGGGGGGCTGCGCTGGGGCCCTCTCACCGGGAGCCCTCGGGGGGCCTGGCCTCCCCTTAGCGGGGGCTTTGGGGACCCCTCACGAGGGAGCCTCACATCCCGGGGACCCCCTCGTACAGCGGGGGTGGGGGCTGCCGGCACCCTTTCACCGAGGGTTTTAGGGGCCTCTTCCAGGGAGCGGTGGGCAGGAGCCTTCCCCGCTGAGGGTTTGGGGTGGAGGGGGCCAGGCTCCGTCTCCTTGAAGGCGAGGCGCTCGGTTTTCCAGGGGGGTCTTCAAAGGATTCCCCTTCTTCATGGGGTGTGTGGTGGGGTTGTGGGTGACAGCCTCAGGAAAGAGCCCCTTCCCCTGGAGGGTGAGTGTGGGCTCCCCTTCACCCCCTCGCCCCTGGGGAGGTGCTCCCCCACCGTGATTTCTGGGGGGCATCCATCCCTCGGACGGCAGAGCAGGGAGGGCTCGCAGGCAGCGGGACTATCTGTGGGAGCCACGTCCAGGGATCTGCCTCCCCGGCCGGGAAGGGCTGGTGCGAGAGGGTGGCCACAGTGGGGAATTTGCCTGGGGAGGCACTGAGCTCCTAGAGAAAAGCTGTTCTCGGGAGAGATCCCTGGTAAGGAGGGGAAGTAGGTTAGGAGATGTGAGAGGAGGTGGCTGGGAGGAAGGGGGAGCTCACCCTGAGGAAGTCTGCGGGAGGGGGGAGAGGCCCACGGCTGCAGGAGCTGGGCTGGGTGAGCCCACGGGTGCCCTCGCAAGAGAGCTGGCGGGGGCCGGGATGAGGGGTGCGAGGGCGCAGACCCTCCTCTGATCCGTGGGACCCTCGGTCTTCAATGTAGAGACCCTCCTGGGGGGGGGAGGTACCTCTGGGACGAGACCGGGGTGTTGTCTGGAGTTGGTGGCCTGCCTTTCAGCCATGTGGCCTTGCGGGAGGCGGCAGAGATGGACGTGCATGCTCAGGGATGGGACCAGCTGCTTGGTTTTTCTTCCTCTCGGTCACTGGGAGCTCTGGTTGTCCAACACTGGGCGGTAGCTGATTCTTGACAGCAAGAATTGTAATGTGAGCCTGAAAACATCTTTCCATGGGAATGCTTCAGCTGTGTTGAAACTGATCTTCCCCCCTCAAAAAAAACCAACAACACAAACCCAAATCCACAAACCTTTAAACTTTGAGCCTGTGTTTGTGGACTACTGACATCGGTTAAATCTCTTTGAGGGATTTCTGTAGCCTCAGCATGTCAAGGTGTATTTTTCTTAGCGTGTTCCCCTTCGTCTTGCGGTTCTTGGTGTTGGTTCTGCCCGTGCTGAGCTGTGCGATACCTCCTGATCCTTACGTATTTGTACTTCATGCCGAGTTGGTTGAGTTCAATTACTTATTAATTACAGGGATTTCATAGCAGCAGGAATGCTTTGCTGCCAGTCTTCGCAGGCTGCAGTGTGTGAAGGACAACAGCATGTGTTTGGGCCCAGCAGAGAAGATCTGTTCTGACTAGCCCGTGGCTAGAGAGCTGGCCGTGCCTTGCAGAAAGCTTGCTGTTGGGATTTGGCGCTCTCCCGTGTGACCCAAATACTTTACACTTTGATTTTTCTGTGCAGAAGAACCATTCAGGGGGTGAATTCTGCACCTGGAGGATCTACTTGAAAGAACAGCGCTTATTGACCAAGGGGAAATATTTTGCATGCGTTGCAAGGTGCCGAGCTGAAATTCTTCCTTATGCCCGCTGTGGGGAAACACTTAAAATGCCGTGTTTGAAATCAGAGGTAGGTTTTGAGGCTGGCGCTGGAATGGGGTTCGGTCGCCGGCACGAGGTGAGGGCCTGACCTTTAGTCTGTTGCTGAACCGTGCGGTGGTGTTTGAAAGAATTAAGACCTGCAGATAACGACAGTTAACGAGGGGGCACGAGGGGTGTTTGCTTGTGGCTCTCTGGACCTCTGGCTTCCCCCTCTGCAGGGCAGGGAGCAACTGCGGCTGGAAGGACGGGGGATTTCCTCTTGCTTTATCTGTCACTTATCTCCGGGGAGAAGTTGCTTTTAATTTGGCCATGTATCTTCTTGTCCACTCGCTCTTTTCCAATCTCAGCCTTTGCTTTTGTTAACCTGGCTGCATAAATCAGCCCCCAAAACCACTACGTGGTACCAGCCATGTTGTGGCGGCATCAAGTCCCACTGTCTCTGTATGCTCTGCCAAGAGGACGCTCCTTCTCCCTGGGTCTATTAAAATCCAATTCCTGCAAGTAAATTGTGGCATGGTTGTGAGTTGGAGTAGAAAACAATAAAACAAGACTCCAAAAATAGCTCTGATTTCCCTTCCTTTCCACAGCAGCACCCTGCGCACAATGGTGGGGGTGGGGTTCCCTGGGAGGCATGGGGGCCCATCCGCTGCAGCAGCTGCTTCCCTGGCACAGCAATCCGGCCCCAGCACACGGTTCGTCTGCCCGCAGGACCCGCAGCAGGTTCAGCAGCGGCGGTGAACTCGCCAAAAGCTGGGCTGCCGGGCTGGAGCTGGGCAGTGGGGCTTCAGGAGTAACTGCTGGCCACTCAGTGTCTTTGGAGATCTCACGTTGTGTCTGAGTGCCGAGAGCACGTGCAGGGTAGGTGTTCTCCAAACAGGCTGTTTATTCCCAAGTGGGACTTTGTTTCTACCTCCTGCAACCCGGAGCAAACTGTCCTGGGAGAGAGTTTTGTGGAGAGGCTTTTTGAAGCTTGAGAGGTGAGGCTTCTGCATGGCCTTGATGGAATTGGTGAGGCTGCTGCAGAGTAATGGGCTATTTAGCACGTGGTAACTCTTGTCGCTGGGGTCTGTCGCCCCACGGCTTTTCCCCAGCCCACTCTGGAGATTCATGGTGCTGGAGGACCCAGAGACCTCCCGTCCCTGCACAGCTGAGGGCTCTGGCCACAGGAACAGCAGCGTGGTTTTTCTCTGTGAGCTGGAGCGCAACCTGCTTCCCAGTCCTCATCCAAAATCAAAGGGTGTTTCAGGTGTTGTCTGAAGAGTTTATTTAGGGTCCTGTGCCCGCTACACAGTTCTTCCTTGCCATCCTTCGCTGCATCACGTTCCTGTATCTAGCGTCTAGCTCAGACCTCTTGCTTTTGAAGGCTGGTTTTGCAACATAGCTATGGTGTGCTCTCTAATCTTCTTAGCTGGTTGTGTGTTTGTGGGTGTTGAGGGCATTGGAGACAGACAATGAAAGCTAATTTAGTTCTTGATTATCACCCTGAATGACAATCATAACTAATCTTGACAGAAGAAAATCTCACTAGCGTTTGCTTTGTTTGCAGAGAAGCTCACTCAAAAATAATTGAACAGATAAAAGAAGGGATTTGTTCTCAATATTACTGAACTGTGCGCAGCGGAAAACTGGTCTGATCTAGGTGTGATTGCGAGGGAAGGGGGATACCGTACCAGAGGATCAGTCTCCATCATTCATTCCCGCATCAGAGAAGCGTCTGAAACGGTCGCAGCACTGGCTGCTTCAAGGGAAGGTGTCGTACCCCTCGATACGGGTCTTGATGGATTAACCCCCACCAGAGACTGCTGCTTCTGAACCTGAGTGGGACTGACTTGTTCCTGTGTGCGGGGTAAAAGGTATTTCCTTTGTGAGATTAAACTCTTTATCACTTCTTGGTCTAAAGTCTTATTTTGTGATCAGCTTGGAACAGAAAAAGCTGGTTTTGCTTTGGATAAGTCCGGAACAGTCTGTAGAAAGGAGGCAGCAGCCGCATGCTCTGCTTGTTCGCAGTATTTTGCTGCTTGCACACAGGGCCAGAAAATTCACTATACAAAATGGTCAGCGGGCTTTACCTTGGTCAAAGCCTTTAAGGGTGCCCCTGTCCTTAACCTCAGATAATTTAGGAAGTGGATTGAATCGGTGTTGGAAGCTTTGTCTTATGCGCCCGGATGTGGTACGAAGGTGGAAGACGTGTGGGGGTGCACAGCCCGCTCGCTGCCTCAGAGGTGGGTGGTTGTTCGGCTGTAGCTGCAGCAGTGGGAACTCACGAAATGTGTTGAGTATGGCTGGTGGCCTTGGCGGACCTAAAACCCCTCTGATGGCCCGCTGATCGGTGTCTTTGCTCCCCCTGCCTCTTAAACACACCGTCTTCCCGGCAGCATTCCTGAATTCACCCCGGCTTTTCCGGGCTCCGTCCCTCGCTTTCCTCTGTGTGTTTTTGGAGCATTTTACCATAGGTCAGCATCTGTCCCCCGCTTATGAACAGGGCTGCTGAAGCACAGGGAGTGGATTTTCCTGGTTAAGGCTGTAGATTAGAACTGGGAATAATTCAGGTCTCCTGATTGCGCCTTTCAGCCTCTGCTGGGTGTGCTCAGTAAGGCTGGCATTGGCTGTTTGAGTGAAAAACTGCAAATGTATCTCTTCTTTCTTGAGAGATAACAGCAGTGGGTAAATGAAGAACCCTCGTGTGCTGGGTTTTCCATTAAGTGTACAATTAGATAAATGCAAGAGCCTTTTTATCTACCCTGGTTTAACACTTCTGCAGTCTATTTAAACAGAACTCTGTATGTGCCTAGGAATGGGCACGATGACTGAAGATGGAGAAATTTAAACCCATTTCTGCCACCTACGCGCTCTGCTCCTGCTTTGTTCGGCTCAAGATAACAAAGCAAATGGGTCAGTCTCTGTAGGCTCGGTGGAAATGGCTCCTGACAGGGAAGAGCTGCTGGGGATGTGTTGGACATTGGTGCCTGGTGTGGTGTCGGCTGGATTTTGTACCCACTGTTTCCCTTCCTCGTTCACCAGCTTGAGTGCTGAGGAAGCAGCGATGGACAAAATACAAGGCAGGGGAGAGTTTCTTTTTGCTGAGAGTCAAACCTGTGCTCACAAAACGTAAGCTGCGGACCAAAAGGTGGTCGAGAGGCCTCATAAGCGCCCACGTGCCGGGCTGCTGTGGGACTGGGATGCTGTTTTGAAGAGCTGGAGTGCGAGACCCTGCCAGGCTTTTCACAGACATCTCTGGAGGAGCATCCTGTGACGGTGGTTTTCAGTGTGTGGTCTGCAGAGTCCTCGGGGGCTCATTGATGCTGCTTGGAGCTCTGTGGAAGAGCACGGCTGGGAAAACAAAGCTGCTGTCACGGGCTTGAACTTGGTCGTCAGCAGCTTGAACTGAGCCGGAGAAAAATCTGGGTCTACAAAAAGAACAGATAAAAATCATTGCTTTGATGTCAGTCAGAAAGGTTACGCCTAAGCAGTCCAGCTCGGTGCTGGCAGGCCTGCAGTCTGGCAGCTCTGTCCGTCTCTGCCCTTCTCGGGGTGGTTTTGCTGATGGTTCAGGGAAGGCAAACCCAAGGAGGCCTTGACCTGCATCGTGTCTCCCATTGCCAGTGTAGAAGCTGATTGCAGTTAACTGCTCCTGAGTTTCCAGGGTGGATTTGATAAAGATTTGGTTTCTGAAGTGTCCAAAATGTTGTTCCTTTTTCAGCGAGACTAATAGCTTTCCACCTATTGAGTCACTACTTGTTTGCTTTTCAGTAATACTTAGTTTTTAACCTTCTGAAGTGTTAACATTCTTTGTTGTCTTTCAGGGTGTTTCAGAAGTGTTAATTTGCAAGGAATCGTTGCTCTCATGATTGAAGCGGGTGAATGACAGTCACACTGTTTGCCAGAGCAATGCATGTAAATATGCACAGGCACATTAAAACTTCCTTAAAATGTTGTAAGAGGCTTCAGTGAAAATGGTAATTATCCCAGCTGCCTTCTGGTCTCTCCCACATCAGAGAAATAGGAAAGGTCACTGGAATTGCATTTGTTAGTCTTCCTGGGTTTTTAAACCTGTTTTGAATAGTGTTGGACAGGGTCTGGATTGCTCAGCTGTAAAAGAGGAAGGCTGGCTTCCCTTCCTTTGGGTGATGACAAATGGAGAAATACTGCTTCGGCCTCAGCTGAACAGCCCCGGGATGGTCAGTGTGAGGAGGGCTTGCACCGACAGCTGCCTGGCTTTGGGGACCGAGCGGTTCAGGGCTGGAACACGCTGCCTGTTGGAGAAACCATTTAGCTTGAATGGTCTCGGGTGTATCGTGCAACAGAGAAACTTAATGCTCCTCTGGGATAAGCTGCAAGGAGCTGGGTCTGTTAAAGCTGCTGTGGATCGCTCGGGCGAATGCGTTGTGCTCCCAAGGAATGGTGGAAGGGAGCTGGCACTGCAGCTGCCCCTTTGCAGACGCACCCTGTCAGGCATTGCTGGTGACATTGCATGGAGCTGTTTCGGTGGTGGGCATCAGCTGGGTTTGAGAAGGGAAACGAAGCGCCTGCTCCTGCAGCTATGGCAAGCCTGGAGAGGCTGTCCCGCACTGCTGTGTCTGGTAAGCTCATTAGCCGTTCATCTTTACTTGCAGAGCCTCTCCCGAGGAGGCTGCTGATCCCAGTGGTGACTGCCCTTGTTGCTGGATCTCAGCTTCACTCTTCTTCCTTCATCAGCCCTTCTCAGAGCAGAGAGTAGTCTGTCACCACTGCTGTTGCCTCAGCACCGCGCTTTGAATCTCTCCTGCAGCTGAATATTGGCGAGAACCGGTGTGCTACAGAAGAACCAAGGAGCGGGGAGCTTCTTGATTCCGTTTGGAATTTTATGGGCTTGATGTGCAGAGCAGGAGCCAGATGGAGCTGGAAGATGTGGAGCCCTGGGTGGGGGGAGATGAGGACTTGGCAAACCGTCCCCATTGGGACAGGTGACGCGTGAAGTTGTGGTGTGGATAGCTGCTGCCAGCCTTGCTTCTGAGGCCACATCTACGTGGCAAGGCTCTTGCCAGCCTGGTTCTGTCGCACCGAGGTGGGAGGGCAGTGCGATGCCAGCCCGATGCAGCTGTGCTCGTTTTACCTTTGCTGGTCTTACCTTGACTGCAGAGCCGGGCTCTGGCTGCGTTGGTGCTGCTGAGAGTGTGGGATGGCAGGAGGTGTTCACCTGCTAAAAGGCAAAGCCTTAAAGGTGCCTGGAGTACTTTCTGGGATGTCTTTCCCTGGACGGTTTGTCAGCTGGGTCAGTACTTTGCCTGAACAAAGACAGGCTGTGGTCTTAATCTCCAGGAAGCTTATTGCAGACTTTCTTGCAGTAAATCGCCTTGTCATCTCTTGACAGACAGATAGTTGGGAAATTTTAAGAAGTCGTTGCAGAAAATGAGTCATTTGGCTTACAAATGGGAGAAGTGAAATGTTCTGCTCTTTGTCTTGGGGATCTTGCTCATTAGCGTTGGCACGATGGGAAATTTTCCTTGGTCAAACGCGTGCTTTGTCCTCAGGATCTCCCAGTGTTTGCCAGCCGTTCCTGTTCTTGCCGATGGGCATTCCTGGGGTCAAATGCAGCTGGTGAATGAGACTGTTTCTGCCCGTGCTGGCGGAGAGAGCAGGCCTGGGGGAGCAAGTGGGGTGCTTCAGCAGCTCACCCTCCTTCCAGTCAGGGGACCATGCCAGCCTGCAGCTGCTGCTCACCATCTTTGGCCTAGTGCTTTGGAAACTCTGTCTCAGAGAGGCTTTTAAATTCATTAGGGTGAACAAACACCAGTCTGCTCTGCCCCCCAGCATGTATTTTTTGTGGCAGGAGCTTGCCGAACCACAGGCTGAAGATCTTTTGTTAAACATAACCTGCTGTAATTCCCGGAGCTCAGCTTCGCCTGTAGCACCAGGCGAGCCCCGACGGGCGAGTGCCAAGGCTGGCAGCGCCTGATCCTGCCCCACGCGTGCCAGGGTTTCTGCCCTCGCAGCGGTGTTGATGGGCAGTGTAGCGTGCCACTGCCTCGGGTCACAGTCCGGAGTCTCAGCCTGTCTTGGCAGGCATCTTCAGCATCGTGCCGGACTGTGGGCTGCCACAGGGGTGTGTGTTCCCTCTGCCGCGGCGAGACGGTTGCCGACAGAGATGTGATAATGAGCTTGTTGGGGTTACGTTGTCTTCAGCTCATCCAACGTGAGCTTTTAGTCATGGCAAATCTCGAGCTAGACTGACTATAACCAGCACAAAGACAGCTTCTTCCCAGCTCCCGGGAGGGGACGGCGAGAGCGTTTGGGAGCCCCCTTGCAGCCCTGTTTGGGAGGGGATGCCCCTGCTGGAGGGAGAGCATGAGAAGGCTCTGCACTGCCCAGTCCAACAGCGCGCTGAACAGCTCCAGCATCGCCTCTTCCCACCAACTTCAGAGCTTCTCCCACGGTAACCTTCCTGCAAGGCAGCTTGCATCCCTGGTGAGGCGAAGAGGAAGCAGGGCACCAAGGGAAGGAGACTTGCCCACTGTCCTGCCGTGGAGGGTGACAGAACCTCATGCTCCTGGTTTAACCACCTCCACGTTTGGTGCTGAACAGCTGAGAGAAGGGATTTGTTGGGGAAGTTGCTCCTCGAGTGCTGCTGAAGTCTGGCAGACCTTGCTGGGGATTACATGGCTGTGGTCTCCATCCTGCAGCAGTTTGCTCGCCTGTGAGCAGAGTCCTGTTCTTTTTCCCATCCCGCGTGGAAGAGAGCCCTGTGCCACCTGCGGTACCTCCTTCGTGGAGGGGAGGATATGCTGGGTCTGGTCGTCATCCGCCGCTGCTGTACCTGGATGTCCTTTCTGTGTGGTATGGAGGGACCCGGCCCTGCGGTCAGCTCAGCAGCCCTCTCCTGGGATCGTGTGTACTCCCTGGAAGGGTAAAGGTAATGCCTGGATCTTTTTTCCAACTCCAAATGGAGGCAGAACCTTGAGGAGCAAAGTAGCCAAGTGTCCCGTGGTCTTGGGAAAAGTGCATTCTGCTCTCAGGTCCCACAGGTCCGTGGCTGCGCAAGCAGCACGTCATTCAGCTGTGCTCCTCTGCCTTGCCAGCTGCTCCTGATTTGCCTGTGTAGTGTGATTTACCGTTCCCTTTCTTTGCCGGTTCCTCGCTGATGATTCCAGCCTGAGTTGCTATGGTGACTTTATTGCAAAGGTGCGAGTCCTCCGGCCCCGCGTGCTGCGGTACTGACTGCTCCTTCCCACCGCGCCACAGCAGAGGGGCGAGCAGGGCTGCTGTGACAGCAGCATCTGATCGCAGAAAGACCTGCTGGCAGCGATGGAGAGACAGCAGTGGGTGTTACCGCTTTTTTTGTGAATGAAATGATGCATTGCAGTCATAATTTTGGGAGTCTCAGGTCCTGTCCTCACCCCCTCCCAGGGTTTGGTGTCTGTTTGGGGAGAAAATGGGTGACAGCAGACGTCACCCGGGGCCGAGGATGGTGTGGGCGAGGAAGAGGAGGAAGCCAGCAGCACGTTTGTTCTCGTTCTGCTGGCAGAAGGGAAAGGGCAGTGCCTGAGGTCTTTGCTGATGGGAAGTTAATATTAAGATGAAGTTCCAGCCTAGCTGGGGCTGAGTGATGAAAAACCAGCCTTGACTTTTGGAGAGCTCAAGCGGCGTGTCCTGCAGCCTGGGTCAGCCAGGAGCCCCCGCTGCCAGCTGGAGGGGGCTCTGCCTGCCGTGGCTGGAGGTGGGCTCGAGGTCGGTGACTAAACTCCCCTGCCTTTATCCTCGTCCCTTCAGGGCAGGACTGGGATGTGTGAAGGAGAGCTGGTTTGGCCTGCCGTGCAGCAGCCCTCGCGCGACTGCAGTCTCTGGCTTTCCATCCCCATCCACCCGAAATCTTGCCTGGGCAGCGGCGGTGCGACCTTGTGGACAGGGCTCGTTCTAGGCGAGTGGAAGTGGTCTGGGATAAGCCAGCAGCATGTGAGCTTCGGCCAGGTGGAACGAACGTGAATGTGGCTTTAGTGTGGTGATGCTGGCGGCTGATCGCTCGACTCGGTGACGAGGGCTGCCCTCTGCACCAGACTCGCTGCTTTGGGGGCAGAGCTGGCTCCCGGGGAGGGGCTTTCCCCTCTTCCTGAACTTAACGGCCTCTTTGCTATAAAAAATGTGCACGGCCCCTCAAGTGCCCTTATCGCACACAGCCTGCATCCGAGCGTTCCTTCGTTACCCCTTCCCTGAAGCGATACAGGAACTCTAAGAGTTGGTAGCCGTGGGTGGTGGCCACTGGGGGAAGCTTGCTTGTCCGACTGCTGGCAAAGCACAAGCACTGTCTCTGGCTCGCAGGGGTTTAAATTTGATTCAGAGCCTGGGATCTCTCATCTAGATTTGTAAGCTGAGGTCGGACCTTTCTAGGGTGACTTTTCTAAGTAAAAATTTAGATTAAAAAATGATCAGTGTGAAGCGGTAAGAGCTGTTCTCTTCCCTTTGAGAGCTGGGGATTGAAAGCTGATGAATCCCATGTTTGATTTAAGGCAAGTTGGGGTGATTCTGTGACCAGGGTCTTTGGTGGCGAGCTGATGACAGTCTGTTCCCAGGCTCTGGGAAGGAGTAGCTCGTTGCCAGAGGGAGTATTTGAGCCCTTTCTTTCCCTGCATGGGTGGGATTTGTGGCTGGGGAAGTGCAGGCTGCTTTTGTCTTGCTCTCCTCTGACGCATCAGGTATCGGCCATAGCCAGCAGTGCAGAATAAGAATAAGCTGAACTTTCTGGTGGGGAAATTCCTTGGTGCGAGCAAAGGCAAACCGGGGTTGAGGCATGGTTGCTTCAGCAGCGGTGAGAAACTCCTTGTGAGGGACTGCTGGTTTGTTCCAGGCTCGCCCTGGGCAGCTGCTCGGGAGGCAGAGGTGAAGGGACCTGTCGTCTCCGGCAGCCTTGCGAGAGCGTGGCCGGGCTGGCTGGTGGGGATGCGGTGGGTGAAGCTCTGCCTGTTCCTGTTTATACAGGGAATGTTTTGGATACCGTCACAGAGACGCTTGTTTGACTGCAAGTTTATGGAGACTCACGCTAAATTTAGCACTTATCGGGAGGAGAAACAGGCTTGCCCTTTTCCAGATTTGGAAGAGAACCTAGCAGCTCTCTTCATTTTGAGATCAAATCACAGGTCCAGCATCTTTCCACACTGGCTGAGGCACGGCCTGTATCCTCTGGGCAAAGCAAGAGCCAAGGGATCGTTAACTGCCCAGGGCTCACAGGAATTTCAGGAGTGCCGGAGGGGTGGCTTGGGTATGTCTTGGGTCTTCAGAGCTTCCATGGGGCTCCTGGAGGGTTTGGGGCATGACTGGGAGGAGCTCCTGTGATCAGGTTGGAGCAATTTAGGAAGCAGAAAGGTGTTACTCGCTGTAGCAGTGCTCCTGAGCTGCTTGGGGCAGGGCAGAGCAGTATTCCTCAAAGTAACTGAAGCAAACGCACATCTCCTTTACATTGCACCGAAGCAGGTGCGCCTGTGGTGCCGCTTGTGGCTGTGTGGTGGATGGGAGCACTGGCTTCTGAAATAGCTTACCTTTGCTCTCGGAGCCTCCTTGCCTGCTTTCTCCTTCTTGTTCACCTGGGAGCTTCGATTCAGATTTAGGGAAATCCACTTATGTTTTGGAGCTGTAGAGGATCAGGAGGTGGGCTTTGTCCTGGCAGAGTAGTATGTATTACGCGTCCAGTGTTTTCTTCCCGAGTTCCATGGTCTCCTTGCATTTGCCTTTAGCTGGCAGGAAAAGGCTTGCTTTCTGGGTACAAATGTGCCATGTCACAACGTTGGGAAATAGTAAAAACTGCAAAACTTGTTTTGAATATTCAAGGGGGTGCGTGAAAGAAGCTTTGGCTGTGTCTGTAATTCAGTAACTAATAACGTGAGAAATCATCAATAGGAAAAATTAGTGAAGTTGAAACCAGAATAGAACTGGAGCAACCAGAGCAGTTGAGGTTGGAGGGATTTTCAAGGGAAGCAAGTGTGTGATGGATCTCTGGGCTCGTCCTGGCACGATTTGAAGGCTCTGCAGTCACCTCTGGCTCGCTTACGGCTCTTCTGCTTTCTCTTTCGCAGGAATGGGGTGAATGTCGAAGGAGCAACACACAAGCAAGTGGTGGACCTGATTCGCGCAGGAGAGAAGGAGTTAATTCTGACAGTGTTGTCCGTGCCTCCCCACGAGGCAGATAATCTCGATCCAAGCGATGACTCTTTGGGGCAGTCATTCTATGACTACACGGAAAAACAAGCTGTGCCCATCTCCATCCCCACGTACAAGCATGTGGAGCAAAACAGCGAGAAGTTTGTGGTTAGTATAATCTTGGACAGTGTTTTCTGGAAACAGGATGCATCCACACCCAGAACGGACGCGCTTCTTGCTGTTAGTGACAAGTTAGCTCTCTGTCTTCAGGATGGAGGCATGCTAATTTATTACTGGTTTTGACACCGTCTTATTTAGGCTTGCCCATCTTCACTCTTATTGCACTTGGTTATTCTTTTGCAGCTATTTCCTATGTGCTGTGAAGCTTTTTATTAATGTATCTGGAATAGCTTGATCTCTTGTGAAGATTAAGTAGGAAGCTATTATTTTGTTCGTATAAGCTTTCATATTTGTATCTCCTGTTTTACACCAAGTGTTAAGGACATCTGTGATAGATGTAAAAGCAAAGGGAACAGATGTCTTGAAGCATAACTTCCCATCTCCAGAATTTCTTTTCCCTTTAGGGAGTGTCGTGGGAAATAGCTGTAAAACGTCTTTCCTTTGGGTTCCCTGCCTCTTTTCTCACGTTTACTGGGGAGGCTGGCAGTCACTTTCCTAGACAGGGTGATCTGTCCTCTAAGTACCTGACACGAGTGCATCCTCCTGAGGCTTAAGGTCAATACTGGCTCACCAGGGATGAGGCTGACTGCGGCTGGTAAGGAAACGTTTGGAGAGAGACCCAGAATGGGCTGAACAAAGACATTCATCTGCAGAACTGCTCCTTCTTGCAGCATTTGGGGTGTACTTAACCTCCTCAATCAGACGGGCCTTGCTTAGCTCTTCTGCTTCCTTGCCTGGCTGCATGGTGCTCAGCAAACGGTCTCAATGGCCCTGTCCTCCAGCACCCTGCGTCTCGCTGCTGGCTGCCTGCTCCGGGAGCACGCCTGGGGTCCGAGCTGCGGCGAGGGTCGGCAGAGCCTGCGGCCAAAGCCCAGCTGGCTCTGGGTTTCAGTCAGCGACTGGTAGAGATGGAAGGCTGCCACAAGCACAGTATTCTTCCCCTGCAAATAGCTGCTTGTTGTTAGGAGTGCAGTCCTACCCATGTCCAGATCATGTGTTTCTTCTTCTCGGTGTGCTGTCTCCGTTGTTGCAGGGCCAGGGAACTGTGTGGCCGCTGGTGGGGGTGGAAGATGAGGTGGAGGGACTTGGGATGAGATGGGGAGTATCAGGCGTTCTAGTTACACCGCTGCTTTGACTCGTGGCTGGAAGGTGTGTGCCGTATGCTGGCTCCCTTCACCCTCCCAGACTGGGAGGTAGGTTTGGCTGGAGCAGTCGCCCTCGGGATGTGGTTGTGCTGTAGTGCGAAATGCCGGGAGACAGATGACAAACTGGCTCATCACTTTTTCCTCTCCTGGATGAGGATGGAGGCATTTTCCCAAGGAAGACCTAAGCCAGTATCAGTGTTGCAGAAGCAGCGTGTGTGTGTGAGAGAAGAAGGATGGAGAGGGTTCAGGAACGCTCAGCTTGCCGGAAGAGTCAGGCTCCTGTGCAAAGTGTGTGACTTCAACATGTCCCTGAAGGGGACAGATGGGATCCTTGCGGATCCACAGCCTCCTGGGGAGTGTGTGCTTTCCCTGTGCCCTGCTCTCCCAGCCCCAGCAGGAATCCTGTTGGGTAAGGTGTGCTGTGTGGAGCAGGAGAAAAAGGGGCCTAGAAAACAGAGGTTCTTCAAGAAGCGCCGTGCAGGGAGGGGGCCAAAGGGAGCCA
The DNA here is from genome assembly GCF_017639655.2 of Falco naumanni. Classification (NCBI taxonomy): domain Eukaryota; kingdom Metazoa; phylum Chordata; class Aves; order Falconiformes; family Falconidae; genus Falco; species Falco naumanni. The sequence goes on from NC_054073.1 coordinate 2,082,226, forward strand.
CCTCTCTAGACTGACAGTAGGTGCTGCTGTTTGGATCCAGCCCCAGCCTGGCACCGTCTCTTGAGGTGATGCCAGAAGGGCTGAATGCACGCTTTTTAAGGAAGAAGCTGGGGTTTTGTTGGAGCGCTTTCGCCTTGTGAAGGCTGTCAGGCGGGTACCTGGAGCGCAGGTGTGGAGGGTGAGCGAGGTGGGGCTGCTCCGGACCCTCGTCTGGGGAGAGGTTGGGGTTTTGAATTTCCTAAACGCTGCTGAAGCCACCCTCGATGCATCATTGGCACATGCCTCCTGCCGGACTGCACCCCGGCACTCTGCCAGCCCTTCGGCTTTGGGAGCGCGGCGGCGGGTGATGCTCCTCAAGAGGAAAGGTTGCGGTTGCAAGCCTTCCCTTGTGCAACATGAAAAAGCATGAACCTGCTCTCTTCCCCGCTGCATCCCTTTCCTCGTGTGAAGCCAATTAAGGTAACGCTGCTGTTTGGGACCTCCTTATCACTGAGGGCATATTAGCAGTGCCTAGATAAGAGCTTGTTTTAACTTGCCTGCGAGAGTGAGCAGATTGGCTTAAAAACGGAGGCAGCTCATTAATGAATGGGAAGGGAATTCCCTGAAGAGCATCGCAGTGCTGAGAAGTGTCCTGTGACTGTAACTCTGCTCCAGGTTTTCCCCTATTTGGGACAAGAGTTCTCTTTTCTTAGTGGTGTCCGGAGTGAAACTGGAAGAGTGCATGTGTAGCAAAGAGACTAGTTAACATGGGGTGATCCTAACAAGCCTCGTGCTGCCTCTCTCCTGGGATCTGCCCCATGGTTGGTGCCTGACGGCTGCTAGGGGCTGTCCCCAAACACGAGCCTCCTGCTCTCTGTGCCTCTCAGCAGAAGTAGCTGTGAACGTGAATCCAGAGCTCTGGGGCTTTGGCTGCGACATGAGGCTCAATTCTGCAACGGGCTGGAAATTCAGCAGTAGCATCAAGCACACCTGGAAGGTGATGAGGCTCTTGTCACTGCAAACAACTGATGCAGTCAGCGTGGTATTGCTGTGGCATCAGTCCAGTGGTGGCTTGGTGCATCTTGGGGACCTCCCGTGTGCAGGATGTGATCCAGGTGAATGCCATGACGGCTGCGCTGGGGCTCAGGACCTTTTGTAAAGGGTTTGGATGTGTTTCCCCTCCTTTTGGAGTGTAAGGAGCTTGGAACTCATGCCAGTCCTGCTGCTGTCGGATGGAGGTGGTAGCTGGGACATCCCCCAGCTCCAGCGGTAAGCAGTGGCATATTTAGCTATTCTATACTGGTTTCTCATTCTAGCTCAAACCCTCCTAATTTGTCTTGCACTACATGGGTCTGGGAAGGCAAAGCTGTGCCAGTTTGGATTTGGTTTTTCTCACCCCAGTGACCCTCTTCTTCCTCCCTGCAGGTCTACAATGTTTACATGGCGGGCCGCCAGCTCTGCTCGAAGCGGTACCGGGAGTTTGCCATCCTGCACCAGAACCTAAAACGGGAATTTGCCAACTTCACTTTTCCGCGTCTCCCGGGGAAGTGGCCATTCTCTTTGTCGGAGCAGCAGCTGGACGCCCGACGGCGAGGGCTGGAGGAGTACCTGGAGAAAGGTACTCAGCTGGGAGCTGGATGCTGCCTTCCTTGCAAGCAGGGAAGAAGATCCTCAGGGCACATCCTTCCATGGGTGGTCCAGAACTTCATGGGCATTTGTTTACCTGGGAGGGAAAGAAGCTCATTTGTAGCTGGATCAGATTTTATGGCTGAAGTGGTGAGAGGGAGCTTAGACTTGCCATAGCTTAACGATGCGTGTGTTACTGGCTTGCAGTGCACTTCCAACAACAAAATGTGTAATTAGGTTTTTAACGCACAACAAGCTTTTATTTATAGTGTTGTATGGCTCACCAGTGATCTTGGAGATGAGGGAACACGGGGAGGAGGAAGATGAGGGAAGCTCTGGAGCAGGGAGAACATCATGTTTGAGGCTGTTCTCGTCAGGGGAGCTCAGCTCAACCTGAGCTTGCTCACAGCTGAACGTTTTGGTCCTTTTCAATCACAATCGTAACGCCTGCAGCAGGACTTTCCTTTCGGTTGAGATCCCGTGATGGGAAAGGGGATGCAAAACCTTACCTCTGCATCAGGGTGCCTGGCTAAAAGATCTGGCCCCATGTTTTGCAGTGAAGAGGCTGTAGATGGGGCTTGGGGAGCACTGACCCCTCGTCCTCTGATGCTGTGTATTTTCTTAATTGCCTGGAAGCAGCTCCATTAGTTTGTGTGAGCTTAACGGCCTCTCCCCTTGCCCAGCACCTGGGAGTGAAGCTGCCTCTTCCCATAAGATGGATGTGGGTCAGGTTTTCCCCACCCCACTGACATCTCGGTGCTGCCTTGCCCAGTTTGTTCATCTTCACCCTCGGTTACCAGCTGGCTGGAGGAAGGGGCAGACTGTCTGCATCCTAGAGGCAACACGATAACAGTTCAGGTCCATGTTATTGGCTGAACTTGGCCTAAATTCCCAAACACTTTCAATCTTTCTGGAATAACTTTTTTTTTTTTTTAGAGGCAAAAATACTATTTATGAAATTCTTGCCCACTTTTAAGTATAGTCTAAACCTCCTGCTGGCTGTGTGCCTGGGGCCTGGATTTCACCCACAGGGAATATCTCAGCGAGTTACTCAACACTGCTGTTCGCTTGCTGTTGTCGGGGATTCAGGCTGGATCAGTCTCCATGCCAGGACACCTGACACAGCCCGGAGAGCACTTGCTTTGAGAAGCTTTTTCTGGGCTGGAGATAGCGCCCTTGTTTCACGCCACTCGCAGAACAGACAGTTGTTATTTCCATGTCGCCTTTGGGCCGGTCCTGGGAGGGGAGGGCTCCCCCTTCCCCAGGCACCCCCCTAACCTGCACTCTCTGTCCTGTAGTGTGTTCGATACGTGTCATTGGGGAGAGCGACATCATGCAAGAGTTCCTGTCGGAGTCGGACGAGGTAGGCACGTAGGCGACGGCACTGAAGCTCTGGCGTGACCTTCCCTGTTACAGAGGCTGTAAATGCTTGGTAAAACTGGATCAGAGAGCAGAGACACTCCCTGCCAAAGCCTTGCTTGGTTGAATAGAAAATGGTGGCAAAAAATCAAGGCTGCAGTCTGCTGTCTGTTATTGCGCTGTTATTATGGGAAACTTTTCCCCATAGCAGCAGCTACGAGCAGCTTTGCTGCTGCTCTCAGAGGTGTGCACAGAGCAGAACCAGCCATGAGGCCACACTGCGTACCCTGGCGCTCTGGCCAGGGGAGACCCAGCAAGGCACCCATGTTCACTGACCGTCCTGCTGTTTTCTCTGCTGGTGGCAGCCCTGGTAGCTTTGCATTTGTGAGCTGTTTGTATCTGTCAGCCTTTAACCAGAAAGGCAACGGGCGCTCTGAACACCGGCCTGTTCAGCGTGCTTCTTCCCCAGATTGGAGCTGCAGGCAGCATCAGCGAGTTTCTGGTTGCCATTCAGCTGCTCTTCTTTTGCCAACCTTTCTGTGGTTCATGAAGTTGCCCTGTCACGGAGCTTTCTCTTGCTCTTCACTGGCAAACCCGTGAATGGAAAATCCTCCCCTATCGTGGTCTGAAGCAGTTTGCTCAGCTTCCTGTCTCGGAGCAGAGCTCACATCTTCCTCCTTTCAGAATTTCTCTGGTGCAGACCGGAGCAGGATTCTTGAAGCTTGCAGAGCAGCAGGTGGTTAGAAGTGACCATGTTAATTAGCAAGTGTGAAGCAATAAACAGCCCGCAGAGCTTGGGGCTCGGTTTGTGTGAGGCTGATTTCTGTCTTCTCTCCCTCCCTCTTTCAGAATTACAATGGCATCTCAGATGTGGAGCTCCGAGTAGCACTACCAGATATAACAACAGTGACAGTAAGAGTCAAAAAGAACAGCACTACAGACCAGGTGTACCAGGTGAGCTGCTGCTTCTTTTGCTTTTTTTTTTTGCCTTGACTGGAAGATTTAACATGATACAGACATCATCCACGACCCTGTGGGCGCCCGCTTGCTTCTCTCTTTTCCTCTCGAGCGCAGCTGGGCATAAGGGACGCTGTTTTGCTGTAGCAGGGAGGGCAGGGATGCTGCGAAACTCTAACCTTATGCCGTGCTGAAGCAGCGCTTTCACTGGCAGGTTTGGCTGCAAGGACGGAGTCCTCGCTGAATTAATTTTCACTGATAATATCTTCAAGCTGGTGGCTGGCTCTAAGCGCTGGGCAGATTGTGTGTTACGGCTCGCAGTGGCTGCAGCGGAGGGGTTGGATCCAAGAGCTGCCAGCAGCCAACACACGAGCCTGTGGCTGCGTGGCAGGACAACAAGTTGGATATTAAGGGCAGCGCCGGGTTACAGGTTTGCAGGTGGCTGGAGGCCCTCTGCTTTCAGTGGAAAACTAAGGAGAACTGACTTCAACCAGCACTGCAAGAGGAAAGTGGAAGCTGTCAGTGGATTAGGGGGAATAAGATGGTGCAGGGGAGACTCTTTTCGAAAGGAGAACTAAAAATGTTGCTGCAGGCGAGGGAGACAGTGTTGCGAAAGAGCAGGCTCTCGGGGGCTTGAGATCCGCGCGGCAGGATCCCGCGGGTAGATGGGATTGGCAGCACAGGGTGCGTTTGGGACACAGCCTATTGAATTTCACTTCGCCGCCGCCGAGGTCTGTGAGTTTTGACTGTGGTACTAGCGTGCAGGACTGAACTGTTGTTGGAGAAAACTCCCGGGGGGGTGTGCACGCCTCTTCTATTAGGAGCTGAAGCTGGCGGCATCAGAAGAAAAATGACCTAATTGTCAGCCGTGGTGGCACTTCAAATCTAGATCAGTTTACAGGAAGGTGAAAGCAGGACAATCTAAGCCCTTGCTTAAGAAAACGTCTGGTTTTACTGGAAGAGTAAAATTCAGGGTTTCCGTGGTGACTAACACCTCGGGAATACTTGGGAATAATCTGTATGAAGCTGGCTTTGCCCCAGAGAGGGATGGACAGCTGCTGGCTCCTGTTTCACTCACCCCTTTTTCCCCTTCTTTAGGCTGTGGCTGCGAAAGTTGGAATGGACAGTATTACCGCAAACTACTTCGCCTTGTTTGAAGTGATCAATCACTCCTTTGGTGAGTCTTCTAATCCCCTCGGTGCTGACGAGCAACCGAGGAGAAAGCTCTGCAGCGCTCGCAGGGCGCGGTGGCGCTCTCATTTAGGTCTTATCTCGACTCGCAGAATCAGGAGCCCCGGGAGGAACGGGGCAGGCACAGCAGGCTCTGATAATGAGGAGCCCTCCAAGTTTGATGGCTTTTTTTGCTGCTGCTTGACTTTCCCTTTCTTAAGCAGTTCAAGGAGACGAGCTTTTTGTTAAACTGAGAGATGCGTTTTACTTTAGTTCAAAGGGTCCGGCGAGCTTAGAAAAAGCAGGCAGCGTCACTGCAACGCGGCAGTTTCTGGAGAGGGGGGCAGCGGCTCGGGACGGAGCGAAGGTGCTGGGGAGCAGACTGAGGGCACCCTCGGTCTGTATGCACGTGGGTGTGGGGCAATATCCAGGTCCAGGGTGGCTGTGTGCTGCGAGCTGCATCTTAGCACTTCATCTCTCCTTCCGTGGTTAAATCCTAATGGCATTTGAGGCTTGACTGTGGGATTCTGGGCAGTCATTTCAGCACTTCAGTAATTGCCATCCTTCCAGCCTAGTGCATGCTGGGGTCTCCTGGCTGCTGTTCAGGTCCCTGGCCACAGCAATCTCTGATTTTTGCCCGGGTTCACTGAAGCTGTAGAGAGACCAAAATGTCGTGGCCACACCACAAAATGGGTGTAGTGGTTGGTTCATGGTTTGTATTTTTTCCCCTGTGCTGGGTTTTACGCCAAGTGTATTTCTCATTCCCAGCTGGGTACCTTCATCTCTGGATTGTCGTCTGTATGCCTCAAACTCGTCCTGTTGTTAGGGCAAACTGTGTCTTGTAGGAAGAGATTTCCTCAGGCTGTTCCTTGTCCTCGCAAGATTCTGGCTGAACAGCTGGGGCAAATTTTAGCTACTTAAAGCCCTCCTAAAGTGACTCATCTCACAGAACAGGCTAGGTTTGCATTCAGATGCTGACTCTGGGGCAGCTGCTATCACCGGTCTCCTATAAAACTGTTGGCATCGCAGAACTGCCTCTGCGACAGGGTCTGTGGTCGCTTTTTGAGGGTTACCAGGTGCTGGTGTGTCGGAGCAGAGAGGGAAGAGCAGGACTGGAGGGTTGACGTGCCCTGAGATTGCTGAGGCCGAGCAGGGCTGTGCAGGGAGCCTCGAGCAGGGAATACCTGCTCTGGGAGATGGGACGCTGCAGTGTGCTGGCACAGTCTCACGCAGGAGCTTTTATGGTGCCAGACTCTTAACTGGAGCTATTAATTCCTCGTTCCTGTGAGTGCCACACTTCTCAAGCTGCGCTGGAAAGTAAAAGCTCCAGTTAACCTTTATGGCTTACGCTTTCTGGGCGTTCGCTGTGAATGTTTATTCCTGTCTGGATACACTCCACTTAATTTCTCTGGAAACTCTAAGCTCCATCTGCAGTGAGATGGTGACCATATCCCTACCTGATGAAGGAAACATGCTGGCACTCGCCTTTTTTGTCCCTCATAGCTGGGTAAAGCAGATTTGAACACCGTCGATGTCTTGGCAGGGTCTCACTGGTGGCCCAGCTGCTGCGGCTTGGCTGAGCAATGCGGCAGGTTTTGTCTGGGCACTGGTGGCAGCATGCCAGCACAGAGGGGACCTTCTCCAGCCCCCCCCCCACTGTGAGGACAGCGCATAGATCCGGGACACTGTGATCCTAAGGCCTTGGGCAGGGTGGACCTCCCCGTGCACAGCCGGGGATGAGGTCAGGCTGTTGTGCTGATCCTGGAGAGCCGCGCTGAGCTGTCCGACAGCCGAGGGTTCAGTCGCACACAGATTCCTGCCTGGGCGCTAGAGGCGATTGCAAGGGACAGGTGTGGTCTGACGCTGTGGGAGCAGGTATTGGGAAAAAGCTGGATTTGGTCAGGGAGGGTAGGAAGGGGCCTTGGAGCAGAGCTGGGGTCCTGATCCCAGCTGGCTGAGCTAAAGGGCATCGCCGACGTTGCTCTGTACGGCAGCCAGGCTCCAGCCACAGATGCTGATGCCGTGCGGCGGTGCGCTAACCTCATGTCCTGTGCTTTTTCCAGTGCGCAAACTGGCACCCAACGAATTCCCCCACAAGCTCTACGTGCAGAACTACACCTCGGCAGTGCCGGGAACGTGCCTGACCATCCGAAAATGGCTCTTCACTACAGAGGAGGAGGTTCTTCTCAATGACAACGACCTGGCAGTCACCTACTTCTTCCATCAGGTAGGTGCCCAGGAGCTGAAGACCTTTAAGATCATAGAGTCCAACCTTAAGCCAAGCCCACCAATTTTTAACTGGACTTAAAGTGCCCAGCTCCTAGAACTACTGCAGACACCGCTGTCCTTTGGTGTTCTGGCAACAGAGCGTGAAATTGAGGGCCAGTCGTGCTTGGGTGACTTCAAGGAGTAGCATTCTGTGGCTGGATGAATTGGCAGTGCTGTGGTGAACTTGTGGCCAAGTTGCAACCGGACTGGGAGGCAGGACTCCTGCTGTCATCATTGTGAGAAGCTGCCTTCCCAGAGCCAGGTGAAAGGATCACGGCAGGCTGCACTCCTTGGGTCAGCTATGTTTTCCTCAATTCCATGTGTAAGTCCATGAAGATGGGGAGCAGACTTGTCCCTGTTCACCCTAAGGAGATGGGACGTTTTGGCCCGTGATTTGACTTTATGCAGATTCTCTGGGATGAATTGAGTCCAGGAAGAGCCACGGTCTCCCATTACCTGTATAAAGCCAGGCGAGGATGACCAGCTCAGAGGCAGATATCTGCAGAGTTCAGTAAGATGAATCTTGCTCTGTCTCAAACCCAGCGCACTCTGAACCGAGCCTGTACTGGCCTCTGGTACAAATGAAAATAAAAATAGTAGTTGTCAAATTCTTTGATTGCCAAGACTGGATCTTTACTGACCAGCAGCTTTACAAGCTGCTTTGTGCCAAGGGCAAGAGCCCTTGCTGGGGTGTGCAGCTGAGGAGCAAAAGGAAGGGGCTGTGTACCTCCTCAGCCCTGAAGGAAAAACACATTTTCATGCCGGCGCTCCAGCAGCACAGTGGGTAAAAGCCAGCACTGCTCTGCTGCAGGCAGCCGTGCCTGTGACTGGAGCGGAAGGGTTGTACCGACCTGTCCTTGCCTGAGCCTGAAGGCAGAAGCAGGATTCCAGGTACCAGCATTTCCAGATCCATACTCCTCTGCCAGGGGACATTCTTCCAGAGTCTGCCTAGACGCTTAAGCATCTGTATGCTCCCCAGGGCGGTCAGAGGCTCGTGGCAGGAGTCAGCAGCGAGTGTGAAGAACCACCTCTTTGAGCCTCTCCATCCCTCTGCCTCTCTGGGGACACTGGTCACCTTCTGGGGCTGTGAATTTGGGTGGCTGTTCAAAGCAGCCTCAGGGCCAGCCGGGGCCAGCGCAGCGCTGTGACTCAGTGAAGAGCTCTCTAGTCTGACCTCCTGGGTTTCCTTTCCCTTTTTCTCTTTAGGCTGTTGATGATGTCAAGAAAGGCTACATCAAAGCAGAGGAGAAGTCCTACCAGTTACAGAAGCTGTGTGAGCAGAGAAAGATGGTCATGGTGAGTTACCCTACCTGTCCTGTTGGCTTTCCTTCCTGTTTGGAATGCTGTGTCTGGAAAGGAGGTGCTGGCACAGGCTGCCCAGGGAGGCTGCGGATGCTCCGTCCCTGGAGGTGTTCAAGGCTGGGTTGGATGGGGCTTGGAGCAACCTGGTCTGGTGGACGGTGTCCCTGCCCACGGCAGGGGGTTGGATTAATGGCCTTCAAAGGTCCCTTCCAACCCAAACCCTCCTGTGCGCACAGCCTTGAAAAACACATCTGTCTTTCTTGGAAAGCAGTAACCTTGGAGAGCCATGAGGTGTGGGCTTAGTGCAGGAGGGATTGGCAGGGCGTGAAACACGCAGGAATGCCAGGCGCAGGGCTGGGGCGTGCCCGAGGGTCGGCCGCTGCATGAACCAAAACCACCCCATGTGCCTGGCGCATTTGAACGGCGGCTCGTCCTTGGCAGGATCACCCATTGACTCTGCTCCAAACGAGGCAGCGATAAAACCTTGTGGGTTATTGCTGGTGTTGAAAGGTGAGGTGCTTAACATGTGGTGTAGCAATCCTTCACCTGCAGCCCTTCGGGGACGGCTCTTTCTCCCTAGTAATTGGGAGGCAAAGGTCTCTTTCTGCTCCAGACTGCCTCCGAGGTGGTGGTGCTGGGCTGGCCGAGGGAGCGGTGGGTCCTGGCCCGCTCGTAATGTGAGTTGCTGCCCTCTCGGTGCCTTAGTTTCTGGGGTGTTTTGTCCAGCAGAAGTCTTCGCAGATGGCAAATCCTGTGCCAGAGCTCCATGTCTGGTCAGGGATTTTCTGCCTCTTACCGCTCTGCCCAGCGAATGCTTGGGGGGTTGGTGTGACTCGATGAGCCTGCCTGGCCTGGACCTGGGGGAGCGAAGGGGATACCCTGAGATCATCTGCCTGACGCAAGCTTGGCTTGAAGATCAAACAGCAGAAGATTCTGACTTGTAAATAACTTTCTGGCTTGCTCGGGGCTGCTGGTACGGAATGAATGCAGGCTGCCCTTTCCCTGACTCGCTGCACCCCGCCTGCCTTCTTGTGGCCAGCTTGGCTGCTGTCGAAGAGCAGGGGCCTTGGCATTCCCTTCTCCAGCCTGGCTGGTTTGGTTGGACCTCCTCAAAGCCTGTGTGGCTGCAGTAGCTCTTGGAGGTCCCTGCTGGGGGACTACCTTGGGGTGGACACCAGAAGGGTCGCTTGAAATGCTAAGCCAAGAAGGTTAATTATCAACTCATGGTAAAGATCAGTAAATAGACGCTTCCTTCTGTGGGTTCTCTCATCGCTCTTTTGTTTCTGCTCACCTTGCTGGCTTTCTAATGACCAAAGAAAGATCTGAAGCTTTGGAAATGATATATCACAGCGTGTGTGTGTGTATATATATATATATATATATATATATATACACACACACACATATACACAGACAGACATACACCAGGTGTAGTAGGGCCCTGGTCTGGCAGGAGGTCAAGAAGATGATGTCTGTGTCCCAAAGAGCCTGTGAAGTCAAAGTACTTCATCCTCTACATCGCCCCATGTTATTAAGGGTCCTGCCTGGAGCACCACACTTGAGAATTTGACGTCTTCCTCTGGTCTGGATGTGGCTTGTTCCGTGGTTAAAGAGTCACTCCAGGCTTTGTTGTAGTTCTGCCCTGCGTAAACCTTTCTCACGTAATGAGAGGTTGCAGGGCTCTGGAGTACCAGCCCTTGGAGAAGCTGCTGGCTTCTTCCATGTCCAGACCTGTGACCCCAAGTGGCCGGCGCTTCTCCGGTGTTCTCGCAGCCCTGCTTTGTCGGGGCGACACTCGGGAGGAAAGGAAGAGCCAAAATACCTCTTTGGACCTTTCGTGAGCTGTAGCACTTGCATCGAAGGACTCAGAAAGCCAGATCCCACGTCTGCCCGGCAGGCCTCGTTGGTCTCGTTCAGCCTGTAGCGATCCGGAGGACGGCTCTAGTGAGGGTGCTCCGTCCCGGCGCTGCTTTAGCTGTTTGCTCAGATCATGCCCTTCCCAGGGCAGCGTGGTCGTGCTGGTCGGCGGCTCTGGCTGCACCAGCTCTCCCAGAAAGGGCTTTTGGCGTTCAAGGCCACAAGGAGCTCTGTGCACGTCTGGGCGGATCCGTGTTTTGGGGAGGGAGGTTGAGCAGCTGGAGGGGTCTCCTTCCATCCCCTAGCCCAGTGCTGCTGCCGGGGGGGGGGGTGGGGGGTGGTTTCCTTTGGGGAGGGGATCCAGCCTCCCTGGGCTGGGGCAAAGCCAGGGATTTCCAGGGGGACAATTAGTGCTGCGGGGTGTGAGCAGCAGGACGCAGGGCTCCCCTTCCTTCCCTCTGGGCAGGCTAACGCCCGCGGCTTTCTCTCCGCAGTATTTAAACATGTTACGGACGTGTGAGGGTTATAACGAGATCATCTTCCCCCATTGCTCCTGTGACTCCCGGCGGAAGGGGCATGTGATCACAGCCATCAGCATTAAGCACTTTAAACTCCACGCCTGCACGGAGGAGGGCCAGCTGGAGGTAAGGGGGCTTGTGCCTTGAGGTGTCGGGGAGCTGGGCTCAGCCCTTGGCCTCCCCCTCGGCTTTGCACCAGCACCGTGTCCCTGGAGCTCTGGGGCTCAGGGCTGCTGAGAGGCCTCCGAAGGGGTTTGGGCAGCGGCTGGGAGCGCAGGGGTTTACCTGGCTGCTCTGTGGGCCTTTCAAAGCTGCCTCCCCAGCCTGTCGCCGTCCCCGCAGCAAGGCCGTCGTCAGAGGCATCCTCGTCCCCCCTTTGTGCAGCTTCGCTTTTGCTGCCCCAGCTGCTGTAATCCTGCCCTTCCTGAGCTCTGGCCTCACCGGGGCTTTGTCTTCCTTCAGAACCAGGTAATAGCATTTGAATGGGACGAAATGCAGCGGTGGGACACGGACGAAGAGGGAATGGCGTTTTGTTTTGAATACGCACGAGGCGAGAAGAAACCCCGATGGGTTAAAATCTTCACCCCCTATGTAAGTACCCCCTGTTCTTCGCAGGTTCGCTCAGGAAAAGCCCAGAGCTTGCTGCTTCTCCTTCTAGAAGCTGGGGGAGCAGCACCCTGTGCTCCAGCTTCTTGGCCAGGAGGTGACAGGGGCCGGTGGCCACCAGGAGGAGTCCACGCTCGGGGCTGGGAGCCAGGGCGGCTCTGGGGCTGCTGCTCTCAGACGCCGCTTTCTCTTTGCAGTTCAACTACATGCACGAGTGCTTCGAACGGGTTTTCTGCGAGCTCAAGTGGAGGAAGGAGGTAAGAACCCGTAACTGCAGGGAAACGGCTTCACCTTTCACAGGAGGCTTTTAGTGGCAAGCGTTTCTGCTGGGTCCTTAGCAGCTTGTCCAGGGAGCGATGGGATGCTTAGAGCAGCGATACCGGGTCTCTGGGGAGCGTGGGGGGAGACCGGCTGGCTTTCAAAGGCCTGGGTTCTGTGGGGGGAGGGTGTTCCATGTCGCAGCTGGAGCAAAGGAGCTCCCTGTGCTGGGAGAACCTCGTGCAGGTGTGCCTGACCAGGATAACCAGGTCCCAGGCTGTGCGAGTGTGGCCAGTCGTTCCCCGGCATCTGTTCGTCCTCCGGAGAGATCCTGCAGGTTGCTGAATTATTCAGAAAGGGTTGTGAGAGCCTCCGGCGGAAAGCTGCTGAAAAGCACAGAGAGGTTGTGGGGTTGTTGGTTTTTTGGGTTTTTTTCTGAATCCCAGCCTGAGGTGCCTGCTCGGCCTTCTCCTGTCAAAGCTGCGCTTAGACCTGGCTCTGGGCCCCGGGCGGGGCGATGCATGGAGCCAGCCCGCCCTGCCTTCTTCATCCCTGCTGCTGCGCTTCCCCTGTCCTCTCCTCCCACTTGAGGGAGACGATTATCACCTTGTGTCCATCTGCTGCTCCTTGGGGTTGCCCCACATCTGTCATCCCCAGGGACTGCTCCCCTCAGCTTTGCTTGTGGGAAAGAGGGAGAGAGCAGCTAGAAAAGCTGCGTGCCGTCAGCTCGCTTGGCCGGCCCCGGGGTGCTTTGGCCAAGGTTCGCCCTGTGTGTGCTACTGAATCACCATCCCGTGTCTCTGCTGCCCCAGAGATGTTGCTCTCCCTTGTGGGGTCAGAGATAAGCAACCGTTGGAGGCTGGATCCTCTCTTGTTGCTCTTGATCTGATCAGTGCTGTTGGCGTCAGCCCTCCTCTCTGCTGATGGCTTGTCTCTGCCAGCTGACGGATTTGGGTACCTAAAACAGAGCTTAAACGCAGCAAGTCTGAAATGGTGATCCAGGAAAATCTGCCCTGCAGCTGCCTGGTTGTGGAGGCTTCTAAATGGGAACGGTGCCTCCCTCTTTCCCTACCTGGAAGCTTCCTACCAGCTGGGCACTGGCCCGGGGCAGGGGTGTTGGTGCTTATCCTCGGCGTGGCTGGGATCCAGGGTTGGCACCGTGCTGGGTGTGGGAGGCATGCTGGAGACATGCAGAGAGCGCAGTCTGGACCGCGGCAGCTGTGCTCACCGGAGGACGATAACAACAGGAGGGAGAAGTACAAGCCTGGAAGAGTTTTCCAGGAAATAAGAAAATGGGATTCTTGACTTGCCTTAGCTTGAGGGGTGGAAGCTGAATCTCCCATGAGTGACCAGGGATCTGCAGGCAGGCAGGGGCAAGGAGACCTCCTGGTGCTGGACTGTGCTCCGGAGTCCGCGGGGTCCCAGATCAGCCTGTTTTGTCTGGTGGGCGGTGGCGGGAGCAGTGGTCAGGAGCCCCTCCGGAGCCCAGACCGCTTTGTCCCAGCCCTGAGCCTCACAGGAGGGAGGCAGAGAGGCTCGATAGCGTGTGCTTACACAGTTTGGCGGTTCGGCTTCATAAAGCACCGAACGCTCCCCGTGCACCATGTGTGGAGCCAAGGAGCTTGGCTCTGGGGTTTGTGTCCCAGCTGGGGGTGACCTCTCTGTACCACCGAGCACCAAAGCCTTTGTGGCTCTTGCTACGTGAAGCAGAAGCTGCCCGAGTGGGTTGCCTGGCTTATTCTCTGAATCCCAGCTCCTCCATAGCTCCCCGTGTCCAACATCTGTGGAGCACCCTGGATCCCATCCCGATGCTCCAACACCAGCTGTTCAGTCTCCTCCCGTCCCCCCCAGCTCTGCTTTCTTATTTATACCCTTTTTTATTTTTTTCCCTTGTAAAGGTGGAGGAGGAAGCAACAGACAAGGATAACAAGAACTGCAGTAAAGACAATATGTGCAGCAAGGTAATTGGGCTGAAAACAAACAGCATCTGTGCTCTCTGAGCCAGCCTGGCTGCTCTGCTGCGGACGTAGTGTCCCTCCTGCTTCTCTGCTCCAGTTCCTGTTAGCGTAGGACAGTGTCCTTTCGTAGTGGCTTCTCCTTGGAGGGAACCCGCAAAGTAAAATACCCTACTGCTGCTTTTCGTGGGATAGAGATGGCTTTGCGCTTAAAGGCCTCTTTCCTGACGGTAGAAACACGTGGTCCCGACTTGCCTGTCTCCTGGACTCTGCCAATCTTTGGATGACCTGGAATGTGACGCTGCAGCTGATGGCTGAGCTCCGAGCCCTTCACCTCCCCGGAGGAGAGGGAAAGGGCGCAGTTGTAAAGGGGACAAACGCTTTGGCTCTGCACTTCTTTTAAAGGACGACAGACTTGATCCTGCAAGCTGCAGGCTAGTGGCGCGTGGTTTTTCTCTTTTGTTGTTCTGCAGGGGTGGAGCAAAGACCTTTAGAGATTGACAAATGCCGTTCGCAGCGCTGCTTTAACAGCAGGGAGCACAAACACTTGTGTTGTAGCACCTCGTAAACGCGCCTCTCTCCTCCTGCCGCTCTCTGCCTGGCCTTTTTCGCATTCAACCTGGACGGGATTTAAAGCTAAACACTTTAAATTGCTTCAAGATGCACCAGGAAGCATCCGTGAATGTCGCCTGCCCGTGTCTAGGATATCTTCTTGTAGGCTTTTATCCCAGCACCTTTGCCATAGCGTACGCGTGGAGGCGGCTTGCAGAGAGCCATCCAGCGCTGCGATGCCGGCACAGCGGTGTGTGCCGAGCGCCGCGGCCCCTGTGGATGCCTCTCTGCAAGCGTGAGGGCTCGTAGCGTCCTCCGCAGGGATGCGGGAGTGCCATTCGTTCCGCCACCCTGGACCCAGCACTTTGTCATACTCCCACTTCAAATAGTACTTCTTTGCTCAGGCGTCAGAAATAGCTGCGGGTTATTTAACTTGTGAGAGGGAAAGCGCAGTTGTGTGTAGCGGAGCTGAAAGTTGTTAACCCCAGCGGTACTGGTAGGTGCTTCTCTCGGGTAAGAGTTGTGTGGTGTTGGCTAGAAAGTGTTGGACATCAAAGAGGGCAGGAGCCCCCGTCTGACTGATCCGAAAGCTGTAGCAGGCGGTGTGGGATATGTCGCCTGTTCAGAAAAGAGCTGTGAAATGTGGGGGTGTGGGAGCCTGCCGCCCCGTGTGACACTTCCTCTGCCAAACAGATCCTGTGCGATAACGCTCCCCGCAATCGCGCCGGGGTAAACCCTTGAGACCTGAAACGCCGAGCGTGTGCTGCACGGGGCGTGTTTGAGGAGGAACAGGCAAAGGTTTTGTGTGCAGTCACGCATCTGTTCCTGTGTTGCCCCTTCAAACGTAAAAGTGGGTGTTTGATGTCTTCTCTACAAAGCCTGGAGACACCGAGAGGGATTCTCCCGTGCTGCTCGCAGGTGAACAGGGCGGCTCTGCAGAAACAAAGAGCCGCAGTTTGCTGTAGCCGCGCTGCGGCTCTGCTCCTCTTCGCCTTGCTCCAGGCGGGCCCGCGGGAAGGGACTGAGGATTGTCTGGCTCTGGAAGTTAAACAGCCTCGTTGAGCGGGAGAGCTGGTGGGTGAGTCAGGAGAGCTGGGGGCAGTGGAAGAGCTGTGCTCGGAGCTGCTGGCTCCCAGGGACTGTGTAAAACTTGTCCCTTGCTTAGCCCTGGCAGCAAGCGAACCAGTTTCCCTCCGGGGAGGAGGAGGAGGCGGCGGCAGTGGCGCTGGGGGCGGCAGACCTCCCTGGGAGGCTTTGCAATCCGCACAGCCACGCCAAGGAGCGAGCTGGGCACTGCGAGCCAGGCGCTGGGCTTTGCACCGTGCCCTCTGGACGCAGCAAAAGCCGCAAGGAACAGCCTCTGCCATCGCGTCCCCCCTGCCCGCCGCAGCCCCGGTGCCGACAGAGCCCCGGGAAGCGACGGGAGCCAAGCGGCAGCGGCCGCCGTGCCAGCCTGGCTCGCTGCGGGTTGCTCGGTTCTGCTTCCCGCCGGGGCCGGTGCTCCAGGGCTCGCGTGGCTCCCGGCGCTGGCTGAGCATCGCCTCTTCCCCGCAGCCCATGAGACGCCTCTTCCTGGGCCTGCAGTAACGGCTCTGGAAACGGAAACCAGGGCAATTGCTTTTCCTTCCTTCTTAAATCAGTTGTTCCTCAGTACTAAGCATCCCATTACTTCCCTGCCAGGGAAATAGATTTTTCTCACACTCAATTTATATGTGTCTGCATGATTCCGCTTGGCGTAAGGAGACGAGCCCTCGGCTGTGGCTCCGGGGTGGTGCCTCCCCCGGGCTGAGCTTTGTGGGTCCCAATTCAGCTCCCAACACCCCCCTCAGGGCACGGGGCACCCCCCAAATGCTGCCTGTTCTGACCGATCCTGTCTCCAGCCTTAGGGGAGGGAAAGCTGTTTGCAGATCAGGAGGATTTCTGACCAGTCACTTGGTAATTTTCCCTCTCCAGCATAAAATAAAAAGATTGATGGAATTTGGCAGATACTTTACAGATATATTTAGTGCTCTGTAAACTGCTGACTTGCCTCCCAAACCGCAGATGCTGGCTGATAACGCTGGGTGTGCTCAGGAAGAGCAGGTTTGAGGCTGAGCTGGTCTGCCATCTCGCCGAGAAATAAAAGCCCGGCCCTTTGTGGGACCCCTCTTGTCCCCGCCGGGCGCTGAGGGGACGTGGTGGGCCCATTGTGTCCCCTCCCCAGCGGGTGCACGGCTCCGTGGAGGCTGTGGCTGGCTTGCTGCAGGTGATGAGCTCCCTTTGGGGCTGGCGGGGGGGCTCGGACCTCGTGGGTGAAGTCGTGGTAGGGGGACTGTGCTGTGGGGCAGGGGGGGCAGTCGCTGGTGATGGCACCAGGGCAGGGGGGACGCAGGGAAATGGCTCCATCCTGCTTTCAGGAGAGCTGAGCTGCTGCTCGGCTCGGCTTTGCTCTTGCAAGCGTAATGTGGGTTACGTGCAGCCTCTGGCCCTTTTCTAGGGGGAGGGATGCTCGGGAGAGCGAGGGGCTTCCTGCGGGAGCCCGTCCCGGTCTGAGGGCTGCCGCCGGCCTCCTTCCTGCCCTCCTCGAACCTGCTGAGCTCCAGCCCTGGGGCTGAGCCACCTTCCTGCAGGGCGTTATTTGCCTCGTCTGGCCCCACGTGCCGGGAGGATTCGTTAGCGCTGGATGTGCCGGATTGAGGCTTCCAGCCAGCGCTGCGGCTCTCCGCAGCCGCGCACCCCAGGCGGGAGGACCCCGGCGTCTCTCAACCCTCAGCGCGTCCTTATCCCGGAGCTACCCCCGGCTCCGGGGACCCCTCCAGCCTCCGCCGGGACCGCTCCTCCCTGCTGCTGGGAGGCCGGAGGATGCGGTGGGGCAGCACGGGGTGCAGCAGGACCATCCCTTGCCACCTGGGATCTTCTCCCATCGGCGCTGGCCCGGAGCAGGGTGGCAGCAGACCCGTCCCCGCTCGGCATGGCCCGGTGGGTGGCTCCCTGAGCCGCCCCTGCCAAAACTGCTCGGCCAGGAGAGACCCATCTACGAACGGGTGTCTAAATCCCGCCTGCTCCATAAGACCCGGCTCTCCCCAGCTCTGCGCTGAGCTGAGACCCTCTCCCCTCCCGGGGGCTCGCAGCGGGCCGGGACGCAGCAGCGGGAGCTGGAGCTTGGCACCGGAGCTGGGATGTGACACACGTTGGCACCAGGAGGGCTCCTTGCTCCTGGAGCATCACCTTGGGGGCAGCTCGCGGGGGTGTAGGATGTGGTTTGGCTGCCAGCCCCTTGGCTCCTTGCCCTGCCGGCTGGGGGGCAGCCCGGGGGCCGTTGCCCATCGGATCAGGTGCAGAGGGGCTCTGGGGAGCTGCGGGCCGTTTGCCCTGCGGAGAGCCCCCGGCTTCAAGCGGTGTCAGCAGCAGTGCTGGCCGCCCCCAGGCCCAGGTGGGGGACAGGCAGACCCCCACAGGTCACCCCCAGCCCCTTCTGCGCTCACAGGGCTGCGGTGGGGCTTGGTAGGAGTCGGACCCGGCTCTTCCCGAGTGATGTCGTGCTTTTAATGTCCTTTTTCTTCTCTTTCAGAATATCTTTCAGATGGTCAGGTCACAGCAGAGGGACGCGGCCACTTAGCCCCTCATCATGGAAGAACGTAAACTTCCCCCCCCCAATTAACACTTAAATTCTGTTATCGTATTAAAGCCCTTAAACTAAATATTATTAATAATAATACCATTTGTGAACTTCATGTTTATGGAATTAAGCAACTAGGATAAATGGCAGGCTTAGCCGAGAAAAGAGGGGAAAACAGTGTTGGATGGCAGAGGAACCGCCCGAGGGTGTTCTGTCTCTTCCTTCCGCTTGGGTCCTGTTCCAGAAGATGGACTGTGCTTTTATTTTTTACAACTGGAACTAGAAACGTCATCCATTTGCACTGTTCAGACATATATATGTATGTATGTAAAAAAACAAAACCAAATCGACCAACAACCACCCCTAAAAAGCTATATATATATATACAAATACTGTGCACGTATATACATATATATATTTCTTTTAAAATTTCATATCGGTGGCAGTACCTTTTTTAAGCTTGCGTTTTTACACGCATCTCTCTTCCCAACCCATCGTGTTTTTTTTAAAAACTAACTTTAGAGAAAAAAAAAACAGCAAAAATGGAGGAAAAAAAAAAAAAAAAGCGGCAACATTACAGGGAAATACCTCTCCTGGCACAAGGACCTCTACACGTTTACAAGCTCTTGACTTTCTTTTTCTTTTCCTGTGTTCCGGTTCGGTTCTGGGTGTTTTCATGTGGACTTTGAGCGACGGTGGGGCCCGTCCAGCGCCGGGAGCGAGGGGAGCCCGGCGGCGTGGCCGGGATGGGATCTTGCAGGTTCCAGGATCCGTCCCCTCGCTCCGGGTGGCCGCCCGCTCCCCTCGCCGCCGGTGAGCCGAGACCCTCGGGCTTTTTGGAGGAAACGGGAGAGCGCTTCAGCCAGACGGAGGAGGAGGAATAAGGTAGAAAAGCTGCTTTCCCTGGCTTGGGGCTGGTTTCCGCGTCGCTCCCCCAGGCAGCCGGGAGTCCGGGGGGCTTCGGTGATGTGTGGGCGACGCTGCTCCCCCCGAGGGACGGGACACGAGCGCGGAGCTCGGCTGAGCGCCCCACCGGGCACCGTGGGCGCGGGAGGGCGGCGATGCCAGGCGGGGAACGGCGGCCGCTTGCGCCGCGCGGTGCTTTGCCCTCTCCGTCGTCTGCTGGGATGGAGCCGGGAGCGGCGGGAGAAGCCACGGGGAGAGGACGGGCCCGTGATGCCGCCGGCGGAGCGGCTTGGCACGGCCCTGGCGGGAGCCTTTGGCTGCCATCACCCCGGCTCTGGCCATTAAGGAAAAAAAATTAGTAATAGATTTAAAAAGCCCAGTGGGGGAAACGCCGTCCCACGCCTGCCCCAGCGCCGCGCTGCCGGTATTCCCGGCCTCGGGGGGGGCTGGGGGCGCGTTCCCGGTTGGTGCCGGGGGCTCCGGGAGAGAGCGAAGGCGAGGGCTGGGAGCGGGGAATTAATTACTCCAGCGCCGAGAGTAATTGGATTTGCGCTGGGCCGTGTCCCTCGCCCCCCCGGGGCCGTTGTCCTCGGGTGCCCTGGTAGCCCCGGGGGGGTGGGGGAGGCGCGGGGACCCCCCTGTCCTCACCAGCCCCCGGCAGAGCCCCCACGCCGGGGCTCACCAGTGCCACGAGCCGGTGAAACGTATCCCCCCCGCCCCGATTTTGCTGCCATCCACATCCTCTTTAATTTATTTGAGAGAACTCTTAATTGTCTTTTCACTGCAGTATCTGTATTTTTATTTGTGAGTCAGAAATGTGAAGAAAACGGGGGAAAAAAAAAAACCTGCAAAAAGAAGATAAAAAAAAAGCGCCCCCCTCCCCCCCTTCCCTCCCCCAGCTGCTCCCGGTGTTTCATTCCTTGGTCTCTAACCATGCCGGTTGTTTGGTAAAGTCACTTAGTGTAATTAATTGTAACATATTCTTTTAAATAAATTGATTTATTGATGCAACTACTGGGAACCGTGGCCGCGCTCCTTCCCCGCAAGCGCTGGGTCTGATCCTGCCCAGCTCCCTCCCCCACCCCCGTACCCCTGGGGGGGCTGCGGCTACGTCAGAGTCTCCTTTAAGCTTTTTTTTTTTTTTTTTTTTAAACTTATTTTATTTAGACAGAAAAAAAAAAAGAGAAAAAAATAAATTATCCAAAGTAACTGCAATAAATAGCAAATAAGTTAAGCAGCGGCATCTTAACCGCAGACGTCAACTCCCGGGGGTCTGCATCCCCCCCGCGCTAACGGCCCCGTGCCCCCCACCCCATCCCACCCCCTAAATGAACTCAGCAGGTACCAAACCCCCCAAAAGGGGGGGAGAGAGAGAGAGGCCTGGCCCCCGCGCCCCCAACCACCTTATTTACAGCGGGGAGCGGCGGGTGTAAACGTGGGGCTGGGGGATGCCGGGGTGGGGGCACCGGTCCCCTTTGGGGGGATGCCGGGGGGCACTGGCCCCATGGGGGCAGCTGCGGGGCTGGTGGGTGCCGGACACGGCCCCATTTTGGCTGGTGGGTGCCCGGTGGGTCCCGGCTTCGGCCGCCGCGGGTCCGGGCAGCGCCGGAGGCCTCGTGTCCGTCCAGCTGCCCTGGCACAGCCCCGCTCCGGCCGTGCCCGACTCCCGGTTTGGCTGGTGGGTGCTCGGCGGGTCCCTGCTTCGGCCGCTCCGTGTCCATCTGGCACCCAGCACGTCGGCGCAGCCACGCCGGCCACGTGCGGCACCGGGCGCATCGGTTGCAGCATCCCAGTGTCGCAGCATCCCAGTTCTGGCTGCTCTGTGTCCCTGCAGCGCCTGGCGTGCCCCGGCTGTGGCCGTGCCGCGGGGGGAAGCCCCCTCCCCAGGCCAGTGCCGGTGCAGCCGCCGGTGCCCGTGGGCAAGGAGGGGGAAACTGAGGCAGGTTGGGGTGGGGGCAAAGCGGGGTGGCAGTGTGTGTCGGGGAGGGGGTCCCACTGCGCCCTGGCATGGCCACCCAGGGGACCTGGGGGGTGGCGGTGCCGGTGCCAGTACCCCCAACCACAGGTGTGTATCTCCCACCTCGGTGGGACCCCCCCCCTCCCGGGCTTGGAGCTGGTTTTGGTCCTGTTTGGTGAGAAAAAAGCTCCAAGCAGGGTCCCCCCCCGGGGGGGGGGACGGGGGGGGCAGGGCCCTGCAGGGAGCGGGGGTCTGCGGTGGGGGTGGGTGCCCCCCCAGGGCAGATTGGACCCAGGCGCTGGGGGGGTGCTGGCACCCAGGGCCCACCCAGCCCTGCTTGGACTTGGATGGACGGGGGAGGGGGTCCGGATCAGTCCTGGAGGGGGGGTCCATCCTTCCTGAGCATGTGGGGGTCTGTGTCCCCCCCCCAGCAGGACCGAGCCCCCGCGGGCACCGCTGGGGGGGGGGCTGCTCTGCAATAGGGCCGCATGCAAGGGTGCTGCTCCAGAGCCTCCGGACCTGGGCTGGGGGGAGAGGGGGGCATTAAGCAGAGCTGGGGGGCAGGTGGGGCTCAGTGTTGGGGGGGTCCCGGGAGGGCTCACCAGGCTCAGTACGGCCGGTTGGCGTCTTTGGGCCTCTTGAGCTGCACCTTGAGGCGCTTCATGCCGATCTGGAAGCCGTTCATGGCCTGGATGGCCGCCTGGGCGCTGGCCGGGTTGTCAAAGCTCACGAAGCCTGTGGGGACATCAGGGACATTGGGGACCGTGGGGCCAGGGGTGGCCACAACCCTTCCCTGCCTCTGCCCAACAGCCCTGGGGGGCTCTGCTATGGGGCAAGGTGGCCCTGCAGCACCTGGCTGTGGTGGCCCTGGCCCCCCTGTCCTCACGCCTTGGCCGTGGTGGCCTTAGCCATGGTGCCCCGGCCACAGTGTCTTCATGCTATGGTGGCCCTGGGTATGGTGGCCCTGGCCACTGTGTCCCCACACCCTGCCCACGGTGGCCTTGGCTATGGTGCCCTTGGCCATGGTGTCCCCGTGCCTGGTGGCCCTGTGCCCGGTGGCCCTACCGAAGCACTTGCTCTGGTTGGTGGCGCGGTCCACGAAGACCTTGGCGGAGATGACGTTGCCGAAGGGCAGGAACATCTGCAGGATCTCGGTGTCGGCGAACTCCTGGGGCAGGTGGTAGATGAAGATGTTACAGCCCTCGGGGCCTGCGGAGGGAGCAGCGTCACAGCGGGCACGGGGGGCACCGGCCCCGCGCCCCCACACCTGGCCCCATGCGTGTGGGCACCCCGACACCCAGCCCCACGCGCCCATGGGACCCCTGCCCCCCCCCAGGGGCACCCCGAAACCCAGCACCCAACGTCCCCATGGGCACCTTCAACCCAAAATCCCCCTTCCCAGTGGGGCACCCCCGAGCCACGGGGGAGCACCCCAACACCCCCTGATGCTCTGGGGCACCCCAGCCCCACAGCACGGGGCACCCCAAGCCCAGCACCCTGGCAGGGGGTGGTCCCAGGGGACGGGGGTCCCGGCCGTGCGCCCCCAAGCCCAGCACCCTGGGGGCGGGGGGGTCCCGGCCGCGCGCTCACCTTCACGCTGCTGCTGCTGCGGGGGGGGCGGGGGGGCGAGCAGGGGCCCCGGGGGGGCGAAGGCCGGGCTCACCAGCCCGTAGGCTGCCGGGTAGGCGGCTGCAGGGTGACATGGGGTCAGCCTGGCACTGGGGGGTGGGGGGCACAACCACCGCCCCCCCCCAGCCCCTCCCAGTGTCATCCAAGGCCATGCAATGCCCACCCAGTACCATGGTCCCCAGTGCCCTCGCAGCACTCCATGGTGCCCCCCAGTACCTGCCCCAGCCTTCCAGTGCTCCCCCAGCCCGGAGTACCCCCCGATGCCATGCAATGGTCCCCTGCTGCTACCCCAGTGCCCCCCAGTGCTCATCAATGCCCCCCAAGCCCCCCCAGTACCATGTGCCCTGCACTGCCCATCCAGTGCCTCCCAGCACCCACCAGTGCCATGCAATGTCCCCCCAGTACCATGCAATGCCCACCCAGTCCCCCCCCCTCAGTGCTTCCCAGTGCCCCCCAGTTGCCCACCCAGTGCCCCCCGTTGCCCGGGGCCAGACCTGTGTAGTGCTGCATGCCGGCGTAGGCTTGCTGCAGGGGGTCCCCGGGGGCGGCGGGGCTCTGGGCTGGGGGCAGAGGGGGCCGTTAGAGGGGGCAGGGGGGGGCGGGGGCGCAGGGGGGGCGGCGGGCACCTGGGAAGGGGGGGACCCCACTGGCATAGACGGCCTCGGGGGCGGGGGGTCCCGCGGGCTGTGCCGGCACCGGGCTGTAGCCATTGACACTCAGCGGGGCCGCGATGGCAGGCACCGGCGTGGCAGCCATGGCCGGCGGTGTGCTGGTTCCTGCAGGGACACCCGCGTCACCCTCGTGGTGGCACCTCCTCACCCGCAGTCCTCATGTGCCCCTGTCCCCCCCCCCCCCCAGGTAGCCCCATCCCTCCCACGCGTCCCTGAACCAGGCGTCCCCAGCCTGCGATGCCACCGCCACGTCCCCATCCATGGTGCCACCCTCCCTGTGCCCCTGTCCCACCCCTCAGTGTCCCCCTTCCCTGGCGTCCCCCATCCCCACCCCTGGTGCCACCATCGCTGGTGCCCCTCGCCTCCCGCTGCCTCCCTGTCCTGTCCCTTGTCCCCCCATCTCCCCTTGCTGCCCCCATTTCCCCGCATCTCCGCTCCCACCCCCCAACCCAACACCCCCATCTCCAGTGCCACTCTCGTGTCCCCACTGCAGCTGCCCCGTCTCCCAGCACCACCCTGCCACGTTTCCCACCCCTGGATGTCCCCCATATCTTGGGGTCCCCCATGTCCCATCCCCCATGTCCCCCATTCCCGGGTACCCCCACATCCCATGTCCTCATCCCTCGTGTCCCCATCCCCCCCGTGCCAGGTGCCACCTACCTGAGGAGGGGGGCAGGGGGGTGGCGATGAGCCCGTTGGGGTTGACCGTGCCCATGTGCTGCATCTGGACGGCCATGGTGGCCATGGGGCTGAGGTAGGCCGAGTGGGCGGCCACCAGGGCCGCCTGCTGCTGCATCAGCTGTGGGGACAGCGCCTGGCACCGGGCACCACGGTGTCCCCCCCCCAGGGCCCTGACCCCCACCCACCGGGAAGAGAAGCTCCTGCCCCCCCCCCGGCGCTCAACGCCCACTGTCCCACCCTGGGAACGGGGTCTGTCCCCCCAGTGCCACCACCCTGGGCCATGGAGGTCCGTCACCTCCCCAGGAGCAGCACCTCAAAACGCATTACCCCGGTGTCCCCACGCGGGACCATGAGGATCCATCATCTCCCAGCATCTGTCACCCCGGGGTCCTATCCCGGACCACGGGGGTCCCTCATTGCCCCCTGCCCATCACCCGGCGCCCCTATCCTGGGTCACAGGCTCCATCACCTCCCAGCATCCGTCACCCATGTCCACATCCACCATCCAGGGGGCTCATCATCTCCCAGTGTCCATCACCACCCCGATGACCTCTCGCTGGACCACAGCGGGGGTCTAACACCCCCCGTGACCCTCCTGCCCCCCTGGGTGCCCCCTGCCCACCCTACCGCCTGCGTGTAGGCGCTGTAGGCCCCGAACTGGAGGGCGATGGGGCTGAACATGCCCAGCTGGCTGGCGACCTGCTGCATCCGCCGCAGGCCCCGCTCCTTCTCTGTGTCTGCAAACTTCACCACCAGGCTGGAGGACGCACCCTGTGAGGGGACACGGTACCACCGTCACCTGGCCAGTGGGCACCTGCTGGGACCCCCAGGGCCCGACGGGGTGGGGCAGTGGTGGGGACCATGAGGGGGACAATGGTGGTGATAATGGGGATGATGGCGACGAGGGTGACAATGGGGACGATGGGGATGATGGTGGGGACAACGGTGGTGGGGATAGGGATGATGATGGGGATGGTGGTGAGAATGAAGATGAGGGTGATGGGCTGAAGATGTTGGGGATGGTGAAGGTGAGGTGACAGGTGAGGATGACAAGGATGATGATGGGGACAATGGTGAGGCCGATGGTGAGTATGATGGTAGGTGCGTGCGCCAGGCGGTGCTCATCTCACCGGCAGCGTGCGGCTCCCGTGGAGGGCGGTGATGGCGGCCTGGGCCTCCGCGTGGCTCTGGAACTTGACGAAGGCGCAGCCTGGGGGCGGCGGGTCAGGGCCGGCATGGGGAGGGGGGCAGTCGCCTCCCCCACAAAGGGCATCCCTCACCCGGAGACCAGGGCACCCCCTCCCCCAGGCCTCCCCCTGCTCATGGCACCCCGGGACCCGGCCCTGGGCACCTGCAGACAGTGTCAAGGCCACGGTGTGGGGTGCCCCGAGTGCCCCCGTTCCCTGTGGACCCCCTTGGGCCACCCCCACCCCATCACCCCCCTGCTACATGGCCCCCCTGGAACCCTCTCCAGCCCCCACCACAGACCCTCTTAACCCCACCCCTGCCCCATGCCTGTGCATCCCCCCCAGTTCATACCCCTGCCCCACAGAGCCCTCGGGGACCCCCGAGGCCCCCCAGCCCCCCACCTTTGCTTGTGCCGTCAGGCCCGCGCAGCACCGTGCACTCGTCGATGGTGCCGAAGGGCTCGAACATCTTGCGCACGTCCTCGTCTGCCTGCTGCTTGCTCAGCATCCCCACGAAGAGCTTGCGGTCCTCTGTGGGGACGGGGGGGTGGCACGGGGACACCGGGGTGGGGACACCACCCCCACCCCCTACAAACACACAGACTGGGATGCGACCCCCCCACCCACCCACCGGGGACACCATGATGGGCTGAGACCCAGGGATGGGGATATGGGGACAGTGTGATGGGCCGGGACCCAATGGGGACACCCCGCCGGGCTGGGGACACCCCCGGAGAATATGGACACGGAGGGGGGGACAGGGATGGGGAGCCCCTGCCCTGGGGGCAGACCCCTGGGATGAGGACAGGGAGGGGGACCCGCAGGGGGTGGCCATGGCTGTGGAGCGGCCCTGGAGGTTGCAGGGGGCGGGGGCATAGGGGTGGTTTGGGGACACAGGGAGTGGGAGGGGGCCAGGGTGGTGGGGGGTTTCGGGGGGCTGGTACCTCCTCGGCTCTCACTGTCCGCCGGCTTCACTTGGATGGGCCGGTTCATCTGGGGGAGGATGGGGGGGGGGGATGGGGACACAGCCCCCCCCCACCCCCCCCGGGAGGGACCCAGGTGTCCGGCCGGGCACCCCCCTCCATCGTAGGTGCACAGATCCGCCCCACCGCCACCCCAGCACCCCAAAGATGCTCCTGTCGTCATGGCAACCCCAGCCCTGCATCCTGTTACCCGGCAACGGGTGCTGCGGTGACCGCCATGGGGGGGGAGGGGGGGGGGGGCCTGAGGGGCCCCGGTGATGTGCTAACGAGCCCCCCGGTAATTGGGGGGGGTATGAAGCCACCCCCACCCCCCAAGCCTCGTAACCCCCAGAGACCTGGGGGGGGGGGGGGGGGGGGGGGGGGGCGCGGGGGGAGGGCGCTGATGCCTGGTAACCATGGCAACGGCAGAATATGCTCCATGGCAACCGCCTACTCATCCCCAATTTACCCATCCCCGTTGCCCGGCAACGCTGCTGACATCATCAGCGCTCGCTATAAACAATGACGGGGATGGGGGGGGGGGAGATTGGGGGGGGACAGGGAAGGAGGGGACCCCCAGACCTGCCGTGACCCTGCCCCTCCCCCTGTGCTGAGGGGGGTTGATGGGGGGATACGGGTGGTTGGGGGGGGGCAATATGGGGGGATGTGGGGGGCGGTTTCAGCCCCAGCTGACCCCAGGCGGCCCCTTTCCCCTGCCGAAAGCGAAGGTGCCCCCCCGCCCCAGATGGTGTGGGAAATGCCCCCCCGGGGGGCACTAATCCCCCCTAATCCCCCGTGGGGCCGGGATCAACCCCGGCCGGGGGGGGGGGGGGGGGCACGGAGCTGGGGGGGGCACCCGGCACCCAACACCCCAAACTGCCCTGGGGTCCCCCAGCATCGCCCCCGCCCCGAGGCCTGGGGGGGGTCCTGCCGCCCGCCCCGTCCTGCTGCAGCGGGGGCAGCTGTCGGGGCGGTGCCGCCCTAATCCCCCCCCCCCCCCCCCCCAGCAAATCCCCCCGGGATTTACAGCCCCCAAATCCCCAGATTATCCCGGCGAAGCCAAATCTCCCCAGGGCTGGCGGGACACGCGCAGCCCAGCTGGGGGGGCCACCGACCCCCCTTGCTCCCAGGGACCCCCAAACTGCCCCACCCCACCCCCCGCCCCACACCTGGGACCCCCAGACCAGCCTCGCGAGGCCTCAACCAGCCAGGCTGGGGGAGCTGGGGGAGCTGGGTGCTGCCCCCCTGACCCCAGCACCCCAGCAACAACGGGGGGGTGGGGGGCACCTGGACCCCTGGATGTGCCCCCCCGTGGCTTTGTTAGCTCAGCTGCCCGGTGCCCGCCGCTGGCCTGGTGACACTCCGTTAGCGCCAGGCCCTCGTTCGCGCCTGCCCGCCATTTATAACTGCCCCCCCATCACCCCCCAAGGGTGGGACCCTGGACACCCGGGTGCTGCCAAGGGTGGGCATGGGGCCACGGTGGGGTGGGGGTCCCCGCGGAGGGGTGGGGGTCCCCGCGCCCCCACTCACCCCCGGGAGGGTTTTCTGCTCGTGCAGGGCGCTCTGCGCCTTCAGGGCCGACTCGCGGGCGCAGTAGGTCAGGAAGGCGCATCCTGGGGGAGAGAGGGGATGGGGGCGGCGGGGGGCGTGGGACGCACAGCCCCACCGAGCACCTATAGCCTACGTGGCACCCAGCCCCCCCCCAGCACCTAGAGCACACAGACCCCCTGTTTCAGGGGGTGGCACCCCAGGACCCTCCGCTCTGCCCCCCAGGCCTGGGTAGGGGCTGGGTCCCCGAGGTCCCCAGGCACAGGGCAGGCCAGAGGGGAAGGGGGGGGGGAGCGGGGGGTGTGCCCCCCTCCTGCCCCGAGGGTCCCAGGCACAGCCCCCCCCGAGACCCCCAGCTCCACTCCCCGTGGCCCATCACCGCGGCCTCGGGCCCGTGCTCGCCTGTCCCAGGCAGGGCCGGGGGGGGGGGCTGGGGTCAGACACCGGGGGGGTCCCTGCCTTGGACAGACACCCCCCCTCCCCGGGCGGCACAGCTACACCACCGCCACCCCCCCGCCTGTTACAGCCCCCACCCGTCACCCAGCACCGCAAACACCCACCCACGCAACACCCCGCGCTGGCACAGCCGCCCCCGGCCACCCCAGCACCCCCCAGGCCACCCCCGCAGCCGGGCAGCACCCGCCGCGCACCCGCACAGCCCCGGACACGACACCCCACCCCCGCCCCGCACAGCCGCCCCCCCGCCCCCGGTACCCAACACCCGCCACAGGCTGTACCCGTGCAGAGGTAAACCAGGGCTGGGCCGGTACCGTACGTGGGGCTGTGCCCGGTACCGGGGCTGTGCCTCGGGCTGTGCCCGGTACCGTACGTGGGGCTGTGCCTCGGGCTGTGCCCGGTACCGTACGTGGGGCTGTGCCCGGTACCGGGGCTGTGCCTCGGGCTGTGCCCGGTACCGTACGTGGGGCTGTGCCCGGGGCCTGCGGCTGTAGGTTGAGCTGTGGGTGGTGCTCAGGGCCTCCGACCGTACGTGGGGCTGCGCCCGGTACCGGGGGCTGTATGCGGGGCTGTGCCCGACGCCGAGGCCATTCCCGGTGGCGGGGGCTGTACGTGGGGCCGTTCCCGGTGGCGGGGGCTGTTCCCGGGGCCCGCGGCCGTACCCAGCTCCTGTTCCCTGGGGCTGTGCCGGTGCCCGATGCCCGGTCCCGGTCCCCGACGCCCCGCGCCCGGTGCCCGGTGCCCGGTGCCGTACCTTTGTGCATGCCGGTGTACTTGTCCTTGATGACGGTGAGCTCGTAGATCTTGCCGAACTGCTCGAAGATGGGCTTCAGGTCCTTCTCCTCCAGGTGCCGCGGGATCTGCCCCACGAAGAGTTTGATGGCGTCGGGCTCCTTCATGGGGCCGCCGGGGGGGGGCTGGGCCCCGGGGCCGCTCCCGGTGCTCGCCGCGGCTCCCGGTATCGCCGCTACGGTGGCCGGGGCCGCTCCCGCCGCCTGGGCTCGGCTGCCCGCGCGGCTCCCGGTGCCCGGTGCCCGGCCCGGCCGCGGCGCACACAAAGGACGAGGCGGCCCCGGGGCTCGGCTCGGCTCCGGGGACGGGGCGCGGCGGGGCGGGGGCAGCTCTGCCCGGGGGGCGGCGCTCCCGGTAGGTCCCGGCGGGTTCCCGATGGGGCCTCCCGTGCGGCGGCCCCCGAATCCCGGCGGCTGCCGTCAGCGCCCGCCCCGCCGGTACCGCCCGCTCGCCGCCCCGGAGCCCCCGGGGAGGGGTCCGGCCCCGGTACGGGGCGGCGGGGGATGGGGTGGGGTGGGCTCAGCGCCCGGCCCGGCCCATGGCGGCCGCGCTCCCCGAGAGCCCCAGCACCGCCACCGGCTCCGGTCGGGCCCGACCCCGCTCGCCGCTTTTCTTCCGCCGCCGGGGCCGCCCCGCCCCGCCCGGCGCTGATGTCAGAGCGCACCGGGCACCGGCACCGGCTACCGGCGGGAGCAGCGGCACCGGGACCGGGACCGGCACCGCGCACCGGCCGTGCCCGGGGCTCCGCCGCGGGGCTGGGCTGGGCGGGGGGGGGGGTCTCACGGGGAGCGCGCGCACGCGTGCCCGTGCCCACCGGCAGGGGTGCGCGCACGCGGGGGGCGGTGCGGGTGGGGCCGGCCCCGCGTGCCCGGCGCTGTCCCCGGTGCTGAGCGCGAGGAACCGCGCGGCGGGGCGGCCCAACGGGCACGGCGCGCGCCGGGGGGACCCCCCACACACACACCACACACACCACCCCCACCCCCACCCCCCCGGCACGGGCACCGCCGCCCCTCCGCCCCCCCCCATCCCCGCCGTTGTCATGGCGACGGCCCGCGACGGGCGCAGCCAAGATGGCGTCGCCGCAACCGCCACGGCGGCCCGCGCAGGTGCCGGGGGGGGGGGGGGCGGGGGGGGTAACACCGCACGGGCTGGGCCCACGCACCCAGCAGAGCCCTCCACACGGGGTGGGGGTGGGGCGGTGACCCCCCCCCGGGGAGTGTCCGGGTAACACCCCACAGGCTGCGGGCTGGACACGGGGGGGCTCCGGGTGACGCCCCACAGGCTGGGGGGACACGGGGGGGGGGCTCCAGGGCCACCCCACAGGTGACACTCCCCCCCCCCCCCTCAGGCCACACTCCGGCTGAGCAGTGAGAGGTACCTGCGGGCCCAGCCCACCCTCCGGCCGCTGCTGGGGGGCTTCCTCAGGTGAGACCCCCCCCCGGAACAGCACCCCCCCACCCCCGTGCGCAGGGAACACAAACACCCATTTTCCAGCGCGGGGAGCCACACCAAAACAGCCTCTATTCCTCCCAAACCCTGTGTGCCCCCCCCCCCCCCCCTTCCAGGGAGCTGCTGCGCCAGCGGCCGGACGACGTCCTGGAGTTCGCCACCGGTGAGTGGGGGGCACTGAGGGGGCCCCACGGCACGGGGGGGGAACCCACTCACCCCTCTGCGCGCCCCCCACAGCGTACTTCAGCCAGCCGGGGCTGCCGGGCCGGATCCAGGAGGAGCTGAGAGGTGGGCAGCGGGGGTGGGGCACGGGGTCTCACCCTGACAACAGGCAATAAGACCCCCCCCACCCGCTGCTGCCCCTCCCCGCCGGTGCTCGTGGGGGACAGCAGAAGGTGGCAGGGGGCCGGGGGGGCTGCGCCGGAGCACCCCACATCCCAGCCGGCCCCCCCACGCTCCAAACCACGCCGAGCCGCTTATTCCGTGACAGACCAGGCTGCCCCCACCAAGCTGCACCCCGCTGTCCCCCCGGCACCCACTGGAACCAAAGCGGGGTGCTGGGGGGGTGCCGGGGGGTGGCGCCGGGGGGGTGGCAGCGGCCCCCCCCTCAGAGGAACTCCTCCGTATGTGCTGCCAGCTGGGCCTGCTGCTGCGCCAGCCAGTGCTTGTAGCGCTTGGTCTTGGGCCGCAGGAACTTCACCACCGACATCGGCACCCGGACGGTCTCCAACCCATTCACCTGTGGCACAGCACCGGGGGGTCACAGCTGGGGACCCCCCCCCCCCACGTCCCCCTCTGCACCGCCCTGGCCACCCCCCACCCCCACCCCCAAGGAGCGGCTGCTGTGCTCCAGCTTGTGGCCGCTCCCGCACGTCTCCCCGCATGCTGTGCCCAACCAGAGCTTCATCCCCAAATCCCGGTGGGACCCCAGCCTGGGAGGCAGGAGGGAAGCCAGAGGGAAGGGGGGGGCCTTGCCCCTTCCCTTCCCCGCCTGCTGCAGGAGCTCAGCGCAGCAGGGGAAGCGGGAGCCTCCGCCAAGGCACCCGGCAGCGGTGACACGGATTCGGAGCTGCGGCAGGCGGCTTCGGAGCCAGCTCTGCTCCCTGGAGGGCCGGGAAGGACAAAAGACGAATGGCGACGGGCGAGGAGATGCTCTCATCTATCTAGGTCGTGGGGATGGGGGGGTGGGTTTTGCTGTTTTTTTCTGGTTTTTTGTTGGGGTTTTTTTGTGTGTGGGTTTTTTTTTTTTTAAATAAAGTCTTTCTGCTCCTCACACCCTGCGCCAGAGAATGGGCACCACCAGTTTGGCTCCGTGTTTCTCTGTCACGGGCACATGGGCATAGACCGCCGGCGCTGGCTGCCCGTGGGAGGAGGGGACGGGTTGTGTGGGGTGCCGAGAAGGGGAATGGGAGGCACGGGGGGGCACAGAGCTGGGAACACAGAGTTGGGGACCGAAGGGCCACTCGCTCACCGTCACATCGCACCAGTACTCGCCCCACCTGGTGATGGGCTCCTCCGGCAGCTTCAGCGCGTGGGGAGGCACGAAAACCCGCAGCTGAGAAACAAAACAAGGCCCCGGGAGTGAAGGCCGGGGAGCAAGGGCAGCTCGCAGCGAGCTCCCCGGCTCCTGCCAGCGCTGGCCTGGCGTGTGTCGTGGGAGCCACCACAGCCTCATCCCCCGATTTATCATCTTCCTTTCTTAATCCCTTTAAGGTTTTAAACCCTGCGCTGAGCCGCTTGTGGCACGTGCCCCCGCGCCTCAAACCAGCCACAATGTGCCGCTGGCTCTGCAAACCCCAGCAAAATCCCTTCGGGGACATCCCCCACCCCCAGATTTGGGCTCCCACAACCAACTCCTGCAGCTCCGCTCGCACACGGCAGCTCCCAGCACCGACAAAGAGCTCCCAGCCGGTGCGGAGCCAGTTCCAGGCAACGCTGACAAGAACCACTCACGTTTTTGAGGAAGTGGCGAGCCACGATTTCGTTGCTCAGCTCCCACTTGACGTTGTTTTTCATGCCCACCTCGAGGCGGCAGCTCTTGAGGAACTTGATGGTCTGTGAAGGTGGGGAGGAAGGTGTCGGGGAGCAGAGGGGAGAGCACCACGCTCCCAACGCTCCGGCTGGGAAGTCAGTGAGTGAGGTCCCGAGGGGCACGGGCAGGTGAGCAGTGGGGTGCCGGGGGTGCAGGGCTGCCCGCATGGGTAGGCAGCTGCCTGCTCGAGCCGCAGTGGGAGGGAGACGGATCCCACCTCTGGCTTTGCACTTTCCAGGACTCACAGATTTCCCTGGAACAACTTCACAGCCTCCCTGGAGCCCCTCCGCTCACCTTCTCCCCGCTCTGGGTTTGGAGCATCTCCAGTTTCCCTTCCTGATGCAACTGCAAGGAAAAGAGGATTGAGGAGAACAAATGAAAGGAAAGCTCGGCGACGCTGCGTGCTGGGCAGCCCTGCTGGCATGCTGCCGGGGCAAAGGCGGCTCCACGGAACCCCGGAGGGCTCGCCCATTGTCACAACCCCTGTGGCGTCTGTGAAGAAATTTATTAATGAGCAGGGTGCATCACAGCACTGCGTTTCTAAAGCGATCAGCAGATCTCACCCCACAAAACCACAAACACGTGGGTAGAGGGAGGCACGGACGACCCCAGAGAGCAACCAACCCTCTTAAACCAAAATCCCCACTCCTTCTTTAAGTTCTCCTTGTTTCAAAGCACAGATGGATGGGCTAAAAGTGCCCCAGCCAAGCTGGGAGCAGCCCCTTCATGCTGACTCACATTCTTCTCCTCCTCAAACATCTTCCTGTTCTCCGGCGACGCATAGACGGCCAGCCCTTGGGGCAGCAGCTTGTTACGACCCAGGAATTTCTTCACACTGACCACGTCTCCCCGCTTCCCCAAACCTGCAAGGAGAGGAGCGAGAGGTGACATTAGTGAGGCGCATGCTGGACAAGTGCCAGCCCCACAGCAGCTTTGAGGCTCCATCTGAAGGAAGTTTAAGAAAAAAAGAGCCAAAACACCACAGAGTTATGGATTCCAGGGCCCTGCAGCCCTAAATCACCCCACAGCCCAAGGGGTGAATCCCTGCTGCTACCATATCCTTGGAAACAGGGCCTAAGGGCAAGAACCCTGCCTCTCCTCTACGCAGACAGGGCAAAACTGGGCAGAAACCAAATAAACTCTTGTGACCGGCACGCGGCTCTGCTGCAGGAAGGCAGACACCCATGAAAAGGAACGTACCCTCCACGGCCTGGGTGAGGATCAGCTCCATCTCCTTCTTGGGCAGGTGCTTGGTGTCCTCCACCAGCCTGTAGATGCGGTGCCGCCGGGGGTGCAGGCGCGGCTGCTGCCCCTCCTTGCTGAGCGGGACCTGCCACCACCGCTCCACCACCACCGTCCCCTGGCCCGGGAGGCAGGGATGAGCCAGGGCCGAGCAGCTCGGGAGCTTCCCGGCCGTGAGCCCGACTCCAGGCTGGGCAGGAGCGACCAAGGCGAGGGGAGACTTCCCCCCGCTACCGCAAACTTGGCGGCCACCCCAGCCGCCCCCACCCGGCACCAGAGCCACCCCTCCTGCAGGGACGAGGGGGCTGCCCCCTCCAAAACCTCCCCGGGTAACCCCCCGCCCCCCGCCGCCCCACCGTGTTTTATTGAGCGCTCCCTACACCCATGAATCCTACACCCCCCGCCGTACCCCGCTCCAGACACCCATCGCCCCTGTGCGGCCCCCCTGCTCCTCAGCCCCCCGCTCCCCGCACCGGCACCCCCGCACCCCCCAGACCCCTCGATACCCCCCCCCTCCCCTCACCGACGCTCCCGTACTCCCCCAGGGCCCCAAGCTCGTACCCAGGTACCCGGACAGCCCCGGCAGCCCCCCGCAGAAGCCCCCAAGGCCCCCGGTGCCCCCCCCCCGGCCCTCACCCGGCTGTGGCTGAGGCTCAGGGCCCGGCTCGCCGCCCACACCAGGCGGCCGCAGCCCCCCGCCGCCCCCCGGCCCAACATGGCCGCCCCCGCCGCGCTCCCGGCGGCGCCCGAGGACCCCGCGGCCGAGGACCCCGCGGGGCTGCCCACAGCGCGCCTGCGCCCTGCACCGGGCTGCCCGCGGCGCGCCGGGCCCCAGCGCGCACCGGAGGCTGCCCCGCGGCGCGGCCGCCCCAGCCCGCCCGGCAGGGAGCCCGGCAGGGAGCCCGGCAGCCCCCCGGCGGGCAGCCCCCCGGCGGGCGGCCCCGACCCCCGCGCCCCGGGCTGCGTACCCAGCACGGGAGCGACCCCGAACCGGTGACTCCCTCCCCCGCGCCGAGCTGCGGTTTTCCCCCGCTCCCAGCGCTCCCCCGGCTGGTCCCAGTTCACTGGCCAGCCCCCACTGCTTCCCCTGGGAACACAGGGGTAACGCCCCTCGGAGATGGGGGGGTCCCTGGGGAGCATGGCGGGGGGGCTCCCAGGAAACCAGGGCACGGAACCGACAGGGAGCTCCAACACCTTCCATTTTATTGAACCGGGACACCAACGTGGTTCCTGCCCCTCGCCACGAAACTGGGCTGGGGCGAAAACAATCCACCTGCAACCAGAGGGAGCCAGCTACCGGGAGCGCGGCCAACCGGGAACTCCCGGAGAGAAGAGATACAACCGGTAGCAGCAGCCGTGCCACGTGTCCACGAGCAGAGACCCCCGTCTTCCCACTCTGCCCTCCCATGGGTCTCTGCCAGGACAATCGTGCTCACCGGTGTCACCGGGAGCTCCTCTCCATCACGCCGCTATTCTCGCCACTGCCGGAGGCACCGTCTGCATGGAGCAGGGGGTCAGTGCCCGGTTTGGGGGACACCATCCCACCCCGGGGAGCCTCACAGCCTCCGGGCAGCGGTGCAGTGCCAGAGGGAACTGACAGCTCCACGCCACGGGGGCCAAAAGGGGTGCGAGACCCCACAGAGGCCCCGGACCAGGTGTTACCAGCGTAACCAGGTGCATTCCCACCCGGCATCTCCTCTGGCACAAGGGGTCCGTGCCCAGGCTTACTGGAAAGGCTGACGCAGGACAGGGTCAGGGGCGTCTCGCCAGGACTTTTCCGGGACTCCGACAGGAGGCTTTCGAGGGAGATGCAGGTGACGCTGTCCTGCACCGGGAAGAGCCGGATTAACCGTCCCCAGCGCACCATTCGGGGATCCAGGGCTGGCTCCCTCCAGGGAAGCTGGGGGGGAGAACAAGCCATGCTCTCCGGTCCCGTGTCTGCTCACCGGTGTCTCGGCCGCAGCCTCCTGTGCTGGCTGTGAGGGGATGTCCTCCGCCACCTCTTCCTCCTGGGGACAGGGGACGGCATAGCCCAGCCGCACCAGCTCTGCTCCCACATCCAGGTTCTGCATGGAAACGAGACGGGGCCGGAGAAGCCGGCAGCTCAGGAGAGCCGGACAGGTGGGGAAGCACCAAGGAGGGGGCTGGGGCACCTCTGAAGGAGGCAGGGAAAGTGACAGGGGCTCACCTCTCCATGGTGGACAGCGTAGAGCCTGACATTCGGCCAGGTGCCGAGCCCAGACTGGACGTAACTGGAAAGCTTTGCCACCACAGGTTTCCACGTGGCACAGTGGGTGAGCCGGTCGAACTCATCCAGGGCTGCGTCTGCCCAGCCATCTCCTGCAGGAGACGGGCCACTGGGTGAGCTGGGTGCCAGCCGTGGGGAAGGGGCACAGCCAAATGCGGACCCCCTCCCCGGACTCACCAGCAGGCATGATCCCAGCCAGGCTGCACTCGATGGCCTGGAAGGGAAGGCTCAGGAAGTCGCTCCTGGCAGGGAGAGAAAACCACAATGATGTCACACCGCCAGCCCGCCTCAGCCGCAATCCCGGCTCCTCGGGGCTTTCCGCAGCGCTTTACACCACAACCACTTCACAAAACACCAAAGGGCCTCACCGAATTCCTCTGGTGCCACAGCTGTGAGCCCTACCGCAGCCATGCTGCCAGCTTCCCTGGGAAATGTTAAACCACAGCCCCACTGTCCCCCCGAAACCCTCAGCAATAGCCACGCTCACCGCAGGGCTCGCAGCGCCTCGCAGGGGGCCTCCCCGTTGTCCCCAAAATCCACATAGTAAAGGTCAAAGTTGCCGTTCTCCAGAGTGCCCAGGACGCGGGCCCGGTACCAGTCTCTGCCATCCATGTAGGGAGCAGCCACAATGTCCCCTGCTTGGACAGCTGGGAGCTCTGCCTGGGGAGGGGGGACAGGGCAGGTGACATCCCTGGGATAATGGGAACCCACCGGGGGTGGGGGGAACACGAGGCTGGTGCCCCGTGGGGTCTCACCACACGGTCACTGCTCTGGTAGTACTGCCGCATCTCGGTGGTCAGCTTGTCCAGCTGCAGGCTGCGGTGGCCGATGATCTGGATCCAGAAGTGGTTGGGGTTTTCAGCGGCCGAGACATAAACTTCCAGGTATTCATCAGCGTGGAAGCTGAAGTCAGGGCTGGGAACTAGGGGAGAGGGGTGGTGAGAGCCAGGCAGGGCAGCCGCGGGGGCCCCCAGTCTCCCACAGAGATGGGGAGAATGCGAGACAAGTCGAGAGCAGAAACCAACCCGCAGAGACGCATCTCGGACCATTCACAGGGTAGATGACCCCCGTGAGAGCCCAGGAGGCAGCTAAGCCGGCCTCGGCTCCAGCCACGGAGCAGGGACAGAGGGACCAAGGCCAGGGGACACACCCACAGGCAGCCCGGGGTGAGCCAGTACCATTCAGGTGGTTCCCGACGCTCTGCAGGCTGAGCAAATATGCTCCCCGGCGCAGTTTTCCGGTTGCACCCAGGGGACGACACAAACGCTTCTCTTACTCTCAAATTTTGGCACTGCTGCGTCAGGCCCTGCCACCAGCTCCTGCAGCTCCTTGCTCTCATCCTTCAGCTTCTCTGCCTCCTCGAAGGGAGCCTGGCCCAGGAGGGAGGTTTCACCCCAGGACAAGCCCTCATCCTCTTCCATGTGCTCTGGCACCCTGGGTGGGAGCAGCTCCTGCTCCCGCCGGATGCCCAGGGGCTGCTTGCGCTGGCACCGCATCACTGTCGACTGTGCCAGCTCCTTGTGGAAAGCATTGTCTTCCATCAGCTTCTCCATGATGAGTTTCTTGCGGGGAAAGAGAAGAGCATTGGGCTCGGGGGCCGAGCCATCCCCCAGTCCCTGTGCCTCCCGCTCACCTTGGCGGCTGCCACCTCCTTCCGCGTCCCCAAGAGCTGGATGACCCTGACTGGGGCCAGGCCGGTGTCGGCCTCACGTTCACAGAGCACCTTGGCACCCGACCTGTGGCAGATGCCCCGCACAGTCTCACCACCCCGGCCTGTGGGAGACAGAACCCCGGGAAACTGAGGCAGAGCAGACTCAGAGCAGGAGCCAGCCTCCATCCCAGAACCAGAGCAGCTTTCCTGCCCCGACACACTCGCACCATTGGGCCTTTGGACAGCAATTTGCCACCGCAGGCACTGACCGGGTAAATCTGTGACACCGCCCACCACCCCTGCCTCCCCAGGGTGGGCAGAGGTACCGATAATCCTGCCAACGGCTCTCTGGGGCACGCAGAGCTGCTCCGACACCGGGGTGCTCTCTGCCACGATCTGGTGGATGGCGGCTTTTGCCTGGCAGACTTGGCTGGGGGAGCCCGAGATCAGCAGCGCCGTCTCCTCATTCTCATCCTCTCCCTCCACATCGATGTAAGCCCCTGTCTCTTGGCTCAGCTGCGGGAACAGGGCAGGGGGACAGCTCCCAGCTGCCACTTACTGGGGCTCCCAGTAAACTCGGCCTTTCCCCATCATCCCCGCAAGCCAGGTGGCCTCTGGCATCACTCACCTTTTTGATGGTGGCTCCCTTCCGGCCGATGATGGATTTCACAGCCGCCCGGGGGACTCGCATCTCGATTTCCAGCTGCTCATCTCCCACGAAGACCAGCCGCTCCTCTGAGGGAAAGCAGCGGAGCGATGGCAGTGGCCCCCCGCAGCCCCAGCCACCCGCGCAGGGCGAGCGAAACCCTCGGGGGGCTACATACAGCACAAGGGGAATTCAAAGTGGATAAAGCTACTCCAACAGCCTCTCCAGCCCCAGGGAAGGGGCCCACAGCAGCTCTGAAAATCCCAGGGGTGCTCCCGAGCGCCTGGGGAAGGCGAGGGGAGGGTGGGTGCGTGGGAGGCGGCTGAACACTCAAGCCCACGCGTGAGGAGGCGCGAAGGGCACGGGGGCTGCGGTACCCACCACGGCTCTCCCGGTACCTGCGGTACCCACCACGGCTCTCCCGGTACCGGCGGTACAGGATGTAGAGGACGGTGGCACCAGCCGGGACCCCCAGGACCACCGCAACCTTCTGCAGGGTCGTCAGGTGGCTCCAGTAGCCCCGCTCCGCCGCCATCTTCCCCGCGGCCTGAGGACGGAGAGGTTTCACCGGGAGCCTCCCCCCACCAGGCCCCTGCGTGAGGGGGCGGGGGGGCAGGCCGCGGCCCCCCAGCCCCGAGGCACCCTCCGCCGCCTCAGCCCGGCTCCCAGCCGCCGCAGGAGGCTCGGCCGGCCGCCGAGCAGGCGCCCAGGCTCAGCCCCGGCCCCGCCGGAACAGGCCACGGCTCCCGGCGCCCCGGGACAGGAGCCGCGGCGGCGGGTGGGCGCTGACCCCCGCGGTCGCACCGCCTCCCGGGGCAGCCTCAAGCTACCTGGGAAGCCCGGTCGCAGCGGCGCAGCCCCCGGGCCCCAGCGCCCGGCGGGTCCGGCTCTCGGTGTCGGTCTCGGTGCCGCCCCGGTTCCCCCCAGCCCCGCCGCCCCCCCGCGCCCAGCGCCGCCGGCCCCGCCCCTCCCGCCGCGCTCCAATCGTAGCGCCGCCCCTCCCCGCCCTACCAATCACCACCCGCGGGCGGTGGCCAATCGCCGGGCTGCCTCCCACGGGAGGGGGCGGGAGGAGAGGGGTGAGGGGGCGGGGCATAGCTCCGGCCTGGGAATAAAGAGACTAATCCGCGCCGCGCGGCGGGCGGCTGCAGCCAGTCAGCGAGCGGCGGAGGGGCTCGAGCCTGCCCCGAGCGGTGAGTGACGGGCGGGGGGGCTCCGCCCCGCCGCGCAATGCCCCGCGTGGGCCCGGAATCCCCGGGACACCCGGCACGGAGCCCACGGACGCGCCGTCCCCAGCAATGCCTTTATTCGCCTCGGTACAGCCGTCCCGCCGCTCGCCCCCGCCGCCCCACCGTCGCGCGGCGCACGCGTGGCTGCCTGGGCCCTGGGGGGGCCCGGGGATGGGGGCGGGGCCCCGGGCTGGGGTGGTGGGCGCCCCCGCGTGACGGGGCACCCACGGGGGATGGCGTGTCACCGTGCAATGAAGGCCACCGGGTAACAGATCCTCCTGGGGGGACAGAGCCGGGTGACGGAGCATCACTGGATGATGGGGTGCCACCGGGTGATGGATCCTCCATGGGTGACAGACCATCACCAGGTGACAAGATCTGGCTGGGTGACAGAGTGTCACTGGGTGTTGGATCCTCCATGGGTGACAGACCATCGCTGGGTGACAGACTGTCAGCAGGTAACAAAACCCCACTGGGTGACAGACCATCACCAGGTGACAAAATCCCACCAGGTGACAAGAACGTCACCAGGTGACGGATCCTCCATGGGTGACAGACCGTCACTGGGTGATGGGGTGTCACCGGGTGATGGATCCCCACGGGTGCCGGGGCCCCTCGGGGTGCGGGTGCCGGCCCGGCCGCGGCAGCACCCCGGTGCGGGGGTCCCAGGCAGGGGCTCAGCGGGCAGCACCGGGGGTCTCGGCCTCGCCAGCGAAGAGCTCGCGGTAGAGCGGCGGGAAGGCGACGTGCAGCGCGGCGGGGCACAGGCGGCGGAAGGCCTGGAGCTGCTCCACGTGCTGCGAGCACAGCGCCCGCAGGCGCCCGGCCGGCGGCAGCTGCGCGGGGACACGGGCCGTCACACGCCTGCTGGGCGATGCCACGTGCTGCACACGTGGGGGGCCGCGCGCGAGGCACCCACCCACCCTGTCCCCCGCCGTGCCCCCCACCCCCATCCCCCGCCGCGCCCCCCGTGCCGCACCCTGGCCAGCAGCCCCTCGCGGCGTGTGCGGCGCAGCAGCAGGCGGAAGGCGACGTCCAGGCGTCCCTGCAGCCGCGCCACCTTCGCCGGCTCCTGCAGCCACGGGCGGCCTGGGGACAGGGACAGGGGAGGGTGACATGGGGACGGGGGAGATGGCGGTGGCATGGGGACGGGGCTGGGCTGGGCTTGGGGACAGGGGTAGGACTGGCATGGGGACGGGGACTGTGTGGGGACAGGGATGGGGAAGCAACAGGACAGGGACGGAATATAACGAAGACAGGGATGGGATGGAGATGGGGACGGGGACAGGGATGGGATG
Source organism: Falco naumanni (assembly GCF_017639655.2). Classification (NCBI taxonomy): domain Eukaryota; kingdom Metazoa; phylum Chordata; class Aves; order Falconiformes; family Falconidae; genus Falco; species Falco naumanni. The sequence continues at coordinate 2,122,815 of NC_054073.1, forward strand.
GGATTGTCATGGGGACAGGGATGGCGGTGGACAAGGATGGGGACAGGAATGGGGACAGAGGCAGGACTGGGATGGGATGTGGACAGGGATGGGGGGGCATCGGCGCGGGGACAGGGATGGGGATGGACAAGGATGGAGACAGACAGGACAGGGATGGGGTGGGATTGGCCTGGGGGCAGGGTGGGGACCACACCGGGACAGGGACAGGGCAGGAGAGGCTCAGGGTGGGGACACCACGGGGACAGGGTGGGGGACAGCAGAGGCCAGCTCAGGACACCCCAGCACCCGTTTTAGGACGAAACGCCAGGGGTTTGGGCAGACCCTGGCTGGGGCTGGGGGGGCGGGGGGCTCACTGGCGTTGATGAGGACGAGGGCGCTGAAGAAGGCCACCTCGCTCTCCGAGACGTGCAGAGCACAGAGGCTCTGGGCGAAATCGAAGATGGAGCCGATGAGCTCGTGGCAGCCTGAGGGGAGTCCTCGTCACCACGTGTCCCCCCCGCGCCCCCCGTGTGTCCCCCCCCGTCCCCAGCCCTACCCAGGGATCGGAAGAGCTCGGTGCTGGCGTACTTGCCCTCGAAGAAGACAGTCCGGTTGTCGGAGTTGAAGGCTCGGCACATGCGCACCAGCACCACCTCCATGGCACCTGCCACCGCCCGGCAGCGGGACGGGGACGGTGGCACCGGGGACGCAGGGGCCCACGGTGCCACTGCTGCAGGTTGGGTCGGTGCCCCCGCAGCACCAGCCCCGGGGTTTGTCACCTCCCCGGTGGGGTTGGGGTGGCCCTTGGGGACTGTCATCTCCCAGGTGGGACCCGTGGGACTGTCACCTCCCTGATGGGGCCAGAGCGTCCCATGGCCTGGGTACACCGGGGCTGGGGAGACGGGGCAGCAGGGACTGTGGGGCTGGGGACGTGGTGGCCCTGGGGCTGGGGACAAGGGGACACAGTGGACCCAGGGCTGGGAACAGGGGACAAGATGAGCCGAAGTCTGGGGACAGGGGGACATGGTGGCCCCAGGGCTGAGGACAAGGGGACATCGTGGCCCTGGGGAGGAGGACAAAGGAATGAGAGGAGCCCAGGGCAGAGGACAAGGGGGGCATGGTGGCCCTGCGGCTGGGGACAGGGGACGTGGTGGCCCCGTACCCGCTTTGAGGAGGACGATCTGGTCGTTCTGGCAGAGGTCCATGAAGCCTCGCAGGCGTTTGGCGAACTCCACCACGTACTGGATGGCCTCGGTGATGCGCCCGGCACAGCACTGCCACATCTCCTCCATCGACTGTGGGACCGGCCGTCACCCCCGCCACCCCCAGAAGGTCCCCATGGCTCCGCATCGGAACCCCCAGCATCGTCGGGGTGCCCTGGGGACACCCCTGTCCTCTCCCCGGTGGCCTCACCTTCTTCTGGTAGGCGCAGACCTCCTCACGGGAGAAGGTGTCCCAGCGCCGGAGCTGCAGGTCCTCGGCACGGAGCTGGCACGTCTCCCGGTACGACTTGAGGACATTCTGGGTGAGGTGCTCTGCAGGGGACAGGGGCTTGGGGATGGGGCAGGCAACCCCTCCCGCATCCCCCATGGGCAAGGTCCCACTGCCATCCAGCACCCATGGGCGGCGGAGCCCAGTCCCGCCATCCAGCACCCATGGGTGGTGGAGCCCAGTCCCGCCATCCAGCACCCATGGGCGATGGAGCCCAGTCCCGCCATCCAGCACCCATGGGCGATGGAGCCCAGTCCCGCCATCCAGCACCCACGGGCGGCGGAGCCCAGTCCCGCCATCCAGCACCCATGGGTGGTGGAGCCCAGTCCCGCCATCCAGCACCCACGGGTGGTGGAGCCCAGTCCCGCCATCCAGCACCCATGGGCGGTGGAGCCCAGTCCCACCATCCAGCACCCATGGGCGATGGAGCCCAGTCCCGCCATCCAGCACCCATGGGCGGCGGAGCCCAGTCCCGCCATCCAGCACCCATGGGCGGTGGAGCCCAGTCCCACCATCCAGCACCCATGGGCGGCGGAGCCCAGTCCCGCCATCCAGCACCCATGGGCGGTGGAGCCCAGTCCCGCCATCCAGCACCCATGGGCGGCGGAGCCCAGTCCCGCCATCCAGCACCCATGGGCGATGGAGCCCAGTCCCGCCATCCAGCACCCATGGGCGGCGGAGCCCAGTCCCGCCATCCAGCACCCATGGGCGGCGGAGCCAGGTCCCACCACTGAGCACCCGTGGGTGACAGACCCAGGCCCCACACATGGCACCCAGTGACTCACCGATCTCCAGGCCGGAGGATGTGGGTGACTCCAGGAGGCTGCTGACATCGGGGTGGGGGTAGAAGTCAGGGTCGTCCCCGTCCCTGTCCCCCTCCCCGTCCCTGTCCTTGTCCGGGCTCTGCTCGGTCCCCTCTGGCCGCCCCAGCTCTGCCTCCACCATGGGACCAGCCCGGCCATCCGTGGCACCGTGACGGGTGCCGGGGCACCCCGGGGTGCCGGCAGGGGTCAGCGGGTGGCCCCGGCGCCCCATCACCTCTGGGGGGCTGGCAGCCGCCCCCTCAGCCGCCCGCTCCTGCTGCCGCTGCTCCAGCTGCTGCTGAACCTCGGCGTGCAGCCGCTCCCGCTGCTTCTTGGACATGCGGCCGAACTTGACGGCTGCGGGGCGAGACGGCGCCACACACGTGCCACACACGTGCCACACACGTGCCACACACGTGCCACACGTGCTAGCACCAGTCCAGCTCCCCACCACCCACATAGCTGCGGCCATGGGGCTTTCTGCCCCCCGAGCCCACCGCGGCAGCCCCCCACAGCCCCTCCCGGGGACACCGTGGCCCCCCGAGACGCCCCCCGCTCCCTGTGTGTCCCCTGGCGTGGCAGCCACAGCCCCCACGGGTAGGAGCGGGGCTGTGCTGGGGTGCACCCTGTGTGGGGAGGGGGCTGCGGGCGGTGGGCACCCACCGTCGCGGGACATGCCGAGGCGCAGGCACTTCTGCAGGCGGCAGTGCTGGCAGCGGTTGCGGCTGGCCCGGTCGATGGGGCAGTTCTGCTGGCGGCTGCAAGCGTAGCTCAGGCTGCTCTGCTGGCTGCGCCGGAAAAATCCCTGCGCTGGGGGTCACCGCCATGCCGGCGCTCCCTGGCACTCACCGGAACCCCCCAGCACCCCCTGGTGCTCCCTGGCACCCACCCGAACCCACCGGCACCCCTTGGTACCCACCGGCACCCACCAGTGCCCACGAGCATCCCTTGGTACCCACCGGCACCCACCAGTGCCCACAAGCATCCCTTGGTACCCACCGGCACCCACCAGTGCCCACGAGCATCCCTTGGTACCCACCAGTGCCCACGAGCATCCCTTGGTACCCACCGGCACCCACCAGTGCCCATCAGCACCCCCTGGCGCTCCCCAGCACCCACCAGTGCCCCCCTGGCGCTCCCCAGCACCCATCGGCACCCACTGGACCCCCTGTGCTGCCGCCCACCTTGCAGCCCTCGCAGGTGATGACGCCGTAGTGGATCCCCGAGGATTTGTCCCCGCAGATCTTGCAGGGGATCACCTCGATGTGGGCTGCGGGGGGAGGGGCGGCTTGGGCACCCACCTGGGGTTCAGTGGGGGCTCACAGTCCCCACTGGGCTCCCACGTCACCCCACGAGCCCCGCGGGACGGCGTGTGCCACCCACACTCTCACCAGGACCCCACGAGCTCCTGTGTCCCCTGCAGGCACCGGTGTCCCCCATGGACCCACACGTCACCCAGGGGCTCGTGTGCCCCCAGGGGCTCACCCGGTCCCTATGGATTTACATGTCCCTCGTGGGCCCCCGTGGCACCCCGTGGGCTCCAGCGTCCCCACAGGGCTGGGTGCCCCCCAGGAGCCGTGGGTGCCCCCCGGGTGTCCCCCCGTGGCCGCCGCGTGGGTTGGGCCCCACCAGGCACCGGGGCTGCCGAAACCACAGCGGCAGCGAGCACCGGCAAAGCCACAACTGGGACACGGCCCCACCTTGCAGGAAGGCGCCCGCTGCACCGGCACAGCCCAGCATGGCACCGGCATGGCCCTGGCATGACACCGGTGCAGACCAGCATGGGACTGGTGCAGCCTGACTCAGCACCAGTACAGCCCAGCACAGCACTGGCACAGCCCGGCATGGCACCAGCATGGCCCTGGCATAACACCAGTGCAGCCCAGCACAGCACCCGCGTGGCCCTGGCATGACACCAGTGCAGCCCAGCACAGCACTGGTGCAGCACAGCATGGCACTGGTGCAGCCTGGCACAGCACCAGTACAGTTCAGCATGGCACTGGTGCAGCCCAGCTTGGCACCGGCGTGGTCCTGGCATGACACCAGTACAGCCTGACATGGCATTGGTACAGCCCAGCATGGCACCAGTACAGCCCGGCATGGCACCAGCACAGCACCGCTGCACCCTGGGTGGGCCAGGGACCGTGGGGTGCAGTCACAGGGATGGGAGCACCAGAGCGGTGACAGTGGGGGACACCAGGGGTGGGGAATGGCTGAGCACAGGGGGACACCAGAGCCAGGGGGAGACACCGGAGCTGGGGGGACACCGGAGCTGTGGGGCCAGGGCAGCAGAGGGACACCAGAGCAGGGGGATGGTGTGGGGGGGACACTACAGCCAGGGTGACCCCAGCCCCGGAGCTGCCCCACAGCCCCCCAGAGACACCTCCCACCCCCCCCACTTGTCACCCCCCACCCTGTGCACGCACATGCACATCCGTGCACTGTTCCATGTGCTTGTGCACACTGAGATGCACCTGAGCCAGCTCCTGCCTGCTTGGAAGCGCTTGCACACTCACACCCATGTGTGGGCACGCTTGTGCACACGCGCATGTGGTCATTCAAGCACAGGGATGCCTGGGGGGCTGGTTGCACGCTTGGGCGTGCTTGGGCACGTGTGGGTACACGCACACACACCCAGCCGCACATTTGGGCACACCTGCCTGTGCTTGTGCACATTTGCAAAGTGTTGTGCAAAGCTGTGAACGCTCGTGCTTGCCCATGCTTGCGCACATTCACACCTTCTTGCACACGGTCACAATTGCTAGTGCACACCCTTGTGAGCTTGCACACGCTAGTGCACACCTGCGCCTGCTCACGCACGCTCAAGGGTCTCGCACAAGCTGGTGCATGTCTGCCGGAGCTCCCGCGTGGCCTCGCACCCTCGCCCGCCTGCCCACAGCTGCTGCATCAATTGTGCACACGCGTGCACACGCGTGCCCACGCCCGCACACCTCTTCCTCCCGGGGCCAAATTCGCTTTGTCGGCTTTTTCCACCCGCCCCAGTTGTGGGGCCCGGCGGCCGCCCGCGCATCCGGTGGCCGGGCACCGGGGACCCCCGCAGTGGCGGCCGGGGGGGGGGGGGCCGGGAATTCGGCGCTTTGAGTCACCCCCGGCCCCGGCACCCACATTAGTCAACGGTGCCGCCGCCGGCGGCTGCCAGGAAGCGCCGGTTTCGGTGCTGGTGCTGCTCCTGCCGGGAACCGGTGGCAAGAGGTCGCCGAGGTCTTGCCTGGCCCCACGCCTCCCCGCCGGCACCCGCCGCTCCCACGGCACCCGCCAGCACCACCAGCGCTATGGGTACCCACCAGTACCTGTCATCTCCACCAACACCCACCAGCACCAGGAGCACCCACCAGCACTCATCATCCCCACCAGCAGCCCACTTCCACCCACCAGCACCCACCAGCACCCGTCATCCCCACTAGCACCCCACTAGCACCCACCGGCACCCATCATCCCCACTAGCACCCACCGGCACCCATCATCCCCACTAGCACCCACCGGCACCCATCATCCCCATCAGCACTCACCAGCACCAAGAGCACCCACCAGCACCCACCTGCCCCACAAGCCCCAGGGACACCCACTGATACCCATCATTCCCACCAGCACCCATCATCTCCACCAGCATCCCTCAGCACCCACCAGCATCCCTCAGCACGCACCAGCTCCACCAGTACCCACCAGCACCCATCATTCCCACCAGCACCCATCATCTCCACCAGCATCCCTCAGCACCCACCAGCATCCCTCAGCACACACCAGCTCCACCAGTACCCACCAGCACCCATCATCTCCACCAGCATCCCTCAGCAAGCACCAGCTGCACCAGCGCCCACCAGTAGCCGCCAGCCCCACAGGGACCTGGAGGCACCCACCAGCCCCCCCAGCACCCCACAGGGACCCACCAGCCCCAGGGCACCCATGGGCCCCCGCCAGCCCCACGGGCACCAGCCCCGGGGACACCCACTGGCACCCTCAGCCCCCCCAGAACCCACAGGGATCTCCTGGCACCCGTCGGCACCCACCGTCCCCAGGGTGGGGGCACAGCCCGGCACTCCCAACCCTCCTGGCACAGTGTCATGGCAAAACACGCCACGCCACGGGCTGACACGTCACGGCACAGGCCAACATGCCATGACGCAGAGGGGAAGGAGGGGACCCCAGCCACAGCACCCAAGGGTGCTGGCACCCCTGTCTCCGTTTCCCCAGTGCCAAAGTGGGGGGGTTGCGGGGAAGGGGGGGGGCGGCACTGGAGTGGGGCCACCTGTGTGTCCCTGTCTGTGTCCCCGTCTGTGTCCCCATCAGTGTCACCTGCACCAGCCCTGCGCAGCTGCCAGCCCCCACCACATCTGAGCGCCAGCACCCAGCCCGCAGGTGCGCGGGGGCACCCATGGGTGCTGGGGGGCACCCGCACCCCCTGCCACGGGCGCTTGCAGCCACAGGTGCAGGCACGGGGGTGGGAAACGGGGCTGCCCAGCACTGCGGCACTGCCGAGACACACAGCAACATGCAATGACATGTATGCATGCCCTGCAACATGCGGGCACATCACACTGCAAGCACAGCCACCTGGAGCCGTGTACAACACCTGCACATGCTGCACCACCCTGCGACATGGGCGCACACACCATAACATGTGTGCATGTGCTGCTACAGACCATAACACACATATACATGCAGCAACATGCTGTAACATGTGTGCATACATAGCAACCCACCGTGACATGCATGCACAGACCCCGTAGATTGTGCAGATGCAGTTACAGAGCCGTCATTACACGTGTACCCCAAAACATGCCTGCACACACCACAACACGTGTGGCTGTGCTGGAACATGTGCCAACACACCTGTGTGAGCTGTACAACATGTGTGATGCACCATGCTGACACACGCAGCCCCTGTGCCCCAGCAGCTCCCAGTGCTCTCTCTCTCTCACACACACACACACGTGTGGGCACTCTCGTGTGCAGTCACACACGTGTCCACATACCTGTGTGTGCTCTCACGGGTGTGCACAGGTACAGTTGCACACGCGCCTGCCTGCACCCTGCCTTGGCACCCACACACATGCACATGCACGGACCAATATGCTCACACACACATGCACATGCACCCAGCCATGCCCACACATGTGCACACACACATGCACACCCGTGTGCTCCCACACCTTTACACATCCACCTGCTTGCATGTGCACCCGGCCCCACACACACAGCCCTGTCCCCCCACATCCTCGCACACACACACGCACCCCCTGCTTGCACACACGCATGGATCCTCCTGAGCACCCCTGCCCTTGCACACACACTCCTGCCTGCTCCCCCTGCTTGCGCGCCTGCTCCACACACCACCTCACCCTTGCACATGCACACACACTCCTACAGGCTCCTACACGCCTGCACGCACACGCGTCTGCTCTCACGAGCTTCCACTGACTGCACACGCACACTCGTGTGCTCCCATGGCCTTGCACACACGGGTGCACACCCCAGCGCACTCCCACGACCTTGCACACACGTGTGCACACCCCAGCACACTTCCTTGGCCTTGCACACACGTGTGCACACCCCAGCATGTTCCCAGCTGCACGCATACCCACTCCCACGTGTGCACACATCTGCTCTCACATGCTCTTACACTCTTGCACGCTCCCACACGTGTGTGCATAGCACACGGGCACTCCCGCCAGCTCCCACCCTTGCACACACATGTGCCCCCTCCCACCCTCTGCCACACGCAGCCCCCACTGCCCTGGCCATCCCAGGCAGCCCCCCGCCAGCTCCCCCCCTTGCACACGTACGTGCCCCCCACGAGCCCCCGTGCCGGGCCCTACCTCGCATGGCGGCGGCGGCGGCGCGGGTGGCGCGGGCGAGCGTTATAAGGGCGCCTGGGCCCCCCCGGCATCCTGCCCCCCCCCCCCCGGCATCCTGCCCCCCCGGCCCCACGCACTGGAAATTTCCAACTTTCCACGGCGCAGCTGGGGGGGAAACCGAGGCACGGAGGGGTAGCGCAAGGAGTGGGGTGCCCGGGGGTGCCCCCCCCAACCCCCTGACCCTGGTGAGGCGCAGTGGGGGTCTGGGCGGGCACTGTCACCCTCGTCCCCAACCCCCAAGGTGGCTCCAGTACCCCCAGGCCCTGCAGGACCCTGACATTCCCAGCTGTGGGGTGCAGCCATGGGACCCCGACGTGCCTGGGCGTGGGGTGCTGCTGTGGGACCCCCCGGCACCCTGATGTGCCCACCTTTGGGCACAGCTGTGGGACCCCCCAGCACCCTGGTGTGCCCACCTTTGGGGTGCAGCAGTGTCACACTGACACGTCCACCTCTGAGTGCAGCCGTGGGACCCCGTGGGACCCCAGTGTGCCCACCTTTGGGCACAACCGCAGGACCCCGAGGTGCCCGGGTGTGGGGCACAGCCGTGGTCCCCCCGCCCCAGGTGCCATTGGGGGTTTGGGCGCTGCCAGGCCAGGGGCAAACCTGAGCCCCCCGCTGTGGCCACTCGGGTGCAGGGGTCCCCAGGTCCCCCTGCCCGGCCCCGCGCCCCCAGTGTCCCTTGTGACCCCCCCCCCGTGTCCAGTGTGTCCCGTGTCCCCCCCCAGTGTCCCTTGCCCCCGGCCCCCAGCTGCCCCCAAGGGGGCGCCCGGCCCCACCCCGGCCCCGCTGTTGTAATGATGTGACACCCGGTCACTGCGGTCACAGGTGACATCACACCCACTCTCGGGGGGGGCGCGGGGGGTGTCAGTGATGATGTCACACCTGGTCGCTGCTGCTGGGCAGTGATGTCACACGCTGTCACCGGCCCTGGCGGTGATGTCACACCCTCTCAGTGCCGCCAGGCTGGAAGCCAGCAGTGACATCACCCCCAGCAGTGATGTCACCCCAGCAGTGACGTCATCCCATCCGTGACTCCACTTCCAACAGTGACGTCATCACAGCAGTGACGTCACTCCCCGCAGTGATGTCACTCCCAGCCGAGGGTGGGACAGTGACATCACTCCTGGCGCCCCCAACCTGGGACCCCAGCAGGGTCAAGGACAGGGGGGCCAGAGGTCAGTCCGCTCCCGACGCCCGGCCCAGGAGCGCCCCCCGCCCCCCCACAACCCCCGCCCCCCCGCTGCCGCGAGGCCCGGGCGCCGCCAGGGGGCAGTGCGGCCACCGCGGCCGCTCTCACGTCACCGCCGGGGCGGGGCCTCCGCGGACCCCCTATGGACCCCCTACAGCCCCTATGGGCCCCTACAGACCCCTACAGCCCCTATGGACCCCCTACAACCCCTATGGACCCCCTACAGCCCCGACGGACCCCCTACAGCCATGCGGACCCCCTACAGCCCCTACAGACCCCTACAGCCCCTATGGACCCCCTACAGACCCCTATGGACCCCCTACAACCCCCTACTGGACCCCCTACAACCCCGACGGACCCCCTACAACCCCGACGGACCCCCTACAGCCATGCGGACCCCGCCTCGTGTGGCTCTATACAGCCCCGCCGGCCACCCCCGCGGGTCGATGCTACCCCCTATAGCCCCTACACACCCATAGGCAGCTTCACACACCCCTACACAGCCCCTATGGACCCCCTATAGATACGGATACCCCCCTACAGACCCCCACGCAGCTCTATAAAGCCCCGTACAGCATCTATACGCCCCTATGCAGCCCTGCACAGCCCCTATAGACGCCCTGTATGCCCCTATGCCACCCCATACAGCCCCTATAGGCCCCCATATGTCTCCTGTGGTCCCCCATACGGCCCCTACACACCCCTATGCAGCCCCGCACAGCCCTGATATCCCCGTGCAGCTCTGCGGCCCTATAGCCACCTCACACGTACGTATATAGCCCTGCGAGGACACCTACACGTGCCTATACAGCCCTCTGCAGGCCTTATGCACCCCGCCGGCCCCGTATGGCTCCTTGCGGCAGTCGCAGGTCACCTATACATCAACGTACACCCCTGCAGGGGCCCTATGGGCCTCCACACCCTATAGACCTCTGTACAGCCCTATGCCCCAACGTACCCTATAGACCTCTGTACAGACTCCTATACCCCCCCGGGGGCTGCTGCAGGCCCCTCTACAGCCCCTATAGGAGCCCAGTGCCCTCCCTATACAGCCCCCACAGCAGCTCTGGATGCCCCCAGCCCCCCTATGGCCCCACCCACCCCTACACCCCCCTACACCCCCGTAAGCTGGGGGACCCACCTCACCCACCAGCTGCAGCGTTAGGCAGCTTGAGGGGGCTGGGATCACCCCATGGGCAGGGCTCGGGTGGGCAGGGGGCTGGGGACCCCAGGGGGCTGGGGACCCTGGGGTGACCCCAAGGTGACCATGGTGGGGCTGTGAACCCCAGGGTGACAGGAACCTTGGAGTAACCGCAGGGGGCTGGGGACCCCCAGGAACGAGACAGCTCCAGCGTAATACAAAACACCTTTATTGGGGTGGGGGGCAGCAGGGAGCGGCAGGGCAGCGCCCATGGGCGTCAGAGCAGCACCCAGGGCAGGGGTAGCACCCACGGGTGGGAGCAGCACCCATAGGGAGGCAGCAGCACCCACGGGTGGGGGAGCAGCGCCCGCGGGGGGGGGGGCAGCACCCACGGGTGCTGCTCTCACTTCCTGCCCTTCTGCTTCATGTGCAGGACAAAGTAGTCGTTGCAGGCGATGGTGAGCCCGGCCACCAGCGAGAAGAAGCCCTGGAAGCCCACCTTGCCGTCCCGGCACTGGTCCAGGTCCTTCATGATCTTGTCCAGGGCCATCGGGTCCTGCTGGTTCTGCGGCACAGCCCCCGCCTCAGCACCCCGCGCCGGGGGGGCTAGGGGGACCCCGGGGTGCTGGGGAGCCCGATCCCGGGGTGCTATAGCGCGTGCTCCCAGTCCCGGGGTGCTATAGCGCGCGATGCTGGGGCGCTATGGGGTGTGATCCCTGGGTGCTGGGGGGCCCAGTCCCGTGGTGCTATAGGGTGTGACCCTGGGGTGCTATAGGGTGTGACCCTGGGGTGTATAGGGCCCGATCCTGGGGTGCTGTGGGGTGTGACCCCAGGGCGCTATAGGGCGTGATCCTGGAGTGCTGTGGGGTGTCACGCTCAGTGCTGTGGGGCCCGATCCTGGCGCGCTGGGGGGCCCAATTCCCGGTGCTACAGTGCCCAATCCCAGGGCGCCGGGGGGCCCGAGACCCGATCCCACCTCACCTCCAGGAAGCCGGGGAACTCCTTCTCCATCAGCGCCCGCAGGTCCTCCTTGCCCAGGTGGTTCTTGTCACCCGCGTACTTGTGGAAGGTGAACATGAGGGTCTCCATGGCGTGCTCCATCTGGGACGGCATGGTGGGGGCTGCGGGGGGCACACACAGCTCAGGCCCCGCCGTGCCCGCGGGCTGAGGCTGGCACCGCTCAGCCCATGTGTGAGCGGTTTTCCAGCCACCAGGAATGACTCAGCTCCAGCTGCGGCCGCGGGTGGGGCTGGGGGACACACACACACACACACACACATGTCCTGCAGGCGTGTCCCGTGTGTGTCGCCCCCCCCCCACGGCTATGGGGTGCCCTAGGGAACCCCAGTGAGTCATGGGGGGCATTGCGCAAAGCCCCCGGTCCCCGCCCGCGGCGGAGCACGCCCTGCCTCAGTTTCCCCGTGTGTGTGTGGGGTCACAGGGGGGGCAGCCCCATAGCAGGCTCCCCCCCCACCAGGGGTTACCCCCCCCCCCCCCCCCAATTGCTGGGGGGAGGGGTGCTGGGGCCTGGCAATGATGGAGGGCGATGGCAGCGTGGGGACACGCCTGCCCCCCCCTCCCCTCGATGTTTCCCCCAAGGGCTCTGGTTGGGGGGTTTTGGGGGGGAGGATGGGGGGAGTTGTGGGGGGGGGGCGGTGCCACACCCTGGCGCAGCCACTCGCCACTGAAACAGGAACTGGCTCAGCCTGTGGCTTCGCCTCCCAAAACCTGGGGGGACCCCGAGGGGGGTGACAGAGCTGCCCCCCCCTCCTATTCAGCACCGGGATCACCAGCAGCCCTGCCCCAGCACCCCGGCCTGCACTTTGCCCCTCCCCCTCCCGGCAGGATGCGCCCCCCCAAGGCGCAGGGGCGTCCCTGGGGGAGACACATATCCCCCCGACCTTCCAGGGGTGCTAAGGAGGGGGGAGCAGGACGTGGGGAGGGGACAGGGGCCCCCATGACAGGGACATGGCCCCGGGGCCCCCTCCCTGGCGGTGCAGGGCTGGGCTCCCCCCGGGGGGGGCAGGAGGGGTGTACCCCTAACGGGAGGGGCAGGAGCGGGGTCCCCCACGCAGGGGGGATGCCTGGGGGAGCCCCCCTCTAAACGAGGAGTGCAGGATGAGCCCCCCACAAAAACGGGTGCGGGACACCCTGCAGGGTGGTGTCTCGGGGGGGAGCGGGGCAGCCTGGGGGTCCCCGGGGGGGTCAGGACGGGGGATCCCCGGGGGGTCAGGACGGGGGGTCCCCGGGGGGGCTGGCAGCCCGGGGGATGCCCCGGGGGGGGGGGGGGCAGCCCGGGGTACTCACGGCGCGGTGCGCAGCGGGCAGCGGCGGGGCGGGCAGTGGCGGGGCGCGGCGCCGCCCGGGATAGGCACGGCGGGGGCGGGCCGGGGGGGCTCGGGGGGGCCGGGGCGGCCCCGCTGACTCACCCCGCTCCCGCCCGGCCGCGTTAACCCCTTCCCTCCGCCGGCTGTCCCGCCCTGCCCCCCCGGACCCCCGCCCGGACCCCCCGGGATCCCGCCCTGCCCCCCCGTGACACCCCGGACCCCCGTCCCTGTCCCACCGGGACCCCCCATTCTCACCTACGGGATCCTCCCCGGGACCCCCTCGGATCCCCGCGCCTCCCCCTCCCCCGCACTCCACCCTGCCGCCAGCTCGGCGCCGTGCCGCCTAATTACAGACTAATTGGGTGCCGCGACCGGGCCCCCCCCCGCCCCAGTCCCCTACTCCAAAGCGGTGCAGAGAAGGAGGGCGGCGGGGACCCCCACCACCCATGGGGTCCTCCACCGGGTGCCTCTTCCTGGGGAGGGACCCCCCCGGACCCCCGTCCCCAGGGGACGCCCTCAGCTCCTCCAACCGACCCCCGCCAAGCACCTCCCCTTCCTCATGGCCCCTCCAAGAATCCCCAGGGGCCCCCAGAATCAAGAACCCCCCCCTCAGCCCCAGGAAGACCCCAAGGCCCCCCCCGCAGCACCGCGCCCTCTTCCTGTCACTTTGCCCACAGCCAAGATGGCGGCGCCCCTCATGGCCCGCAATTGGCGCGAAGCCGCGGGGGACGGACCCCGCCTGCCCTCTCACAAGATGGCGGCCGCGGCCCCACGTCCCCTAAGGGCGTGGCGGCCTTGCCAGCTTGCCCTCAGCCAACATGGCGGCCGCTCGCCCACGCTCCCGAGGGGCGCTGAAGCCGGCGGCCGGTGACCCGGATGGGCCCGCCCCGCTGCCCTCACACGAGAAGGCGCCGCGGTGCCCGGCTTTCCCAATAGGAGTGAAGGTGGAGAGGTGCGCGTGTCCCGGATGTGGGCGGGGCCGCGGCCCCGGATGTTGCGTCACGCTGGAGCCGCGGCGGCCGCCTGCGAGCGGGGAGCGGAGCGGACGGAGCCAACATGGCGGTGCCGAGCCTGGGGCGGCCGTGAGGGGCAGGCCGCGGCGCCCTCAGCCCGGGCAGCCCCGCAGTGCCAGCGGGGCCCGCACAGCGCAGCGGCGGCCGAGCCGGCGGGCATGGCGGGGGCGGCGTAAGGGAGGCCTCGGCGGTCCCTGTGGGTGAGGGGCCGGGCCCAGGCTACTCCCCCCCCCCCCCCCCCCCCCCCCCCCCCCCCCCCCCCCCCCCTCCGCCACCTCAGCGCGGCCCGGTACCGGGCAGGGGCAGCGCAGGAGCAGGCCTCGGGCGCCCGGGGGATGGGGGCCTAGGGGGGCCCGCAGTGCCGTGTGCGGGGCCGAGCCGCTCCTCGTGGAGCCCCCTGCTCGGGCCGGCGGCCCCTCACCGCCCTCACCGCCCCTGCCGGCCCCGGGGCCGTGCGGGGCAGGACGGGGCCGGCCCCCAGCGGCGGCTGCCGGACTTTGGACCGCGAGGCTGCGAAGAGCCGGGCGCCCCCCCTGCTGCGGGGGGCCGGGGCCGCTGCGGCATGGGCCGGTAGCGTGGGGGGCAGAGCCGAGCGGGGCCTTCGCTGCCCTCGGGCAGCCCTGTCGGCTGATCCCGCGCTGTATTTTTCGGGAACTTGGAGTTTAACAGCTGGGAGAGCCCAATTTTTATTTTTCAGTGTTCAACAGGGACGCAGGGCACCGCGGAGGCCGCGACGAGCCTGGCTTCTTGAGCAGGCTCCCCCGGGAGATACCCTAGTCCTAGGGAGCTGGTGGGGAGGAGACGAGCGCTGTCATTGTGAGTGAAGGCGAAGGTATGGGCTGAATTCTCAGAGAGTAACCCAGTTCAGATGACCTTCTCTTGGCTTTTTTTATTAAGGTTTATCACTTAACCCGGTCCCGTTTCTGGAGGAGGTGCTACACTAAAAAGGCCAATCGAGGTTTAATGTGTTCTGAGCACCCTGCCTGCTGCCTGGGTTTGTGAGGGCGGCGTTCAGTCCAGCTGGGAAGAAGGGAACAGGGGAGTTAGTTCTTCAGGAATGGTATTTTTGAAAAGAGAATGACCTAGGGAGTGCAGGGTGAGTTCTGGACTTTACTTTTCCTCCTCCCTGTGTCAATAAATTATTGAGTAGGGGGGGGAAAGAAAAAAAGGGTTTTTTTGGGGAAAAAAAATTAGGTGGCTTCTGGCAAGTCGACCAGCTTTAACACTGACCACCGATACCCGACGCTGGAAGTTTGGCTTCCGTGCTACAAGAGCCATACGTGACACTCTGTAGGAGCTTCCGCGGTTTTATTGGGTAGTTTATTTAAAAAGTCAAGGAGAAAAGGGGATAGAAGACTTCTTAAAAACACTCTCTTGGCTGCTGTTCAAATCCTGGATATAAGCAAGACCAGAAGAGCTCCTCGCTAAGGTGGGTGTTCCTGTACGTGTATTTATTTATTTTTTTTTCTAATGCAGTAATGATTCACCCATGCCTCCTCTGCCGTAAGGAGCTGCTTGTGGGAGCCTCATATTGTTGAGACGGGTCAGGAAAGGCTCAGTCCTCTGCACGCAGAGTCCGGCCTTGCTGATTTGTATCTCGGGTCGGATGGGCGCCTGCCTGTGTTAATAACTGTGTGGTTGGGCTAATTGTCCTGACTCAGAAAAGTTTGGGAAGCTTGGCTGCAGGTAAATCCTGATCAGGTGTCTTTTTGGTGTTGGTGATGGAAAGGGCGAGATTGGTAAAGCCGGGTGCGATCCAGGGCTCCGGCAGGCACTGCCTGGCTGACGTCGGTGCCGGCACATCCCCTGCCTGCGCTCCTGTTTCCATGGCTTGAGCGTTGCGTGCGGTTACGTGCCAGTGTAGGGGAGGCTCGGGGAGAGCAGCTTTGGGGTTTTAGGTAGGATTTTGCTCTTTCCCCGCCCCACTGGCATGCGGTGGCTCAGGTGCCAGTCCCAGGGGGCAATGTTCGGCTCGGCACCCCAGTAGTAACCTGAGGGAGTTGTTTTTGTGGGGTCCATTTGCTGGTCAGCACAGGCGTTAGTGGCATTGGAAATTAGACAGAGAGATGAGTTGAAGTGAAAAGCAGTTTCTGCACTTAAAAATAAAAATCCCCCTCCCCTGGCTAAACCCATGCACCAAAAAAAACCAACCCCAAAAAGCCAAACCCCGGTCCTACCCCAAAACAGCTGCTAGCAGAACTGTGCGTCTGGCTCGTTCTCGTGGGCTTATGAACACTTTGTCCGGTGACGCAGCGTGGCTGAACACTTCCTCCTCCTCTTCCTCCAGCCTTCCCTGCTGTGGGGTGGCTGGGGATGGCTGGGCGTGCTCATCTTCTGCCGGTGAAATCAAACTTATTTTGCTGGACTGGGACTGGTGGGTTTGCTGTAATTGGTGGTGGACTTAGGATTTTTGTGTGCCTTATAGGTGTTATTGTACCAGCTCTGTCCCCTTGCCAGTGCTGACACAAAGTGCTGCAGGGGGGAGGTAAAAAAAAAAAATTCTGAAGAGGACAATTATGGATTAATCTTACTTCTTCTCAGCTCCCTTTGATCAGTTCATCCTCTGCACAGCAGGAACAGTTTCGCCACTTTTCTCATTAATCTGTCTTGTCCTGTAACGATTTTGTCTGCTGAGTTTACCTGTCCCGTGGGTGTGATGCTTTGGGATGACGAGTAGGCTGGGACAGGCGCTGGGGCAGCCGCACCATGGGCAATCTCCCATCCATCTGCCTTCCCAGGAATTGGGAAGATTTGCTGACCATGTGGCTGGGTACTTGGTCCCACGAAAAAGCAGCAGCCAAGTGGCCTTGGCACGTGGCTCCCGAGCTCGTGGCCCATCCAGTGCTGTCCCAGGCTCCCAGGAGAGGAGCCAGCTGCAGGTGGAGGTTTGGGGCCAGGGCTGCCGTCCCGACGGTGGGATCCGTGCCCTCCACTCACTGTGCATGCACGGCTAGCTGCGGCGTGGCTGAGCTCTTTCCCGAGGAAGGAGAGGAGAAGAAATGCATGCGCGGCGTGATGCTCAACTGCAGAAGCTGTTGGGAGGAGAGCTGGGGCAGCCGGAATGACTCCAGACTAATTGCTCTTTGCAAAGGCAGTTTCAGGTTGATGGCCTCTGAAGAGGAGAGGAAGAAATCTGGCTAACTGCTGCCAGGGCAGTGAAACCAAAGCGTTGGGCTGTTTGTTTCTGTTTGCGTTTCCCTCTCTTTGGAAATCTAGCGTGTTGGGAAAGTTGGTGTTTGGGGTCTGATTCTGCCTTGGGCCTCGGGTGTCTGCCAAGGCTCCTCGGTGCTGTTCAGCCGGCTCTGCCACAGCCAGGCCTCACCGAGTCGAGCAGGATCAGGTCTGGTCTGCAGTGAAAACGCGACTAGGTGTCTCCCTCGCAGCGCACCAGACAGGGCTGGGATAGGGCTGTTCCAGAAAACTCGTCTCAAAGCCAATTTTTGACTTGAAGCTGGTATTTGTGACTTCCGCAGCCGCCCGGGCAGGACTGCGCTGTGAGGAGGTGGGTTTCTGTGGTACTCAGCCCAACTCCAGTGGCAAAAATCCCCACCACCCGCGTGGGTGAAGTCAAATGTCCGAGTAAGGCTTGGATTGATTAGCTGCGGTAGGCACCAAAAGCTGGTTTTTCCTGTTCACCTTCAATTATTTTAATGATCTTGGAGCGCTGAGGGAAGTCTCCTCCTGAGGAAAATCCACTCCTAGCGGGTGCGATCTGCTGCTGCCGAGGGTGGGCAGGGGTCTCTGCGGACGCATGTGTGGGGTCTTGTCACTTCTGCCACAGTGCCATCGGCTAGCCGGAATACTGGCAGCTCCTCGCCCTCTGCCCGGAGATCGTTCCTGCTCCCTGTGCTCACAAGGGGGCTGTTACTTGAGTAAAATCAAAGGATTTCAGTTTTTTTAATGTATGTGTGCAGCAAAGCGCTCCAGCCTTCCGATCCTGTGGGTTTAAGGCGGGAAGAGAGCCAAAGGCGAGGGGAAGCAGGGATCTCTTCCAAGTAGCGGCTGCTGGAATCCCCTGCTTGAAAATAAATTTAACAGCTTTTTGTGGCTTTGGGTGGTACAGCTATAAGGAACTGCCCCCCCGGGACTCAGCACTTCCCCACACACATGAAGCCCGTCTCTGCTCGGTCTCTTCTTGTTGTGTTTAGGCAGCACAATGTCAAATTGCTTTTTTTTTTTGCTTTTTTTTTTTTGCTTTTTTTTTTGCCTTTTTTTTTTGCTTTTTTTTTTTTTGCTTTTTTCCCCCTCCTCCCTGGAATTAAAAATGCAGTGTAATTCCAGGGTGGTTGCTACTAAACAATCAAAAGATAGCATCTGCCGAATTTCTGCCTTGGGTTTCTGCAGTTGGGTGCTTGGTGAACCCGTGTGCGGAACAACAAGCCGCTGGGAATGAAGCTGTTATAAAAGCGGGTCCTGGAGCACGGTGCCGGGCGCTGGTTCCTGCCCAGGTTTGGGTGGTTCCTCCCGGTTTCTCAGTGTCGGGCAGGTGGAACAGGCGCTGCCTCTGGGGACAGAGGTCGGGTTTCTGGCCATGATGCTGTAAATATCCAGGCAATTAGCTGATAAGTGGGTGTGTGGGTTTAAGTTCATGGTTTTTTATCTTGGAGCTGCTTACAGGATGCTGGGAAGAAAGCAGAGACGTTGCTTTGCACCCCGTGTCCTCGTTTCTTGTGTGTTTTACTCTGTGCAGGAATATTTGTAGCTGCCGCTGCAGAACCCCAGGTCAGAGCGTGTGCGCAGCCCCTACAAAACCCGGCCGCAGGCACGAGCTGAGCGGGGCTGGCTGCTGCTCGAGCCACGGGCTGTAAAACCCGCGGCACGTGGCTTCGTTTACCAGTCAACACCAGTGCCACGGCACCAAAACCGGTCTGGACGTGGCCGAGGAGTGCTGGGCGCTTCGCTGTCAGCAAACACTTTGGTTGCTGTCGGGGTTTTTTTTTCCATTCACGACAGCGATCATCAAGACTAAGGGTGGTTTGTCTTACTGGGGTTTTTTTATGCTTTTATTCTGTGTTCACGCAATTGCTGCGTGCTGCCTGCTGGTTGTCTGTTGGATGCAGCCGCAGCTCCCAGTAAAGGCCTCTCCATCTGCCTTTTGCAAGGTTTACAAGACCGGAGAAATCTCTTTGCTCTCTGGGATGTGCTGGACTGCAGCCCAGCATGCTCCGACTTCCCAGTGGAGATGGTGTGGCTTGGCTGCTGGGGCAGGGGGAGCGGCTGGAGAAGAACCAGGGTGCTTCATGCTGATTTTTCTCCCCTCTGTCCTGCACGGAGATGGCTGCAGGCTGTTCGTACCAAGAAATAGCTTCAGCAGAGTCTGCATTTACACAACTTTTCTACTTGGTATAGGGAAGCTACGTAGTATGCGGTGCCGTCTCCTCTGTGGCCAGAGTAGTCGGACTGTTTTCAGAGCAGCGGTCACTCAACACGTTTTTAATTGAAGCTATTTGCATTTTAACGATAGGAATTGAAAGACCTTCCATGGGGTTCTGGTGGCCGCTGGAGCAGAGATGGGCCCCGTCGAGGTCGAGGGCTCCCTGTTCCTCCGCGTGCCTGGGGCCAGAGCGTGAGTCACTGGCCGTGCCGGGAATAGACGGAGATTCCTGCTGGTATCCCGTGTTTACGGGCGCCGCCGCCTCTGTTTTGGGAACCGTAACTAAGGCGGGCTGCTCCGCTGGG
This sequence comes from Falco naumanni, assembly GCF_017639655.2. NCBI lineage: Eukaryota > Metazoa > Chordata > Aves > Falconiformes > Falconidae > Falco > Falco naumanni. The sequence goes on from NC_054073.1 coordinate 2,142,313, forward strand.
CGAGCTCGCTGGAGGGGTCAGGGGGTCAGGGGGCCGGGGGTCAGTGCCGCACGGAGCAGAGCGCCGTGGGCTTCAGGGCTGGAGCCTGCCTGGAAAACTGCAGGGGTGGGCTCGGACTGCAACCTCAGCGCTGCAGCCCCCAGTCCGGCGGGGGGAGAGGGCTCTGGAGCCGTTAACCTAGGAGGGCCGTGGTTCCAGGGCATCCCCTGCAGCGCCAGCGTGGCTCCCGCAGCGTGTGCCAGCACACCGGGGTGCGCAGGGCAGGTGCCTCTTTGCCACTCAGAGCCCGAGGTGGGCTGCGGGGGTTGAAATATACTTGGGGGGGTCCAGAGCTCCCCCAGGCAGCTCTGTGGGTGCTCCTGGCAGGCAGTGAGTGCACTTTACTCCTAACCCGAGTGACTGGCATTGCCGAACGGCTTGTCACCGGCTCCCGGCGTGTCTGGCAGCTGACTCTGTGCAGTGGCACGGTGCCATCCCCAGGCGTGGGACACCTTAATGTCACCTGCTTCGCTGTGACACCACTCGATCCCCAAAGGAGGCTGGCCACGGGCTGTGATTCCTGCGGGTTCCTCCTCTTTTCAGCTGGGTGTGCGGCTCCGTGTGGCTCCCAGTGAAGAAACGAAGGTGTCGGTGCCGCTGAAGGAGAGCCGGGCGATGGCAGAGCTACAAGGAACTTCCCCAGGGGGGGCCGTAACCGGGCAAGAAACCTGCTGAGACGAGGAGGGTGAGCCCCGAGTCAGCTGCTGAAGCCAGTCTGACAAGGCTCGCTCGTCTCCGACTTTGAAGCTGAACAGGTCGGGGCCTGCTGGGTGGCTGATTTCCTTCTCCCTTGATCTTTCAGCACGATACTGGTGGCTGCGCCGAATGGCTTCATGCGGTCAGTGCCCACCGGTGCAGGGCAGAGGGTTTTGCTGGGGCTACCGAGCTGCCTGCGCAGCTTTTCCAGGCGATGTGGGGACTCGTTTTGCTGGGGTGGAGGACATCGGTCCTTGCCTGCTTCACAGTCTGGAGCCCTGTGGCTTGCAGGTGTCTCTGCCAGACGGCGTTTGGGTTCATGAGTTAACGTGGCAGGGCCCCGTGCCTTTAGTCCGGTACCCAGCCCTTGATTTTTGGTGTAAGATGCCCCAGTGGAGGAGAGGACGAGTTGCTGCCAGACATGGAGATGTGGTGGAGGGATGCAGAGTGGTGTTTTTTATCAAGTATCAGCAAGGAAGGGATTAAATCCTGTTGGCCATCTCTGTCGTCTAGGGTTGCAGCGCTGAGAGGAGGCACCAGCTCGGCACGTGCCGGCAGCGGTGGAAGATGGCCACCTTCAAACGGAGCCGAGCGCAAGCCTGGCCAGAGGAGCGGGGCGACCGGGAGCACGGGCTGTACAGCTTGCACCGCATGTTCGACATCGTGGGCACCCACCTGACCCACCGGGATGTGCGGGTGCTCTCCTTCCTCTTCGTGGACGTGATTGATGATTATGAGAGGGGGATGATCCGCAGCGGCCGGGACTTCTTGCTGGCGCTGGAGCGGCAGGGCCGCTGCGATGAGACCAACTTCCGACAGGTGCTGCAGTTGCTGCGGATCATCACTCGCCACGACCTGCTGCCGTACGTCACCCTCAAGAGGCGACGGGCTGGTAAGTGGCGCCGCTGGCAGCCTGGCCCACTTTGTTATTCAGCTGCCTCCTGTTTCTCCTCACTGATGCCCTGGAGTTGCAGCGGTTAAAGGGCTCTGAGGCTTGTCAAGCCAAACGGCCGCCAGAATAGCAGGGAGATGCAGGCAGAGAAGGCAAAGGGGGATTTTGTAGGGTTTTAGCAAACGCCCACACGTTGTTTCGGGGGGGGGGGGGGGGTTAAAACCTCACTTGGTTTCTGGCAAGCGCTGAGGTCTCGTCCTTTCTTTAGCAGCAGGGACTTGGGCTTCCTGCTGCCTGCTGTGCAGTTCCACGACTTCCAGCTCTTCCCAGCTCCCTGCCTGTGACTCCCAGCTCCCGCTGCTGGTCTGGAGTTTTTAGGGAAATGATCCTTTCAGCCCAAATTCCAGCCTGGGGTGGAGTGCCATGGGTGATCCCAGGGCTGTGTCAGGAGCAAGGAGCTGGGTGGGTCCAGGGAGACTCCATGCTGATGGCTTCAGGGCAGACCCACTCACCCTCTCGGGGCCAAGGCAAGTTTGGGAAGGTGACCTGTGTCCTCCCTGAACTGTTGCTCTCAGTCCTGTGGTGTGCAGGATGCAGAGAGGCTGGAGTGAGAAATGTCCAAATTCAGATGTTTTTTTCCTCACCCATTTTTTATTGGGATGCCCCGAACCCTCCATTTTTGGCTGCCTCGTTTCCCCGGTTCTCTCCTGGCTTAGCGTTTGGCTGAGGCCCTAGCAGTGACCTGGCCCTTCGGTAATCTGGTGTTTTGGTTGCTTCGTGGAGCTGTCAGGCTGAGCTGACCCCCTGCCCTCCACCAGCTCGGGCCTGCACCTTTTGTGTTGTGTTTTTTTTGTTTCTTTTTTTTTTTTTTTTTACCAGAACCCTCAATTTACAGTTCAAAGAACATAAGCCAGATCAACCAGAACCAGAGGAGTTGTGAAGGAGAGCGCACTTGTTGCAGGGGCTGTGTAAGGCGGCCGCTCCAGCAGGATTCAACCTCTGAAATTTGCATCTTTGCTTTAAATTAGGATAATTGGGCTTTCTTGGCAGTTTCAGGCTGCTGAGTCTCTTTGGTTTCTGCTCACACCATGGGCAATGGTGCTGTTCCCTGCCAGCGCTTGGGAAAGCGGTGAGCGCAAGTAGAGGCAGGCATTCAGAGCTCCCCGTTTTTGGGGGCGAGAGGAGGAGCGGCAGCGCTGCTGTGAACAAACCCTTTGAGCTGGGAGCATGATCCGGGGCTGCCTGCGGTTCTGTCCTGCTGGGGGGAAGCTGGAGCAGGTGGCTTGGAAATGAACAGGTGTTTGTGTTTGTTTGGGTTTTTTATTGCTCAGTTGCTTCTTCACCAGCATTGGGCCAGGGAGGGAATGGGGACGCTCCTTTTGGTAGCAGCTGCTGCCTTGTGCCACCCCAAAATGCCAGAAATTTCCAGCCCTGGTGGAGCCTGAGCACAGGGCAGCCCTGCCTGCACCTACCCCCGCACCCGTGCAGGCTCAGACCAGATGCCGTGAGGATTTTCCCATTCTCCAGCCTCTCCTGGGAGCCTTTCTGCCCTGTGCGCCACTCGTGGATGTGTCTGTGCCAGGGGTGGACCCCAGGCTGTTCCCTGCTGTCGCTGCCCGCTTGGCCGCCCGCGGAGCCCCTCGCAGGGCAGTGGCACCGCGGCTCGGCCTGGGCAGGGGTGTCGGAGGCTGTTTGCCGGTGTCGCCTTCAGCGCTCTTCCCCTGCACCAAGCCAAGAAAAACTAGAGGAAAAGGGAAAGCAGCGGGTGGGTGCATTACGCAGACCAGTTGTGTGGTGCCTGCACTGGGGGAGTTTTCCAGTGATGTGGATTCCATGGGGCACGTGAGTGACCCGTGGCTCCATGTCCCCAGGTTTGTGTAGGGTTTGGGGCCTTCGCAGGAGTATTTTTGTTCTTCTTGAGCAGCTTTTTGCTTGTTGGGTGCAGAAATCCAACCCAGAGGGGCCCTTGGCTGCTGTACCTCGGCCAGCTGAGGCTAGGTGAGCCCTCCCCATGTCAGGTTTTGGTGTTTTCAGAGTGTGAGGGATGGATTGATGTTAAAACGTGGTACCCGTGTGGTCGGGGAGCCGGAGGTCGATGTTTTCGTCTCCGTTGTGCGAGGAGCGATGCTCTGTACCTGTGAGATCTTGTTCTTGTGATGTCTCCAGCTGCGCTTGGGTGGAAATGGTTTAATTAAGTGTGCAAAAATAGCATTTCAGAAAGCTTTATTAAGAAAGGCACCTTACATGTGGTTTATAATGTGCAGCGCTTTGCATTCAAAGAGGAGGGATCGATCGGTTAAAGGAAGTCTCCTCCAGACTTAACGAGTTGATGCTTGTTTCTGGTTCCCATGTCCTTCCAGGCCCCACAGCAGCCAGGAGGTCTCGTCTCCTTCTGCCTCATTCTTATTCATGGCTCTGAAAAGGAGTGAAACTCTGTCCCAGATTAGCTCTGCGCAGCCAGCGCTGGCTGGACAAAGGCGGAGAGCGGCGGGGGGGGGGGGGGGCCGGGGAGACCCACAGCCTTGGCCGGCTTCGGTCCGGCGGGGATGGGAGGGACCCTGCCCAGGGATCTGAGCTCACCAAACAGGACAGAAACAACCCACAGAAAATGTCCCAGCCCTCAAAGGCAGCCTTGTTTCACCCTGTAATCTTTGCTCACCGGCTGCTTCTGCTCAGCAGCCTGGCTCGGTACAAACCCCCGGGTCCTGCCAGTGTGTTACTTAAAAGCTTTGATTTGCAAAAGCTGTATAAATAATGTAGGCTCAACGTTTCGGGTATACACCAGTTTATCCTAAAGTGCTTCAAGCAGCTGGGTCTGTCCCGTGGCTGTGCTCCGCAGGGATGCAGAGGAGGGGGAGCAGTGGCTGCACCCCCAGACCTTTGCTCAGGCCAACAGGAGCCACAGGAGCTCATGTGGGACCGCGGGACAGATTCAGGGCTGGTCTGAGTGATCACCGGGTACATACGGCCCGGCGCAGCGCCGGTGCTGAGTGGCAGCAGCATTGGAAGCGCTGCCTGCCTTGGCCGGGGTTTCTCCCGGGGGGATTGCATGTGTGCGATGCTGGCGGTCTGCTCTGAGTCCGGGTGTTGGGATTATCTATGGAAACGGCCTTTCCTGTGCTGCGGGTGGGAAGTCTTGGCTCCCAAACGGAGATTTTCCAACAGGACTGGCTGGAGAAACGGCTGCTGGACGTGCAGCTGAGCTGGGGGGGTGCAGAGCAGCTGAAATGTGCGTCAGCACTGGGGGAGATCTGCCCTGGCCTCTCCAAAGGCACCCCTGTTTGTGTCCCAGCCCCCCCGACCCCTCCTCAAGGAACCCCCGTGTCCCCTCTCTCTTCCAGTGTGTCCAGATCTGGTGGACAAGTACCTGGAGGAGACATCCATTCGCTACGTGACGCCCCGGGCTCACAGCGAGGTGGAACATGGGCTCGGCCACCCCCATAAATCAGGTCGGTGCCACTGCCAGGCTGTGGGGTTTGGTCTGGGGGGATCCAGTCTGTGGGAATTCATCGGGACCATCCTGTTTTCTCCTTGTCTGCTCCCACTGGGAGTACAGGGACTTGCCCCTGGCTGCTGGTGACTGTTGTGTCACTGCTGAAGTGACATCTGACCCTCCTGCTGCAGGCCCTGCAGTTTGGGGGACGATCAAGCACAGAGCTTGACACCCCATAACCATGGTGCTGCGGGGAGACTGTTGGGTCTTGGGGTGTAATTTGGGGGTCCCCTCTCAGGGCTTGCACGGGTGCCAGGTGCCCCTTGGGACAAATGCCCCAGGATGGGGGGGCAACTTGGAGGTGCCGGTGCCGTGGGAAGGGGGGGAGGGCTGGACCCTGGTGTGGGGGATGGAGCAGAAGCACCCAAGTGCAGATTTGGAGCGTGACCAGCCAGAGTGAGCAGCCCCAGGAGCTTCAGCAGGGCCAGGGATGGGGAACGGCTCCTCCGAGGTGACCCCGGGCAGGGTGCCGGGGGGATCAGTGTCCCCTAAGCCCCCTCCTCTCCCTGTGCAGTGCCTCCCCACCACCCTGTGGTCTGCTGCTCCTCGGCGGGACCCCAGATCTGTACCAAGAGGCCCGGCCGCAGCAGGACCCTCCTCAGCAGCCAGCGCAAGAGGAGGAAGTCGGCGACGCCGGACCCGAAGGAGAAGCAGACCTGTGGTAAGAGCCTCTGGGGGGGGGGGGGGTGCCTGGGGGGTCCTGGCCCCTCACCGGAGCACTCACCGCCCTCCCTGCTTCCCTCAGACATCCGCCTGCGAGTCCGAGCCGAGTACTGCCAGCACGAGACGGCGCTTCAGGGCAACGTCTTCTCCAACAAGCAGGACCCCTTGGAGCGTCAGTTCGAGCGCTTCAACCAGGCCAACACCATCCTGAAGTCCCGGGACCTGGGCTCCATCATCTGTGACATAAAATTCTCAGAGCTCACCTACCTCGACGCGTTCTGGCGCGATTACATCAACGGCTCTTTGCTGGAAGCCCTCAAGGGCGTCTTCATCACGGACTCGCTCAAACAAGCCGTGGGCCACGAAGCCATTAAACTGCTGGTCAATGTGGACGAGGAGGATTACGAGGTCGGGCGCCAGAAACTCCTGAGGAACTTGATGCTGCAGACGGCTCCCTGATGCCTGACGGCTGCTCGGTGGGATCCAAGCTTTCACCTTCTCCTTATGTTTTTTCTTTTTTTTTTCTAAAAGAAAAGGAAAAGATGATTGAAACCCCCGCCCGGTACTACGTAACTCTGGGTTCGGAGCCGGGCTGGAGCCGCGGGGAGCACCGGAGGCTTATGTGATTCCTCACCCCTATCCTGTCCTGTCACCTCCTCTCTTGCTTTGTTTTCCTTTTTTTCTCTTTTATTTTATATCCATTAAAAACAGAAAAAGGCAAAAATCCCGCCTGGGGCACCTCCGTGATGGGGCTGGGTGAGCTGGGGGGGCGCTTGGCAGAGGTTTGTACCAGAGTGGGCTTGGCCCCGTGGTGCCTGTGCGAGGGTGGCTTTGTCCCCCTCCTGCCCCTGTGTCACTGTCTGGGGGGGGTGGGGGTCTCAGCATGCCCAGGGATGCCCCGTGGGCAGTGTCCCCCCCATTTCTCCCTCAAGTAATGTCCCCCTTGCCTCAGCGGGTTTCTCAGGAGTAAAACCACCCCAGTGGCATCCCCTGGACCATGTGCCTTCGTGTGCCCCTCCCCTGCAGGGGCCGGGGGGGAGGACCAGCGCCGAGGGATGCCCCAAAATCTGTTGTTGGTTGTCGGTTCCCTCCGCGGCTGCCTGGCTCTGTCCCTCCCCTCTCCAGTTGGCAACTGGGATAAAGGGGCAGGTTGGGGCGTCCTGATCTGCCTGTTGCTGGCAGCAGGCAGCCCAGCCTCTGCCTGCACATGTTGAAGGGTGGCCAGCAGCGTGTGGTCTTTGGTGGCCACCTGCCCTGCGCCCTGGCTCCCTGTCCCGGGGGAGCCCCCAAAATGGCTGTTCACCCCCCCGCAAACTGCTGCCTGTGGCTCCCCAGTGTGTGTGGGGGGTGTGGATGGTTTGGTTTTGTTGGGTTTTTTTCTAGCTCCATCCTGGTTTTGTGGTTTTTCTCCCTGTCCCTGCTCAGCTGCTGGGGGGTGCAGACCCCTCCCAGGGTGTGGGGCAGCCCCCCAGGACTCATGGTGTGTGTGGCCCCTCCCTGGGGCACACAGCCCCCCCACCCCTCTGCTTACGGATGATTCTGGCACAACTTGGTGTAATTTCTGTGACTTCTGTATTTTTTAAACTTCAATATAACGGTCATATTCCCTGTGTAGCTTTCGGGTTTCTTGAAATAAACATCTACCACAGCACCTGGCTCCTTCTTTCCATATGCTGGGGGGGCACCCTGCCCCCCCCCCCCCCCCCCCCCCCCGAGTGCCAAGGGGACACCCAGGTGTGGCACTGGAGAGCCCTGAGCACATCACACTGCTGTTTTGGGGAGAAACTGCCTGAAATGGAGTAAATCTGACCCTGCTACAGATTCCACTATGGCAGGGAGGGGCTCATGGTGCCGGCACCAACCCTGCGGCCGCCACGGTGCCGTAGAGGTCGGGCCGGCGGTGGCCGTGCACTGGGATCTCCCGGCGGATGCGGTGCAGGTAGTCAAGGTCTATCTCAGCGTAGCAGAGCCCGGGTCCCTCGTGGCACTGGGCCACCACAGCACCCCAGGGGTCCACCACCAGCGCGTGGCCGTAGGATGTCCGGCGCTCGTGGTTTTTCCCAGTCTGGGCGGCTGCCACCACGTAGCACTGGCTCTCGATGGCCCGGGCCCGCAGCAGCACCTGCAGGGGGGACATGGGGCTTGGACGGGGGCACTACAGCTGGGCTGGCTGTGCCACCTGGCCCTTAAATACCAAAACAAGAGGGGTTTTATCTTAAATTTGCCCCTCTCAGCTGCGGGATTTGTCCCTGCCAGCTTGGGGCTGCAGGCAGCTGGCGTGAGGGCTCAGCCACAGTGTGTCCCCCGCCCCACGCTCACCTCCCAGTGCGCCGAGCCCGTGGGAACAGTGAAGGCCGAGGGGTAGGTGAGGATCTCGGCACCGGCACGCCGCAGCGCCAGCGAGATCTCAGGGAAACGCAGGTCGTAGCAGATGGAGAGGCCGAGCTGGTGGGGACGAGGAGGGGACGTCAGTGAGGATGCAGTGCCCAGCCCTGGCAGAGGTTAGGGGACAGTGGAGGGGTCACTGTACTGGAGCCAGGGGAGCCCCCCACCCCACAGGGACCCCAGAGGTGCCGTCTGTCCCCTACCTTCCCCGCTGGCGTGCTGACTGGGGCCACAATCTCAGTGCCAGGGTTGGTGAAGCTGCTCTCCTTCATGGTGACACGTCCCTCCAGCTCCACATCACAGAGGTGGGTCTTCCTGTAAGCGGCCACAAGGCGACCTGGGGACAAGGGGGTGAGAGGGGGGCACGTCCACGGAGGCCTGGAACCTGTGGTCAGCTGCGGGGGCCCTCACCTGTGGGGTCCAGCAGCACGTGGCAGTTGTAGATGCGCTGCGTGGTCAGCCAGTCCTGGCCGCGCTCGTGGAAGCCACCCAGGGACAGCCACACGCCACAGTCCCTGGGGACAGGGACCCAGGGTCACCTGGCTCTGCTGGGGATCATGCAGCCAGTGCCCCAGCGTGTGGGATGAGCACAGGGGGGTCCCCGCGGGTACCTGGCCAGCCCGGCATAGCGTCCCATGATGTCCCCATCCAACCCCTCGGCCAGGCTGAGGGTCTGTGCCGTGTTGGAGCCGATGTAGTCGAAGCCTTCAGGGAGGAAGACGAGGCAGGCGCCGCGCCTCGCCGCCTGCCGCACCAGCCCAGCGCAGGCCTCGAAGTTCTGCTCCTTGTCGGGCGTGGAGGTGACCTGGCCCACGGCCACCAGCGGCTTCAGCCCTGGGGGACCCGCCATGGCGGTGGGGGGGCAGCTGCAGCACAGCACAGTCAGTCCCAGAGCTGCGGGCAGCCCCCCGGGGCCAGCACGGGTCACCCCCCGCGTGCCCGGGGTACCTGCCCGCGGTGCTGGTGCTGCGCAGGCATCCCAGGGGGGCCGGGAGCAGGCGGCGCAGCAGGGGCTGGGGCAGCACTCTCAACCTGGGGCAGGGGTCCCCGGGGTGGGGAAGGGGATGTCACGGCCGCTGCCTGGGCCCTGTGCCGGGGGAACACAGCCCTGGGGGGGGCCATGGCTGAGGAGACAGCACCGGCCGGCCCCCACACAGGTGCCTGGGGCGGGGGGCTGTGACCTGCCACCCCCTCCTGCGCCCCCCCCCCAGCCCCCAGCCCACCTGCAGCCCCCAGGGCAGACCCCAAGTGCCCCCCCCAGCACCCCCCAGGCAGCCCCCCTGCACCCCCAGCTCTGCCCCAGTTCAGACCCCAAACTGCCCCAGCACCCTCCAAGCGCCCCCAGCACCCCCAAACCGCCCCCGCTCCGCCCCACGCCAGACCCGCCTCCCCCCAGGCCCCATCAGCCCCCCTCAACGGCCCGATTCGGCCCAAAACTCGCCCCCGCACACCCCAATACGTCTCCTGCGCCCCCAGCTGCCCCCCAGCCCCTGCACGCCGCTCCCGGACCCCCCCTGAACCTCCCAGACGCCCCCCGAGCCATACATGACCCGCGGAGGCACCGAGGGGATGCGGGCAAAGTCCCCTCCTGCCGCGCCCTCAGCAAAGATGGCGCCGGTATCGCCTCAGCGGGAAGCACCGCTGCCCTCAGCAAAGATGGCGCCAGGCCGGGCCCCGCCCCGTTTCCGGCCAGGCCCGGAAGGGGCGGGTCTATGGCGCGGGAAGGTGGGGGAAGATGGCGGACAGCACGAAGGGGCGGCCGGCGGCAGCGCCTGGTGGGAAGGCGCTGACAGCGGAGCAGGTCCGGGCCGGGGAGCGGTGGGGGGCCCGGGCCTGGGGCCTTGGGAACTGGGGGGGCGCCCGGGCAGGGCCCTGGCAGGTGTGTGGGGGATCTCTGGCACCAGAGGGCCTGGGCAGGGCCTTGGCTGCGGGGGGGGTCCCCTGGCCTGGGGGGGGGTGGCTTGGGCAGGGCCCTGGCAGCGGGGGGGTGTTCCCGGGCACCAGGGAGGTCCCAGGCACCAGGGAGGTCCCAGGCAGGCCCCTGCAGTGGGGAGGGGGGTGTCACTGGCACCGGGGGTGTCACTGGCACCGGGGGGGTCCCAGCCTCTCACCGTCTCTGTCTGCACAGGTGGTGGCCCGGTTCAACCGCCTGCGGCAGGAGCAGCGGGGCCTGGCCTCGAAGGCGGCGGAGCTGGAGCTGGAGCTGAACGAGCACAGGTGGGGTGGGGAGGGGGCCGGGTGGGGTCTGGGCCACCAGCGCCTTTGCCACCTCACTCTCCTCTTCCTCCCAGCCTGGTCATCGAGACGCTGCGGGAAGTGGACCCCACACGTAAGTGTTACCGCATGGTGGGCGGCATCTTGGTGGAGCGCACAGTCAAGGAGGTGCTGCCAGCCCTGGAGAACAACAAGGAGCAGGTGAGGGGCGGCCCCGGGCCCCCCGCCCCCCCCCAGCCCCTTCCCTGTGCTTCATCCTGACCCCGCTTCCCCCCTGCACGTTCTTGCTTTTCCTCAGATCAGCAAAATCATCGAGACGCTGAACCAGCAGCTGCAGGCGAAGGGCCGGGAGCTGAACGAGTTTCGGGAGAAGCACAACATTCGCTTGGTGGGGGAGGACGACCCTAAGCAGCCCCCCAAGGAGGGGGCCGAGGGGGCGGGGGCCAAGGGCAGCTCAGCCGGTGTCCTGGTCTCCTAGCTCCCCTGCTCGCCCCGCTGTCCTTTAGTGTTGCTTGTGTCATGTTTTTGTTAAATAAATGTCTTTTTTTTTTCCTTTGGTCACGGGCCAAGCGTGGGCACGAGGGTGGCTGCTGCTTCCCAGGCTGCGGCCTGGAGGGGGTGGGGGGGGCAGGAAAGGGGAGTGCGGCCCCGGGGGAGGCCAGAACAGGGCCAGACCCCTGGCTTGGCTCGCCACAGGGTGACCCAGTGACACTGGTCCCCTCCCTGGAGGAAAGTGGCACGTCGGGCAGGGGCAGGTGGTGGCTTGTGCTGGCCTTGGCTGCTGTTTTCTTGCTGTGGCCACTGAAAACGCTCCGTGGTGATTCCCTGGGGGTGGGGGCCACCAGCCTGGCTTGGATGGGGGCACCCCCTGGTCCCCCCGCCAGCAGCCATGGGATCGCAGCCAGTGCTGGAGCTGCTGCCACAGCCTCGTGCAGGGCTTCAGGGGAGGAGAAACACACACACACACACACACATCCAGCGCCTGAAACTCTGCAGCGGGCTAGAATTGGGGTGATGGGTGTCACAGAGGGGGCACAACCGGAAAGGCAAGGACAGGGGATGCAGCAAGGAGGCAGGGACCCCAGGGCATGCAGCCAAGGGGGCGGCCCGCTGGTTGGCACCGGGGAGGGAGGGTGTCACTGTCACCCTGAGCGAGGCAGAGGTCGGTGTGTGCCGGTGCGTGCCGGCATGTGGCACCTGGGGCGCGGTGGGGGACGGGAGGGGACGCGGCGTTGTTGACTGTACACAGCGTCACCCGCTGCCAGGCCTGGCCGGTTCCCTGCGGCCGCCGGCCCCATATAATGCGGGTGACACCGGGGCTGGCAGGAGATGCCATGGAGGGGGCCAGGGGGCCGCGGCTGGCGGAGGCCGAGCGGGAGAGTCTGCTGGGCTTCGTCCATGGAGTCTCGGGGCCCGGTACCGCTGCAGGGACAGGGGGACCCCAACAGCCGCCTTGTCCCCAAAGCAGGGCCTGGGGAGGGGACGGGGGACCTGCAAGGGCAGGCTGTGGAGGGGGGATTGAGGACCCCCGGGGCAGGCTGTGGGGAGGGGCCCAGGACCCCGATGGGGAGGTTGGGGCTGGGTGGGGATGATGGTGACGTGTCCCCGCAGTGGTGACGGCCACCCGCATGGCGGGGGCGGCCATGTACGAGCTGGTGCGTGTGGGGCACGCGGAGCTGGTGGGGGAGATCATCCGGCTGGAGGGGGACATGGCCACGCTCCAGGTGTACGAGGAGACCTGTATCCTGCCAGCACTGCCTGCCCCAGGCCCCGCCACCTCCTGTCCTCCCCTGGCCCTCCCATCCCCCTCCCCACCTACCCCTGGCCCTCTGGTCCCCCCGCCCTGTCCCTGCCATCGTCCCCCGTCACCTCCCTGGCCCCCCGAGCCCTCCTGGCCCTTCCCTGGCCCCCTACTCTGTCCTGTTCCCTCTGTCCCCTGCCATGTCCCATCCCCTCGCTGTCCCCTCCGTTCCCTCGTCCCTCCATCCTGTCCTGGCCCCCCCGGTCCCCGTCCCCTCCCTGTCCCCTCCAGCCCCTCTGTCCCCTCTGGTGCCTGTCTCTGTCCCCGCCTGGCTGGTGGCCTTTCCTGAGCGCGGGGGCAGCGGGGGTGCAGGTGGGGGACCCGGTGCTGCGCACAGGGAAGCCGCTCTCGGTGGAGCTGGGGCCCGGCATCCTGGGCTCCATCTTCGACGGGATCCAGCGCCCGCTGCGGGACATCGCCCAGCTCACCCGCAGCATCTACATCCCGCGGGGCACCAGCGTCCCCGCGCTGCCGCGCCACCTCTCCTGGGACTTCGTCCCCAGCAAGGACATCCGGGTGCGTGTCCCCACGTGCATCCCGGGCATGCAGGGACACCCCTTCTCCCAGCACCGCCGCTGGGATCCCGCATCCTCATGGCCACCCTCGCCCCACGCCAGGTTGGGAGCCACATCACCGGCGGTGACATCTACGGGACGGTGGCTGAGAACTCACTCATCCAGCACAAGATCATGGTGCCACCGCGCAGCCGGGGCACCGTCACCTACATCGCGCCCCCCGGGCACTACGGGGTCTCGGTAAGGTGGGTGGTGGGTGCCATGTGGTGGGTGTCGGGGTGGTGGGTGTCCCCTGTCACCGCTGCCTGTCCTGTCCCTTGTGTCCCGCAGGATGTGGTGCTGGAGCTGGACTTCCAGGGCAGCGCGGAGAGGCTGAGCATGCTGCAGGTCTGGCCTGTCAGACAGACCCGGCCCGTGGCCGAGAAGCTGCCAGCAAATCACCCACTGCTGACGGGCCAGCGGGTGCTGGACGCCCTCTTCCCGTAGGCACCGGGACACGGGCAGGAGTGGGGGACAGAGACAGGGACAAGGATGAGGACAGGGACAGGGACGGAGATAGAGCTGGAGGTGGGAACTGGGGACAGGGACAGGGTTGGGGACAGGGGTAGGGATGGAGGTAGAGCTGGAGATGGGGACCGGGACAGGGAGGGGGACACGGGATGGTGATGTGGGACAGGGATGGAAGTGGGGATGGGGCTGGAGATGAGAATAAGGGACAAGGATGGGGGACTGGCACAGGGCTGGGGACACAGGTGGGGTTGGGGCTGGGGACAGGGGTGGGGACAGCCCTGCTGGGGAAAAAGGGGATGGGGGGGGACACTGGTGCAGTCACGCTCACTGCAGACAGTCCCCAGGAGGGACAGAGACAGGGACGGGGGTCTCTCCTGCCTCCATGGGGATGTAGTGGGCAGGGGGAGGGACCGTCCCCCTCCGCAGCTGTCGCTTTCAGCTGTCCCCACGCGTCCCCATCCCCAGGTGCGTGCAGGGTGGCACGACGGCCATCCCGGGTGCCTTTGGCTGTGGCAAAACCGTCATCTCCCAGTCCCTGTCCAAGTACTCCAACAGCGACGTCATCGTCTACGTGGGCTGCGGCGAGCGCGGCAACGAGATGTCTGAGGTCCTGCGGGACTTCCCCGAGGTGGGGACGGGTGGCACAGTGGTGGGGTGACAGGGGGCCAGTGGCTGGGTGGTGATGGCGGTGTCACCCCCAGCTCACCATGGAGGTGGACGGGAGGACAGAGACCATCATGAAGCGCACGACGCTGGTGGCCAACACCTCCAACATGCCGGTGGCTGCCCGTGAAGCCTCTATCTACACCGGTGAGCCGGGGACCACCATGGCAAGGGGGTTGGTGGCACGTGTGGGTGTGCACGGGCACGTGTGAGCATGCACATATGTGCACGCGTGCCGCGAGGCTGCTTGTGTACCCGGCCACGTGGCACGGGTGGGCACGCACAGGCAGCCACGAGCTCACCGGGGTGCATGGCGAGCGTGCGAGCCACGTGCTGCCGGCGCAGGCATCACGCTCTCCGAGTATTTCCGCGACATGGGCTACCACGTCAGCATGATGGCCGACTCCACGTCCCGCTGGGCCGAGGCGCTGCGTGAGATCTCGGGGCGCTTGGCTGAGATGCCGGCGGGTGAGCTCCAGTGCCGGGGTGCGGCGGGAGGAACCCCTCGCCCCTCTCCCAGCCCTGAGGCCACGGTGAGGGGCTCTGCCCCCCCCCGGTGACGCCACGCTTCCCACAGACAGCGGCTACCCGGCGTACCTGGGCGCCCGTCTGGCCTCCTTCTACGAGCGCGCGGGGCGAGCGCGGTGCCTGGGGTCCCCGGCCCGCCAGGGCAGTGTCAGCATCATTGGCGCGTGAGTGCGGGGGGCTGGCAGGGGGGACCCCCGCCTAGGCACCCCACTGAGCCCCCCGCTCGCTGTCCCCCGCAGCGTGTCCCCGCCAGGAGGGGACTTCTCAGACCCCGTCACCTCGGCCACGCTGAGCATCGTGCAGGTGACTGGTGCACACTGGGGTTCCCCCCATCCCAACGCGGCCCCCCCTGACCCCCCGTGTCCCCCCAGGTGTTCTGGGGGCTGGACAAGAAGCTGGCGCAGCGCAAGCACTTCCCCTCCGTCAACTGGCTGATCAGCTACAGCCGGTACCTGCGGGCACTGGAGCCCCACTACGAGGGGCTGCACCCCGAGTTCCCTGCCCTGCGCCGCCGCGCCAGGGAGATCCTGCAGGAGGAGGAGGAGCTGGCCGAGATCGTCCAGCTGGTCGGCAAGGTGGGACGCGGTGTCCCAGGGTGGGGACAGGCTGGGATGTGGGATGGGGATATGGGATTGGGACAGGGGACAGGGATGGGGGATATGGGATAAGATTGGATGGAGCTATGGGATGGAGATGGAGTGGAGATACGGGACAGGCATGGGATGGGGATGTGGGATGTGGGATGGAAATATGGGATGGAGATTGGATGGGGATATGGGATGTGGGATGGAGGTGGGATGGGGATATGGGATGTGGGATGGAAATATGGGATGGAGGTGGGATGGGGATATGGGATGTGGGATGGAGGTGGGATGGGGATATGGGATGTGGGATGGAGATTGGATGGGGATACAGGATGTGGGATGGAGATATGGGATGGAGATGGAATGAGGATATGGGATGGAGGATAGGCGATGAGGATGGGATGAGATGGGGGTATGGGATATGGGATGGAGGATTTGGGATGGAATTGTAGGGACAGGGATGGGGATATGGGATGGGGATGTGATGTGATGGGTGTGGGATGGGGGATATGGCTGGAATTCTGTTGGGGCTGGAGATGAGGATGGGGATATGGGATGGGAGGGGGTAGGGACATAATGGATAGGCGTGGGGAAGTGGATGGGGATATGGGATATGGAATGGGATGGGAATGGGGATAGGAACACCCCGGACCCATCCCCCTGCAGGCGTCCCTCGCTGAGGCTGACAAGGTGACGCTGGAGGTGGCCAAGCTCCTCAAGGATGACTTCCTCCAGCAGAACGGCTACTCCTCCTACGACAGGTACCACCAGCCCCCCAGCCCCAAAGCCCCAGCCCTGACCCTCCCTGACCCCACTCACCCCCCAGGTTCTGCCCCTTCTACAAGACCGTGGGGATGCTGCACAACATGGTCACCTTCTATGAGCTGGCACGGCATGCCGTGGAGGCCACCGCGCCGGGCGAGCGCCGCGTCACCTGGGCCACCATCCGCGAGAGCCTGGGGGACATCCTCTACAAGCTGAGCGCCATGAAGTTCAAGGTGGGTGTCAGGGGGGGCTGTGACCCCCGGGGGTGGGGGGTGGGGGGTGATGCCACCGCATGCCACATGTCCCCAGGACCCGGTGAAGGATGGAGAAGCCAACATCACGGCAGCCTTCGCCCAGCTCAATGAGGAGATGCAGACGGCTTTCCGCAACCTGGAGGACTGAGGCGGGGGCAGGAAAGGTGGGGGTGTGGGACCGGGGGATCCCCCTGGGACCCCCCAGCCACCCAGTAAAGGGCCTGAGGCATTGCTCATTCTCCAGGTGTGGTTTCCCTGTGGTGAATGGGAGCATCGGGTGTCCCCCTGTCCCCCCCCACCTGCCGGGTGCTGGCACCAGATCGTTGCCGGGGGGGGGGCCGGGGGGTGTGTGTGCTTTTCCTGCTCCAGCCTGGGAAGGACAGAGGAAGAAAGCCGGGGCGGTTGAGGGGGGCAGCACCTTTGGGCCCTGGGGGGATTTTGGGGGGGGTTGGCACGATGGTTTGGGGGTTCAGCTGCCCCCTGGCAAGGAGCCACCTTTCCCCCGGCTGAGACCTGGGGGATTTGGTGCATGTGTGGGGCACTCTGGGTGGGCAGTGGTGGGACTTGGGGGTGACGGTGATCCCCCCAGGCCAGAACTGCTGTGACAAGGGGGGGGACACAACACAGGGACTCGGGGAGGGGAGGATGCACAGTGGGTGCATTTGGGGGCCACCGAGGCAGATATCGGGATGGTGCCGTCCGCCACGTGGCAGGATCGGTCCCTCTTGGGGCAGTAGGGGGGTCCTTATTTGTGTCCCCCCGCCGGAGCTGGCAGAGTCTCTCCGGGTTCGCCCCACGCCCCGGGGGGGTCCTGTGTCGTGTGTCGTCCCCCCCCCCCCGGTGCCGCCCTCGTCCGCCTCCTCCTCTGTCCCGTCCCGCCCCCCCCACCCCCCCGCCGGAGCCGCCGCCCCGAGATGTGGGTCCTGCTGCTGCCCCTGGGGCTGGGCTCGGCCCTGCTGCCCCCCGGTGGGTCCCGCTCGGAGGGTCCGGGGGTGCTGGGGGGGCCCGAGGGGGCTGGAGGGGCCGGGGTCCGGGAGGCGCAGGCGGGCCGGGACGTGCCGGGGGTCCGGAGGGGTGCCGGGGGATGCCGGGGGGTGTTGGGGGGTCCGGGGTGTGCCGGGGGTCCGGAGGCGTGGGCGGGACGGGGGGTGCCGGGAGTCCAGGGGGTGCCGGGGGTCCGGGCGGTGCCGAGGGGTGTCGGGGCACCGGCAGCAGCGGGGGGCTGCGGGATTCGGCGGGGCTGGGGGCCGGGGGAAGAGATGTCCCCGTCCCTTCCCACGCCCGTGTCCCCGTCCCCATCCCGGTCCCTTCCCACGCCCGTGTCCCCGTCCCCATCCCGGTCCCTTCCCACGCCCGTGTCCCCGTCCCGGTCCCTGTCCCGGTCCCGTCCGCGAGCCGTGGCGGTAACGGCCCCGGGGGTCCCACAGCGGCGAGTCCCCGGCCCCCGCAGCAGGGTCCCCACGGCCACGGGACGGTGGCGGTCCTCGGGTCCCCCCTCTGGCCGCACCACGGGCGGGTGCCGGTGCCGCTGACACCCCCCCCTCCTTGTCCCCAGGCCCCCCGGCGCCGCCCCCCCGCCGCGGGGACACCCCCGAGGGCTGCCGGCCGTGCCGCAGCCCCCACCGGGGCCGGGCGCAGGCCAACGGCACGCTGGGCGCCGCCGTCACCCTGGGGTGCCCGGTGGCAGGAGCCCCCCTGGGCCGGCTGCTGGCCACGCACTGGCGCTTCGAGGGGGCGCCCGGGGGGGCCGGGGCCGCCGTCTGCAGCCGCCCCCGCGGCCGCCCCCGCTGCGACCCCCGGTACGGCGAGCGCGCCGAGCTGCCGGCGGCCGGGGGGGGCGCGGGGGGGGCTGGTGCTGCGGCGCCTGCGGGACGGGGACGCCGGGACCTACAGCTGCCTGCTGGTGGGCGAGCGGGACTGCGCCTGCGGCGAGGTGGAGCTGCGGCTGGGCGGCGGTGAGCCCCTCACCCTGGCGTCGGGGCGGGGGGGGCGCGGGGGGGAGCCCCTCACCCTGGCGTCGGGGCGGGGGGGGCGCGGGGGGAGCCCCTCACCCTGGCGTCGGGGCGGGGGGGGGGACGGGGGGAGCCCCTCACCCTGGCGTCGGGGCGGGGGGGGGCGCGGGGGGAGCCCCTCACCCTGGCGTCGGGGCGGGGGCTGGGCTCGGGGAGCCCCTCACCCTGGCGTCGGGGCGGGGGGGGGGGGACGGGAGGAGCCCTTCACCCTGACATCGGGGCGGGTGGGGGGGTGGGGAGCCCCTCACCTCGGCCTTGGGGTGGGGGGAGCCCCTCAGCCGGGCGGCGGGGCAGGGAGGCGGCGGGAGCCCCTCACCCCGGCCTCAGGGCAGGGGGGAGCCCCTTACCCTGGCATTGGGGATGGGGGGAGCCCCTCACCCTGCCCTCGGGGTGGGGGGGACAGTGGGAGCCCCTCATTCTGCCCTCAGGGCAGCGGGAGCCCCTTGCTCTGGTGTTGGGGATGGCGGGAGCCCCTCACCCACTCTCGGGGCGGTGGGAGCCCCTCACCCTGGTGTCAGCCCAGTGGCAACCCCCCCCCTTCCACAGGTGCCCGCTGCAGCCCCTCCTGCTCCGGGTCCCCCCCCCTCGGCGACTTTGGCCTCAGCCTCCTCCTGCTGCTGCCGCTGGCCCACAGCCTGTGAGCCGGGGGGCGCGTGTGCCTGTGCACACGTGTGTGCACGTGTGTGTGTGCCTGTGAGCCTGTGAGTGTGCATGTGAGCGTGCGGGGGTGGGTGAGGCTGCGGGGGTGCGCGCACAGGCACAGGCGTGAGTGTGTGTGTGCACACGCATGTGCGCAGGGACGTGCGTCTGTGTGTGCATGGGGTGTGTGTGCAAAGGGTGTGCACATGTGTGCAGGGGTGTGCACACACGTGTGGGGGGGTGTGCTGAGGGTTTGTGCCCGGGCCCATGTGACAGCGCGTGCACAGGACGCTGTGTGCAGCACGTGTGCCCCCCTGTGTGTGCCACCCAGACGGTGGCACCAGCGGACAGCCCCAGCTGGCACCTCCTTCGCCACCCCCCAGGACTGACACCCCCCAGGCCTCACACTCCCCAGTGTCCCCAGTGCCCCTGCCCTGGTGTCCCCAGTGTCCCCCATGTCCACAGTGTCCTTCTCCCTGGTGTCCCCCCCAACCCCAGTGTCCCCCATGTCCCCAGTGTCCCCATCCCTGCTCTCCCCAGTGTCTGCCATGTTCCCGATGTCCCCCATGTCTTTAGTGTCCTGTCCCCAGTGTCCCTGTCCCCTATCTCCCCAGTGTCCCCAGTGTCCTGTCCCCAGCACAGCCAGTGCTGCCCATGGTGTCCCCAGGCTGCTGGAGGAGACCCAGGGTGGGACCCCAGCTGTGCCTCTTGCCCCCCCGTGGTGCCACCCCGGGGGCTGACGCTGGCGGGGACAAACTTTTGCTGTGTCAGCACCTGGGTGGCAGCAGCACCCAGAGCTTTCCCTGCATTGTGTCCCCAACAATGGCAGTGCCACGTGCACCCGCGGCCTTGAACCCCCCCCCCCGCCCCCGAGGCCCCTGTCCCCACCCCAGAGGGACACAGGGACAGGAGGCCATGGGACACCCAGCTGGCGGGTGCTGAAGGCAGGTGAGTGGCCGGGGTGGGTGCCGGGGAGGGGGGGTGTATGTCCCCAGTGTCCCCACCCACCTCCCAGAGGTGCCACCCCTGGGTGTCCCCTGGAGAAGCCACCCGTGTCCCCCAAGGTGCCACCCCACGAGTGCTCTGATGTCCCCAGAGGTGCCATCCCCGGCTCCCCCCACATCCCCCAGAGATGTCCCCATGGGTGTCCCTTGCATCCCCTCGTGCTGCCGCCTCCGGGTCCCTTCATGTCCCCATGGGTGTCCCCTGCATCCCCTTGTGCTGCCATCCTCAGGTCCCCCCACACTCCCCAGACATGTCCCCATGGGTGTCCCCTGGTGCTGCCACCCCCAGGTTTCCCCATGTCTCCCACAGATGTCCCCACAATTGTCCCCTGTGCCCCCTGGTGCTGCCACCCCCAGGTCCCCCCACCTCCCTCAGACATATCCCCATGATTGTCCCCTGCATCCCCCGGTGCTGCCACCCCCGGGTCCCCCCCCCGAGGCGGCAGCAGTCCCCACAGCCCCTCCCCGGCACAGGGGGATGCCGGCGGGCGGGGGGCTGCTGTGTGGGGCCAGCGGTCTGGCCCTACTCCTGGCCGCCACCGCCACCCACTTCTGGCTGCAGCGCCGGGCGCCCGGTGGCACCGCCAGCCTCGGGCTGTGGCGCACCTGCCTCGGGGGGCACTGCCGCCCCCACCCCAGCACCCCAGGTAGGCACCGGCTGGGGTGAGCTGTGCCCGGTCTCTGTGGGGTGGGATGGGGGGGCATCAGTGTGCTGAGCTGTGCCCGGTCTCTGTGGTGTGGGATGGGGGGGCATCACTGTGCTGTGCCTGGTCTGTGTGGGGTGGGATGGGGGGGCATCACTGAGCTGTGCCCGGTCTGTGTGGGGTGAGTTGGGGGGGCATCAGTGTGCTGAGCTGTGCCCGGTCTCTGTGGGGTGGGATGGGGGGGGCATCAGTGTGCTGAGCTGTGCCCGGTCTCTGTGGGGTGGGATGGGGGGGCATCACTGTGCTGAGCTGTGCCCGGTCTCTGTGGGGTGGGATGGGGGGGCATCAGTGTGCTGAGCTGTGCCCGGTCTCTGTGGGGTGGGATGGGGGGGCATCACTGTGCTGAGCTGTGCCCGGTCTCTGTGGGGTGGGATGGGGAGGCATCAGTGTGCTGTGCCCGGTCTGTGTGGGGTGAGTTGGGGGGGCATCAGTGCGCTGAGCGGTGCCTGGTCTCTGTGGGGTGGGAGGAGGGGGAGGCATCGCTGCACTGTGCCCGGTCTGTGTGGGGTGGGATGGGGGGGGGCATCGCTGTGCTGAGCTGTGCCCGGTCTCTGCGGGCAGGGTGTGGGGCAGTGCATGCCCAGGGCCCTGTGTCCCCCAAGTGTCCCCAACACCTGTGTCCCCCCAGCCTTATGGGAAGCCACGCGGGTGCTGATGCTGCTCTCGGTGCTCACCGCCGCTGCCGGCCTCGCCTTGGGGCTCTCTGTTGTGGCCAGTGGTGCCCGGCGGGCGCGTGCCCGGGTGGCCGGTGTCACCCTGCTCCTGGCTGGTAAGTGGGGACAGGCTGGGGGGCAACGGGTTGAGGCACATGAGCCTCGGGGACTGTCCCCAGGGGAGTAACCGCTGCGCTGAGCTGTGCCCGGTCTCTGCCTGCCCGGCTGGGGCCTCGCAGGCTGGGCTGGCCCGTGCCACCGACCCGTCCCCTCTGCCCGCAGGTCTGCTGGCGCTGCTGGGGCTGGCGGTGTACACGGGGGGCACGCTGAGCCTCCTGGGGCCGACCCGTGCCGCCTGGCGCTTCTCCTGGTCCTACATCCTGGGCTGGGTCGCAGTCGTCCTCACCGGCTCAGCAGGTACCGGTGCCCGCCAGGCCTGGCCACCGCTGCGCTGAGCTGTGCCCGGTCTCTGCAGGGCTGGGCCGGGCCTGGCCACACACCACGGGCACCCCCGGGTCGGCGGCAGCAGGGGGGGCCCCCAGGCCCACACTGAGCTGCCCCACAGCCTTCTCTCCCCCCCCAGGGCTTTTCCACCTCTGTGCTGCTGCCAAGGACCCGTCTCCAGAGAGCTCCGAAGCGGCGGGTGCCTGAGGGCACCTGGGGGGGCCCCGCTGCCACCCCCCCTCCTCCCCGCAGGAGCCGGGTCGGGGCACGCCGGGGTGCGGGGCACTGCTGTGCTGAGTTGTGTCGGGTCTCTGCAGGGCTGAGCTCCCCCTGCTCTCCTGCCCCCACCCGTTTTGTCCCCTTTACTACCCCCTGAATCCTGCTGTGCCAATAAACTGCCATGCCCCCCCTCGCGGGATGCCCTGTGGGATTTGGGGACCCCAGATTTTTCGGGGGGGGGGGGGGGGTCGGTGCCAGCTCCCAGCTGCCTCCAGCTCAGGGTTTGGGGGGAAACAGGAATGCTTGTGGGGTCTCATCCTGGGGGGGGGTGTCAGAGTAGGAGGGGTCTAGGGGTTAATGGGAGACCGCGAGGGGCATGAGGGTGACGGGGAGGCACGGGGGCGGGGGATGGCAGTCACCGGGAGCCACCCGGGAGCCGCTGCCCGACGCGGGGCGGGGGGTGTGCCCCACCGCTGACATCGCCACTTTAAGGCCGCGCCCTCGGCCCCGCCCCTGCCCCGACCTGCCGGACCGGTCCGCCCCGCCCGGCCCCGCCCCGCCCGCCCCCGGCCCCGCCCCGCCCCGTGTTGGCTCGGAGCGGTGCAACACCGGCCCCTCCGCCGTGCTCGGCCCGGAGCCGCCCGGTTCGGCCCGGTTCGGCCCGGAGCGGCCCGGTGCAGCCCGGCAAAGTTCTGCCCGGTCCGGCCCGGTGCAGCCCGGTTCCGCCCGGTCCGGCCCGGTGCAGCCCGGTTCGGCACGGATGGTGCTGGCCGGGGGCCGAGCAGCGCCGTGACCCGCAGGTGTCCGCATGGCCCCCCCGCGGGATGCGGCCCGGGACGCCCTTCCTCCTCCTCTTCCTTCTCCTCCTCGCTACCGGTAAGGCACGGCCGGCACCGGGCAGGGGCCGGGCGGACCGGGGCGGGGGGGAGCAGGACCGCGGGGTGGGGAACCGGCCCCAGCTGCTCCGGGCTGGGGGGGGGGGGGCGGCGGCGGTCGGGGGCACCGGCAGCCCCGGGGCGGGGGGAGCGGGCAGGGCCGGCGGGACGCACACGCGTGTGCACTGGTGGAGCGGGGGCAGTGTGTGTGTGTGTGCGCACACGCGTGTGTGTACGTGTGTGCTTTCGCGTGTGCACCTGTGGCTCCGCGCACCTGTGTCTGCGCGTCCGTGTGCCCGGCCGGGGTCGCGCCGTGCCGGGGGTTGCGCCGTGGGCGCCGCACACGCGTGTGCGTGCACCCTTGTGCGTGTCCGTGTGCGCGCACCTCTATGTCCGCGTGTCCCCCCCCACGGGGAAGCTAGGCGGGGGACCCTTCTGGGGACACGCGACACGCACACACGACACCGTGGGAACTCGGTACAGCCCACTGGGGACAGTGCGGGGACACCGGGCTGCCTGGGGGGGTCCGCGCTCCCTCCCACGCTTTGGGGGGTGGGCTAGCACCCCCCCACCGAGCTGTGCCGCGCTGGGTGCCGCACCCAAGGGGGCGGGGGGGGGGGTTCAGCTGCCTGCCTCAGCCCCGGTGCCGTGCCTCAGTTTCCCCAGTGGTGCAGGAGCCGTGGGAACGGGCTGGGTGACGTCACCGCAGGAGGTGCTGCCGCCCCCCCCCCCCCCCCGGGGGGGTCGGGGGCACGGAGCAGCATCGTGCCCATCGCTGGGTGTCAGGCTTATGGCCCCCCGGGTGTGTGTGCGTGCACACGCGTGTGCACTGCGCATGGGGCAAGGACGCGCGTGTGACCCCTTTGCGGGGGGGGAGGTGTGTGTCCGTGCATGCGCGTGTCCTGGGGGGGGCTGCACACGCGCGCGTGCGTTCACGAGGGGCACAAGCGTGCACACTCGTGTGTGTGTGCGCGCGCACAGCCGCAGGTGCCAAGGGGCGACGCGGGGCCGCGCACACGCGTGGGCGTGTAGCCCCCGGGACCCCCGCCCCCGGGGACCCCTGCCTCCCCGATGCTGATCCCGCGGGCGCGAGCCCGGCCGGGGCGTGGGGGCCGCGGGATCCGGTTGAGCCGGTTCCCGGCTCCGTTCCCACGCGCTCGGCCCGGTTGGGCGGGGACGCCCCGCGGCGGGGGCCACCCGCCAGCCCCGACGGCAACGGCCCCCACCCCGCCGGGACCCCCGGCCCCCCGTCGCCACGCAGAGGGAAACTGAGGCAGGGCGGGAGCAGCACAGCTCTGACTCACGGGCCGGGCAGCGCCGCAATTATTTAATTAATCCGGCGACTAATCGGGGGGGGGAGTGGGGTGGTGGTATGTAATTAGGCCGGGCACGGCGGGGGGCTCGGCGGGGAGGCCCCGGGGCCGGCGGGGGCGGGAGCCCTCCGCAAGCCGCGGCAGCGCCCGGCATCCGCGCCAGCCGGTTGTTCTGGCCGCGCCGGCCCAGCCGCTTCCCCCGGCGTCGCCGAGCGGCTGGGTGGGCCCAGCCCCGCCCCGACACCCGCCACCTTGCACGCGCGGCCAGCATGCGGGAGCGCGCCCGGGAACGTGTGAGCGCGTCAGAGCGAGCATGAGCTGCCCCGAGTGTGTCTGGGTGTGTGCAAGCGTGCACAAGTGTGCCCGAGCACAGGTGAGTGTGGGGTCGATGTGCCTGAGTGAGTGTAAGAGCATGCACAAGCGTGTGTGGATGTTAGCGTGTGTGTGTGAGCATGCACAAGTGCGCACGTATGCCTGCAAGTGTGTCTGAGTGTGCCCGTGTGAGCATGCCCAAGTGTGTGTGAGCGTGTCTCTGCTGGCACAAGGATGCCCCATCATACATGAGCATGTTTAAGCATGCCTGAGCGTGCAGGAGTGTGCACAACTGTGTCCAGGGATGTGCAAGTGTGCCCAAGCATGATGGGCATGCGTGAGCACACCCAAGCATGCATGGGTGCTTATGGGCACACGAGTGTGTGTGAGCACGTCCAAGCACACGTGAATGCATCCAAAGGTGTACACGCATGCATAAGAGTGTACGAGTGTGCTTTGGCAGGCAGGAGCGTGCTCAAGTGTGCATGAGCATGCCTGTAAATGTGCAAGCTTGCCTAAGCAGACATGAGCACATGTGACCATGCCCAAGTGTGCCAGAGTGTGCCCAGGTGTGTGTGAGCACGCATAAATGTGCTGAAGCGTGTGTGAGCTCATCCAGGTGCGCATGAGTGTGCGGAAGCTTGCCTGAGTGTGCATGAGCATGTGCAACACACCCAAGTGCACCCAGGTGTGCATCAGCATGTATATGAGGATGTCAGAGCGCACGAGTGCGCACGAGTGTGCAGGTGCACCCAAGCTTATATGAGCGTGCCCAAGCGTATGCGACTGTACCTGAGTGTGTGAGTGTACTCAGGCATGCAGGCACAAGTGCCCCCAAGTGTATGTGAGAGCACCTGGAGAAACACACGGACATGTGGAAGCACAAGGGTACGCGTGCCGGAGTGTGCGCGAGTGTGCCCAAGCATGCCTGTGTGCATGTCAGTCCGCCCAAGTGTGTGCAAGCGCAAGCGTGCGTAAGTGGGGTTAAGGGTACCCAAGCTTGTGTGAGTGTGCCTGAAGAAACGTGTGGGTATGTGCAAGCACAAGCATGTTCTGAGTGTGCCAACGTGTGCACAAGCATCCCCAAGCATGGCTGGATGTATACGAGTGCACTCAAGCACATGCGAGTGTGCGCAAGCCTGCCCAAGTGTGGACGTGTGCAAGCACAAGCGTGCCGGAGTGTTCCTGCATGGATGTCGGTGCCAGCACAGGTGTGCACAAGCGTGCCTGAGTGTTCTTGCACGGATGTGAGCGCAAGCCCAAGCGCGTGCCCAAGTGTTCCTGCGTGGATGTGAGTGCCAGCACAAGTGTGTGCCAGCGCGAGTGTGCCCGGGGAGCGCGCGGCGGCGGCACAAGTGTGCCGAGCGAGCGCACGGTGCCAACCTGGGTGCCCGCAGGCTGCCGCTCCGGGGTGGTGGAGGTGGAGCGCAGCGTGACGGCGGTGCTGGGCCAGGACGTGGTGCTGCCGTGCCGGTACCGGGCGCAGGAGCAGGAGCAGGTGGTGCAGGTGACCTGGCTGAAGCGGGGCCCGACGGGGGAGGGCGCCGAGGTGGCCGTGCTCAACCAGCAGCACGGGGAGCACGTGCTGGAGCCCTACGCTGGGCGGGTGCTGCGGCGGGCGGGCGGCGCGCTGGAGGACGGTGCCATCATCCTGAGGAACGCTGTGCAGGGGGACGAGGGCGATTACGAGTGTCACCTCATCACCTTCCCCCTGGGCAACTTTGAGGGGCGGCTCACCCTCAAGGTGCTGGGTGAGTGCCCGGGGAGGGGGTGGTGGGCAAGGGGCAGCAGGCATGGGGCGGGGGGTGATGAGGATGGGATGGTGGTTGTAGGGCAGCAGACAGATGGTGATGGGCACGGGTGGTGGGCAAGGGGCAGCAGGCACAGGGTGATGGGTGGTGGGCCGTAGTGGTGTGGTGGGCAAGGGGCGGTTGGCATGGGTGATGGGTGCAGGGTGGTGGGCATGGGGCGATGGGCTGGTGGGCAAGGGGAGCTGGGTATGGGGCGGTGGGCGATGGGCACAGGGCGGTGGGCAAGGGGCAGCAGGCATGGGACGGTGGGTGGTGGGCATGGGGTGATGGGGCAGTGGGCAAGCGGTGATCGGCACGGGGTGTGGGTGATGGGCGTGGGGCAGCGGGATGGCGGTACAGAGCGGTGGGGTGATGGCGGTGGGGCAGTGAGCAATGCCTGACGGGCACGGCGGGTCTGCAGTACCAGGCGCCCATCGGCTGTGCGGGGGATGGGTTTCGGGCTCTGGCGTCACCAGTGCGGGTCTGACGCCGGTGCCGCCTGCAGTGCCTCCGCTGCCCATCCTGAACCCGGGGCCACCACTGGAGGAGGGGCAGGGCCGGATGCTGGCGGCCTCGTGCACGGCGGAGGGCAACCCAGTGCCGTCGGTGCGCTGGGAGACGGAGGTGCGGGGCACCAACGCCACGCGCCGCTCGGCGCACGCCCGCTCCGCCTCCGTCACCAGCGAGTTCTTCCTGGTGCCCGGGCGCAGCATGAATGGCAAGAGCCTGACCTGCGTGGTGGCCCACCCCGGGCTGCGCCACGAGAAGAGGATCACCCACCTCCTCAGCGTCGCCTGTGCGGCACCGCGGCACGGGGGGTGTCGAGGGATGCGGGGGGCACTGGGGACATGGAGGGCACTGGGGACACCATGGGCACTGGGGACATGGGCAGCGTTAAAGGATGTGGAGGACATGGGGGATGCAGTGGGCGTTGGGGACATGATGGGCGTGGGGGGCATTGAGGGAAATGGGGGGCGCGGGGAGAGGTGAAGGATGTGGGTGTGTTGGGGACA
Source organism: Falco naumanni (assembly GCF_017639655.2). Lineage (NCBI taxonomy): Eukaryota > Metazoa > Chordata > Aves > Falconiformes > Falconidae > Falco > Falco naumanni. Next base: position 2,169,293 of record NC_054073.1, read on the forward strand.
TGGAGAGCGTGCGGAAGGTTGGGGGACACGGGGCATTGGGGACAATGGGCATGGGGGACACTGAGGGATGTGGAAGACATGGGGGGCATTGGAGACGTGGAGATCGTGGGGACACTGGGGACAGGGAGGGCTTTGAAGGTCACATTGGGCCTCGGGGAGGTGGAGGGTGTTGGGGACACGAAGAACATGGGGAGTGGGGACTGTGGGTGGCGTGGGGACATGGAGGGCAGTGGGGCACGTTGCATGGAGGACTTTAGGGACACTGGGGAGATGAAAGGCACGGGGAGCGCGCTGAGGCCATGGGAGCTGTCCCTGCTTGCCCCCTCACTGTCCCCTTGTCCCCAGACCTGTCGGACGCCTCTGTGCTGGGGCACACGGAGGAGTGGCAGGAGGGCATGGAGGGGGCCACGCTGACCTGCCTGGGGGATGGCAACCCCCCGCCCACCTACAACTGGACACGGTGAGGACACCAGCCCTGCTGTCCCTGCTGTGCACTTGGTGGTGTCCCTGCCGTGTCCCCGTGTGCCTCTATCCCTGCCAGGCATCCAGAGCATGTTCATGTCCCTCCTGTGTCCCCTGCCCGTGTCCCTGCTGTGTCCCCCCTGTCCATGCTGGTGTGTCCCCTGCCATGTTCCCTGCCTGTGCCCCTGTCCTGGCCACATCCCATGTCCCTGCTGTGTCCCCCCTGCCCACGCTAGTGTCCCCTGCCATGTTCCTTGCCTGTGCCCCTGTCCTGGCCACATCCCATGTCCCTGCTGTGTCCCCCTGCCCACGCTAGTGTCCCCTGCCATGTTCCCTGCCTGTGCCCCTGTCCTGGCCACGTCTCATGTCCCTGCTGTGTCCCCCCTGCCCATGCTGGTGTGTCCCCTGCCATGTTCCCTGCCTGTGCCCCTGTCCTGGCCACGTCCCATGTCCCTGCTGTGTCCCCCCTGCCCACGCTAGTGTCCCCTGCCATGTTCCCTGCCTGTGCCCCTGTCCTGGCCACATCCCATGTCCCTGCTGTGTCCCCCCTGCCCGCACTAGTGTCCCCTGCCATGTTCCCTGCCTGTGCCCCTGTCCTGGCCACATCCCATGTCCCTGCTGTGTCCCCCCTGCCCACGCTAGTGTCCCCTGCCATGTTCCCTGCCTGTGCCCCTGTCCTGGCCACGTCCCATGTCCCTGCTGTGTCCCCCCTGCCCACGCTAGTGTCCCCTGCCATGTTCCCTGCCTGTGCCTCTGTCCTGGCCACGTCCCATGTCCCTGCTGTGTCCCCCCTGCCCACGCTAGTGTCCCCTGCCATGTTCCCTGCCTGTGCCTCTGTCCTGGCCACGTCCCATGTCCCTGCTGTGTCCCCCCTGCCTGTGCTCGTGTCCCTGCCATGTTGCCCCGTGCCCGTGTCCCTGCCGTGCCCCCCCGCCACGTCCCCGCCCGTGTCCCTGCCCAGGCGTGCCTGTGCCGAGGGCCGCGGCGGCGGCGAGCGCGGCAGGTGGTGCCGTGCCCGGGCAGGCCCTGCCAGGGCCGGGGCAGGGCGTCAGCCGTGGGAACTGGCAGCCCCGGCTTTGATGGCGGCGGCGCTGCTGCCGCCCGCCCGGGCATGCCGGGGGCTGATGGTGCTGTCGCGCCGCAGGCTGAGCGCCCCGCTGCCCGCCGGCGTGCGGGTGAAGGGGGACACCCTCGTCTTCCAGCGGCCCCTCGCTGCCGCTGACGCTGGGGATTACGTCTGCCGCGTCTCCAACCGTGTGGCCACCAAGGAGGCGCGAGCCAACGTCAGCATCAAGAGCAGGGTGGCAGGTGGGCACTTGGGGGGCGCTGGGGTGGGTGCACTGGTGGCGAGTGGGCATTGGGGTGGGGGTCCCAGGGTGGTGCCGGTGGGAGCCTGGGGGGTGGGGGGTGCTGTTTGGTGCAGCTTGCGCCAATCTGTCCATCCCAGGGCTCTCTTCCACCTGCCTGCCCTTCCTGCCACCCTGCTCCCGTCTGTCCGTGTCCGTCTGTCCCCCCCAGGTTCTTCCTACACCCATCCATTCAGCTGTCCTTCCCCAGGTGCTCCTCTGCCTCTTCACCCATTTGTCCGTCTGACTGTCTGCCTGCCCACCCATCCTTCTGCCTGTTCTCTTGGCCGTCCAGCCGCGCACCCACCCCACCCACTCTGCCCACCCAGCTCTCCCTCCATTTCTTCATCCATCCGCTCACCTGCCCACCTGTCTGTCCATCCACCCATCCCTCCTCCCCCTTTCGTGTCTCATTCTCCATTTGTTCATCCACTGTGTGCCCGTCCATACACTCATCTGTCCCCTCAGCCACCCGTCTGTCTACTCATCCGTCTACTCATCCACCCACCCATTTACTCATCCGTCTACTCATCCATCCATGTACCTATCCATCTGCCCATCCATCCCTCTGGCACCTCCGTCCATCCATCTTTCCACCCATTGTTCATCTAACCACCCATCCACCATGGACCCATCCGTCCATCCACATACTCGTGCATTTACCCACCCATCCACATACTCCTATTTCCGTCTATCCACCCCCATCTTCTTGTCCCCCCCCCCCATGCCTTCCCACCCCACGGGTGTCCCCGCAGACAACGAGGTGCGCAGGGTGGACCTGGTCTCAGCCTCGGTGGTGGTGGTGGGCGTCATCGCCGCTGTCCTGCTCTGCGTCCTCGTCGTTGTCGTTGTTGTCATGACCCTCTACCACAAGCGCAAGACCAAGCGCATCTCCGAGAAGTAGTAAGAGGCAGGGAGAGGGGCAGGGGGTGGGGGGGGACATGGGGGACCTGTGCTGAGCGTGTCCCTCACCGTGTCCCCAGCGAGGAGGAGCTGACGCTCACCCGGGAGAATTCCATCCGCCGCCTGCACTCCAGCCACAGCACCGACACACGCACCCAGGTGGGGTGCCCAAGGGAGGGGGTCTTGGGGTGTCCTGGGTGGTGGGGTGCCCAAGGTGGTAGGTCTTGGCGTGCCCTGGGTCTTGGGGTGCCTGGGGTGAAGGGTGCTGGAATGCCCCAGGTGCCGGGTGTTGGGGTGCCCTGGTGCTGGGAGTAGGGGTGTTGCAGGAGGACGGGGGGGTGGGAGGCGCGGGGGCCAGGCTGTGGGGGGCTGTGTCTCACGGGGCTGTTTCAGCTGGAGGAGACGCTGCAGCTGCGTGCGGAGAGCCGGCAAGGCAGCCTGCGTGGGGACAGCCTGCGCGGCACCAGCATCTGCTCCGCCATGGTGAGTGCCGCAGGGGGGTGGGGGTCCAGCTCAGCCCCACACCCAGCCCAGGGCTGTGGCTCCCGGCGTGTCCCCTCCGCTGCTGGCATGCTCCCGACGCACCCCCGTGCTGGGTGTGTGAAGCCCCCCCGCCTGCAGGCACCGTTGCATGCCCGTGCGCTGAGCCCTCGTGCACCTCCTTATGCCCCACGGCAGCGCTCCGTCCCCCTGAGGGTCCCTGGGGGGTTCGTTCCTCCGCAGTGACGCCTGTCCCTTGTCCCTGCAGAGCGAAGAGCCCGAAGGGCGCAGCTACTCGACGCTCTCGACGGTGCGGGAGATCGAGACGCAGACAGAGGTGCCGGCAGCACCGCTGCTGCCCACCCTGGCAGGGAAGGAGCCGAAGGAGGAGGAGGAGGATGGTGGCGGCGGTGGGGGGGACGACCCCATCAAGCAGGCCATGACCCACTTCGTGCAGGAGAACGGGATGCTGCAGGCCAAGCCCACCACCAACGGCATCTACATCAACGGCCGCGGGCACCTGGTGTGAGCCGGGCAGGGCCGGGGGGGACACCCAAGGGACCCCCGTTCCCCCCTGTGGCTCCCCCGGCTCTGCCTGCCCACCGGGCTGGCTCCGGTCCCCGAGTGTCACCCTGCTGCTGGCACGGGGTCAGGGACCTGCACCGTGCCCCAGGACAGGGCTCCGGTCCCCGAGCGTCACCCTGCTGCTGGCACGGGGTCGGGGACATGCACCGTGCCCCAGGATGGCTCCAGTCCCCGAGCGTCACCCTGCTGCTGGCACAGGGTTGGGGACATGCACGTGTCACCTTGCTGCTGACGTGGGATTAGGGACATGCACCGTGCCCCAGGGCGGGGCTCCAGTCCCCAGGTGTCACCCTGCTGCTGGCACAAAAGTGGGGACGTTCACTGGTGGCTGGCCAGAGGAGGTGGCGGCAGCATCCAGGACCCACGGGTGTGGGGACACCCCGAGGACAGGAGAGGGGCAGGAGCCCCCCGGCTGGGATCGTTCGGACTCTGGGTCGGCTCCTTCCTGCGCGGTGCTGGGGACACGCGGCTGTCCCCGGCTCAGGATGTGGTTTGCCGGTGGCACTTGGGACGCTTGTGTCCCCTCTCCCCACCCCCCGGCCCTGAAACCCCCCCCAAAACCCCCATCGTTGTCCCCCACGCTGCTGAGGGGACCCCCCCTGGGGCCGGGGCCCCCAGGCGTGGGGCTGGCAGTGGGGGTCCCCGGGGGTGCTGCAACCGACGTGTACATACCTGTATAGGACAGGGGGCCCCCCCACCCCCCCGCTGCTGCCTGGCCGCGCTTGTAAATAAACCCCCGCGCGGGACCCTGGGGCCCTGTGTCGAGTGCGTCTGGTCTCAGCCGGGGGCACGGGGGCTGGTGCACGCTGCAGGCACGCGCGTGTGCAAGGACAGCCACACCGGGGCACTCCACCCGTGTACCCGACGGGCGCGTGGCTGAGCCATGTGCGAGTGCCTGCACAAGCGTGTCGGCGTGCGCACAGCCTCATGTGAGCGTGCCTGAGCAAGCGCACACGAGCGTGCCCCGGCTCGCACAAGCGTGCGGAAGCGCACAGGAGCGTGCCCCGGCTCGCACAAGCGTGCGGAAGCGCACACGAGCGTGCCCCGGCTCGCACAAGCGTGCGGAAGCGCACACGAGCGTGCCCCGGCTTGCACAAGCGTGCGGAAGCGCGCAGGAGCGTGCCGCCTGCGCCCTGCCCTGCGGTTTCGACGCGCCGAGGAGCAGGAAGCGGCCTCGAAGGCGGCCACCGCCTTCCTGCTGCCGCTGGCGGACGCCCCAGGCCTCGAGGCTGTGCCGGGGCCCCCCGGGCTGCCGCGCTCCCCCCCGGGGGCTGCTTCCGTGGGCCTTGGGGCGCTCGGGCCATGGGCAGGGCCTGACCCCGCTGCCGGGGGTCCGCGCCGCCTCCATGTCGCTGGCGCTGAAGGCCCGGCAGAAGGCGAGGCGCAAGGGCGGCACCAAGGAGCGGGTCTTCGGCTGCGACCTCCTGGAGCATCTCCAGCAGTCAGGGCAGGACGGTAAGCGCCCACCGCCGCGCCCCGCCGCCCGCTGAGCCCCCCAGCCAGGGGTCGTGCCCGTGGCTGCCAGAAGGCAGGAGGGTGCCCAGCGGCGCCGCAGGGAAGGGACCGGGGTGACTCACCCCACGGAGTTGCATCACCAGCCATCGAGCCAGCGCTGCAGCCGGGCGCCTCCCGGCGAGGCCCCTCCGAGATCTGGGGGGTCCTGGTGTCTCCGCACGGCTCCAATCTGGGAGCCCCACTGCAACCCCGAGGGGACAGAGGGGTGGCCACAGCCCTGGGGACTCAGTGGCTCCAGTCTGCCGGGATGTGCCTGGTGTGGGGACCGGCCACCCCAGGGAGACCCCGTCACCAGGTCCCTGGGGGGTGGGTGGCCCTGCTCTACTCTGACGCCCTCGACTCCCGACAGGAGTGGAGCTGGGGCTGGGGGGAGGTGGGCGGTGGCGGACCTGGGGTCCCATCCTGCAGTGCCCCAGGTGCTGAGGAGCTGCACCAAGTTCGTGGAGCAGCATGGGGTGGTGGACGGCATCTACCGCCTCTCGGGCGTCTCCTCCAACATCCAGCGGCTGCGGTGAGCGCGGTGGGGCGGGGATGGGAGGGGGCTGGACGGGATGGAGATAGGAGCAGGTGGGACGGGGATGGAAACCAGACAGGATCAAACAGGAGGGAGATGGCTGGAAGAGAGGGATGGGATGGAGATGGGAGCAGACAGGGTGGAGGTGGGTGCTGCCGGGACATGGGAAGGGAGGGAGGTGGGGAGGGGACAGAGCTGGGACCAGGTGCGATGGAGACTGGGGAGAGGACAGGAGGGAGGTGGGACCAGAAAGGGTGGAAATGAGGATGAGATGAGATGGGACCAGCCAGGCTGGAGGTGAGATCGGTGGGATGGAGGCGGGACAGAGCCAGGGCGGGATGAGATGGGACCAGACAGGAACACGACAGGAGGGCGATGGGGTGGGACAAGGCTGGGACCACGCAGGAGGGACAACTGGGACGGGGACGGGACCAGCCGGGCAACAGGGACAGGAGGGGGAGGATGGGCCACAGCCTGTGCAGAAGCCGACCCCGGCGCTGAGTCGGCTGGATCCGGCCCCTCGGGCGCTCCGCAGCCCCTTCCTTCCCCATCCTGCCCCCCCGCAGCTCCCAGCTCCATCCTGCCCTTGCCACTTCAGCCCTTCTTCCACTTGCTCCTTTTCTTCCTTTCCCCGCCCCCCCCCCCCCCATTTATTTTCTTTTTAATTCTTTCTTTCTTTTTGTCTTTCATTCTTTCCACATTTGGTTCAGGTGTTTTTCACTCCTTTGCTCTCTCGGTTCTTCCCTCGAGTGCTTCTTTCCTCCCCTTTTCCCATGTCCCCAGGAACCCCAGCACTGCCAGTGTCCCCAGGGTCTGCAACGTCCCCAACACCCCACATCCCCGGTATCCTCGTACCCCCTGTGCTCCCCACCTCCTCGTGTCCCGGGCACCCGCAGCGTCCCCCAGTCCCCAGCAGCAGGACCTGGCTGACAGCCCACCCCTTGGGGCTGCGTCGGGTCCCACCACGGTCCTTGTGCATCCCCCCAGCTCTGTGGGGACCGGCCCAGACACCCTCCCCACCGCCACGGGGACACGGCCCAGCCCACCCTAGTGGAAATCCCCCAAGCAGGGCCGGGGGGGATCCACGTGGCCGCCCCCCACGCCAAGCCGGCCACCTCGCTCGCAGGCAGGAGTTCGACAGCGACCGCTGCCCCGACCTGCAGAAGGACGTCTACCTGCAGGACATCCACTGCGTCAGCTCCCTCTGCAAGGCGTACTTCCGCGAGCTCCCCAACCCTCTCCTCACCTACCAGCTCTATGACAAATTTTCCGTGAGTGTCCCGCCCCTGCCCTGGTGCTGCTACCTGTCCCCAGCCCCAGGAGGTGGCCGGCACTTGTCACCTCATCCTCGTCCCCCCGGCAGGACGCGGTGGCTATCCAGATGGAGGAGGCTCGCCTGGTGAAGATCAAGGAGGTGCTGAAGGAGCTGCCGGTGCCCCACTACAGGTAAGGGGGTGCGGGGCGGAACCCCAAAGCCAGTGTCCCCCGTGGGCACCACTGTCCCTGATGCACCCTGGTGCCCGCAGGACGCTGGAGTTCCTGATGAGGCACCTCCTGCACATGGCGTCCTACAGCAGCCAGACCAACATGCACGCCAGGAACCTGGCTATCGTCTGGGCGCCCAACCTGCTGCGGTGAGCGCTGGGGCACAGGGGGTGATGAGCATCCCCCCTTTCCTTGGGGGGAGCCTGAGAGAGACCCCCCTGGTGTCCCCGCGGCAGGTCAAAGGACATTGAGGCGACAGGGTTCAACGGCACGGCAGCGTTCATGGAGGTGCGGGTCCAGTCCATTGTGGTGGAGTTCATCCTCACCCACGTCGAGCAGCTCTTCGGGGACGCGCCTCTCCGTGGTATGGCCTGGCCTGGGCTGGGGGGCACACGTGGCAACGGGGGGCCCCCGGTGCGAGCCTAACGCCCTGTCCTGGTGGCCCGCAGGTGGCGAGTCCTCCCGGCGATCCCTGCTGCTAGGCGGGGGGGGGCCGGGGGATGGGCAGCCCCCGCCGTACCATGTGCCGGCCGTGCTCAGCCAGGGCGACGGGCCCCCCCCGATCCGGCCCTACCACACCATCATTGAGCTCAGCGACCACAGGTGGGACCTGCCGCCACCCCCTCCCCAGGGACCCCACGGCGACCCCCACGGCCTGGGCAGTGCACGCGTGTTCTTACACACGCAGGCGTGGGCACACGCTCTCTTGCACTTATGCCTGTAGGCGTGCACGAGCTCTTGCATGTGTCCAAAGGCACCGCGTGTGCTCCTTGCGCGCACGTGTGCCCGCCGCCCCTGACACCCTGGGGTCCCACAGGAGGAAGGGGTCCCTCAAGGCCAAGAAGTGGAGGTCCATCTTCAACCTGGGCCGCTCCAGCCACGAGGCCAAGCGCAAGCTGGTGAAGACAGAGGAGAAAGGTGGGGACCCCCGGTGCATCCCCACCACAGGGGCCAGAGGGAGGGACCCCACGCTCGGGGGACGATGTGTCCCCAAACCCAAATTCCCCTTCTCCTGTCCCCCACCCTCAGATGACAAGTGCAGTAAAGTGAGCTTGCGGCCAGCCAAGAGCATGGACTCGCTCAGCTCCGTCCCCTTCGCCAGTGACGGTGAGAGGGGTGCGCTGCGGTGCTGCCGTGGGAACTGTCCCTGTCCCCAAGGCGGGATCATCAGGACAGGGCTGGGGATGGAGGGGACACGGATGGGGACGGAGGGCACAGCACAGGGATGGAAGAGGGCAGAGCGGGGATGGTCCCCCAGCTCAGCAGCTCCCATGGTGCTGACCAGCCAGGTCCCCGGCGCGGGGAGGTCTGGGGACAGGGGCCACCTCCATGCCCTGACTCTTCCTCCCCGCCAGGTGCAGATGACCCTCGGCTGAGCAAGAAGCGGTCGGTGAAGCAGCCACTGCAGCGCCGGGAGAGCTTCGACACCTGCCCGTCGCCACCGGAGAGCTGCCCTGAGCTGGACGAGAGTCTGGAGGACAAGCTGAAGGGGAAGGAGGAGCAGCGGGGCCCTGAGTCAGAGGGCGAAAGCAGCACCAAGTCAGAGCCCACCACCCCCAAAGCCGGCCAGGCCTCACTGGTGGCCCCCGGCCGCTCACCCAAGACCACCCGCAGCCGTGCCGAGAAGTGTGCGGGGGTCCACATCTCTGGCCCCTTCTCCGTCACCGTCCCCTTCCACATCACCTCCAACCTCTCCCGCCTGACGCGGGGGCTGCCGTGCCCAGCGCTGGCCCAGGCGGCCGTGGGCAGAGAGCTGCCCGCCAGCCCCCCGCCGCCCCCCCCGCTGCTCAGCTGGGGAGCCCGAGGCACCGGAGCACCACGGTGGTGAGAAGCAGCCGCTGCGGGACCCCCGGGGCGCCGGGGGGGCACCGGGCTCAGTCCCCTCTGTCTCCTTCCACAGGGGAGGAGAAGGCGGACGCAGAGGAGACCCGGCTCTCCCTGGAGCTGCGGGACTCCTTCGCCTTCCTGGACAGCCAGGAGACGTGGCTGGAGGGCGTCGGGGACATGGAGCCAGCGGCACGGTCCCTGCTGCCGGACACTGGCCCCGGGGACGGCGCGGGGTTCCCGGCCATCGAGGAGGGGATGGAGAGCGGGTTCATGAACGTGAGCCGACAGCGCCGTCGCCACGCTTTGGGGGCGGGGTGGGAGGGCTGGGGGCAGGCAGAGGGTCACCCGTCTGTCCCTGTCAGGGTGGGGACAGAGGGGGTGCAGTGGGGATGGAGGGGACGGGGCTGGGCTGGGGTATGGTGGGGAGGGGGTGGGGATGTGGGATATGGTGTTGGATGATGGGGAACAGGGTGGCATCACCCCCTCCCGCCCCAGCACGGGATCTCGGGGCCATGCAGTGCTCCACACCCAGGTGGGGCTGGGGGGGGTCTCCGGCGTGGCCGTCACCATCCCGCCCATCCCCGTCCCCAGCCAGGGGAGCCCCCTGTGGAGCAGCCCGCCAGCTACCTCTCCATCGAGGAGTGCATGGATGAGGAGATGTTCTTCATGGCTCCCAGCGGCTCCGACGCCGAGGACCCTGCCGGGGATACTGACTCGGATGACATGTTCCTCAGCGCCCACGATGACCTCAGCCCGCTGGTGGCATCACGGGAGCCCCTCGACCAGCTGCCAGGCGAGGGTACGGCCCCGGCGAGCACATCACCGCCCCAACCCAGTGCTGACAGCACCGTCGTGCCACAGGACAAGTCTCCAGCGCCGGGGCCGGCAGGGACATGCCCCGTGGAGGAGGATGCTCCGGGTGAGGGGGAGCACCCCGGGGACCCTGCTGGGGTGCCAGCAGAGGTGGGGGCACCAGGCACCGGGCAGCCCCCAGGGGAGGGGAGCGGAGGGGAGGGGGCTGCGGACAGTGGCTCCAGCCCCAGCAGGACTGACTCCAACACTGAAGCCAGCCCGGAGGAGGAGGCCGGAGGAGTTGGCAGCCCCGTGGGAGCAGGGCTGGCTCCCGACACACCGGCTGGGGAAGTCGAAGAGGATGGAGCTGGCTCTGGTCCCCCCACCTCAGAGGAGCCTGAGGAGGACAAACCCCAGCTTTTTCCGGCGTCCCCTCCAACCTCCTCCCTAGGGGAGCCCCCCGAGGAGCCAGAGCAGCCCCCGTGCCCTGTCCCTGAGGCTCTCCCACTGCCTGCGGCCAGCGCGGCAGGGACCAGTGCCACCCCAGGGGGCAGCCCCAGGTCCTCCTCGCTCTCCGCCTCGGCCCCGGAGCTGTGCGGCGCCCCCCCTGAGGGCCCACAGCTGGGCCGGGCCGAGCCCCCCGGGGGGCTGGGGCACGCTGAGCCCGCGGCTGTGCTGCGCCGCGACGGCAGCGCCCCGGTGCGCCTGGCTGCCCGCACGGTCAGGGTGCAGCAGGCCCGCTCGGTGCCCGTCGTGCCACCCAAGCCGCAGTTTGCCAAGGTGCCCCCTGCCCTGCAGCCCTGCGCGCCCCTGGCCGACGGCGCAGCCCTGGCCACGGCAGGGGATGCAGCCCCCCTGCCCCAGCAGCTCCCCAGCCCCACGGCGCCGGAGGGGTCCCCCCAGCAGCCCGGGGCTGGCGAAGCAGCGGCGGGGGCGAGGAGAGCAGGCTGGCGGGAGGGCGGCAGCATCTCATTTGACGCGGCGGTGGCCATGGCTGCCGAGCAGCAGCTCGCCCAGGCGCCCGTGAGGAGGATCCAGACCTACGGCGGGGGGGAGCTGGTGCCTGCCGCCCCCAAGGCCCTGCCCTTCCACCAGGCCCCCCTGAGGCCGCGGCTCCTGCGGCCCCTCAGCTGCATGGCGGCCCCTGAGGGCGAGGCGCCGGGGAGGAGCCGGCTGGGCCCGGCCAGGCCGGCAGCACAGGTGGAGGGGGCGGCGCTGTCGCAGCTGCAACAGCCGGTGGGCGCTGAGGGGGCAGCGGGTGAGCGCTGAGCTCTGGGGAAGGGCGGCGGGTAGGCGTCCGTGCTCCTGCCGGGGAGGGGGGCACGGGGTTAATAAAGGCAGCGATGGGCTTTGTGTACTGCTGTGACCTCCTTCAACGCAACATGGCAGCGCCCCGAGTGGGCCCGGGCGGGGCGGGGAGGGGGGGGTCCTTCCCCCCGAGGCGGCGGCGAGCGGGGCGTGAGGAGCGGGGCGCGATGCCCGCCCCCAAAATGGCGCTGCCCTCATCCAAGATGGCGCCGGGCAGAAGCGCCGCGCTTCGCCGTCTAAGATGGCGCCCGCGAGGCCGGCACGCACTGAGATGGCGCCGGCGGGGAGGGGCGGGGAGGCCGTGCCCGGCGCCAAGATGGCGGCGGCGGCGGCGCACTGCGCTACGCGGCGCCCCTGCCCAAGATGGCGGCGGGGGTGGACGCGGGGCGCGCTTCCGCCCGGGCCCGTCATGGCGGGGCGGCGGCGCCGTGCGCATGTGCGGAGCTCCATGGCGAGACAAGGGGCCGAGCGCGCGCAGGGCGGCCCGGCGCAGCGAGGTAACGGCGGGGGCGGCGGGGCCGGGGCCGGGGGCTGCGTGGGGCCGGGGGCGGCGACAAGGGCCGGGCCGGGCAGCCTCCCCCCCTTTCCCCCGCCCGCGGGTCGCGGGGCTCGGGCGCGGTGGCGGCCGTCGGTGGGCGCGGGCCCGGCCGCGGCCCCCGGGCCCATCCGCCGCTGCTCCCGGCGGGGCGCGGGCCCCCCCTCTCCCTCCCCCGGGCCCCGGTATCCGCCGCCTCCCGCCGCCCTCCCCCGGGCCTGTCACCGCGGCCGGGCCCTGCCCAGCCTGTCAGCCGCGCTGTTGCCGGCCCGGCCCGGCCCTGTCACCCCCGGGGGGGGCCGGCCCGCCGCGCCCCCGCACCTGACACCCCCGTTTCCCGGCCCGGCGCGGGGGGTACCGAGTGCCGGGGGAGGCGCGCCCGCCGTGGCGGGGGACCCGGTGCCGTGGCTGGGCGGAGGGTACGCGGGGCCGAACCCCGCGGCGGGCTTGGGGCGGGGGGGGGGGGGGGCGCCGCCGCCGTCGGTGCCCCCGGTCCCGGCTGCCGCGGCGGCCGCCGCCGGGTGACAAAGGACCGGGGGGAGCCGGGTGGCGGCGGCCGCCCTCGGGGTCCCCGGCACAGGCCGAGCCCCAGCGTCCCCGCAGCGCGGGGTGGCCGGTGCCTGCGGGGACAGCCGTGTCACCCGCGGGGCGGGACCGGGGCGGGGGCGCCCGAGCGCGGCGGCCGGTGTGCGGCTGTGGGGCCGGGACTGCCGAGACCACCGGGACCCGGCCTCGCCTGCGCGCCTGCCCCGGGGCCCGGTCCGCGCTCCCGGGCGGCAGTGACAGCGGGGGGCTGTCCCTCCCGGGCTGCGCCGGTTCCGCCGGGCGCAGAGCGGCGGGTCCCGGGCGGGCGGGGGAGGCTGGGGCGCGCCCCTGAGCCCCCCTCTCCCCGCAGGGCTGTGAAGGCCGGGAGGCTTCGTCTGCGGCTGCCCCGCTGATGCCTGTCGGAGCGGAGCGATGAAGGGGTGAGTGCCGGCGTGCCGGGCGCACCGCGACCCTGCCGGACCCGCCTCACGTCTGGGCTTTACCACGGGGCCGGGGCCGGCCGGGCTGACACCGGGCTGGTGCTGCTGAGGGGGCTGGGGGGTGGCTGGGTGGTCCTGGCTCCGTGGCGGTGGGGGACCCCAGCCCTCACCCACCTCCCCTCGCCCTTGTAGGCAGCAGAAAGCAGCCGAGACAGAAGAGGGAACGGTGCAAATCCAGGAAGGTGAGTGGGGACCCCTCTCCACGCTGGGGGGCCTTGGGGCTCAGGCCGCCCCACAAGGAAGCCCGAAGCCCCAGCTGGGCCCAGTTTAGACCCAGCAACTGGCGCCTCGTGGCTGGAGGCACGTGCTGTGACAATGCCACACCCTGTTCTTGCCCCTGGGAGAGGGTACGGCGCTGAGGCCCCTTGGCAGCGCGGGGAGCCCTCGCCCTGGCCCCTTCCCGTCATGGGCTTCCCGCCCCCCCTCTTCTTGCCTTAAGGTGCAGTGGCCACAGGTGAGGATCCCACCAGCGTCGCCATTGCCAGCATCCAGTCCGCGGCCACCTTCCCTGACCCCAACATCAAGTATGTCTTTCGCACAGAGAACGGCGGGACGCAGGTACGCAGACCCTCCAGCTGGGTTCCCTCTGGACGGAATGCCGAGGGGCTGGGAGGCTTTTTGGGGTCCAAGTGGGGTTCAGCTCTGCTGGAGCACCCGCTGGTGCCGCAGCCAGAGGGGGTGCGGGGAGGGAAGCGCCAGGGGTTGGTCCGGCACTGGGTGGGTTGGATGCTGGGGCTGGCCCTGGGCAGGCTGAGCCGCTGCCTCGCCGCCCGTTCCCGCAGCCGCGGCTCTCTCGGTAGGTGATGTACAGGGTGATCCAAGTGGCCGACGGACAGCTGGACGGACAGACAGAGGGCACCAGCGCCATCAGCGGCTACCCCGCCACCCAGTCCATGACTCAGGTGGGTGCTGGTGCCGGATGGGAGCAGGACCATCGCCTTGGCTGGACGCGAGCACCCGCTGTTGTCCCTCCCCTCCAGGCTGTCATCCAGGGCGCCTTCACCAGTGAGGATGCGGTGGAGACTGAGGCCACGGCCACCGAGACTCATTACACCTATTTCCCCACCACGGCCGTGGCTGACACCAGCACCTCTGCCGGCGCGGGGACCACAGCCACCGCTGTTGTCACCACGCAGAACTCAGAGGCCCTCCTGGGGCAGCCCACCCCCACAGGTACGGCCATCGCGGGGAGGGGCGTCATGTCCCTGTTCCTCGTGGGGCCTGTCGGGGTGCTCCCCACCTGATCCCCTCTCTCATTTTGGGCCGTTCAGGGCAATTCTTCGTGATGATGTCACCCCAGGAGGTGCTGCAGGGCGGAGTGCAGAGGTCCATCGCCCCCCGCGCCCACCCCTACTCCCCGTGAGTACCGGACCCCTCCCCAGCCCCCCCGAGCACCGGCGTGTCACAGCTGCCCTTCGCTGTGCCAACACCGGCGCAACCAAAAGGAGGGATGTTCTGGTGGTCCAGCAGTGGGTCACCCCCACCTGCTGTGGGAGCAGGAGTGAGGCATCCCCCGTGCTGGCACAGGGAGGCTGGCACGCAGCCGGGTCCCTGCCGGTGTCACCGGGGCCGACGCTGCTGCTCTTCCCACAGGAAGTCGGAGGCACCACGGGCCACCCGGGATGAGAAGCGCCGGGCGCAGCACAACGAAGGTGTGGGCAGCAGGGTGGGGGGGATCATCCCATCCTTGGTGCGGGGTGGGGGGGCTGTGGCGTGCAGCAGCGTGGGGAGCTGAGCCATCCCTGGGTTAACGCTGTCTGTTCCCACCTCCTAGATGGAAAAGATCTTAAGGACGTTTCATAAAGCTCTTGTCAGTTAAGGGTAAAAACCTTTTTGGGGAGAGCTGTAATTAGCAGCAGCAGGGGAAGCCAGAGCTCGCAGGATTAAGCTCAAACCTCGGGGAGCTCGAGCACACCCAGGTAAGGCACCCAGGCGGCCCCTGGCTCCGCCGTCCCGGGCCAGGAGGAGACGGCACAGGCGGCCCTGGAAGTGCTGGGCAGCGTTCTCCCTCCTCCGGCTTCAGAAACGGCTCCTCAGAGATGCCAAAACGGGGTGTCAGCCCGGTTTTACCGAAAAAACTGGCGGTCCTGTCCTTGCCCCCCAGGCGTGGGCAGAGCTCGGGCCGTTTGGGTGCTTTCCCAGGGGGCTGGTGCTGGGGGGGGTGAGCCGGGCAGGATCCGTCCCTGCCCACCACGCCTGCCCCTTTCCTGGGGGGGGCCGGGCTCGGCGCAGTCAGGGATGGTGACCCCCAGCCCCACAGAGGAGGGAGCTGGTTTGGAGCGGGGGGGGAGGCCGGGCTGAGGATCTGGGGCCCTGGCATGAGGCTCGGGTGCCTGCTGGGGGTCCTGCGATGGTGCTGATGCTCCCCCCGCTCCGCCTCGCAGTGGAGCGCCGGCGCAGGGACAAGATCAACAACTGGATCGTGCAGCTCTCCAAGATCATCCCCGACTGCTCCATGGAGAACACCAAGTCGGGACAGGTAGGTGACCCCTGGGGGGCTGCGGGGCTCGGGAGAGGCTCGAGGGGTGCCAGTGCCCCCTGGCCTCACCTGCCTGCCGCGTTCCCCCGCCCAGAGCAAGGGTGGGATCCTCTCCAAAGCCTGCGACTACATCCAGGAGCTGCGGCAGAGCAACCACCGCCTCTCTGAGGAGCTGCAGGGCCTCGACCAGCTCCAGATGGACAACGAGGTGTTGCGGCAGCAGGTGAGGCGTGGGGGGGGGGCCCTTCGGGGGTGCTGGGGGGTTTCTGTGCTCGCCCTTGTCCCCCCAGCACCTGTGTCCTGCGTCAGGTGGAGGATCTGAAGAACAAGAACCTGATCCTGCGGGCGCAGCTCCGCCAGCACGGCGTGGAGATAGTCATCAAGAATGATAGCCACTGACGGGGACGGCGGGGATGGGGCCTGGCGGGGGGCCGGGGGTCACCCCCCCTACGCCTAACCCCCCCTGCCTAACCCCCCCGGCAGCGAGCACCTCCCCGGCGTGACATGAGGACCCTCCCATTTGGTTTGTGCCCCCCGCCCCGTCCCCACCACCACCTCTCCCATCCCAACCCTTTGCCCCCACCCCGTGTCCCTGGGGGTCCCCGTGCTCCCCCTGGTCCCGTCCCCTGTCGTCCCCCCCCCCGCGCTTCGTGCACACGCTCTCGGCCAGGCGGGCGCCGGCCCCGCTGCCCCCCCAGCACTGCCTCAGTCTCCTGGCCCCCCCACCTGCGCCCACGACGCCCCCTGCTCCCACGGGGCCCACCCTCCCCGGGGGACTGTCCCCTCGGGGGGGGGGGCTGTGGCGACTCTTGCCCCTCCCTGCCGGCCTCGGGCACCCGCTGGGGGTGCGGGGGGTCCTGGGGTGCTGTGGCCCCCCCCTCCCTGCCCGCTGTGGCTGGCCCGGCCTAGTGGGGCCAGACTTTTTTTTAAAACTATGACTTTAAAAAGCGAAAATAAATAAAAATAGTGATTTGTTTTTCCAGGTCCTACAATTTATTCCCCCTCCTTTCCCCCACTCCAGCACCCCAGGCCCCCCCCAGGCGTTGTGGGGGCTCCCAGCAACCCCGAATCTGTCCTTTTCCCCCCCCCCAGCCACCTTGCAGCACCCATGGGACCCTCTGCCATGGGGCCGGGGGCACCCAGAGACCTCCGCCCCCCCTATTCCCGGCTGAGCCCCCCACCCCTGGGATGGGACTTCGTGTCCCAGCGGTGTCACTGGCATGATGTCACCGTGCTGTGATGTCGTGGTGTGACAGCGCGGTGCCACGATGGCTCCGTGGGAGCAGGGGAGCGTGGGGGGTGCGGAGGTGCGCTGGGAACACTGGGGGCGTGCTGGGAGCCCGTCGGGGCCGGAGGAGGCCGCGGGTCCCGTCGCTATGGCAGCGCCCGGGCCCCGCCCGAGGGCCGCAGAGCGCGCCCATTGGCCAGAAGTTAAAGTGCTTTCCCTGATTGGCCGGTGCGCCTCGCTTGCTCCGCACCTGTCGCGCGCGCGGCCCCTTCGCCTCAGCCAATCGAGGCGGCGTTGCGGGGCCGAGCCGGCCAGTCGCTGGAGCGGGCCGGGCCCTTTGGCCGAGTTGACAGGCGGCGCGGCCAATGGGGCAGGGGCAGGGGCGGTGTTGCCCAGCACCTGGCGGAGGGGCGGTCCCGGGTTGGCCCAGCCCCCGTGGGCGGGCCGGGTGGGCGGGGCCCACCTGGGCGGGGCGGGGCCACACCTGGGCCGGGCGGGGCGCGCAGTGCGGCGGCGGCGGCGGTCATGGCGGGAGCGGCGCGGCGGGACGGCCCCGGGCCCCGGGCCCCGGTCCTGCTGGTGCTCGGTGCGGCGGCCGGTGAGTGCCCGGGGGGGCGGGCGGGCGGCCACGAGGTGCCTGGACAACGGGGCAGTGGCGGTACCGGGGGGCCGCGGGTCGCTCTGGGGGCGCCGGGGCGGTGGCGGTACCGGGGGGCCGCGGGTCGGTGTCCGGAGACGGCGGTGGGCTGCCTGGAAAGGGTCCCGGTACCGGGCGGTGGCAGCCCCGGAGCCAGCGCCGTGTGTCCCGCTTTGTTCCCGGGCGGGGGGCAGGTCACGGAGGGGCCCCGGTGCCGCCGTACGCCGCGATAACGGGCTATTAATAACACGGCCGTGCCCGCCCGTCTCCCGCGGGACCTCTCGCCCCGGGGCGGCGGGGGGGGGGGCCGTTAGAGCCCGGAGCCGCCGCTGCCCCGTTATTTACGGTTCGTGGTTGATTTTATGGGTGCACAAGTTTTTCACCACCCGGGTCACCCCACCGGGGAGGGGTCGCCGGCCCCGAGACCCCCCAAAGGCCCCCGTGGCCGTGACGCCCGGCTGAGCCCGATGGGCGGGCAGGAGCTGGCCCCTGCTTTTGGCCAGACGTGGGGCAAGAGCTGTGCTGGTGTCACCGGCTCCATCCTGGCACCTCTGTTCCCACCGACCCATCATCGCTTGTCCCCGACACCTGGTAATTTGGGAGGGGGGGGGCTTCAGGGTACCGGCGGCTCGGCGGGGCCAGGGGTACGGATGCAGCCGCTTCCCGGAAACCCGCTGTGGGAAAACATCCCGGCCGAGGGCTGACGGCTTTCCCTGTGTCACGGGCTCCGGTGAACCCCCGCCGGCGGTGGTGGGGTGTCCCGGCCCCACTCCCCACAGGGCAGGCATCGGGACATGCCCCCCGCCCCAGGTTAAGGAGCAGCCGGGGTCACCGACGGCCGAAGTTACAGGGTTCATCATCGCAGGCTCACGGGCTGGGCTGGCGGTGGCCTTCCTGTCGGCCCTGACGTCCCTCCATTGTGCTGGAACAATCCTGGCGTGGGCTGGGGTTAACCCCGTCCCAGCTGATTCGGACCTGGAGCTGGCAGCGCCCGTGTCCTGGCGGCAGCACCCACCCCGGCAGCCTGTCCGGCCCCCCCCGAGCACCCCCACGATGATCTCACGAAGCTGCTGGGATGGCACCTTTCCGCTGTTTCTGCCCCAAATCCGCCCAGACACCCCCCAGATCCTTTTCCCCTCCTTGCTGCGCTGTGGTACGGTCCGTGGCGCGGCCGTGCGGGGGTCCGATGGCATTCCCGGCTAGCGCTGTGCCACCAGGAGTGGTGCCCGGCCCCGCGCTGGGAAGCGCCCTTTGCCCGCGGACACCAGATGCCCCGTTCCCCCGCCGTTTTCCCTCCAAAATCGCTATTTCTGCCCCTACCCACCCAGGTTTCGCTTGGCAGCGGTTTGCGGTGCAAAGGTGCAGGTGGGTTGGGGACAAGGCCGTGCCACTTCCCGGTCGCCTTCCCCCGTGACGTGACTCACCGGCCGGCGTCACCGCCTTCCCCAGCCCAGAACTGGGAGCCGGGGTGGCCAGGCTGGGAAGCGCCGGCTTTGAGCGGCCTTGAGGACAAGGGATGTGGCCAGTGGCTGGGACCAGCCCCCCGACCGACAGCACCAGCCCGTGCTGCCGCTGCCACGGCCTGGCAGTGGTGACAGCTGCCGGGAAGGGCAGGAGACACGCGTGTGTGGGCTGTGACGGGGCATGTGCGGAGAAGCGGGGGTGTCTCTGTGTGTGTGCGCAGAGGGCAGGGAGTTGCGAAACGTCCTGGCCAGTTTCCTGCGAAACCAGGCAGAAACCGGGCAGGGCAGGAGGTGACGTGACAGCACAAGCAGCACCGGGAGCAGGCAGGACAAGATTTTCCGGCTCCCAGGGCTGTGACACGCCGGGCAGCACAGCACAACATGCCATCACCCCTGCCAGGGGAACGTCACCGCTGCCTTGGGGCTCCTGGTGACCTCCCTGACCCAGCCACAGCTTCCCCTGCTTCCTTCTATGCCATCGCCGGGGCCCCTCTGGATTTCTTAATGGTGTCCTTTCCCCCCTGCAGTGTCCCTGGTCGGAGCCCAGGTCACCTCTGAGACCAGAGAAGTGCCTGAACACAAGCGTGAGTGCCCAGCTCGGGCCCCAGCACCCCCAGCTCGCTGACGGTCCCCCCTGCCCCGATATACCAGTGGGCCATGGCCAAGCTGCGGCCCCTGGCACCTCAGCACTGCAAATGGGCTTCACCCCGGGGTCCCCGGACTCCTGGGGAGCACAGCGCCTGAGGCCGGGGGTGGATTTCCCGTGTGGGGCTGGACCAGGGAGGGTTTGGGGCTTCCCGGATTGCCGCCCACGGTGGGACGCAAGCGTGCTGCTGCTCCAGCGCGCCGGCATGCGCCCACGGTGCCGCTCTCCCCCGGCAGCTGCTGACATCCCCTGCTCAGCGTATCGGTTCGGCTTGAGCAACCCCCGCATCGAGTGGAAGTTCCAGAAGGGCTCCTCGCTGGTGCTTTTCTACTATGGGGGGGAGCTGACAGGTATGTCCCCGGGGACCCCCTGGTGTGCGGCATCCCACCCATCGGTCCGTCTGTCGGGGCCGGTTCCCAGCCCCGTCTCCGCTTTCTTGGCAGACTCGTACAAGAACCGGGTCCAGTTCTCGCCCAACGTCATCCACTTCAGCACGGTGACGCGGGAGGACACAGGGAAGTACATCTGCGAGGTGGTGGGGAGCGGCAACCAGATCGCCAAGTCGGAGGTGAACCTCATCGTCCAAGGTGCGGCCGCCCCCTGAGCCCCCTGCCCTCCCTGGCCCCCGTGTGGCTTGGCTGCCCCAGGACCCGTTTCTCGTCCCCGTAGCTGAGCCCATCCCTGTCCCTGCCATCACGTGGGGACAGCCAGCCACGGGGAGGATGCTGGCACCGCTGTGCCGTGCCCTGACGCCATGCTCTCCTGCAGTGCCGCCTGCCAAGCCGGTGGCCCATGTCCCCACCTCGGCCACCATCGGCAGCAAGGCCGTGCTGCGCTGTACCGAGACGGATGGCTCGCCGCCCCCCACCTTCCGCTGGTACAAGGACAGCATGCTGATGCCTCCCAACCCCAAAACCAGCCCGACCTTCAGGAACTCCTCCTATACCCTGGACCCCGCCACGGGGGAGCTGGTGAGTGCCGGGTGCTTCAGATGTGGGGACCTGCAGCCTTCCCCCACCCCTCACTCATCTCTCTGCTACCATCCAGACCTTTGAGCCTCTCAGTGGCTTCGATACCGGCGACTACTACTGTGAGGCAACGAACAACGTGGGATCCCCGCAGAAATCGGCCGTTGTCCACATGGAAGCCAGTAAGGAACAGCAGCAGAGACCAGTGCCATGGGTGTCCCCCCATCTGGCCCCAGTGTGGGGCTTTTTCGAGCTCCGCTTGGGCTGCTTCTGGCACAGGTCATGCTCTGGGGGGTGCCAGTGCAGGGCGATGCTGCCCTTCCAGGTTCAAAGACATTAATTAGCTGTGACGTTAATGATGCTGCTGTAGCCTCCCACAGCCCGGGGTTAAAGAAGCCCTCGGAGCGACGCTGGGGGGTGGGGAGGGGGAAAGCCGCCCTTGGGGTGTGTAAAACCCGACCAGGCAGCCCGATCCCCCTCTGAACCAGATCCAGCTTTGCTGCGGCCCCACTTGGAGCAGAGGCTGGGCTGGGGGCTCGCTCCGGCCTTTCACGCTGGGATTTCTGCGGGATCCGAGCTGGGGATTTCCGTGCCGGCATCGGCCACCCTCCAGCGTCCTGGTCCCTCTTTCCAGGTGAAGTCAATGTGGGCGGCATCGTGGCTGCAGTCGTGGTGCTGCTGATGGTGCTGGCGCTCGTGGCCTTCGGCATCTGGTTTGCCTACAGCCGCGGCTTCTTCAGTGAGTACCGTGCCAGCCGCCCGGAGCCGCTCGCCCCGGTGCCCCCCGCCCCTCCCTAAGCCCCCTGTTCTGTTTTATTTCAGAGAGAAAAGAGTAAGTGAAGCTGTAATGCTGCTGCCTCCCTTCCGGCTGCCTCTTCTTCCTCTGCCAGCGGGGAGGGGTGGTCTCTCCCTCCACCAGCCCCTGCCCGCGGGCTGGGAAGGTGCCTGCGGTGTCACCAGGTGCCCGGGGTGGGGACGAGGGGGACTCTGGGCAGTGTGACATCTTCCACCCTTGCCTTCCGCAGCACCGCCGGCAAGAAGGTGATTTACAGCCAGCCCTCGCACCGCAGCGAAGTGAGTACGGGGTGGGACGGGTGGGTGGTGACAGTGCCACCAGGCTGCGTCACCTCCCAGCAGGGTGTGCAAAGCTGGGTGCCCAAAGGGGGTGAACGGAGACCCCAGTGCCCCCATGGGTTGGCAGGTGCCACCCCTGTCCCCAGCATCCTTTGTCCCTGTCCTGCTTGGAGCAAGCCAGGCTCCTTGGGGACTGTGACCTCCCTGGGGACAGTGGCACAGCCAGACAGCTGCTCCCCGCTTGTGGCCCTCATTGCACCCACCACCATTAATGTCCCCCTTCTCCCCACAGGGAGAATTCAAGCAGACGTCCTCCTTCCTGGTGTGAGGCTCCCGCGCCACCAGCTCTTGTAAATGTTCCCCAATTACTGTAGCTACACCGTGATTTTTAACTTTTTTTGTTGTTGTTGTTTTTTAAGTATCACCCAGTGCCTTTGCAGTCACTTCAGATGTTTTTGGGGGGGGGGGGGTCAGTCTCCTGTCCCCTCCCCAGCAGGACCCGGGTCCTGGCTGTGCCCCCGCAGAGGGACTGCTGCCCTTTGGGGATGTCACCGTGTCCCTGGGGGGGGTTCTCAGCCACGTCCTCGGAGGGGACAGGTTTGCAGTGGGGGCTGGTATAACCCTACACCCCCTGGCCGTTCCGGGGGGTGGGAGCACATCTCCCCCAGTGCCAACCCCAGCTGCCCAGTGGTCCCAGTTGCCGCCCAGTATGGGGGCGGGAGGGGGACCGGACCGAGCCCGTGGGTGACGGCTGCGGGTAGTTGCTGCTGGAAATAAACCTGTGTCTTTGTACCAAGCACCTGGTGCGCTTTGCTGGGGGGGAGCACAGGTTGGGGACGGCTCTGGCCCCCCCCCCACCTGCTGCTGGGGGCTGAGGGGGACCCTGGGGTGACACAGAGCCCCCGCGGCGCTGGCGCAGGCAGCAGAGCCCTTCCCCACCATCAGCGTAACCTTTATTTAGTAACTGCGTCGCCTTTTCTCCCCCCAAATTGAGGATGAGACCCCGCAGCGCCGTGGCGACAGCGGGACTTCAGCGAGCGAGTCTTTCCGGGGGGGGCAACCTTCCTTCCCCGTTATATATATATAGATTAGTGGCACTATATATATATATATATGTATGTGTATGTATCACCTGGCCTCAGCACAGTGAGGGGGGGCAGCCGGGGCCGCGCGTTAATAGCAGAGCTCTATGTTAGCAGCAGCGACGGGCTCGAGTGGGGCTGGGGGGACGCCCGGCCCGGGGGGACGCGGCACCGCAGCCGTGTCCGATTATCGGTGACGCCCCGGTGCAACCCCCCCCCGCCATGGCCTGGAGCAGGGGGTCAGCGCAGGGAGGAGGGCCTGGCTCTGGGGGGTGGGGGGCGTAGAGGACAGGGGGGTGTGGGGGCTTCTCCTGCCTCAGTTTCCCTTGTTGAGTGTGCGGTGACCCTGGACATGGAGGTGCCCCCGTGGCCCCCGGTGGTTTGGGTGCTGGGGGGAGGGTGCCGGGGACGGATGGCTGGGGAGGGGGTTGGCATCCCCGGCCTGAGCCTTCCCAGGGATGGGGGGGTCCCGTGAGCAAGGGGAGAGGTCCCCCGAGGTCAGAGCCCCCCGCTCCCCAGCCCAAGTGTGCAGTGAGCGGCTCGGGTCTCAGCTCCAGCCCACCAGGGTGGGATCGGGCAGCGGGACAGCTCCCGGCTGGCGAGAAGTGGGGGCTGGGGGTGCCCGTGGCCCCCCTAGGACAGCATCTCCAGGCAGGATTGTGTCCTGCAGCGGGGCTGGGGGTCTCTGGCTGGTGTTAGAGCACGAGGTGAGGGGGCACAAGGACAGCCCTGTCCCCAGGTGGGCGGCTGGGGGGACAGACAGCCACCTGCGGGTGGGCAAGCACCCACAGGGTTCCCCAAGGGAGCTGCCCCGTGCCACGAGGAAAATGGCCCAGGAGGATGGGATGGGGGAAGAGCCGGTGGCACCTCCAGGGCGGGTGGCACCTCCGGGGCTGGTGGCACCCCCGGGCCCTGGTGGCACCTCTGGTGGTGCTGGCGGCGTGCTGGTGGGCACTCAAACATTGCTGATGCGGACACTCAGGGGTGCTCCCTCCCGCTCCCGCTCCGCTGCCTCCCGCAGCGACTCCTCCAGCTTCACCTTCTCGGGGTCCCCAAACCGGACGGTCTCGTGGAGACAACAGGGCGCCGTCACCTTCACCACCTGGTCGAAGAGGCTGAAGTCGGCCACGTACTTGCCGCTGGCTGAGAGGGAGATGGCCGGGGTGAACTCGTAGCCCCAGAGGATCTCCTCGGGCAGGTAGGAGGTGCGGACCTGGCACGTGGCGCTGGTGGACTCCACCGTGCCACTGAGGATGACCACCAGCTCAAAGTCGCCTTCACCCGTCCGTAGGGCCATGTCCCGGAAGGGGCTGGCGTCATCCACCACGTGGTAGAAGGTGAGGGGCAGGATGAGGAAGGGGCTGTCGGAGGAGGTGTCCACCTGAAAGTCCACGTTGACCTGGTTGAGGCGGACGCTCTCGCCCTCCTTGGTGAGATGGGTCTGCAGGAGCTTGCCCGTCACCTGGCAGCCAATGAGGAGGCTCTTGCGCATGTTGGCCACGCGGATCATCAGGCAGGTCTTGCCATTGTGTTGGGCCACCACCGCATTCTGGCTGAACTTGATGGTCTCGGCGCGTTTCTTGGGCCGGGCGATCTTGGCCAGGAAGGTGCCAGTGATGAAGATCTCCATGATGGTGGTGAGGACCAGCTGGGTGATGAGCAGGACGATGGCGAGGGGACACTCCTCGCTGATGTAGCGGAAGCCATAGCCAATGGTGGTCTGGGACTCCAGGGAGAAGAGGAAGGCGCCGGTGAGGGTGTGCACCTGCATGACGCACGGCGTGTGGTTGGCCGGTGGGTCGAACTCCAGCAGGTCCCCGTGGACCACAGCCACCAGGTACCAGATGACACCAAAGGCGAACCAGGTGCCGGCAAAGGTGGCGGAGAAGAGGACCAGCTTGTACCGCCATTGCATGTCGATGAAGGTGGTCCACAGGTCCTTGAGGTACAGGAAGCGCTTGTCGGCGATGTGCTCCATCCGCACATTGCTGCGGCCATCCTTGGTCATCACCCGGCGCCGGCGCAGCCCCGAGCCGATGAGCGGGCGGCTGTCGGTCTGCGTGGTCTGGCTGTAGTACACCTTGGTGGCAGACGTCATCTGGAAGAGGCGATGGGGGGTCGTGAGTCAGTGGGTGGAGGGAGGGAGGCATGGGTGTAGAGGAGGGATGGGTGGGGAGATGGATGGAGAGGATGGAGGGATGGATTGAGAGGAGGGACGGGTGGGAACATGGATGAAGAAGAGGGATGGAGAGGATGGATGGGTGGGAAGACGGAGAAGGCAGGGTGGATGGAGAGGATGGGCGGCTGGAGAGGGTGGACGGGTGGCTGGTGCGTGCAGAAGGATGGGCGGCTGTACCCGAGGGATGGGTGGAGGGACAGGATGGACAGGGGCGAGGATGGCGTTAGTTCGTTGGGCAGGTGGGACGGAGCTGAGGCCAGTGGAGAGGAAGGACACGGGGGATACGGATAGGTGTGTGGGTGCACTGGAGTGTGGGTGGGTGGGAGCACTGGGAGGAACCCCCCCCTCCACCCCTCCCCAGGGCTCCCACCAGCCGTGCTGCCTCCCACCGTGGCAGTTGGCGGGTCCGAGGCCGGGAGGATTCATCTCACGTCACAGGGGCACTGGGGGGGCTCACGCAGAGCCCCCACACACTGTCCCCAGGCAGTGCAGGGACATGGGGCATGTAGGGGACCCAAGGTGACCTGACGGACTGGTGGCACTTCAGTAGCGACAGGGGCTGCTAATGCTCCCACCTCTCCTGCAGCCTCCATCCGTCCGTCTACCTGTCCGTCTGTCCAGCCTTCCACCAGCCATCTGGTTGTCTGTCCCTCTCTGTCCCCTATTGATTAGCCCGCCCACCCACCCGTCTGTCCGTCTGTCCTCCCGCCTCACCACAGAGCATCATCTCACCCGTCCCACTGTCCGTCCACCCACGTACACGCAGGTCCATGCACCTGCCCGTCCGTCCCTGCACGTGTCTGTCTGTCCAGCCGTCCCTCTGGCCGTCCTGCCCCCCGTGCAAGCTCTCGCCCACCTGTCCCCCACCCCCGCAGAGGCACATCCCCGCAGCTGTCTGTCTGTCCATCCATCCACCCGCTCACCCACCCGCCCACCCACCTGTCCGTCCTCCGTCTGCGTGTTCGTCCCTCTGCGAACTTGTCCCCTCTGTCCCCTGGCAGCTCCTCCCGCGCCCCCTGTCCCGTCCCGGGGAGGGGACCCAGGCGCCCTGGCCCGGCGGGAGGAAGAGGAAGGAGGATGAATGGGAGGTGACAGGGACAAACGGCTGGCGGCAGCGCCAGGCGCGTTTCCGTCCCCGTCCCTGTCCCCAGCCCCTGCCAGCCCCGGCCACCGCCGCCGGCACTGAAAGGGCCTTTCAGCCCACGCCAGCGTTTGGCCCTGCCATGGTTTCCGCCACGGATGCGGCAGGGCAGCGTGCCGGGGACACCGGGGACACGGTGGCACCATGGGGGGTCTCCTTGGAGCCTGGTGTCCCTCTGCTCGCAAAAGCCAGGGGATACAGGTGGCACTGCCACTGTCCCACCTGCGCTGCGTGCCCTCGTGGTGAACGGCACTGCAGAGGGGACGGTGACACTGGGAACGCCAAGGTCACAGACCTGTCCCATCTCAGCTGAGCTGCTGGGGGTCTCCAGAGCAACCATGTGTCCCCAGAGCCACCATATCCCCACAGACACTGCGTGTTCGTGGAGCTGCTGGAGGCCCCCAGAGCCTCTGTGTGTCCCCAGAGCCACCACGTCCCCAGACCTCTGCCTGTGCCAGGCAGTGACGGGGCCTGGCACATCCCCAGGGGCACAGTGGTTCCTTCAGCCCCTTGGGGTCGCTGCACCCCCCAAAGTCCTTCTGCTCCTCTGGGGTCCCTTTGCCCACCTCCCTGGGGTCCCTGCACCCTCCCTGGGGTCCGGGCACCCCTCTGTGGGGGTTTTCCACCCCCAGGGTCCCTGCATCCATCTTTGGGGGTCTCTTCACCCCCCCGGGGTCCCCACACCCCACTTTGGGAGTCTCTGTGCATGCCAGGGTCCCTTGCACCACTTCTGGGGGGTCCTGACCCCCCTCTTCAGGGACCCCACGCCCCTCCTTGGGGTCACTGCATCCCATAAAGCCCCCGTCAGTGGCCGCGTGCCCCTGTGCCCCCCGGCCAGGTTCCCGTGCTGGGACACGGGTTGTGACAAGCCGGCGCTTGTTCCCGGCTCAGGGACGGTGCCCGCGGGCAGAGCTGCTGCCGCCACAGCCGGGCCGGTTACCCATTAACCCCCCTCGCCCCCGTGCCTCGGTTTCCCCCCGGGGATGCTCGGCGCTGGGGCTGAACGCAGGGGTCCAGCCCTGCCTGGGGGGTCCGGTGTGGGATGGGGGGGACACGGGGGGACGTCCCCCCCCTCGCCATGTCCTGCTGGCACCGCCAGCCCTGGCACCATTCCTGTGCCCGCACGGTGCCAGCCATGACCGGGCTTCCTGCCAGCAGCATCCCCCCCACACATCCCAAAACTGGGGCGCTGGGCTCCATGGTACTGGTGGCCACTGGGAGTGGGGGAGATGGCACCCCATCCTCACAGTGGGGTCGGGGCAATGGGGGCCCGTGGCGTGGGGCAGGTCCCGTGGGGCTGGGGGTGTGGGGCGGCGGCGCAGGGCTGGCGGGGGGGTGGGGGGGGGACGGGGACAGTGGGGCCATTGTGAGCCCCGGAGCAGAGGCCTCAATGGAGCTGGCGGGGCACAAAGGCGCTTTGACGAAGCCCTTCGTTAGCATGCAGGGCCCTGCGTGCCCCGCAGCCAGCACGGCCCCCGGTGGGGGTCCCGGGGGGCCCCCTGCCACCCACCCTGCTGCACCGGCGGCCACTGGGCCCCGGATGCCTGGATCCCCCCTGCCACCCCCTCCTTGCCCAGCGGACCCCCCCCCGCATCCTCCCCTGCACCCTGCTATGGAGGCTGGACCAGTCTGAGCCCAAACTGGGGGCTGGTGGGGGGCCCTCCGGGGGATGACCGTCCCCGCGCCCTTCACGCTGCCACCCACACCCGGGAAACGCTGGAGGAGGCATGAGCCGCAGCCCCCGCCCTGGCCATCGAGGTGATGAGGACCCCCATCCCTCCCCACAGATTGGGGGGACGCCAAAATGATGGGTTTTGATTCCCCACCCCCCTCACACCCAGTGCTGCCCAGCCCTTGGCAGCCATCAGCGGAGCTCGCAAACTGGGGCGAAAAAAGCCCCTTTTACCCGTTTTTCGAGCTGCCCCCCCCAGCACGCCCGACGGGTCCATGGGCGTGGGGCTCCCACGGGACCCCCGCAGCCATGGGGCAGATCAGGGGGGCTGGAGGTGGCGGTGGGACGTCCCCACGGCCACTCAGCTCCCCGGGGGGCGGCTGGCGCCGGCGTGGCGCAGCCCTCGGTAGCCATCGAAGGAGCCATCCGCTGCACCAGCCCCGGTAACTGCAGCGCCGGTAATCCCGGTAAACCCTAGCCCAGTTAACCCCGGCCCGGCTAACCCTGTGCCTTGGTAACCTGCCAGCCCAGGCAGCCCACAGCCCGTCTCACCCCCAGCCCAGTTAACCCCCACTGGTTATCCCACAGCCTGGTCAACCCACAGCTGGGCTAATCCACAGGCAGGTTACCTTGCAACCAGGATAACCTGCACCCCAGGTAACCCACGGCCAGGATAACCCATGGCCCAGCTATACCAGCATGGCTAATCCAGCCCAACTAACCCACAGCCCAGCTAATCCAGCCCAGCTAATCCAAACCAGCTAACCCACAGCCCAGCTAATCCAAACCAGCTAACCCACAGCCCAGCTAATCCAAACCAGCTAACCCACAGCCCAGCTAATCCAGCGTGGCTCATCTGTGGCTCCACTAATCTACATCCCAGCTAATCCAGTGTGATAACCCACAGCCCAGTTAACCCACAGCCTGGTTCACCCACAGCCCAGTTAACCCACATCCTGGTTCACCCACAGCCCAGTTAATCCACAGCCTGGTTCACCCACAGCCCAGCCAGGGTCACTAACCCAGAGCCTGGAGGTGCCCCTTGCCCACCACAGGGGCCTGGGGAGGGGGATGCTCCAGCCCCCTCCCCCCCAACGCCCTTCAAACCTGTGGACCCGAGCCCACGGAGGGGCTGGGGGGGAGCTGAACATCCCCCAGCGCCAGACTGAGACCACCCAGCATCGTTACACCGGTGAGGGGACCCAGGAAGAAGGAGGTGTCGGGGCCGGGGGGGGGGGGAGGGAGCGGCTATTTGGGGGTGACATCCTGGGGTGGGGAAGGGGCCACCCCCGGGGCCTCAGGCCTCATACCCTGGGCTGTGGGGACATCTCGGGGCTCAGGGACAGGTGGCCCTGGAGATACCTGGCAGGGGAAAGTGGGGTGAGCACAGCTGGGGGCTGCAGTGCCCCTTCATCCACTGTCCCTGCAGGTCCCAGGGGAGAGAAGGGGGACACCCACAGGGAGCAGGGACATGGGAATACGTGACATCGGGACTTGGGGACATGGAGATACAGGGATATGGGGACTTGAGAACGTGCAGAATGGGGACACAGGGGCATGGGATACATGGGGACACAGGGATGTCATGATATGGGGATACAGGGACACGGGGCTATGGGGACATGGGGACATGAGATGCAGGGTTGGGGTGTACCTGGGACTATGGGAACATGGGACACAGGGGCACAGGGCTATAGGGGATGCAGGGAGATGGGGACACAGGGATGCAGAGCGATACGGGACACAGGGACGTGGGGCTGCGGGGGACACAGTTCTATAGGGATGTGGGGCTGCACACATGTGGGGTTACAGCGTCCTGGTACTGGGGACTGCGGGGACCCGGGGACCAGTGCAGGTCCGGCAGTGCTGGCAGGTGCTCGCAGCCCTCGGGGCACCACGGAGGGAAACAGGGGACCCCCGGGACACCCCCCCCCCCCGGCCGCCCTTACCTTGCTCGGGGAGGGCCCCAGGGCACCCGGGGTCCCGGCCTCGCTCAGCCCGGCCGCCGCCGGCTCCCCATGGGCTTTATGGCTCGGCGGGGCCGGCAGCGGCGGGACGGGACGGGCCCCCCCGCCTGCCCCCCCACCCCCCCCACCCCCACCCCCCCGGCCCGGGCCGCCTCGCCGGGGCCCGGCTGGCACCGATTGGCGGGGCCGGGGAGGGGGCCCGGGGCGGGGAGGAGCCGCCGGGGGCGGGACGGGGGTTAATGGGGTGGAAAACGAGCCGGCCCGCACCGGGTCACGTTACCGGCCACGGGGGGGGGGGGAGGGCGCGGGGACCCCGCCCGCAGCCACCGGCATCGGGGAGAGTCCCCCGCCCCGTCCCAGCAGCACCCACCTGGGTGGTCCCCGGGCATCTCCCGGCACCCCCCCTCCCCGCCCCGGAGCATCCGTGTGCGAGCGAGCGTGGGGTGACAGGGGACCCGTGTGCACGGACACGCACACGCGGTGACCCCCCCCGCACCCCCGTGGGGGCAGCGCCAGCCCCGGGGCTGCCACCGATGGGGCGCAGCGCGGGGTGCGGGGTGCGGGGCCCGGGGCCGTGGGAGCGCGGGCCGTGGCCCCCCCGCACAAGGCCCCGCTGTTCCCGGGCCGGGGCCGGTTCCCCGGGGCCGCGGCACAAAGCGCCTTTGTCCGCCCGGGGGGGCCGGGGGGGGCAGGGCTGCGCGGGGTTCCCGGAGGCGGCCTCAGGCACCGGGGGAGGACCTGGCCAGCGATGGGGGTGGCTAGTGTCCGCAGAGCCCCGGCTAGTGATGGGGGTCCTGGCCAGGGCAGGGAGGCTCTGGGCTACCGATGGGAGGGCATGGGCTAGTGAAGAGGGGTCCTGGGCTACTGATGGGGAGTCCTAGGCTAGCGATGGGGGGGGCCTGGACTAGTGGAGGGGGACTGGGCTAGTGATGGGGACCCGGGGCTAGTGATGGCGGGGGCCTAGACTAGTTACGGAGACACCGGGCTAGTGAGGGGGGGGCCTCTGGGCTAGTGATGGGGAACCGTGGGCTAGTGAGGGGGGCTCTGGGCTGGCGGGGAGGGTGGGACCTCGTGTGCACCCCCACCCGCCGTGCCCTGTGTCACCCCCCACTGTGCCCCACGTCACGCGTGCCCCCCCCAGCCCGCAGCGCACAGGTGTGCGCACCTGCCCCCCCCCCCGCGCCCCTGCACACACGTGTTCACACCCTGGTGTGTACGTGTGGGGGTGTGTGCGCTTCCACACGCGTGTGCACCGCACCGCCGCCTTCCGGGTCCCCGCCCGGCGCGGGGGGTCACGCGTGGGGGGCCGGGGGGGGGCGGGGGCCGGGGGCGGGCGGGGCCGGGGGGGGGGCGGGCGCTGGTCGGTATTTTTAGCCGCGCGCTCCCGGGGCGCAGCCGTTGCCGGGGAACGGCGGGAGCGCGAGGGGGGGGGGAAGAACGGGGAAGGGTGCGGGGGGGCTGATCCGGGAGCGGACCGGGCCGGGCGGGAGCGGACCGGACCGGCGCTGTGCTCGCCCTGCGCCATGCGCGCAGCGCACCGGGGCTGCGCGGCCCGGCGGGAGCGGCGGCCGCGGGGCGAGCGGTGAGTGCGGGGAGGGGACAGGGGACGGACACGGGCACGCACACAGCCGGGGGGGGGGGCGGGCCTGCTGTCCTCCCATCGCCCCTGCTCCCCTCCCCGCCACAGCACGCGGGGGTGGCACCGGGATCCCCCCCCCCGCCCGCCGCACACACGCGCTCCGCGGGTGGGGGGTGTTGGGGGCACGCGGGGGCCCGACCTGCCTGGACGGGGCTCCCCCTGCACAGACCGCTGGGGATGCGCCCCCCCCCCCCCCCCCCCCGGCAACGTTCTGCCCCCAGGCTGGGGGAGGATCCGTCCCCACGAACACGTGTGGGAGTGGGGTGCCCCACAGTGGATGGGGGGGCACAGTGGGGTGCTGCAAGGTCCCCCCAGGCTGGGGGGCGGGAGGCCATAGGTGGAGGAGGAGGAGGGGTATGCATGATGCATGTGTGCGTGTGCAAGGAGGAGCTGTGTGCGTGTGCGAGGCCTGGCAGGCGTGCATGCGTGTGTGCATGCAGCCCAGCCTGTGTGCACGCGTGTGCCACCACGGGCCTGGTGCGTGTGCGCAGCGTCGTTGCACACCCTGTCTTGGGGACACGGGAGCGTGCATGGAGCCCCTCGGGGGACACACCTGGGCCTGCACATGCTGCTTGCAGACGTGTGCGTGTCCCCAGGGGTTGTGCGCTTGTGTGCATGTCTGCTTATGCGTGTGCGCCAGGTGTGCGTGCTCTGGTGCTGCATGCACATGTGACTGCACGCGTGTGCATCTGCAGGCATCCGTGTGCAGGTGTGTGCTCCTGGGTGCTCCTGTGCCTCAGTTTACACCACCCTCTCACTGGGGCCCCGCGGGGGACCCAGGCATCTGGGCAGGCCCCCCACAGCTGGTGCCATCATCCCTTCCCAGTCTCCCCAGTCTGGAGGGAGTAAGTGGCACCATTAACCCCTTCCCTCCCCCCCAGCCTCTGAGGGGTGATGGCGCAGGACAACGCCGCCTTTTGTGGGGTCCCCGGGGAGGCGAAACCCCCCCTGGTGCCCCCTCGACGGTGGGGGGCCAGCGCCCGCAAACGCCAGCGTTACGTGGAGAAGGACGGCAAGTGCAACGTGCAGCACGGGAACGTGCGGGAGACCTACCGCTACCTCACCGACATCTTCACCACCCTGGTGGACCTCAAGTGGCGCTTCAGCCTCCTCGTCTTCATCCTTGCTTACGCCGTCACCTGGCTCTTCTTCGGCCTCATCTGGTGGTTCATTGCCTACTGCCGGGGGGACCTGGACCACTTGGAGGACCACGCCTGGACTCCTTGTGTCAACAACCTCAACGGCTTCGTCTCTGCTTTCCTCTTCTCCATTGAGACAGAGACCACCATCGGCTATGGCCACCGTGTCATCACTGACAAGTGTCCTGAGGGCATCGTGCTGCTGCTGCTCCAGGCCATCCTGGGCTCCATGGTCAATGCCTTCATGGTGGGCTGCATGTTCGTGAAGATCTCCCAGCCCAACAAACGGGCCGAGACCTTGGTCTTCTCCTCCCACGCCGTGGTCTCCCTGCGGGATGACCGCCTCTGCCTGATGTTCCGCGTGGGCGACCTGCGGGACTCGCACATTGTGGAGGCCTCCATCCGTGCCAAGCTCATCAAGTCCAAGCAGACGCAGGAGGGCGAGTTCATCCCGCTGGACCAGACCGACCTGAGTGTGGGCTTCGAGACGGGCGACGACCGCCTCTTCCTCGTCTCGCCCCTCATCATCAGCCACGAGATTGACGAGCGCAGCCCCTTCTGGGACGTCTCGCGGCACCAGCTGGAGAAGGACGATTTCGAGATTGTCGTCATCCTCGAGGGGATGGTGGAGGCCACAGGTAACGGGGATGCCACCAGCGGCTGAGGGGTGGGGGGCGGGAGGTACTTGGGGACACCTCATTTCTGTGGGGACACCTCATCTCCATGAGGATACCTCCATGGGGACACTTCACCGCCATGGGGACATCTCACCTGCATGGGGACATCTCACCCCTGTGACCCACAGTGTGTTCCTGCCTGGTCCTGGCTGGGAGGTGACCCCCCAATCCACCCTCAACCCCAAGTTCAGCCTGGACATGGGTGTCCATCCCCCCCCAATAACCCCACTGCAGGATGGGGGAGGGGGGAGCCTTCGCCCAGCCTGGCCCCGTGAGGGGACCCTGATGGCTGTGACAGCCCCAGTGCCCCAGCCTCTCATTGAGGTGTCCCAGGATGGGGGTGCCCCTCGCAGTGGGTGCTGCACAGCCTCCCGGGCCGGGGTCAGGGCGCACCTTGCACCTCCCCATTGCCGGGGGCACCCTGCCTGTGCACCCCCGACCCCGGGCTGGGCAGGGGGTGCCCAACAGCTGCCCGGCACAGGGATGACGTGCCAGGCTCGGAGCTCATACCTGGCGGACGAGGTGCTGTGGGGTCACCGCTTCACCCCGCTGCTGAGCCTGGAGGAGGGCTTCTACGAGGTGGACTACGGGGGCTTCCACCAGACCGTGCCGGTGCCCACTCCGGCCTGCAGCGCCCGGCAGCTGGCGGCGGCGGCTGCCCGCCGTGATGCCCATCTCTACTGGTCCATCCCCAGTCGCCTGGACCAGCCTCTGGAGGAGGCGGCGGTGGCGGCAGGGGGGGACCCCGACACTCCCTGGGAGAGCAATGGCACCCTGGCCAGCCCCGAGGCGCGATGATGGGCTGCAGGGGTGCTGAGTGCCCTGCTGCCCCCCGCCGCACTTGCTTTTAATAAACCACCCGCCCCTTCTGATGGTGGTGGTCGTCTTGGGGTGCGGGGTCTTGAATTTGGGGCGTGTGCCTGGGTTTGGGGGTGCCAATCCCGTGCCCGCGGGGGAATTCCGAGTGAGACAGGGGCTGGGGGCTGGCAGGAGGGACAGAGGGGACAGTGAGGAGTGGCACCGCGCACCCTGTGCTTCCCCCCCCCCCCAGTGTATTGCGAGCCCCGAAGCTCTGCAGGCATGCAGACCCCCAGGATGGGCAGGGGGGTCTCCACGGACACGGGGACCCCCGGGGTGCGCAGGTGGCACCAAGACCCCCGGGACACCAAGGGCATGGGGTCACTAAGGCGGCCAGGGGGTGAATGCAGAGCCACGAGCCCCCCCTGCCCCCCCAGCAGCAGGGGGCTGTGCTTGGGGAAGCGGGCGGGGCCGAGCCGGGGCTGAGCGATCCCCCCGCCCCGCCCCCAGCCCGGCCGGCGGCCGCCCACGACGCGGGTGAGGCGGGGGAGCGTGGAGCTGTGCCCCCGCCCCAGACACCGTGCGTGGGTCCCCGCGCCCCCCCATCCGGAGCGGGGCGGAGCCCGGCCCCCCCCCGGGGCTCCCGGGTCCCCACGGGTGTGTGTGCACACGCGGGTTGGCAGGGGGCGGGGTGTGTGTGTGTGTGCGCGCACACGCGTGTTGCCGTGAGCGGCGGGACACACAACACACACACACACACACACACACACACACACGCACACACACAGCCCCCCCGTCCCCCGTGTCCCCATGTCCCCCCGGCTGCCACATTCCTCCCGCCCACGGCAGCAGCTGCGCAGGGTGGGGGCGGCGGGGCACGGTCCTCGGGTGGGGGGGTGGGGGGGGCACACGCGTGTGCATGGCGCCAGCCCCCCCATCCCCCACCCTCCGCTGGGGTACCCGCCACCGCTACCCACTCCGGCAGGGAGCCGGGGCAACTGGGAGGCCGGGGCTGCAGCGGGGGGCGGCGGGGCGGACCCCCGGGACCCCCGTGGGGCCGGGGTGGGGGCGCGGCACGTGGCGCCTGCTCCCGCGTCATCTGTTTGCTCAGCTTGGGGGACAGCGGGGGGGGGACAGCGGGGGGCACAGGCCGGGTAAACACCCCCCAACCGGCCTCGGCATGCCCGGCCCCTGCTGGGGGATGGGACAATGGGGGGGCTGGGATAAACTGGGGGGCGTGGGGGTGCTGGGGGATATTGGGGCAGACTGGGGGGACTGGGATGGATTGGGGGCACTAGAAGGAACAGGGGGACAGGGATGGACTGTGGGCACTAGGACAGACTGGGGGCACTGGGATAGACTGTGGGGACTGAAGGTGTTGAAGGATTTTGGGGCAGATTGGGGGGACTGGAATAGACTGGAGGCACTGGGAGGTACTGGGGCAGACTGGGGAGACGGGCGGAGAGAGAGGTGCTGGGACAGATGTGTAGGGACTGGGAGAGACTGGGGTGGACTGCAATGGGTGGGGAGGTGCTGGGGGAGATGGCAGACTAGGCAGTAGTGGGACAGACTGGAGGGGCACTGGGACAGACTGGGGCAGGCTGGGAGGTACTGAGACAGATGGGGTGCTGGCATGGACTGGGGGGGACTGGTCCAGACTGGGGATACTGGGTTATACTGGGAGTGTGAAGCTGGACCAGGGGGACTGGTGCAACAGACTGGGACGTGGAGATGCTGGGTGCACTGGTGCAAACTAGTGGCACAGGCGTAGAGGGGCTGTGGGCCCCACAGCCATTGCCCCCCCCCCCCCCCCCAGTGCCCTTGGGCTGCCCTTGAAGGTTGCCATGGCGACTAAGCCGGACCCTGGGGGGCCGGGGGGAGAGCGTGTGAGGGGGTGCGTGTTACTGGGAGGGGGCCCTGGAGCAGGACTGGGGGCACTGGGGCTGCGGGGCAGGACTAGGGGGCACCAGGGTGGGCATGGGGGGTGTCAGGACGTGTCCCCAGGCACAGCCAGTCCCCGGGCACAGCCGGTCCCCGGCACAGTTGTCCCTGGTCACAGCCCCCCCCCCGGTACAGCCCCCCCGGGCCCTGGCCTTTCCCTGGCTAATTTTAGCCACCCTGCGTTCCCGCTTGCTGCCCGGTGGCACCAGCGTCCCCGTCAGGGCAGCAGCATACGGGGAGAACTGGGGACACGCTGGGGTGGGGATCAGCACCCCCTCCAAACTGCCCCCCTGGCGTCACCCCTGCTCTGGAAGGGGGGGGGGGGGGCTTCAGGGAGGGACCCAGGTGTCCGAGCAGCCCCTGACTCCCCCGCTGCCACCCACGCCGTGGGGTCAGCGTGGGGCGCCCGGACGTCAGGGTCCCCCGCCACCCCCCAGCAGGTGGGGGGGTCAGAAAGGGGCACCCCCCGGCCCGGACACCTGGGTTCCCAGCGCTCAGCCGGGACCCCCCACTGCCCCGGCCAGCTGGGTCCCACGCGGGGGGTGTCGTGGAACGGGAGGGACTCGGAGACCCCCAGCACGGCCGGGGGGGGGGCGGGAAGAGCCCACCCCCCATAACCAGGGCAACCGGGGCGGGGGGTCCGGGGGCCCGGCCAGGAGGGGCCGGGGGGGGGCAGGCCCGGCCAGGGGGCGGGGGGCGGGAGCGGGGGGGGCCGGCCCGGGCGGGGCCGGGAGGGTTTTTCTCGGCCGCCGCCGCCGCCCCCGAGTGCCCCGGGCCGAGAGCAGCGACGGCAGCGCCATGGGCAGAGGGGTGAGTAGGGGCGGCCCGGGGCGCCCGCTGCCCCCCCCCACGCCCACGCGGGGCACACACCCACGCGGGGCACACCCCCCCTCCCCCACATACATACCCCCCCGGAGCGCCCACCCCCGCGGGCACCCGCTTGCTGCCACCCGGCACCTGGCCCTGGCGCCCGCCCACATCACCCACCTGCTGGCAGCCGGGACCCCCCCCAGGGCGCCCACCCAGCCGCTGCCACCTGTGGGTGCTGTCCCCATCAGGTGCTGCCCCCCGCACCCCACCCCAGGGTCCCATGGCCACTCTCCCCTCCCCTCCTCGGTGCCACTGGCACCCACGTGCCCCCTCACCGGGGTCCCACTGTTCCCCCGTGACCCCCGACAGGGGTGGGCGGCTGCCCAAACGTCTGAGTCCCCCCCTCGCTTCGGGGAAGGAATTTGGCGGGGGGGGGGGGGGGCTGGGCGGTCCCCCATGGTGGGGAAACTGAGGCACGGAGCCGGGGTGCCCCCGTGGAGGATCCCCCCGCGCCTGTCCCCCACTCGTGCCCGTTCCCCCGTGCCCGTGGCCCCGGCTGCTCCGCGCCAGGGTCCCGGTGCCGTGGCAACGGCCGCGGGGGGGCCCCGAGCCGAGGCTGGCACCTCGCCCAGCCCCCCCCGTCCCACCGGGCCCCCCTGTCCCGCCTGGCACAGCCGGGACCCCCCCACGCCGGGACCCTCCGTTCCTTGGGCACCCATGCAAAAGTGGGGAGACGCCAGAGGACGTGGGACAGCGGGTGTCGTCGTGTCCCCCCTCCTCGTGGGTGTCCCCAGACGGGTGTCCCTCCGGGCAGTCCGTCCTCAAGGAAACGCCGGGGTGGGGGAGGGCGGGGGGATACACATACACACCACCCACCACCCCGCCCTGTGCCACCCTCCTGCCCCCCCGAATCCCGGGATGCCCCTTCAACCCACCCCCAAAGCCAAAGTGGCCCCGCGTGGAGGGCTGGGGCGCCCCGTGTCCTGGGGGAGCGGGCAGCAGAGCCCCCCCCCCCCGCCTGGGAGTGCCCCGTGGGAGGGGGTGTGGAGATGGGCACCCCCGTGTCCCCGTCCCCGCGGTAACACGACCCCTCTGCTCCCGGCCGTTGTTCTTGGCACCGGGGCCGTTTTCCATGACCGCATCGGCCCCCCCGGCCCCCCCGGCCCCACGCTGGGGCACCCGCCACCCCCCCGGCCCCTTCCTGCTCCTGCCAACCTCTGTCCCGGCCAGCAGAGCTGCCGCCAACGTGCCACCGGCCCTGCCAGCCCTGGGGGACCCCCTGCCGCCAGCCGCGCGGGGGGCGGGGGGGGGAAGCTGTGTCACCCCCCCCCCAGGGAGGGTGGGCGGGGAGTGTGTCCCCCGCCTGCCTCTCCCCAGCACCTCGGTGCTGGCGGTGTGTTCTTCTGCCTGGCTTGTGGGGACCCCCACGGCCACAGGGACCCCCCAACAGTCACAGTGCCATTCCCATGCCCCTGGGGACGCCCCCCTCCTGGCCACAGTGCCACCCCTACAGCCCCGGGGACAGTGCCACCCCCATGGCCACAGGGCCACTGCTGTGGCCACAGCGACTCCGCCGTGGCCAGTGACACCTCCACTGCCATACTAACACCCCTGTGACCACAGTGACACACACCACCCCCCCCCGTGGCCCTAGGGACACCCCTACGACTGCAATGAACCCCCCCCCTCCCCCCAGTCCTGGCGACACCCCCACAGCCACAGTGCCACCTTCACCTTTGCTGCCACACCCCCCCATGGTGTTCTCCCCCACCCTGGGACACCTCCCCCACTCCCTGCCTGTGGTGCCCCCCATGCCCACGCTGCCACCGGTGCCTGCAGTCCCCCCCGTGCCCATGGTGACGCCCCGTACCCTCGATGATGCCTGTGGCCACGGTGACCCCCATGCTGGCGGTGACATCCATGCCCATGGTAATGCCCGTGCCCACGGCGAGGGCTGTGCCGCCGGCAGTGCCAGCCACACCGGCGGTGCCAGCGTGCCCACGGGGTCCTGCGCCCACAGGCCGGCCGGGAGTACTCACCTGCTGCCACCACCTCCGAGAATGGCGGTGGCAAGAGGAAGCAGAAGGAGAAGGAGCTGGATGAGCTGAAGAAG
The DNA here is from genome assembly GCF_017639655.2 of Falco naumanni. Lineage (NCBI taxonomy): Eukaryota > Metazoa > Chordata > Aves > Falconiformes > Falconidae > Falco > Falco naumanni. The sequence goes on from NC_054073.1 coordinate 2,207,723, forward strand.
GAGGTCAACTTGGTGAGGAGGGGACCAGGGGGATGCAAGGGACAGCTGACAGTGCCACCCCAGCCAGGGTGACATGGTGATGTGTGCCCGACAGGATGACCACAAGCTGTCCCTGGATGAGCTGGGCAGGAAGTACCAGGTGGACCTGTCCCGGGTGAGATGTCCCCATGTCCCACCCTCGATGCCATCACCAGCATCCCACATCCCTCCCATGGGTGACACCCAGCTGTGTCCCATCCCCTCTCAGCATCCCTGTCTCCATGGGTGACACCCAACTGTGTCCCCTGCCCCCTCCCAGCTCCCTGTCCCCATGAGTGACCCCTGGCCATACACCCTGTCCCCTGCTGTCCCTGTGGGTCCCCCCAGCCATGACCCCCGTAGCCCCACATGCTCTGGCCGCGGCACCCTGCTCTGCTGGACCCACAGGGTGTCCCTTGCCCAGGACCTCTGTGTCCCCCAGTGTTCCCCCCAGCCCTGGGTGTCAGCGTGTCCCCGCTCCGCAGGGCCTGACCAACGCACGGGCAGCCGAGATCCTGGTGCAGGACGGCCCCAATGCCCTGACACCCCCCCCCACCACGCCTGAGTGGGTCAAGTTCTGCCGGCAGCTCTTTGGGGGCTTCTCCATCCTCCTCTGGATTGGGGCCATCCTCTGCTTCCTGGCGTACGGCATCCAGGCTGCCATGGAGGATGAGCCCTCCAACGACAACGTGAGGGCACCCCGGGGGGCACGGGCACTGGTGGGGATGGGCATCACGGGGATACAGGTGGTGTGGGGGTGCATGAGCATGGTGGGGGGCATAGGCGCTGTGGGGGCACCCTGAAGGACATGTGCATTGCTGGGCATGGGCACCCTTGGCAGGGGCATAAGCACCCGGGGCAGGCGGGGCGGGGGGCACAGGCATCATGGGGACAGGGGTGTTGTGGGGCTGATGAGCGGTCTGGGGCGCATGGGTGACGTAAGGAGAACAGGCATTCTGGGGGCTCGGGGGTCCCTGCCACCATGTGCCAGCTCTTGCGGGGTCTGGATGTGGGGGGCAAGTGGGTCAGGCTGGCACAGGGGTCCCCTCCCTGGCACCCTGCCCTGGGGCGCCTGGGGGGGTCCCGCTCCTCACCTCAGGGTGCTGGGTGCTGAGGTGTCACCTGGGTCCCAGCTGTACCTGGGGGTGGTGCTGGCTGCTGTCGTCATCGTCACCGGCTGCTTCTCCTACTACCAAGAGGCCAAAAGCTCCAAAATCATGGACTCCTTCAAGAACATGGTGCCCCAGGTAGGAGCCCCGCGTGGGCACCCGGCTTGGTATGGGGGTCCCGGGTGGGGTGGGGGTGCCTGGGCATCCCTCAGGGTGCACTGTGCCCTGGCAGCAAGCACTGGTGATCCGCGAGGGTGAGAAGATCCAGATCAACGCAGAGAACGTGGTGGTGGGCGACCTGGTGGAGGTGAAGGGGGGGGGACCGGGTGCCCGCTGATATGCGCATCATCTCCTCCCATGGCTGCAAGGTGAGCGGGCACCAGGACTGGCATGGGGTGGGCGCTGGTGGTGATGTGGGGTGGGCACCACAGGTAGCACAGGGTGGGCACCAGGGCTGGCATGGGGACAGCCAGGCTGGCCCAAGTGCAGCTGAGCCTGGTGGTGCCCGCCGGCACCCACCCACGCCTGCGGTGCCAGGTGGACAACTCGTCGCTGACGGGGGAGTCAGAGCCACAGACTCGCTCACCTGAGTTCACCCATGAGAACCCGCTGGAGACCCGCAACATCTGCTTCTTCTCCACCAACTGCGTAGAAGGTGGGTCAGTGGGGGGTCCCTGCCCATGCCGGGGGTCCCTGGTGCCCCCCGGGGCTGCATCACCCTCCCTGTCCTGCCAGGCACCGCCCGTGGCATCGTCATCTCCACGGGGGACCGGACAGTGATGGGGCGCATCGCCTCGCTGGCCTCGGGGCTGGAGGTGGGGCGCACGCCCATCGCCATGGAGATCGAGCACTTCATCCGCCTCATCACTGGTGTTGCCGTCTTCCTCGGCCTCTCCTTCTTCATCCTCTCCCTCATCCTGGGCTACACCTGGCTGGAGGCCGTCATCTTCCTCATCGGCATCATTGTGGCTAATGTCCCTGAGGGGCTGCTGGCCACTGTCACTGTAAGGGCCACCAAGGGAGCAAAAGGGGTGGCATGGGGTGTGTGTGGGGGGCACTGGTTTCACTGGGAGGGAGGTGGTGAGCACTGGTTCTGCTGGGCTGATGCTGGTGCACCCAGCCATGTGTGGTGCCTGGTGCTTGCTGACACCTGTGGGTGCCCTCCGAGTGCCGTGGGTGCCCCCTGAGCCCGGCGGTGCCCCCCCAGGTGTGCCTGACGCTGACGGCCAAACGCATGGCACGGAAGAACTGCCTGGTGAAGAACCTGGAGGCGGTGGAGACGCTGGGCTCCACCTCCACCATCTGCTCTGACAAGACCGGGACCCTCACCCAGAACCGCATGACCGTCGCCCACATGTGGTTTGACAACCAGATCCACGAGGCTGACACCACTGAGGACCAGTCGGGTGGGTGACTGGCACCCTGACCCCCGGCACTCTGACCGCCTGAGCACCCCGACCCCAGGAGCACCCCCTTTTCTTACCCCTGCACCCAGATGTCACTGCCCTGGCACCCCTTTCCCCTGGGCACCCCCTTTGCCTTCAGCACCCCCTTCCCAGGGCACCTCCTTCCTTGGATCCCCAGGGCCCCTTGGGAGCACAGGAGGTGTCCCCAGAAAAGATGAGGGGGCCCAGCACAGCTGATGGGGCCGGGTGTCCCCCAGGTGCCACCTTTGACAAGCGCTCGCCCACGTGGGCAGCACTGGCACGCATCGCTGGGCTCTGCAACCGCGCCGTCTTCAAGCCGGGCCAGGAAAACATCTCCATTTCCAAGGTAGGTGATGCTGATCCCCCAGAACACCCTGAATCCTGCTGAGAGCCAGGGTGGTGCCCACCCTGGTGCCCCCCTTGGCACCGGCATCACTCTGAGCATCCCTCCTCACACCAGCGGGACACGGCAGGCGATGCCTCGGAGTCGGCGCTGCTGAAGTGCATCCAGCTTTCCTGCGGCTCTGTGAAGAAGATGCGGGACAAGAACCCCAAAGTCACTGAGATCCCTTTCAACTCCACCAACAAGTACCAGGTTTGCCAGGCTGCTGGTGGTGGTGGCGACCCCGGGGCAGTGGTCAGTGCCGCCTGGTGCCAGTGTGCCCGCCGTGCCTGCAGCTCTCCATCCACGAGCGGGAGGAGGATCCCCAGGGGTACCTGCTGGTGATGAAGGGGGCCCCCGAGCGCATCCTGGACCGGTGCTCCCGCATCCTGATGCAGGGCCAGGAGGTGCCACTGGACCAGGAGATGCGAGAGGCTTTCCAGAACGCCTACCTGGAGCTGGGGGGGCTGGGCGAGCGGGTGCTGGGTGAGGACGGGGGGGTGCAGGGAATGGGGCGGGGGTGGGCACTTGGGGGCACAAGTGCATGGTGGGCATGGGGTGGAGGGACATGGGGGCACAGGGAGGGGTGATGGATGCAGGGGGTGGGGTGGGAGATGTGACAGAAAGGGGATGTGAAGGGTGTGCGAACAAAGGGACATGGGGACACGGGCCTGCAGAGGACAGGGACATGGCAGGGGTGTGGGCATGGGGACACGGGTGCGGGATGATAGAATGTGGGGACACAGACATCATGGAGGGACAGGACACGCAGAGGCTGGGGGACGTGAGGCATGGAGACCACAGGGTGGGACCATGGGGACACAGGGGACACGGGAGGCATGGAATGGGGTCACTGGTGAAGGGGACAGGGGAGGGGGATGAGCGCTGGGGGGATGTGGGGGGGGCACAAGGGATGGGGGGGCAAAGATGGCACCGGGGGGTCGTGGCGAGGATGAGGGGTACCGGGCGAGGGAAGGGGATGCCCGTGGGTGCCCGCACCTTGTCATGTGCCGGCGACCGCCAGGTTTCTGCCACCTCTACCTGCCCCCGGACAAGTTCCCCCGTGGGTTCAGGTTTGACGCCGATGAGGTCAACTTCCCCACCAGCAACCTCTGCTTCGTGGGCCTGATGTCCATGATCGACCCGCCCCGTGCTGCTGTCCCCGATGCTGTCGGCAAGTGCCGCAGCGCCGGCATCAAGGTGGGACCCCCAGCCCCCAGCTCCCCCAGCACCCAGGTCAGGCCTCCCGTGCCCCCTCTGACCCCTGCTAAGCTCTCCCCTGGGCAGGGGTCATCCCTCTGTATATGTGCCCCCCCCCCCCCCAAGGTGATCATGGTGACCGGAGACCACCCCATCACGGCCAAGGCCATTGCCAAGGGGGTGGGCATCATCTCGGAGGGCAACGAGACAGTGGAGGACATCGCTGCTCGCCTCAACATCCCCGTCAGCCAGGTCAACCCCCGGTAAGTGCCGGTGCTGGGCGGGGGTGGGGTCCCGGGGGGGTCCAGTGGCCCCTGCTGAGGCTGCGGTGCGGCAGGGAGGCGAAGGCTTGTGTGGTGCATGGCTCCGACCTGAAGGACATGACATCGGAGCAGCTGGATGAGATCCTGAAGAACCACACCGAGATCGTCTTCGCCCGCACGTCCCCCCAGCAGAAACTCATCATTGTGGAGGGCTGCCAGCGCCAGGTGTCCCTGTCCCTGTCCCCGTGTCCCCTGCTGCCCCTGTGCCCCATGGTGTCCCCTTCCCTGTGCTTCCCCATGCCCTGTCCCCACCCCTCGTGGTGCCCACAGCCCTGTGCCTTGTCCCCTTCCCTGTGCCCCGTGGTGTCCCTTTCCCTCTACCCCAAGGTACCCTGCTGTCCCCATGCACCGTGGTGTCGCCATCCACACTCACCATGGTACCACCACCCCTGTGCCCCATTGTGTCCCCGTCCCTGTGCCCCACAGTGCTGCCATCCCCGTGCCTTGCAGTGTCCCCACGCTCTGTGGTGCCCCATCCCTGTGCCCCATGCTGTCCCCATGCCCCACAACACCCCCCTCCCCATGCCCTGTCCCCGTTCCTGCAGTGCCTGACCCCCCCATCCCCAGGGTGCCATCGTGGCAGTGACAGGGGACGGGGTGAACGACTCCCCAGCACTGAAGAAGGCCGACATCGGCATTGCCATGGGCATTGCTGGCTCCGACGTCTCCAAGCAGGCAGCCGACATGATCCTCCTCGATGACAATTTTGCCTCCATCGTCACTGGCGTGGAGGAAGGTCAGTGCTGGCCCCTCCGTTGCCCTCCAGCCCCCAGACAGGTGCCCCCGTCCCTGTCACCCACCGCCCCCCATCCCCACAGGGCGCCTGATCTTTGACAACCTGAAGAAGTCCATCGCCTACACCCTGACCAGCAACATCCCCGAGATCACCCCCTTCCTCCTCTTCATTATCGCCAACATCCCCCTGCCCCTGGGCACCGTCACCATCCTCTGCATCGACCTGGGCACCGACATGGTGAGCATGGGGGGACAGCAGGGGGTGGGGGGGGTGACAGTGGCTGACAGCCCTCCCCACCACCCAGGTGCCCGCCATCTCGCTGGCGTACGAGGCAGCCGAGAGCGACATCATGAAGCGCCAGCCCAGGAACCCCCGGACCGACAAGCTGGTGAACGAGCGGCTCATCAGCATGGCCTACGGGCAGATCGGTGAGGAGGGGGATGCCAGGCTCCCCTGGGTGGCCATGGGGGCAACGGGTGCCCCTAGGACCCACCGGTGACAACAGGCACTCACTAGAAACACCAGGGGACATGTCCCCAGCTGGCACCGTGGCCACTGGGTGACACCAGGGCTCCCAGTGGCACGCCAGGGCACCCACTGGGGCACCCACTAGTGACACTGGAGGAGCCCATCTCTGATCCCAGGGGTGTCGGTCCTGCTGGGGACAGTCCCTGCTCTGGGGGTGCTGATCCTGGGATGTGGATCCCTGAGCCTGGGGTGCTGATCCCTGCTCTGAGGGTGCCCACGCTGACTGTAGGGGTGCCAGTCCCCGATCCCAGGGTGCTGATCTGTGATCCCCGATCCTGGGGGTGCTGATCCCCAATTCTGGGGTGCCAGTTGGCGATCCCGGGATGCCGATCCTGGATCCAGAGTGCCGGTTGGTGATCCTGGGGTGCTGATCTCACAGGGATGATCCAGGCACTGGGTGGTTTCTTCACCTACTTTGTGATCCTGGCGGAGAATGGGTTCCTTCCTGGCACGCTGGTGGGCATCCGCCTGGCCTGGGACGACCGCTCTACCAACGACCTGGAGGACTCCTACGGCCAGGAGTGGGTGAGTGGGCCCCTTGCACGCCCCTTGCACGCTCTTCGCACGCCCACCCGGCTCTGCTTTGCAGAGCCTGCAGAGTGGCTGTGCGTGTGCAAACCTACGCCTCAGCTCGTGCAAAGGCTTGGCAGGAGTGTGCATGTGTGTACACACGTGTCTGTGGCGTGTTTGCACGTGCCCTCACAGCCTTCTCTGACTGTGCATCCCTGTGCACTCCTGTTAGTGCACCTGCCTTTGCACGGCTGTTGCTTGTGTGCACGCGCTCGCACGCACTTGGCAAGTGTGCCCTCGCGTGCTTGTGCTCGTGCAAAGCCCTTGCACACACATCCTTCTGCACATGCCCTTACACACCGTTCGTGCCCCTGCCCCCGCATGGTGTGTGTTCACATGTGCCCTCCCACGTGCCAGCGTGCACTGGGGGGCACGTGCGGCTGCGCTGAGGCTGTGCCCCCCGCGCTGAGGGTGTGCCCCCCCCCCAGACCTACGAGCAGCGGAAGGTGGTGGAGTTCACCTGCCACACCGCCTTCTTCGCCAGCATCGTGGTGGTGCAATGGGCCGACCTCATCATCTGCAAGACCCGCCGCAACTCTGTCTTCCAGCAGGGCATGAAGTGGGTGCCCCCTCGTGCCCCCCCCCAGCACCCATGGGTGCTCCCTGCCCCCTGCCTTGCACCCACGCAGCTTTCCCACAGGAACAAGATCCTGATCTTCGGGTTGCTGGAGGAGACGGCGCTGGCGGCGTTCCTCTCCTACTGCCCCGGCATGGGGGTGGCCCTGCGCATGTACCCCCTCAAGTGAGTCAGTGGGGGGTACCCTGGCCCTGCCCCCCCCCCGCCATGGGTGCCCCCCCCACTAACGCTGCCCACCCACAGGGTCACCTGGTGGTTCTGCGCCTTCCCCTACAGCCTCCTCATCTTCGCTTACGATGAGGTGCGCAAGCTCATCCTGCGCCGCTACCCCGGCGGTGAGTGAGACCCCCCCCACCGGCAAACGCCCCCCCAGATGTTTTTCCCCCCAGGATGGGCATTGCTCTCCCCCTGAAACCCCCCAGTATGGGCTTTGCCCCTCCCTAAATCCCCCCTTTTTGAACACGCCAAAGTCATCACGGCCCCCCTGCAAGTGGTCACTGTCCCCCCGCAACTAGCACAGCCCCTTGAGTCCTCCCTCTGGCCCCCTCTGCCCCCCACCCTCCCCTCCCAATGCAGGGGCTGCCCCCAAAATCACCCTCTGGGCTGGGGCACCGGCACCCCTGGGGGTTGGGGGGAGACCCAGGGAAGGGGGGGGGGGCACCCAGGAGGCATGCAGAGCCCCCACAGGGGTTGGGGGGCACCCAGGGAAGTGGGGAGCCCCCATGGGAGAAAGGGACACCTAGGAGAGGTGGGAGGCACCCAAGAGGGGTGGGAAGCATGCAGGGGGTGGGGGGGGACACCCAGGGGGTGGGGGCACCCCCGTCTCGCTTTCCTCCCCCCCCAACGCCTCCCTTCTTGCAGGCTGGGTGGAGAAGGAGACCTACTACTAGGTGGCCGTATGGTCCCCCGACCCCCCTCACCCCAATCCTGCACCCCCTGTACTAACCCCGGGGGCTGACGCTGCTGGGCATGGCAGGGGGGAGCCAGGAGTGTGGGAGGGGCACCCACTGCCCACCCCCCCACACCCCCCCGGGGCACGCAGACACCCCCCACCATCTTCAGAGCAATAAAACGGTTTAACCCCGTTGTGCTGTTGTCTGTACGGGGGCGGGGGGGGGGGGGGGGGGGGGGGGGGGAGCACTGTGGCGGGGCGTGGGGACCAAGGTGGGGACAGGATGAGGGGCACGGGGGGAGGGATGGAGCCCGGCTTCCCTGCCCTGTCTCCATGTCCCCCATGTCCTCTGGGGTCCCTCAGTACCCCGTGTCCCTCCCTGGTTACCCAGTGCCCCCCCATGATTCCCCCTTGTCACACCCCCCCTTATGCTCTCATGTCCCTATGTCTGCAAGCGTAGGGGTGCCTGCTCCCCCCCGCCCCATGCCCACCCCCCCCCCAGTGCAAGGCACATCCTCCTGGGTCCCCGTGGCGGGGGGCTGGGGGTGCCCCGGCCCTGCTGAGTCAGCAGTGGGGGGCAGGGCGCAGGGTCCGGCCGCTCGGGTTTCGCCGACGGGTTTCGGTGTCACTGGGGGATTAAAACAGAGGAGTCAGGGTCACCCGAAACCAAACCGGGGCTGGGGACAGGGACACCCCCTGTGCCCTCTGGCACCCCTGTTGTGAGGGTCCCAGGCACGCTGTAACCCCAGCGTAGGGGTCCTGGGCACCCCAATTCCCGGCACACAGGAGTCCTGGGCACCCGTGGCCCTGAGCAGGGGGGTCCTGGGCACCCATGGCCCTGAGAATGGGGGTCCCGGGCACCCACAGCCCTGAGTACGGGGAGTCCCGGGCACCCACTGCCCTGGGGGTCCTGGCTCCCATGGCTTCTTGGCTTGAGGGGAGAAGCCCCCCATCCTTGGGGGTGGCCATGAGCGGTCTGGTCCCCCCAGCCTGGGGGGGATCCGCTTCCCAGTGGTCAGCAGAGCGGGTGGTCACCTAATCCCAGGGGATGGAGGTGACAAAATACCGCGTGTCCCCCTCCCTGACTGAGCCAGGCAGCTGGGGGCTGGGGAGCTGGGGGGGTCCCCGCCGACACCAGCCCACAGCTGGGCCCCCTCGGCCCTGGGCTGGGGGGGTGTGTGCCCAGCCCCCCATCCTGGTGCCCACTGGGCCAGCTTTGCTGTGCCCCTGTCCCCAGCTGGGGGTCTCAGGGAGATGGGGACCCCAAGGCTGGTGTGAGAACTGGCCACCCGGGGGCCCCCAGCACCCACTGGGGACTGACCCCCCCAGGCCCCCCATCCCTGTGGCGTCCCCGGGGCCCAGCGCTGGTGACCCCAGCCTCGGCTCCTTATTTTTAGCTCCTGGCCCCCCCCCTGCCCTGCCGGCTCCTCTTTCCTTGCTTAATATAGAGCTGGAGCGGGGGCTGGCGGGGGGGGTGGGGAATGGGGCTGAGCCCCCCTCTGCCGGGGAGAGGGGGATGGAATGGGGGGGTGCAGGGGTGGTCAGGGCAATTCTGTCCCCTCTTTGTGCCTTCGGCCACTTTGGGGCTGGGAGGGGGCCGTGTCTGTGTGTCCCTGGCTGTGTCTGTCTGTCCCCTCCTGGCAGGGGTGGAAGGGGCCGTGTCTGTCCATGTGTCCCCCCCCGGGGGCCGTGTCAGTCCGTCCTCCCCGGGTCCAGGCAGGGGCTGTGTGTCCAGGGGCAGCTGGTGCCAGCCAGGCTCTGTCCATCTGTCCGTCCCCCATCCAGACGGGAAGCGTCATCTGGCTCTCCCCCTCCGGCCGCTGTCCATCCCAGGGGCTGTCCGTCCGTCCGTCCGTCCGTCCCCTGGTGCTGTCTGTCCGCTCCCTGCCTGTGTGTCCATCATCCGTGAGTCCCATCCCCGTCGGTCTGTCTGTCCATCCCGCCCTGCAGGTCCGTGTCTGTCCGTGGGTCCCGTCCACCCACTCACAGCCTCGTCCGTGTGTTCGTCCCCAACCGTGGCTCTGCCTGGTGACCCCATGGGGGCCTGGGCGTGGGTGCTGGTGCTGCTGGTGCTGGGGGCTGGGGGGCCGGGGGGGGGCGGGGAGGGTCTGGACTTCCCCACCTACGACGGCCTGGACCGGGTGTTGCCCGTCACCCTGAAGAACTACAAGGCGATGCTGAAGCGGTTCCCGGTGCTGGCCCTGTTCCACCATGGCCCCGGGCAGGGTGGCCGGGCCGCCCAGCGCCACCGCGAGATGGAGGAGCTCATCCTGGAGGTGGGCACGGGGCACGGGGGGCGGCAGGGGGACCCTGCGTGGCGCTGGGGACACTGCATGGACCAGGAGATGCTGGTGGGATGGGCAACTACACCCATATGGCAGTGGGGACACTGGTGGGGACCAGGGCATGGTGGTGGGACAGGCACTGGCATTGGGGCACCATCACCTACATGGCACCGGGGGTACTGGTGGGGAGCAGGGGACACCGGTGGGATCAGGGGACAGTGGTGCCACAGACAGCAGTGCTGAGGACACTGGTGGGGACTGGGGGACACTGGAAAGACAGGCACTGGCACTGGGGCACCAGCACCTGTGTGGCACTGGGGACACTGTGGAGGGCAGGACAGCCTCACTGGGAGGAGACAGGGGCTGGGCGTAACAGGGCTTGGGACACCCCCACCTATCTTTGCCCTCTCTGCACTTGGGCTGTGGGGAAGCAGCTCGTGCCCCCCCCCCAAAAAAAATAGAGCCCAGCCTGCTGCCAGTGTAACCGGCTGTGGGGACCCGGCTGCAGGGCAGGGGGACACCTGCCTCCATGAGTGGGCACCGGGGGGGGGAATGGATGGAGGGGGGGCGGGCAAAGCCGTGCTGGGGACCTTGGGGAACCCTTGGCTGGGGGGGGGACAGCACAGGGCTGGTGGCAGGTGCCCACAGCACAGTGTCCCCCCCAGCTGGCAGCCCAGGTGCTGGAGGACAAGGGGGTGGGCTTTGGCCTCGTCGACTCTGAGAAGGACGCAGCTGTGGCCAAAAAGCTGGGTAAGGCTGACCTCCCCTCCCCGCCCCCCCCCTCACTGAGACCCCTCAGGCACAGTGACAGCCCCTCTGATCCCCCTGCCTGGCACAGGTCCCCCCTGAATCCCCCACAATGAGGCACAAGGACACCCCTGGACCCCCTCACCTGGCACGGGGACCCCTGTATCCCCCAGCCTGAGACAGGGACCCCCCTGTGTCTCCAGCCAGCCACAGGAGCCCCAGGAACCCGAAACCAGGCATGGGACCCCCCCCAGCTGCTCCCAGTCAGGCACAGGGTTCCACCAGGACCCCCAAATCTGGCACAAGCTGAGCCCCCCCCATTCCCCCCCCAGGCCTGACGGAGGAGGACAGCATCTACGTGTTCAAGGAAGACGAGGTGATCGAGTATGATGGGGAGCTGGCGGCGGACACACTGGTGGAGTTCCTGCTGGATGTGAGAGCTCCCTCCCCCTGGCCAGGAATCCCCATCTCCAACCACTGTGCACACCCACCCCCCACCCCCCACCCCACCGTGATATCTCAGGAGGGAACCCAGGCATCTGGGCCCCCAACCCTCCCTTTGCATGGCTAGGGAAGGACCTGGGTGTCCTGTCCCCCCCACCCCAGCTGTCTCTGAACAAGGGGGGTCCCTGGGGACCCCGGTGCTGCCCCCCTACTCCCCCAGGTGCTGGAGGACCCAGTGGAGTTCATTGAGGGCGACCACGAGCTCCAGGCCTTTGAGAATATTGAGGATGACCCCAAACTCATCGGCTACTTCAAGAACGAGGACTCAGAGCGTATGTGGGGCTGGGGCTGGGGCAGCCCCTCTGTATTTCTCCCATGGCCCCCCCCCCATCCTTCCTGTTTTCCCTGGCACCCCAGCCACAGCCCCAGTCCCAGTCCCCAACGCATTCTTCTAACCACCCATTTGCTTATCCCTCCCTCCATCCTCCCCTTCTTCCATCTCTCAGTCCCTCCGTCCCTGCATCCCTCTGTCCTTCCTTCTGTCCATCCCTCCCTGCACCCCTCCGTCCCTCCGTCTTTCCATCCTTGCATCCCTCCATCCCTGCATCCCTCTGTCCTTCCTTCTGTCCATCCCTCCCTGCACCCCTCCGTCCCTCCGTCTTTCCATCCTTGCATCCCTCCATCCCTGCATCCCTCTGTCCTTCCTTCTGTCCATCCCTCCCTGCATCCCTCCATCCCTCCGTCTTTCCATCCTTGCATCCCTCTGTCCCTGCATCCCTCCATCCCTCCGTCTTTCCATCCTTGCATCCCTCTGTCCCTGCATCCCTCCATCCCTCCGTCTTTCCATCCTTGCATCCCTCTGTCCCTGCATCCCTCCATCCCTCCGTCTTTCCATCCTTGCATCCCTCCATCCCTGCATCCCTCTGTCCTTCCTTCTGTCCATCCCTCCCTGCATCCCTCCATCCCTCCATCTTTCCATCCTTGCATCCCTCTGTCCCTGCATCCCTCCATCCCTCCGTCTTTCCATCCTTGCATCCCTCTGTCCCTGCATCCCTCCATCCCTCCGTCTTTCCATCCCTCCATCCCTCCGTCCCTGCATCCCTCTGTCCATCTTTTTGTCCATCTGTCATTCCCTGCATCCCTCTGTCCATCCCTCTACGAGGGCACCAGGGACTGACTCTGGACATGTTTGGGATTTGCTGGTTCCTTCTGGAGCTGGAGCCACTGGATGGAGCTGGGCTGGGGGTGCTGGTGCTGGCATGGGCCCAGTACCCGGTGTCGGTACCTGATGCCGGTGCCAGGACCCATCCCTGGTTCCCCAGACTTCAAGGCTTTTGAGGAGGCGGCAGAGGAGTTTCACCCCTACATCTCCTTCTTCGCCACCTTTGACAGCAAGGTAGGGGCGAGGGTCCCAGGGGTGTGGGGTCACCTGGTGCCAGCACCCATGGGTGGCTCAGGGACCCCAGCCTCACCCCAGGTGGCCAAGAAGCTGACCCTGAAGCTGAACGAGATCGACTTCTACGAGCCCTTCATGGAGGAGCCACTGACCATCCCCGAGCGGCCCAACAGCAAGGAGGAGATCGTGGCATTCGTGGAGGAGCACAAGCGGTGGGGGCCCAGCACCCCCTGCCCTGCCTCGGTTTCCCCTGCGGGGGATGCTGGGGGGCTGGGGGGAGCTGGTTGCCATGGGGACGTGGTTGCCATGGGAGGTGGTTGCCATGGGGACACGGTTGTCATGGGAGCTGGTTGCCATGAGGAGCTGGTTGCCATGGGAGCTGTTGCCATGGGGAAGTGGTTGCCATGGGCAGATGGCTGACAAGGGGGATACTTGCCACAGGAGACCGTTGCCAGGGGAAGCGGCTGCCATGGCAAGGTGGTTGCCGGGGGGGGGTGGTTGCCAGGGGAGGTGGTTGCCATGGGAACGAGTTGCCATGGGGAGGTGACTGCCAGGTCAGCCGCAGCCTCAGGGATGGGGGATTCCCGGGGTGCAGGGCGGCCCCCCACCGCCCCCCACCCCCCGTGCCCATCCCCCACCGCCCCACTCCCCCCTATGCCCTCCCCTTGCCCCGGCAGCCCCCCTTCCCCAACACCACTTTGCTGGCGGTGGCCCCTGGGGTGACACGAGTTTACAAGGCCCCAGCAGCTGGGGGGTTGGTTGGGGGTGCCTGCCCCTAGGGGTGTTGCCGGTGGGCTGTGGGGCAGCCATAGTCCCCCCCGGGGCCGGGGGTCCCATGGGGGTGGGCAGGGCAGGGTTAAGGACTTGGCTCTGCCGGGATGTTCCCGCAGCCTTAATCCCCCCCCCCGGATCAACCTGCCCCCCCGCCGCGGCCTCAATCCCTGGGAGATGGGGGGACCCTCCACGGCCCCCCCGACATGCCAGCAGTGTCGGGGGGGGGAACTCAGCCCCGGCCCTGTGCCCACCCACCCAGGGCCAGCCCCCCTGTTCTGCCTCCAGGTGCTGCACCCCTGTCTGAGCAGCCCCCCCCAGCCGCACAGCAGAGCTCGGGGAGGGTGGGGGGTGTGTGTGGGGGTGGCCAGCTCCGGGGAGGTGGGTCTGGGGATGCCCTTCACCACGACCCCCCATCTCACAGGGCCACTCTGCGCAAACTCAAACCCAAGAGCATGTATGAGACCTGGGTGAGTGCATGGGAAGAGGCACAGAGGGGTTCTGCCCCCCACATTGCCTCGACCACCCCTCAGGGAGCCCCCCACCCTGGGGTCCGTCCCCCCCCCGCACTGGTGACACCGATCTGTGTCCCCCCAGGAGGATGACATGGATGGGATCCACATTGTGGCCTTCGCAGAAGAGGATGATCCGGGTGAGGGAGGGGGCCAGCAGAGCTGGGGGTGTGTCAGGGGGTCCACGGGGGGTCCCAGCACGCCTCACCCTGCCCCATCCTGCCCAGATGGGTTTGAGTTCCTGGAGATCCTGAAGGATGTGGCCCGAGACAACACGGAGAACCCTGACCTCAGCATCCTCTGGATCGACCCGGAGGATTTCCCACTGGTACCGCTGCCCCCCCCCCTCCCCCCCCGGGGGGCACACACCCCACCACAACGCCCCTGTCACTGTTGGGTGGGCCTGGGAGGGCTGACCCATGTTCCCCCCCACCAGCTCATCCCTTACTGGGAGAAAACCTTCAACATCGACCTGTCCAGGCCCCAGATTGGGGTGGTCAACGTTACTGACGTGAGTGTCCCCCCCGGAGCCCCCCATGGGGGCTGAGTACCAATGGGCTCATCGCACGGGTGGGCCTCAACAGCAGCCCCTGGGAGGAGGGGTCCCAGCCTGTCTGGTCCCCTGGGGGTCCCACACCTCAGGGCCGGGAGTCCCCTGCCCCCTCCCAGGGCAGGTGCCCCCCTCAGCCTGTCCCCCAGCCCCCATGCCGGTGTCCCTAGGCTGACAGCGTGTGGCTGGAGATGGTGGACGAGGACGACCTGCCCAGCATGGAGGAGCTGGAGGAGTGGATCGAGGACGTGCTGGCAGGAGAGATCAACACTGAGGACGACAATGACGACAATGACGAGGACGATGATGACGATGACGACGACGACTAGGCCTGGTGCTGGGCCTCCACTCCAGTCCCATCCCTGTGCAAGCCATTAAAGTCCCCGGAGAGCCAGGCTGTGTCACTGGGGGGGACGACACAGGGAGGCTGGAGATGCTCCAGGCACAGGCAAGATCCCTGTGTGAGATCCCTCATGCAAGATTTGCTCTTGTCACCCTCCCCGTACACAATCCGCCATGAAGCATCTGGAGGGATCAATACCTAAAAGCGTGCGCCCCCCCCCCCCCCGGGAAACCCCCCATGTGAGATCTGGGGAATCTCCCGGTTTGAATCTCCCCTGTGGAAAGCCCTGTGCGGGATCTCCCCAGCTCGAGACCCCTCCCCATGATGCAAGCCCCGTCCCACATGAGCTCCCCTAGGAGATCCCCCGTGTCTGATCTCCACCGTGAGATCCCTGTGCGCTCTGTGCTGGAGAGATCACCCGTGCCAGATCCCCCATGCAAGATCCCCCATGTGAGATCCCCGTGTGAGATCCTGTGCCACACGCCGGAGGGGAATTTCCCTGGAGCTTCCTGGGAGGGGACAGTGACACAGACGGAGGACTTGGACACTCGTGGGTGCCCCCCCCACCGCGGCTCTTCCCTGGGGCGGCAGCCAGGTGTCCCTGGGGGGGACCCCAAAGAGACGGGGGGGGACACAGGGGACCCCGCCCTCCGGGACGGTGCGTGGGTGCCCCCCACGGGTGTCCGCGCTGGCCCTCGCCCACCCACGGTCCTCGCAGGGCGGAGCCTCCCGCCCCGGCCCCGCCCCGGCCCCCGCCCCGCTAAGTCCCGCCCCCCGCCACACGCCCCGCCCCGCTGCTCAGAGCGGCAGCGCCGAGACACCGAGCGGTCGCACCGGCACAGCCACCGCCACCGGCACCGCCCCGCCGGCCGGTAAGTGTGGGGCTGCGCGGGGAACGGAGCCCCGACCGACCACCGGCACCGGCACCGGATGGAGGCGGCCGCCTCCATCCGGTGCCGGTGCCGGTGCCGGTGGTCGGTTCCTTCAGCCGGGCAGGGGGCCGCGGTGGTAGATCCTTCCCCGGTCCTAAACACATCCCCCCCGGTAATACACCCCCTCCCCCCCCCCCTCCGGTAAAGGCCTCTACCTATGATGCCCCTCCTCCGGCACATCCCGCCGCGGCCAGGAAGGGGTTAACGGTCCCGGTGTTACCGGCGGTGCCACGACCACCACACCCCCAAAACCCGACCGGTGCCGCCCCCCCCCCCCCCCCCCGGTGCCGGCCGCCCCTTCCACTTCCCCTTTCGCTCTCCTGGGGGGGCCCGAACCCGTGACCCGCGGAGGAGGGGGAGGCTGGGCCCGCCGGTCCACGCGTTTCCACCCGGTCCCGGTCCCCACCCGCTCCCCGCGGTGCCAGCGGGTCCCCCATCCCCACCCGAGACCCGCCGTGTCCCCCGTGGCTGCCACCGGGTCCCTATGGGGCACGGGGTCCCCCCACCCGTGCCGCGTCCTCACGGTGCCGCCCAGTGCTCCCAGTGCCGCCCAGTACCAGCGGAGCACTGCGATGCCACCCATTTCCCGGGACAGGGTGTCGTCCGCCCCCCCTCCCCCCCGCGGGTGGGTGCCCTGGGGAGGGGTGTGTGTGCGCGCGTGGCCGGATCCCACAGGGACACGAGTGGGAAGGGGCGCGTGAGGGTGGTCACGCGCCCCGGGGCCAGGCTGGGCCCCACTGGGCCGAAACTGGGGCCAAACTGGGCCGTGGCGGCGACGGAGCCGCCTCTTCCGCCCCGCGGCCCCGGGCTGGGGAGGGCTGGGGAGGGGGGGCCACGACTCATCGTCCCCCACCCCCACCGCATTCCGGCCCACGGAGCTGCCGCACGGCCCCGCGTGGGGAGCCTTTGGCGCGGGAGGGGCGGTAGACACGCACCCAGATGTGCCCCAGATGTGGGATGCGCGGCCCCGGGGATGCTGCTCCGGCCGTGGGCAGGGAAGGCCCCCCCGGGACACGGGTGGCCCCCCCGGGACAGGGTGGTCACCCCGGGGCGGGATGCTGCTGCTGCCCACGCCGCAGGATGGTGCCTCTGGGCACGGGGTGGTCCCACGCAGCAGTGGGGTGCCGACGGGGCGGTGTCCGCGGGGCCGCTCCGTGTCCCTTGGGGCCAGGGTCGTGACTCGGTTTCCCGGGGGGGGCCGGGGGCGGCTGCACGGCTCCCCGCGCCACAGAGGCCCCTTGTGCCCCGGGCTGCGGGGGGCGGGGCGGGGGGGTCCCTTCTTCCTGTCCCGAGATCACCACCCACCCCAAAATCACGGTGGGGGGGCAGTGATCGGAGCAGCCCCCCCGCTGCCCCCCGCCCCGCCCCCCCCCTCCCACCCCGCACCTGGCCGGAGCGGGGGAGACAAAGGCGGGAAGGAACAGACCCACCCGTGTCCTGCCCCCCCGCCCCTGTCCTGGTCCCCCCCCGCGGCGGGATTACGCGCCCCCCCCAGCGCCCCCCGCCTGCTCTTGTGAATGGGCCCCGTGGGGCCACGCCCCTCGTGCATATTCATGAGGCGCTTTGCATGGGAAGCGTGAATGAGGGGGGTCGGGGGGGTGGGGGTGGGTCCTGGTCATCCGCCTCCGGGGGGCGTTGGGGGACCCAGGAGTCCGGGGCTGGGAACGGGCAGAGGGCCACGGCGGGGGCTGGGGGGGGTCCCTGCCCCCATCCCCCCGCCCCCCTGCCCGGAAGGACCCAGGCGTCCGGGCCAAGGGCTGAGTCATCGGCTGCCTTAAAGGGGCCGGACGGGGCTGGGACACGCGTGTGCGCCGTGGGGGGGCACGCGGGAGCGTGTGAGTGTGACTCTGTGTGTGCGCGTGTGAGTGTGTGACCGTGTGTGGATGTGGGCGCACGTGTGGGCGCACGTGTGGGTGCGGGTGCAGGGTGGGGGTGGGCGCCTGCGTGGGCAGGTGTCTGCGTGGGGGGTGTGTGTGTTTACGACCGTGCGTGGGGGTGTGTGTGTGTGCAGGGTGTGCATGTGTGCACGTGCCGGGGATGAGCATCGTGGTGGGTGGCGGCGTGTCTGTGTGTCCCCCCCGCCCCCGTGCCTGTGTGGCCCCGTGTGGGGTGCCCAGCTCCGACCCCCCCAGCACCCATGGGTGCTGCCACCAGGGAGGCACGTGGGGCAGCTGGATGCTGTGATCGCCCCAGCGGCTGCATCCCTGGGGTGGCAGCGGTCACCATGGTAACTGAGGAGCAACAGGAGATGGGGGACAGGGCGTGACCCCCCCACCCCTCCCTTCCCCACCCGGAGCTGGGGGACCCCCACCCCAGGGTGCCACTGCAAGGTTGTGTGCGAGGGGGGGCTGTGCTGGGCCAAGGGGGTCAGACCGTGCGGGGGGGGGTCAGTGCCAGGGCAGGGTGCATGTGCAGAGGGGGGGCACTGCGTGTGCAGGCAGCGCTGTGCAGTGCCGGGGGGGGAAGGCTGTGCAAGGCCAGGGTGTTTGTGCGAGGGCCCCCCCTCAGCGGGGGGGCACATGCAGCAGAGCAGCCGCCGCCAGCGCCCGGCAGGTCCCGCCGTCCCCAGTCCCTGTCACATCCCGTGAGCGTCACATGAGTCACGGGCCAGCGGAGCCCGGCTGGCGCCTGGGGGGGGGGGGGGGGGGGGGCAGCGGCTGAGGCTGGGCAGCTCGTGACACGGGTGGTGCCCAGCCATGGCCGAGTACCGCAGCTTGCTGGAGGAGCTGGCCCAGAACATCACGGCCGAGGACCTGGAGCAGCTGAAGTCCGCCTGCAAGGAGGACATCCCCAGTGAGGAGAGCGAGGCCATCGCCACCAGCCACCACTGGTTCGCCTTCCTTGAGAAGCACAGCAAACTGGACAGAGGTGAGACGCCCCCCAGGTGGCCCTGCACCCCCCATCCTCGTCCCTGGCCCTCCCCTGGTCCCCAGCCCCGGCCACTGGCCTGATCCTGGTCTGTCCCCTGGTGCGGTCCCCATCCTGATCCCTGTTGCCGTCCCTGTCCCCTCTTCTGGTCCCTGGCTCTGTCACCTGTCCCCTGGGGTGGTGACACCATCCCTGTGCCCTGGTCCCTGTCCCCTGTCCTGGTCCCCATCCCAGTCCGTGACCTCCCCAGCCCTGGCCCTCCCCTCTTCCCCATCCTGGTCCCCATCCCAGTCCCTTACACTGCTTGCCCTGGTCCCCCTCCCTGTCCCCATCCCGGTCCCTGTCCCCACTCCTCATCTCTGTCACCTGCTGCTGGCCTGGCTCCTGGTCCCTGTCCCCTGCCTTGGTGTCCACCCTGGTCCCTCTCACGTGCCCCAGTTTCCATCCCAGCCCTTGTTCCTGTCCTTTGTCCCCTCTTCCAGTCCCCAGGGATTGTCATCCCTGTCCCCCCACTCCCACCCTCTGTCCTGGTCTCTCCCAGTCCCTGTGCCCCCCGCCCCGTCCTCGGGTCCAGCACGTGTCCCCGTCCCCGCAGACAACCTGTCCTACATCGAGCACATCTTTGAGATCTCGCGCCGCCCCGACCTGCTGACCATGGTGGTGCAGTACCGCACCCAGGTCCTCAAGATCTCCGAGGAGGACGAGGTGGACACCAAGCTCACCCGCATCCCCAGCGCCAAGAAGTACAAGGGTGAGCACCCCCCGCCCCGGGGCAGGGCCAGTGTCCCTCTGGCTGGGGGAGGGGACACAGGGAGAGGCCCCGCTGACCCCCACCCCACTGACCCCCGCCCCGTGTCTTGGCAGACATCATCCGGCAGCCCTCAGAAGAGGAGATCATCAAATTGGCCCCCCCACCCAAGAAAGCCTGAGGAGGGGTGAGGAGGAGGAGGAGGAAGGCTGTGTACCCCCATCCCCGTCCCCCGTCCCCCTGCCACCTCTCCGGCCCCTGGGGCGCGGGCAGGTGGGGGGGGGCCAGCATGGTCACTAACAAAGTCTTAATGCCCTCCCCCCCCGATGCTGGGGCTGGGGGCTGGGGCGGCTCTGCGTGTGCGTGTGTGTGCACGTGTGAGTGTGCGTGTGTTTGGGGCAGGGGGGGCGCTTTGCTATTCCCAGGGACCCCCCCGCAAGCCCTCACTGGAAGGGGGGACAGCAGGAACAGGGGACCACCATCTCCCCACACCGGTTCAATTTGTGGTTGGGAAGGTGACAGGCACCGGGACCACCCCCCACCTCAGTGCTGGGGGGGGACAGGGCTGGGGACAGGGACCCAAGTGAGTGGCGCAGGGGGGTGCAGGGACGAAGGACAGGGCACGTCAGGAAGGAAGCGAGCAGCAGGGCTGAGCAGGGGGGGGTGTCTTTGCTGACCCCCCCCCAGACAGGCTGGAGGATGGTGTGAGTTTGTCAGACCTCAGCCCCCGTGGAGGGTGGGGGCACATCTGCAGTGTCCCCCTCCCAGGGGCTGCGGTGGGTAGGGGAATAAGGAGGTGACATGGTTGGGGGGCAAGGCAGTGGGAGCCTCTGTGCAAGGTGGTGATGCTCAAGGGGGGGACCCCCGAACTCCCCAGGTATTGGGGAAATTTCTCTTGAAAGGGCTGCTCCCCCCCCCAGATCCCCCACTTTAGTTGGCGGGGGCAGAACTGACAGTCCCCCAAAACCAGCCAGACTGATTTGGGGGGGGTGGGTGTATCCTTCCAGCCTCCCCCAGTGCCAGACTGGGAGGGAGGGTGTACTGGACTGGGAAAACAGGCACAGCCCCCATTTAGTGTGTGTGTGGAGCGGGTAGGGGATGTCTTTGGGGTTCAGCTCTAGCTACTAACTGGGGGGGGGGGGGAAAGGGGCTAGCGAGGGGGGGCACTGGAGAGAGTATATGTTAATATATTTTATTTAATAAAAGCTAAAACCCGCAGAGCGCCTGTGTGCAGCCACCGGCTCTTGTGTCCCCCCCCCCCCCCCCCCCCCCCCCGCCTTTTATTGTCTCCAGGCCTGGGACCACATTCATTTCCCCCCCCCCCCAAAAAAAAAAAAAAAACCCTGTGTTTTTTGTTGAAAAATGACTGTTTGGGACACCCCCCCCCCCCCCCAGTGAGCTCTTGAGAGGGGGGGGAATGGGGATGGGTGACACAGTGTTGTCCCCCAGCCCCGGGGGGGGCCCCCCCGCTCCCTCTCCCCCCCCCCCCCCCCATCTCCCCTGACCGTGCTGACTGTGTACAGATCTCTCATAAACAGATGGAGATGAAAGCTGCTCTGGAGGGTCGCGTGGCTCTGTGAGGAGGGGGGCGTTTTGGTGACAACGCGGCAGAAAGGGAGAAAATACACCCCTCCAGAAGGGGGGCAGGGGGGCAGGGCTTGGGGACACACTGGCCCTGGAGCTGGGGACATGGGGAAGGGGACACGCAGCCCTCCGCCTCTGTCTGTTGGTTTTTATTGCATTTATATATAATATATATTCAAACTTTTACAATAATTTTAACTTGATAACATCCAAGTTCGATTTGGTTTTAATACATACAAAATTAGGCCTCTAACAGTGATGGGGGAGCCCTCACCGCTGCTCCCCCCCAGAAGAGATCTCCTTAAAAGTAACAGAAAATTAAAGGACCTTCCCGGCTCCTGGGGGCTCCGGCCGCTGCCCCGGGAGGGCCGGGGGAGGCGGGGGCGGAGAAGGGCCAAACCAAGTGCAAATCACTGATATGTACAAACTAGACAAGCATCTCTCTGCAAACACCCCCGGGGTGGGGGGGGAGTGGGGGACACATGCCCCCCGGGGGGGCCGGAGCCCCCGGGGAAGGGGGAGCCCTGAAGAGCACGAGGGCTGGCACAGGGGAGGAGGTGGGGGGCCAGGTCCCTCCCTAGAAGAGCAGGAGAGGGGACCAGGGGGTCACGTTAGTACAAAATTCCCCCAGCAGCCCCATCTCCGCATGTGTCCTGGGGAGGGGAGGGACCCCTGGGCCATGGCTGTGCCACCTCCAGTGGTCTGGGGGGGGCTGCAAGGATGGGGAGGGAGGGAAGTGGGGAGGGAGGGGTCCTTAACAAGTCAATACAAAGCTCAAAGTGTTAGTAGGGATGATGCGTGCCCAGAGCCCCCCTACCCCAGCGAGGGGGGCTCACGACGGCATGCACTGCACCCGGTCCGGCCCTTCTTCCTCATCGTCCGAGGTGTCAGAGGAGCTGGGAGACTCGTCTGAGTCACCGTCCGGCGCTCCTGGCTCTCTTCGGCGCTGCCGGGGAGGTGGGGGAGGCAGAGAAATGCGGTGAAGGGGCTGGGGGAGCAGCAGGAAAAGTGGGGGGACGTATCACCCATGTGGAGGGGACCCCAGCACCTACCCGGTGATGGCGTCTCTGTCGCAGGTGGTGCATGAGGAACCAGAGCATGTGGCTGTCGAACATGTCGGTGTGGTGGAGGCTGTCCTCGTCCCGCTCCAGTTTGTTCTTCTTGATCACCTGGGGCCAGTGGATGCAGGGGGTCAGGTGGCTGGGGGGCCAGGGGGCCGAGGCTTGCAGCCCCCTAACTGCCCCCCACCTCGCTCTCTGGATCTCACCTCCTTGAGGCCAGCCAGCTCGGTGGGATTCTCCGCTGTGGGTGCCCAAATCTTGACATCGTGGTCGAGGCCACTGGTGGCCAAGACGGGGAGGTGGGGATGGGGCTCCAGGCAGTTCACCTGGGGGTAACAAGGTGGGGGGTGTCACCCTGAACAGGGCACTGGGACCAACCCTGGCACCCACAAGCCTTCTGGTGACCCTCCAGCCCATCACCCTGGCCTCAGGTCAGGGTCTCCCTGTGGGACACTCCAGCAGGGAGAGGGGCTGCCTCCTCTCCAGCATCACCATGCTCTGGGAAGGGGGGACATGCCACCTCCCACAAGCAAACCCCAAAACGCAGGGTGTCCCCGAGAGGCAATGCGTGCAACGCAAGTGGGGAACCCCAGCCCTAGCAGCAAACCCAAGTGGGAAGGGGCCACATCCACCCCAGGGCACCGAAGCCCGGCTTCAGCTTTCAGGGAGGTCCTGGGGCTGGATCTGGCCCCACAACGGCTCTGCTGACTGGGGGTGGCGGTGCCAGCAGCCGCCAGGAGCTGGCACAGGGCCACGGCCACCCGCACAAAAGGCGACTGTGGGGCCAGTGGAGGAGTGGCACAGCGGGGACCGGCTCGGCCGGCAGCGGGAGGGAGCAGTGGGCACGACTCTGCCACCCATCCCCACGCCAGCGAGGCACCTGCCATCCCCTCGACACCGACCCGAAACCTGTCCCCGACCCAGGAGCCACTGGCATGTCCCATCCCTCCCAGCCCTGCACCCACGGGGGACAGGTACCCACTTGCCGGGGCAGCACGTGAGACCGAGCGTCTGCCGGCTCTGAGCCAAAACCAGGCACGCATCCCCTGCCAGCGCCGGCAGCCGCTCGGGACCTGACCGCTGTCGGCTGGAGCCTGGGAAATCCAGCGCAGGGCTGGCCCCACGGCAGCCGCGTCCCTTTCCTGGACGCGCTGGGTGAGGACGCAGCTGCACGCCCACAGGGAACCGGCCCGGGAACACACAGCTCTCCCCACCGACCCATGCCGACAGGGGGAAGGGTAGGGGGCTGCCCCATCCCGGTCAGCAGCAACTCCCATGTCCCCAGCCCTCCTTCGGTGACAAGCACCCCGTGGGCAGCCAGGTGAAACCCCCGTGGGATTCTGCACGCCAGGAGACCGCTGAGGTGCGTGGCCCTGGCCGCCTTGCCTCAGCCCGGTACCCCCGCTGCCACCCCCCGGGCAGGAGCAGCACAGGGAACGCCACACGTGGGCCATGGGGTGCCCACAGGGACCCTGCTTGGCTCATAGTAAAAAATGCACAAAAACGGTGGCAAATTTGTGCAGGCACGTGGGATTGGCTTGAGCTGGTGGGGACAGATCCTGCCGGCCCACGGGGCAGAGGAGCGGGGCAGCACGGCCACAGGGACTCACCACTCCTCCCTTGTCACCCTCCATGAACTGCACGATCTGGCAGGACGATTTCTCCCACAGGAAGATGTGGCCGCAATCGCTGCCGCTCACCACAAACTCGCTTTTCGGGCCATAAAAATTGACGCCTTTCACTGAAAGGAGAGAAACAAGCAGCCCGAGGCTGTCAGGAGCCGGGCAGCGCTCCCTGCCATGAATTCACTTCCTGCCTGGCAGCCAGCGAGTTTCCAGGGTTACCGGTGTGGATCTCTTCTGTCCCCAGACACATAATAGCTCATTCTTTGCAAGCCCAAGAGTTTGTGTTAAGGGTCTTTGAGAGGAAGATGAAGAACCGGGAGCAGCAGAAACAAGCTAAAAGCAGGCAGTTATTCTTCCGGGTTGCTCTGGGGACGGCCCCCCACCTCCTGAGGGCCCTGAAGCCTGGTCGCAGGTGCAATAAGGGGAAGCCACGCTCCACGGCCCCCCAGGGTGCAGGCAGCGAGCTCAGCCCTCCTCGCTGCTGGCAAAGGGGACGTGGTGGCAGCAGGAGCTCGACAGAGACTTGGGGAGAGCCTCCGAACCCCCTGCTGTGGGGTGATCTGCTCCAGCACCCATCCCAGCTGGCCCTTACCAGTGGCATTATTGCGATGTCCCTTGTATCTCTTGATGTACTCCGCTCCGTCACTGTGAGAGGAGTTGAAGAGATAGATATCCTCATCGTTGTAGCTGGCCAACAGCTCTGGGGTAGGATGGAAGAGACGGGCATTAGCAGGGGGTACACAGAGGCAATTGTGCTGCAAGCCCCCCCGGGCACTCCGTCCCGCCGTGCTGCAGTCCCGGACACCTCTGCGGGTTCCCGGCAGGCGCGGGATGCCGCAGTGCCTGTGCGGCCCCCGGCCCGCAGGATGGTCACTCACCCGAGCCGTCGTGGCTGTAGACGAGACAAGTGATGTTGGCTTTGGACTCACTGTTCACCTAGGGGAAGCACAGACAGCTCTGCTCCCACCTCCTCCCACAGCGTGCCAGCACACCTACGCCAGCCACGCGCCCGCCCGGAGAGCTCGGCGCCAAGTGACTGTTCTGCAAGGGCTGTAAAGTCAGAGCGTAATATCGCTGCCTCTCCCTACGCCAAGATGGGACTTTACGGACAGTGGAGGACTTGGGTCAAGACAAAAAAAAACCAAAGCCCAGGCAGTGTGTTCACCCTCTGGAGCTGTTTTCCAGGCAGGAAGCCTGCGAGAGGCTTGGCCAGCGAGCGCTTCTCGGCTGCTCCTACTTGGGGCTCCCAGGGGAGCGCTCTGCGGATCCGGGTGGAGAGGCCTGCCCAGGCCCCATCCCAGGCTCTCGCACTCCACAATGAAACAAGCACCGCTGGCACCAGCCCGGGGCGAAGACCGGTCCCACTGGCGAGGCTGGCACAGGCAGCGCCGCTGCCAGCAGGAGACCCGGCTGCCTGTCACTCACCCAGCAGCAGGCACAGTTCCCCCCTCCCTCAGTTTACCCACCCTGCCCGCACCAGGCTCAGCTTTGCTCAGTGCCGGCATGCAGGGCATGCGAGTTGCAGCGCTGCGGCAGAGCTGCCACCCACGCAGGTGGCCAAGAGCAGACGGCCACCATGGGATGTCCTCTGCCGGTCCGCCCACCCACCACCTCTCCCACACCACGTCCTCACAGGGAAGGGACCCCCAGTGCTGCCCATCACACTGGTACGCCACAAAATTGAGCCGCTTACCAAGTGGTGAGGACAGAACTTCTTTAGTACACCGTTGTTCTCATTCTCATCTATTTTCCGCTGGTCGTAAATCCTGGGGGAAGGATGGCAGGCATTTGGCACTCGCTCGAGACATGAGGGATGCTGAGCCGACAGGCGCGGAGGGCCAGCGCTGCCCGCCTCTGCAGGTCAGGGTAGGAGAGTGGCGGAGCGGCAGCTCTCCCCAACTACGCTCCGAAACAGTGACCCGCCCTGACGCGGGCCGAAGGCTCTGTTCCTCGCCAAGGGATCTGCGGAGCTGTGAGCAGCCCGGACTGGCAGAAGTCTCGGCCAAAGCAGCTTAATGTCACCTCTTATCATGTTGGAGGCGTTGCTCAGTGGCGCGTGACAATGGCAAAGCCTGCGACCTGCATTCGGGGCTCTGTCAGCCTGCAGACTGCTCTGCGAGGAGGGCACGACTGCCACCATGCCTGTCCCTTGGCTGGCTTGGGCTCCTCAGGGTCCCCAGCCTCCCCGATGCGGGAGCCCACCAGGAGCTGCCCAGTGCTAGGGAAGCCAAGGAGAGAGGAGGCACTTGGATAGGGGCAGAGGACAGAGCGAGCAGCAGCGTGTGGGAAGGGGGGGAGGCTGTTTCAAGCAACGATCCTGGGCTCTTCTGAAAGCTACCAAACTAGCGAGACACTGGCGCTGCTGTCTGAGCAGTCTGCGAGCCCATGTGTTAAGTGTTTCCATGCCTGGCACCCCAGGAGCTGCTGCCTGCACGCCCGCCAGACACCTGCATGGTTGGCTCTCTGGGGCGCCAATGCCGCACAAGTGATCCCGCAGTGGAGCTGCAGCATCCCTCCCGCTCCCCAGGGAGCGGCCCCCACGCATCCCCAGGGAGCCAAGCAATGCCGTGGCTCTGCTCACTCTCAGGGAGCTGGAAAGTGGGCAGGCCTGGTGCATGCCTCTGCCCAAAAGAGATGCCACACGATTTGCACCTTAAAATCCACCGGCTACGGCGCAGCTCTGCACTGATGCAGGAAGCCGAGAGGCCAGACACACGGACACAGTCCGGTCCCATGCCAGGGGCTGCCCTGAACATTTTGAAGGCCAGGGTGGCTTGCATTTGTCACTTAAAGAGCTCAGTCCTGCCAAAACCAAGACCGTCCCGAGTCTTAATCTCATCTCCAGTGCCCACTGGGGACTGCCCGCCGGTGGGGAGCTGAGAGGAGGTTTATCAGAAGCTTGTTAAGAGCACTGCTAATTCCTGAGAGAAGGATCTCCCAGCTTTGGGGCAGGCTGGACAGTGGATCCCAGGGATAAACCTCAAAGGACCCAAATCCTCCTCTATTAATCCCCCTTGCGTTCCTGCCGTTATGGGAGAACAGGCTTTGGAGACATTAATGATTGAAGCCACATGCATTTCTGCAGGGAAAATCAGATTTCAAAGCTCAGGGGGGGAGCAACTGAACCCCCACAGGGATGTTCAGTTCCACTCTGGGGGCTCAACCTGGGCCCCCAGCACAGACTCACCGGACAAACTGATCTCTGCCTCCCACAGCAAACTGGTAGGTGTTGGCTGGGTTCACATAGATGGTATACAGACCCACTTTCTTCTCCTTTTCCTTTGTCACAACCAGTTTCCTTTAAGAGATGAGGAATAATAATAAAAAAAATAAAAAAATCCACCTCCAATTCAAAACAGGGTCCAGATGGGAAAAGCAGGAGCTGCGCGAGTCTCTTACTCACTCCCAGAAAAAAAAAAAAAAAAACCCACCACAACACACTAACAACAAAAAAACCCACCACCCAACCATTTCAGCCTCCCAGCTGAAGCGAGCACATGTTCCGTCTGCGACTCAAACGGCAGAGTGAAATCATTCCCTGGCATTTTCCTCCAAAACGTCTGAAGGGTTTCAGGGCCTGAACCCGAGCCCGAAGGTGCCAGACAGGCAGCGGCAAAGGCAGAATCAGATTAACTCCAGAGCAGAAATGCTTTGCCGTTATTCCTCCCCATGTAATAAGGCCCAGATTTAACGAAATCTGACACACACGCCATCCCCCCTCCCCCAGGAGCTCAATATTCGGCTTTGCAGACGCGAATACAAACTGAGGCAGCATCCTCACGAAGGAACAGCCAGCTCAAAAGCTTGTCTTTCTTCTAATTATACCGTTCGGCTTAATGAAAGATGGGAGCTGCCTACAGTCTGCCTGCGAACCCTGCCTCCAGAGCGGTTTCACACTCACAGGGTGACAATTCCCTGCGAGCATCAAACCGAAACAGCAGCGTGGATCCTCACGAAGAAAGAGGGGGGACAGACCCACGCCAGCCCACTGACCAACAGACTCCTCTCCAAACGGACCCAGCAAACGGCGGGGGAAGCGGGGATGAGGATTAAATGCGGCTGTTTTGAAACAGCCCAACAGTTTTTGTCCTGGTTATGAAACAGATGGGTTTAAGGCTGTAGACAAAAGCACTCGCACGTACAAATAAAATCAAACCACTGGGCGACGAGTGCCAAAGCCCTCAGTCTTAAGCAGGATCATCTTCAAAATAATATGCCGCTATATTGGAAAAGTACCACGATACCAAAACCAGGCGTCTGTTTGAACACCTGCCATGGATTTATTTTGGAAGCTTGTCAGAAACGACAGATCTCTCAGCGATACGGGTTAAGATCCGGCACGCACCACCCGGCTGCTTGCTAATTATTGTTTTTCAATTAACTGCAATAGCACTCATGCAATGAGTGAGTCGGGCCAACGGCGAGCTCCGAGCTGCTGCCAGCGTGGAGAGATTTCAGTGCCGTGACTAATCAGCCACTTCACTGCGCAGAAGGAGCGCAGGACCCTCGGCACTGCCCCCGGGATGGGTAAGCAGGTGCCGGACAGGCTGGCACACCCGCCGCACAGGTATTATTTCCGTTTCCTATTAGAACAGGGCCCCATCTGGGGCGGGGGGACAAGGGTTCAAATGCACTTGTCTAATTAGCAGGGTTCATATCCGTGCCCTCATGCAAAACAGCCATCCCGGGACCAGCCACCAAAAAGCTCTCTGGTCCCACCCTGCACCTCAGGGAAGACAACACTGCTTGAAAGCCCAAAACCATCTGCTTTTCCCACTTTATGCCAACTGAACAGGCATGTGCTGTCATAAAAATGCAGCAGCACAAGCAGGACCCTCAGCCCTACACAGCCGAGCACCGTGTGCTTGCAGGGGAGCCCCCTCGAGACCCTGGGTCTCCCTCCAGAGCTTCCCTGGTTCTGGCAACAGGAGCAGGTAGAGAAATACTCACGAGGCGGGCCGGTCTTGTCTCAGATCAATGGTGAAGACTACAGCATCTTCACCTGCTGATAGGAAAGTGCACGGAGAATCCGGTTCTAGGGCCAGCTGGAAGATAAATACTCAGGCATTGGTTCCCTTTTCACCCAACAAAGTGGCAAGACCCCTTTCTCCCAGTAAACCGTTGGCTGTTGACAGGAGCTGATGCAGCACCAAGCCCTCTACACCCTGCAGCCGTGTGCTCACATCACTGCTTTGCAAGGCAGAGACCCTCCTCATCACTCTTAGAGGTCACAGTGATTTTAAAGCATATAATAAGAATCAGTCCCTCCACAGCAGTGGCTCTGCCTTCACTATTTCTGGCAGCCGGTGAGCCAGGACAGCTCTTGGGCATTTCGGGGGTCCCCAGCTGCTGCCCACCCCCTCCGCAGGCTGGTCTGGGCTCACCTTGTGTGACGCTCCTTTGTGCTGTGCCACACGCTTGGTGTTTTTGCAGCACTGAGTGGCGGAGAGCTCGGCCACCCGGACCTGGCCATCCCGAGCACACATAGCCAGAGTGGAGTCGCCACTGTTGGGGAGGAACTTGGCCTGGAAGAGAGCAAGCAGAGGGGCAACCTTCAGTGCCAGGGCAGGGGCTTGCGTACACATGGATGGGAACGGGAGAGAAGTCAAGGCAGCACCCCTGTCAGACCCCAACGAGCCCCACATGCTCAGATCTGCAGGCAGCGACTGCGAAGCCCCAGCTCAATGGGCCGAGCTCTCCCAGCAACCATCCGGGCCCTTTTGGTAAGCACGGAGAGCTGGGACCCAGTGGAGGTGCTGGTGGTGCCAGCATCCCTCCAAGTGCAGGCTGTGCCATGCTGGCAAACAGACCAGCCCTCCAGGCCCCTCTGGCTGTGGCGGAGCCGTTGCTCATGTGCCGGGCTGCCTGCCACGGCACAGCCTCTGCTGAGCCCATGTTCAGCGGGCTCGGAGGAGCAGCACGGAGAAGCTCTGCAGGGCACGGGGGCATCTCACCGTGCAGTCCCCAGCCAGGGCTCCACAAGATCTGAGGGTGCGCCAGTGGGTTCCAGCAGTTAGCTACCACCACACAGTGGCTGGACTCCAACCACAGCGCTTAGCTTTCACAACACTTTTCTCCTGCCCCGCACAGCATCTTCTGGCTGAAATTACGTGCTTCTGCAGCAGGTACCTGCCCACCACAGAGGATCTTCTATCACCCCCAGCCCAGAAAGACCAGAGCATGACAAGAGTCACCTGCCAGGATCTCCCCACACCCTCCTCACCTGGAAGACATTGCTTTTGTGGCCGCTCTCGAACTCCAGCACTGGCTGCCTCCTGACCCAGTCCCACACCACCACTTTGAGGTCATCGCTGCCGCTGGCCAGCCACGTGCCACGCTGGTTAAAGTGCAGGGTGTTGACGCAGCCCGTGTGGCCCTCCAGGCCATGCTGGAGGCGGAAGCGTTGCACAAAGACCCTGGCCCCGCAGGCGTCATAGACAAAGCGGGCACTGGAGCCCAGCTCCCTTTCCCGGAGGGCATGGACCGCCTGCCAGCGGGGCTGGGGCAGCGCCGTAGTCTCCGAGGACACCCAGTCCTCCAGGGCCTGCTCGTCATCAGAGGAGTCTTGGTCGTGGTTGGCACGCTTGCGCTGGGCACGGCGGTGGGACCGCTGCTCCTCCTCTTCATCATCCTCCTCTTCCTCCTCTGAGTGCGACCGGTCGAGGGCACGGTTCTCCTCATTTATGGAGTAGTGGCCCGTGTCATCCATGCTGTCCGAGTCCTTCTCTTCTCCCGAGCTCTCTGTGTCAGTGTCCCGACTCTCCGTGCTGGTGCGGTTGGGCCCCACATCATCTCCCGTGAGGCTCAGGCTGAGGTCAGATGCCTCCACCTCGATGCCAGAGGAGGTTTCTCGGCCCTCCTCAGCTGACATCTCCTCTGGGCTGCTGGACAAGCTGCCTGCGTAGCGCAGACAACGCCGTGAGCCTCTCCAGCAGGAGACCCCAGGCGCAGGGAGACTGGTCCCCACCAGTACCCTTACCATTCACTATGTCTGTCTTTCCATCCATGCTGCTTCCTTTGTCTGACATCACGTTTTCCAGAGTGCTCACCCTGCATGTGAGAGAAGGAGAGAGCAGAAGCTGGAGCATCCCTGCCACAGCCAGTCTGCTGAGACAGGGACATGCTGGCCTGTCCCCATGTTGGTGGAGCCACACACACCCCCACGGCATCACGGGTTGGTCTGGAGAGCACTGCTCTCCACGGGAAAGCGCAATCAATCAGCGGAGGAAGCGGCGCGCGCAGAGCTACAGCTCAGTGACCACAGTCGATGCATGGCAACAAAAGCTCATCAGCTACTGCTGAGGGCAGAGCGAACGGTAACGTCCCTCGGTCTCCACCACGGCACCCACAGCTGGGTAATGAGGCCACTTGCTGCCATCGCCTGAACTCCTCTCCAGTCTCTAATTTGCTCAGACGCTGTTGACTTAGCAGGGAAGCAGATCAGCAACACATCACGCTGTCCGTCCTCCCGCCTGCGGGATGGCTGCCGGCCCCCACCGCCTGCACCCGGCCCCCGCTTCACCTCTCGCCATTAAACAGGTGCTTCCCGCTCCGCAATCCCAGCCAAGCTGAGTGGGAGGAGGCGGCACAGGCTCCAGCGATCGCTACGGCAAGGCAGCTGCACAGCACATGGCCCTGGCTCATGGCAGGCAGGGAGACAGGAGCGGGGCTCGGATCACAGGCAGACAAGGCAAGGTGGCTGGGGAGGCAGCAAGTCACAGTATCGAGAAACTTTTTGGCACCTGTAGACAGCCAGCTAAAAACTGCTCAAGAGGTTTTTTTAACCCCAGCAACAGATTTTTCAACACCTTCCCACATGCAAAATCCTGCCGGATTTGCAGAGGGGCTGTTTTCCTTCACACCACGGACAGGACAGCAGCCCTGGAGGACTGGCCAGCCCAGCTGGCATCCCCCAAGAGCAAGCTCTGGCCTTCGGGACCCCCAACGACCCTGCTGCTCCAGGGGAGCAGGCAAGAGCAAAGCCACGCAATGAGGCCAGGAGCTTCCCAGCATTTCCAGTTGCTCCAGAAGAGGTTCACCAATTCCTCACAAGTGCATGGAAAAGCACAGGCCAGCACGTTTTTGGCTCCCGGGCATTTTCCAGACCTTGCTTTGGAGAACCATCTGCTGCAAGGAGAGGAGGCACAGGCTGCAGGAGCAGTGACGGCCCCGCTGCACCCAGGGATAATGTCCAAAGCGGCCCCAGCTTCCACAGGGCTGTGGCTGCAAAAACAGAGCTGCCTCTGTGCCTGGGGGCTGCAAACCCCCCCAGGACCACGGTACCCATCGCCCACCTGCCGACAAAGCTGCCTTGCTGGGTGACACCAAGACACGGGAAGAAAACACGCCAAGTCACGAGCAGCAGAGGTTTTGCCAAGGTGGAGGGGAAAAAAAAAATTATTTGTGCTTTGCTCGTTCTCTACTTTCCTTCTATTTTTAGTCAGACTTTTTCATACTTGGTTTAGCTGTTTGCTCTTAACCAGTGTCAGCGAGTCTGCTAAAAGTTCCCCATCGACATGCAAGGAAAAGCCGAAGCCAGCATATCATTAACTCCGATTATGGCAAACACTCTGGAGACTAATCCTCGTTAGATGGGGAATTAACACCAGCAGAGCCCCAAAGAGCCGAAGAAGGTGAAAGGCTCTGCGCAGGCTGGGTCTGTCACTGCCAGTCCGAGCCTGGGCAGGGCTCCCCTCTAAGAAAGGGGTGATTTCGGAGGCAAGCGGGGCTCGCTGAAGCTGCCGACCCACAAGTACGGCTGCAGGGCGATGGAGCAGGGGCCGCCGCCACCGCCTGAAGGCACTGCAGGGCTGCCAGAGGAAGGCCTGGGCAGCCGGGCTGGCTCCGGCTGAAGCGTGAGAAAAGCTCTTACAGCGTAGGAGCGTTTATAAGGAAACAAAGTTTATGCAACTGAAAACACCATCGAGCTTCAGCCAACGGCAGCCACTTGCTCAATAACAAGAGTAGTAGAGCAGAAGAAAAAGATAAAAGTGTTTTCTGCAGCTTCAGTTTTAGTGATCCCCCAGCAGAGCATCACGTTAGACCCACTGATAGTGTGGAGAGGGGGAGGAAAGGGCTGAAAAGCAAAGCGGGAGATGAGAGCTGCCCCAGAGCCTCAGCCCTCCATGTGCCAGACCTCTCCTCTGTGCCAGTGGCCAGACACGGTGCTGAGCCCATCCCTCAGCACATGAAAGCTTCATGGCAGCGGAGCGGCAGGGAGGAGGGCGGGTGTTCATCTCCCACAAAGCGCCACGGCTCAGCCCTGCGAGGGGATTACAGATTACTTACTCGCCACCGCGGCAGGGGCGACTCATGCTCGCTCAGCCACTGAGTCGCGACGCCACCGACAGCGCCCCGTGCCCGCTCGGGTCTGTCCCTGGGGGCTGCGGGCAGGACTAGTTTTAATTTACTGCTCTAAGCAGCAAGGCAACTCTGTCCCTCCTATGGCACCTGTCCTGCCAGATAACTAAGGAACAGGCTCAAAACACCGCAGAGCTCCGCTACAGCTTAACTCCTCGCCACTCAAGACATTGGGAGATCGAAACGTCCCTCAACAGGTTGATTGTCACCAGTTATCATGCCTTCGAAGGCATTATTAATCCAAGGGGCTGGGAGAGCCTTTGCACGTACAAAAGGAACTGGGTCTGGACTTTGTTCTTCTGTAGTTATTTTCCTCTGCCAAATTACCTATTCAGATTGTCATTAACACCCTTTCACCGCAGCCTTTTCATGAAGGTGAAGAACAAGAAACACTCTTTCAGAGGAAAGGAATCCATTACCAAATAATTAGCCTGACTTCATGCCTCATCCACCCACACTGGAGGACTGTAACCTTGTTAAAAATTAGGCAAATTGAGGGAAAAAGAAAAGCCCGCAGCTGCCTCGGCAGAGCTCATGGCAGGGACAGATGTGGCCTCTGCTACTGCCACAGACGTCACGGGGGACACTGGGATCCCCAGCCATCTTCTATGCCCAGGAGCATGACACCAGGCTGTGCTGGCTGCCTGGCACCGATGCATAGCCAGGCCGGGCACTTGGCTCCACCAGCTCTGCATCAGCCTCCCCAGCCACCCACCAGCTCTGCAGGCAGGCACGGAAGCTGTTCATGTGGCAGGGAGAATAAAGCGTGCATCGACCAGCAGCCCCATGGCACGGCACAGCACAGCACAGCACGCTGTCCACCTTTGAGGGCTCGAGCAGGGACCAGCCAGCATCGAGCGGGCATGGGGATCCCCGCATTCGAGTTACCAGCGGCTGGAAACACGGACGGCACCACAGGTATCGCTTCCACCTCCCCAAATCAGGGAGCGCTGGCTGAGGGAAGCAGTGAGACACCGCTCGGTGCGGACCAGAGGGAGCTGGGATGTGGTCAGCCTTTCAGAGAGCCCCAAGCCCTTGCACAGAGATTTGAGCCTGTCACTGAGCCATGCTGGGTCTCCCTGCCAAGGCAGCAATGCCTTAGGGCACACAGCCAGAGCCAGCGAACCCAGCACGGCTCCAGGGCACTGCATGGAGCAAACATGGGTTTTGCAGTTCCCTGAAGTCAACATCTGGACAGGATCAGCACTCCCAGCTTCACATGCTCAAAGCCTAACTCTCCAGCACCCTCGCAAGGGCCCTAAAAATATCCCTCCACGTGCCACAGCCTCTCAGCTGCCTCCACAGCCACCAGGATTGAGCTGTGGGTGCTGCCACAGCATGCCAGGCTCACACTGCTGTGCCTTCCTGCTGTCTCACCAGGCTCAAAGCCCCCAAACTGGCACAATACCAGTCAGCAACTCCAGAGGATGGTCCTTTCCATCCCAAGCTACTACCCAATCTGTACCACCACGAGCTGGCAGGGCACAGGCCATGCTACATGTGGCAGCCAGCTCCAGCCCCTTGCTGCCGCCCAAGATCTGCCATCCACCCACCCTGGCACTTAGTGCCTCTCCACAGCATCCACAGGACTCATCCATGTGCTGTGGCATCGTGAGCCCAGCTACTTTACAGCTGGAATCTTAGCGCTCATAGCTGCATTGTCCGTGAACAATCCGTCATTAAAATATTTACACAGCTACATAAACACCCGAACAGCCAGGCTCCACAGGCACTTGGGCAACTGGGCCATGTTCAGGCTACGCAAAGCAGAGAAGCAATGGGCCAGAAGCAAGCATAGGGCGTTTTCAAGCCACTGAGAGCCCCTCACCTTGGTTTCCAATGCCCTGGCACACTGAGAGTTTGCAGGACACTACGGCGTGGCCTCGTGTCTGTGTTTACACCAGGTCCCTCCCGCACACTTGTCGTGCTGCACTTGGCTGAGCCTCTGCTATTTAAGGAAAGTTTTCTCATCAGATCTGGACAGCGGCAACCTCGTTTGTACGCTGCAGAGGAGCCCTCCTTCCCCCTGAGATGGTGTTGGGGATTTTTAAACCTCTGGTTAAACCTCCTGTGACGAGTGGGTTTCCACCATGAATGCCCCTCACAGGGCAGAGGCCAGCCGGGCGCCGCTGGTTTGCCGAGATGTGGGCAGACACCCATCAGCATGTCACATCTGAGAGAGCCTTGGTTAATTACAAACCTACCCAGGAGCCCAGCAGGTCCTAGTGATGATGCTGATTAAGCAGCTTCCCATTTGCAACTACATGGAGGTCTGCAGTCCCCATCTCTGAGCATCCGGGGCACAGCAATAGCTCTTCTGGGGACGTGGCACCCACCTCCCTGCTGCTTTTCCCAGCCATGGGGGATGGAATGAACCCGCTCCCAGGACGGGCAGGGCCTAATTAACTGTGGCTAACAAGCACTGGCCGCCTCGATACACAGCACCGCCCCTTCCCTATCCAACACCAGGGGGGACAAGGCTCCCAGCTCCTCAGGGAAGTGCAGCGGTCCTGAGGCTGAGGAAAGCCAGCCAGCAGGAGAAATCCTACAGGCGCAAAGCGGGGAGCCGCTGGAGCAGGCCAAGACCACACCACCAACATAAATAATTTGGCGTCACAACGGAGACCAAGGTAGATGAAGCCCTAACCTCCACCTCTGCAGCACACAGGATGGACGGACATGAGGCAAGTGTCACCGGACCTGGGGTGTGCCACTCACCTGTGCGGCAGTGGTGACGTGGGCAGCGAGCGCTGAGGCCGGGGCTGGAAGTTCACTGGCAGCTGACAGAAACAACAGGTTAAAGCCCGGCAGCACAGGGTCTGGCAGGGATCCCCCCCTCCCCGGGACTGTCCTGGAAGGCAGAGCGTGAGGAATGCCCAAGGACAAGGAGGTTTAGACCTGGAAGGGGCAGAAGGGACCCTCAGCCGAGCTTCCCCCTGTGAGTAAGGCAGTGGGACTGGCTCTAGGGCTGGCAGGGACCCTCAGTACCTCCTCAAGGCACCGTGACACCACAGGGAAGGAGACAAGGGGACAGGCAGGGACCCTCAGTAGCCCCCCAAAGCAGGGCAACACCTTGCGGATGGCAGGCGATGGCCCTGGGGATGGCAGGGGTACCCTCAGCGTCCCCCCCCAAAGACACGATGACACCATGGAGGTGACAAAGACCAGCCCCGGGTGCAGAAGTGACCCCCAGCCCCTCCCTAAAGCACAATGTCCCCACAGGGGCCGCAGGGACAGTGCTGGGAGCAGCAGGAACACCCTCCTCAAAGGCACAGCGACCCTCTGGGCACAGCTGGGACCCCCCCCCCCAGCGCCCCCCCAAAGGCGCAGGGACCCTCCGGTACCCGATGACCCCACGGGGGTATCAAGGCCCCCCCAGCCGTTCCCAAAGGCCTGGTACACGGGCGGGGGCGACAGGAGGCCCCAGGCTGGGCCCCCCCCGGAGGAGTCGGCCCGGCCCAGCCCGGCCCCGAGTGGGCCCCGCCCCCGGCCCCGCCGCCCGGCTGTTGGGGGAGGGGAGGGCCGCCGGGTCGGGGACCCAGAACCGCCGGTCAGGGCGGGGAGGGGGAGGGAGGGGAGGCCTCGCACCGACCCGACTCCCGGCAGCTCCCGGCCGTCGCTCAGGCGCGGGCCCCGCGGCCGCCGGCTGCTCCTCCGCCGCCGGCTCCGGGCCCAGTCGCCGCCATCTTAGTGCACCGCCTCCGCGGGACGCTTTACGGCGCCGCGCCGCCGCTTTACGGCAGCGGCCGCTGCGCGACACCGCGCGACAGCGCCGCCCCCTCCCCGCCGTCGCCATGGCAGCGGCGACCCCGACCCCCGCGTCACGGTAGGGTCGCCGTGGGCCCCTGCGCCGTGTCATTGTAGGGTCTCCTTGTGCCCCCCGTCACTGCAGGGTCTCCTTGTGCCCCCT
The DNA here is from genome assembly GCF_017639655.2 of Falco naumanni. NCBI lineage: Eukaryota > Metazoa > Chordata > Aves > Falconiformes > Falconidae > Falco > Falco naumanni. The sequence goes on from NC_054073.1 coordinate 2,244,621, forward strand.
CCCCCGCTGCGTTACTCGGGGTCCCCCCATGCTCCCCCCCCTCAGCAGGGTGCCGCCGGCCGCCCCTGCCTCAGTTTCCCCAGGCGGGAGCCACGGTAGTTGCCAACACCTTTATTGGAGACATCGGGGGGACATACGTGCCCCCAGGCTGGGGGTCCCTGCATCCCCCACCCCCTGGCCCACCCCCCGGTGCGGGATGGCAGAGCTGCCACATCCAGCCCCGCTCCTCCGCGCTGTGGCCCCAGCTCTGCTCGGCATCCTCATCCTCATCCTCGTCGGGGGCCTCAATTAGTCTGTAACGAGGCAGGGGCTGCCCCTGGCAGTGCAGCGCTGGGGGGCCGTGGGCACCCCTGTCCCATTGCTGGCGCTACATGAGGCAGCACTGCTCGCCGCCCGCCGCGCCCGGCAGCTCCAGGTTGAAGCCAGGGGGCTGTGGGGAGGAGGGGGGAGTGAGCTGGGGGACCCAGGGGTCTGGGGGGGGTCCGGGTGGGGCCCCCGCCCCCCCAGGGGGCTCCCGGTGACACTCACCGACTCCCCGGCCAGCTCCTTGGGCGGGTGTCCCAGGTCCTGCAGCTGAGGGCGAGACACAGGGGGTTAAGCGTGGCATTGGAGGGGGGTGCAGCTGGCATTGGGGAGGTCAGGGGTGTCTGTCCCCTCACTACTCACCTGCTGCATGAGGTCGAGGAGGGTCTCGAAGCGTGCCCGCCGCTCCTCCTCGCCCTCGCCTGGCTGCTCACCCTCCAGCTGCCGGCAGATGCGGCCCATCACGCCATGCTGCGCCCGGTACCGCTCGTACTGCTCAGCTGGCAGCGCCTCACCGTGCTGCCGCAGCCACTCGGGGTACTGTGTGGGGACGGTGGCAGGTCACGCCGGGACTGCCACGTGCGTCCCATGCCCTGGCACAGCCAGACCCCCCCCCCCCCACCTTCTCGGTGATTTCCTTGAGCGAGGGGTAGAGCACATCCTTGGAGAGCAGGCTCTGCATGATGCTCTGCATGACAGGCAGGACACTGCCCTCGCCGTCGCCTTCCTCCAGCCCCAGCCCCTCCAGCGCCTTCGCCAGCTCCTCCTCTGAGGCCGAGGAGCTCTGCAAGGACATGGTCAGCACCCCCCTGGGATGGGGTCACCGCCGGGGGGACCTCGCTTGGCTGGCGGGAGGGCGGCTGTACCTGCAGGTCGGTGGCGTTCTTGGCTAGGCCGCTCAGCGTCTCCTTCAAGCAGGAGGTGAACTCCTGCTGTGACGTCGCATCACTGCCTGCAGGGACCAGGAGATGCTGGCTGGGGATGGGGGGAGACCGAGCACCCTGTGGCACCCCGCACGACAAGGTCTTGTCTTGGGGACCCTGCTCCCAAATGGGGGTCCTGAGAGCCTGCAGGACCGAGGTATCCCCTGAAAGCCCCCCAAATCTTCCCCCCGTCCTGCTCCACCATGGTAGTGGCTGGCGGAGCTTGGTGAGCCCTGGCACCGCACCACCAGCGAGGTGCCAGCCAGCCCCAAGCTGAACCGAACCACCTAGCATGGTGGGAACCCCTCCACCGCCAGTGCCCCCAGAACCCCATCCCACCCTGGGCCGGCACACGCTGCTCGCTCTGCCGTGACCTCGGATCCCTGCCTGCCGGCAAGAGGTTGCTGGGGCCGATTCGGGTGCTGCCACGCTGCTGGCACAGCAAGGTCTCAGCAGGCTGCAACACGCCAACCCTGGCGCAACCGAGCCAGCAGCCAGGGAGGGCGGCCGCCGCTTCGCCGTCTTCTTAAACCCACTGGCAACAGCGCTGAGGGGTTGCGCCCGGCGGGGCCGCCCGCGTGCCGGCCCCACTCACCCACTCTGCCCGCCGCTTCCGACAGCTTCTGGAACTGCTCCACCAGGTGCGGCTCCTCCCGGGCCAGCTCCTGCATGGCCTGCTCGAACTCGGCCGCGGCCTGCGAGGCCAGCTCCCCCTCAAACAGCTCCTGGAAGAACCTCTCCTGCGAGGCGAAGAGGGAGGCCTGGGGAGAGGGGCACGGTCAGGCCCCCCCACCGCGTGTCACTGTGTCCCCCCTCCCTGCGAGCTGGGGCGAGGGCGGCGGGCGCATCCTGGCAGCGGCGCACCTTGGCGGCGGCGCTGAGCGAGGGCTGCGCCCCGGCGGGGGGCGGCGGGGGGGGGGGCGGCGGGCCTGGCCTTCTCGAAGTCGTCCAAGGCACCTGGGGAGGGGCTGGGCTGAGGGGGGCCGCCGGGCACCGCTGGCCCAGGGACCCCCCATCCCCGGAGTAGCTCCTGGCACCCCACAGTGACCCCCACCCTGTGGCACAGGCTGGCCCCCCCTGCCTTGCTCTGCCCCACGGACCCCAATGCCAGCCCCGTCTTGGGGGGCCTGCCCTGAGACCCTCACACTGCTGTGCCCCAGTAAGCACCCCAAAGACCCCCTGCCCCACCGCACCCCCCCAATAAGTGCACCCCAAAGACCCCCTGCCCCACTGCACCCCAATGACCCCCTGCCCCCCTGCACCCCCCCAATAAGTGCACCCCAAAGACCCCCTGCCCCACTGCACCCCCCAATAATTGCACCTCAAAGAACCCCTGCCCCACTGCACCCCAAAGACCCCCGGCCCCCTCTCTTACTGTCGAGCAGCTCCTCCAGCTCCGGGTCGGGGCCCGGGCCCGGGCCCGGCTCCGCCGCCATCTTGGCGTCGGGTCCGCCTCCGCCGGGAGGCCCCGCCTCCCGCCAGCGAGCCCCGCCCCGCGCGGCGCCGTTCCCCACTGCGTCCGCCAGGCGGCGCCGCAGCGCCCGGGGCGTGGCGTGAGGCCCCTCAGTCGGGGCGGCGCGACCACCCAGTACCGCGGAGCCGGGGCAGCCCACGGGGTCCCGGCCCTGGGGTCCCGGTCCCTCGGGTCCCAGCCCTCGGGATCCCGGCCCTCTGGGAGTCCCAGCCCACGGGATGCTGATTCCTGAGGTCCCAGCCCCTCGCGGGTCCCAGCCCCTCGCGGGTCCCAGCCCCTCGGGGGTCCCGGCCCCTCGGGGGTCTCAGCCCCTCGGGCGTCCCAGTCCGTCGGGGGCTCCAGCCAGGGGGGTCTCAGCCCTTCGTGGGTGCAGATCGCCCACAGGGCCACTTGTGCCCTGTGTCCTTGGTGGGTCCCAGTGCCCAGGGGTCCCCTTGGGCAACGGGGTCAGAGGCCCCTGCGGAACCGGCTGGCCCCGGTCCCTGCTACACCCCACCAGCCACGTGTGCCCTGGGGCTGGGGCAAAGGCGTGGGGACGCGGAAGCAGCGTTCCTTCCCCTTTCCCCAAAAAGCTGCTATGCAAAGGGCTGGCAGCCACGGCATGGCCAGGAGCGTGGTGGTGCTCCTCTGGGGTGAGTGCCCGGGCACGGGCCGTGGGGCTGGCAGGGGACCTGATGCCATGGGGATGGGCGCCTGGATCCCTCCCTGCTTCGGGGAGCAGTGGGTTGAGGCAGAATCCAGTGGCACTGGCCAGCCCGTGGCAGGGAGCGTGGGGTGGCTGCGGGGTCCCCTGAGGTCCCCAATGCCGGCAGAGCCAGCCCACGGGGCTGCACGCCCAGCACGCCCAGCACGCCCAGCACTGTGGGCTGGGGTGGCCAGTGGGAACAGGGCGGTGGGGATGGCAATGCGGGGACAGGCGTTACAGGGGTGGAGATGTGGGGACTGACACCATGTGGCTGGGGTGCCTGTGGGGGTGGGGACATGGGGATGGGGCTGTGGAGATGGGGACATAGAGATGAGCACTGTAGGGATGGGGACAGGTGCCATAGGAATGGGGCCATGGGGATGGGGCCATGGGGACGGGGCTGTGGAGGGGGCAGACATGTCCCTGTGACCTGTGCCAGCTCGGGGTAGCCATGGCACACAGATGTGATGCGTGGGTGGCTCTGATGCAGACATGTCCCCTGGGCTCTGCTGGGTGCCCTGGGGGACCATTCCCATGGCCTTTCCCATGGGTGCCAGTGACCCCGTAGGGACAGCTTGGGGACAGCCCCCACAGCCCCGTCCCCTGAGTGCTGGTGTCCCCGTGGCAGCAGTCCCCACCCAGCCCCTCTTCCCTTCTCCCTTCCAGCCCAAGCCCTTGGCCTCGCTGGTGAGTCCTCACTGCCGGTCCCCAACCCTGCTGTCCCCAGGCACCCCGGGTGGCCTGGCAGCCTGGCATCCCCTGTCACCCCGCAGGCACCCAGCTCAGCCAGCTCACGCTGGATCCTCCCTGGACGCCGGTGTTCCAGACTGAGATGGTGATGCTGACTTGCCGGGGCTCCGGTATGCCTGGCCACACTTACTGGTACATCAACAATAGGCTGTGGTGGCAGGAAGGATCTGACCGCATCCGTGCCTCCAAAGACTACCCCGGCAGCGGCAGCTACCAGTGCCGTGGCCCCGGTGCTGAGCTCAGCCCCCCCATCACCCTCAGCTTCTCAAATGGTGAGGGGCAGGATTGGTGCTCTCATCTTGACACCTGCAGGTGTCCCCAGGGCTCTGGGTGGGCTCCATTTCACAGCCTCTTGCCCCTCATGTGACAGGAGCCCATCCTGTGCACCCAGGTGCATCTGTGTGCACGCTGGCTGCATCGCTTGCGCATCACTGGGTGCAATCCCCGTGCATGCTGGTGCATCCCCCTGCACACCAATGCCTCCCCATGCAATGGGAGCCCACTGGCTGCATCCCTGTGCCCCAGCTGCCACAGCCTTCTCTTGCAGACTGGCTGATACTGCAGGTGCCGGCGCAGACGCTGCTGGAAGGGGACAGGCTGCAGCTGCGCTGCCGGGGCTGGAAGGACAAGCACATCAGCCAGGTGCAGTTCTTCCATGAGCGGGATGTGCTGAAGGGTCCCACCCTGGGGGCTGAGCTGTACCTGCAGCCCCTGCAGCTGCACCACAGCGGGCACTACCACTGCCAGGCTGTGGTGCAGTACTTGTTAGCAGGGTGGCAGAAATCGGCACCGGTAATGGTGACAGTGCAAGGTGAGCACCCACTCCCCTCACCCACCCAGTGTGGTGCAGCCTCCCTGCCCCTACCTAGCAGGCTCGGGGTCACCGTCGCCCCCCCGGCTCCTTCCCAGAGCTCTTCTCGGTGCCAGTGCTGCGCCTGGAGGGCCCGGCCGAGATCACCGAGGGAAGCCCCCTGGCCCTGAACTGCTCCAGCCGCTCCAGCCCCCTGCGGCCTCCTGCCCACCTCCAGTACATCTTCTACAAGGACAGGGTGGTAGTTGGGGGGCCCCAGGGCTCCCCCCAGCTCCAGCTGCTGGCGGTGGGGCTGTCTCACTCAGGGAACTACTACTGCGAAGTGCGGACAGAGACAGCCAGCGTGTGGAAACACAGTGCCCCGGTCACTGTCACCGTGTACAGTGAGTGTGCAGGAGGGATGGGGGTGTACCAGGCCTGGGTAGCCCCCCCAGGTCCCCCCATCCCTTCCCAGGTCCCTCCATCCCTCACCACACCCTTCTGTCCCTCCCTGGGGTCCCCCCACCCCTGCCTGGGTCTCCACTCGCTCTTCTGGCCCCCCCATCCCTCCCTGGGGTCCCCCCTCTCCACGGGTTGCGGTCCCCTGTCCCTGCCCATCTCCTCCCCGCAGGGGTCCCAGTCTCAGGGGTGTCCCTGGTGGCGCAGCCCCCCGGGGGGCAGGTGGTGGAGGGCGACCGCCTGGTGCTGAACTGCTCGGTGGCCGTGGGGACGGGGCCCCTCTCCTTCTCCTGGCACCGGCAGGGCTCAGCCACACGGCTGGCCGTGGGCCCCCGCTACGAGCTCCACGCCGCGGGGCGCCAGGATAGCGGCCGCTACCACTGCTCCGTCACCGATGGCAGCACCACAGCTGACAGCCCGCCGCTGCGGGTCACCGTCCTGGGTGAGCAGGACCCTCCGGCTTGGGGTGCCCCCCACCCGCAGCATCGGCCGGTCCCACGCCGGGGAGCAGCCGCTGCTCTGACCCTGGCACTGTCCCTCTGCCTGGCAGTGCCGGTGGCCGGTGCTGCCATTGCGATGGCAAGGACGGAGCCGTCGGTGCTGGCGGGTGAAAACCTCAACCTGAGCTGCTCGGTGCGGGCAGGCACCGCACCCGTGAACTTCACCTGGCTGCGGGACAGGCAGGAGCTGGGCTGGGGGCCCCTTCTGTCCCTGGGGGCCGTGGGGCCTGAGCATGCCGGCACCTACCAGTGCCTGGCCACCAACAGCCTGGGCACCCACCGCGTCTTCTGGGCGCGCAGCCCGGTGCTCACCCTCTCCGTGGTGCTGCCGGGACAGGGATGGCAGCATCAGGGCACAGGTGGGGGTCGCACTCATCCCCCCCCTCCCCGGGTCCCTGTGGGGGTCCACCCCCCGGCGCCAGGGCTGACACAGGCTCATCTCCGCTCTGTCCCCAGCCACGGCCACGGGGCTCAGCGTGCCCCTCCTGCTCCTGCTCGCTGCCGTGGGCTGGCAGCTCCGGCGCCGGCATCGTGCAGGTGGGTCACCTGCGCTGGGGGGCTGGGGGTCAGAGGTCCTGGCTGGGGTGAAAGACTCCCGCACCAGCTGGAGGAGGTGGATGGGGCTGCACCCCGTGTCCCCCGTCTTGGCTGGGGCTGAGCCCCCCAGTGCTCTTAGCTCCAGGGTGCTGGGGGGTAGTTTGGGGGTGCTCCCTGCTGGCAGCCCACGCTCCCCCATCTCATCTGGGTGTGCAGGGCTGAGCCCCTGGTACTGCCAGCCTGGGGTGCCAGCGGTCTAGGGGTCTGGGGGGGGGGTCGCCTCTCCTTCCTGGCCATGCAGGGCTGAGCCCCAGGGCCCTTGGCTTGGGATCCCGGGGGTCCCTCACCACTGTCACCCTGGGAACCCCCAGGGCCATTAATGCCCCTCTCTTGCCTTGCAGCCACCAGGAGAAGCCAGGGCAGGTGAGTGGGCAAGGGGGTCCAGCTGCAAAGCCCCTTCCCCCAGGGCTGGGACAGCCCCCTCCCCAGACACCCCATTGTCCCCGCAGGGACCCCACTGCCCCCCCGGAGCCTGAGGGTCACCTGCCAGAGCCCGCAGCCCACCCCAGGGTGCTGAAGAACAAGGAGGTGGAGGACGAGGAGGTGCTGTACACCCATGTTGTGGTCACCAAGCAGGGTGAGGGTGAGTACAGTGAGTAAGGGGACAGGGGACGCCACCCGCGTGTGCCACCACCCACAGCCTGCGCCCCTGAACCGATTCTCTTCCAGGCACATCAGCATCTCGGCCCCCCTGGGGCTCCCCCCATCCCCCACCCCCATGGGAGCCACCTGTCACGTACGCGGTGCTGCCGGGTCCCCATGCACAGCCACAACTCCCGAGTGACATCTACGAGAACATCCCGTGACACCAGGGACACCGCCCCTGCACTGGTGCATGCTGGTGTCCCCACCAGTGGGCACCCACGGGTGTGTCCCCCCCCACATACCCTGGGAAAACCCCTGGACACAAACCCCACGGCTGCCACGGGGCGCCCACTCGGCTCGGGGCCCGATCCGGATCAGCAGAGCCCAACTCGAGTTGGGGGGGGGATCCTGTGTGGGGCTACACAGTGACCCCAGTGCTCCCCATTCCCCCTCCCAGCACCCTCAGGGGCTCCCTGTTCCCCCTCCCAGTCCTCCCCCTTCCTGCCAGGACTCCCCAGTGCTGCCAGCAATCCCCTGCTCCCCCTGCAGCGGGACCCCCAAGGCCTGAGGAGCCCCCAGGGCCCCCCCCAGGCTCAGAGGTGCTGGGTTCTTGCTACTGGTCCCCTCCCCACCGAGGGTGCTGGGGGATTCTTTGCAGGGCCACAGCAGGGCACAGGAGCCGTTCCCATGGTATTGCCCCCAAAATACAGTGTTTTTTAGTTAAATGGGGAAATGGTGGGGTTTTTCTTCCACAGAAGCATCTCCTCTGCCCAGAAACACACAGCAGCTGCTGCTGGGCACTGGTTTTACCATCTCCAGCCCCACCGTCCCCCTGTCCCCATGGCTCTATCCCCATCAGATGGTGCCACCATCCCCAAGGGGTCCCTGTCCCCAGCAGGACACGGTGCCACTGTCCCTGTCGAGCACCCAGCCCTGCTGGCAGCTGCCATCATCACTGTCCCCACACCGTGTCCAGCCCCACCAGCAGCCGGTGCCATCGTCACCATGCCATTACAACAAACCCTCCTGCTCTGTTTACACTGGTGCTGCTTTACTGGGTGAGGGGACACAGCACCATGTGCCCCAGGCAGCTCCAGCCCCACGCTGGCTCAGGAGGTCCCAGCACAGCAGCAGTACTCAGGCTGTGCCAGTGCCTGGTCGGGAGGCAGTTCGGGGCCAAACCCAGCCATTTCCAGGGGGGAAAAGCTCCAGTTCTCCATCACAGTCCTGGGGGAGGGAATGGGGGGGGGCATAGGGGCGTCCCCAGCTGCTGGGGGGGGATGGGGCAACGAGGAACGTCTGTGGCACGGCAGCAGGACACAGTCAGGAATGCTTCATCTGGAGGGTTTCATACATCTCCTGGCTCTCACCGCTGAGCCCCTGCATGGGAGAGGGGGTTACAGGGTGCTCCCCCCCACCTCACGACGGCCACCCCCCTCCAGGCTATCACCCCACTACGGGGGCTTCGCACCCAACATCTGCCCCAGGGAAGGGCCCTGGGCTGTTATGGAGTGGGGGGCTGCACCCAAGGTGGGTGCTCCCAGGGGGGGAATGGGGGACAGGGCACCCTCCCCCAGGTAACAGCGCACGTGGGATACAGCACCAGGGTGAGGCATCCCTACGGGGCGGGACACCCAGTGGGATACAGGCACCCCACCAGGGGACACGGCACCCCACCAGGGGACACGGCCATAGGTAGGGCCCCCCCCAGGACAGGACCCCCTCCCAGAATGCATCATCCCCAGGCTGACTTACTGCATAGACAGCTTCTTCCTTCTGCTCCAGGAAAGAGAAAGAGAAAGAGAAAGAGCTGAGGGGGGCAGGATGAGGGACACGGACACACAGACACCCCTGTCCTGCTCTGCCCCCCCCCCCCCCAATCCCTGGCGAAGTGGGGTGAAGCCATGAGGTTTCCTGGATTTCTTCCCCTCCCAGCCCAAGACCACCAGAGCCCTCCCCCCAGCATGTTCCCCTTTGCTTTCCCCTTCCGCAGCTACAGCATCAGCTAGGGTGGGTGCTGGCTGAGGGGGCCCGTCCCTCCCAGGGTACCCCAGCCCCAAACCACCCAGAGTCCTGGCTGCCCTTTGCTACCTCCTTGCCGGCTCCCTGCTGCGATGCTCGGTGAACCAGGAACTGCAGGGGGGCGAAGGGATTGCCCGAAATAAAAAATAAACAAACAAAAGAAATAAGAGGAAAAAGCCTCAGCGTAGGTGGGGAAGCCCTGGAAGCTGTGGCCTCCTGGGGGTCCCCCCCCAAAAAACAGGGTGTGCCAGGGGTTTAGCTGGTCCCTGAGATGAGGCCGGATCCTGGCACTCACCTTCAGGCGGCAATAGAGGACGGTGAGTACAATGCCATAGAGGAAGAGGATGGCATCCAGGACGTAGCAGATCTCCGGCTCCATCAGGGCCTCTGGGGACAATGGGAGGGTGGGAGGGTGTCCCAGGTCAGCATGGCCCCAGGATGGGTCCCGCACCCATCCTGGCTGCTGAGAGCTCAGCTCCGCCACCTCCAAGCATCACCACTTTCTGCGTGCTGCCAACAGCAGAGGGTCCCGGGGGATCCCAGGTGGCACCAACACCCCCTTGGATGGTGTTGGAGAGCACTGGAGCCCACCAGGACCTTCCCTGGGGTGCCCCTCCATAACACAAGGACCCTGGGAGGGGCCTTCGATGGATCCTGACTCACACCAAATGGCGAGTACGCAGTTCGGAGAGCCAGCCCAATGGCCATGCACCCACCCAGCTGCTCCCTATCCCCGCAGGACCCCCATCCCCACCTGTGGCCGGGGTCCACAGCAGCAGCAGGGCAGCGGCGAGCAGCAGGCGGGTGCCCATCCCTCCACGAGGCCCCGCGAGGTCCGGCCGGTCGGGGCTGTCGTGCCGCAATCAGCAACCGCAGAGAAGCGCCACCGCCACCCCTCCCCGGCCGGCTCGCACCGCCTCTGCTGGCTTCCCCCCTCCTCTGGCCCCGGTGGCACTGGGGAACTGGCCCGCGCAGCCGTCCCCACTTCCCACAATGGGCGGTGGGGATGTTGCTCAAGGGCCCAGCGAGCTGTCCCCGCCGTCCCCACGTGCCACCCGCCGTCCCTGTGCCCAGCCCACCCTGGCCCCGGTGGTACCGCAGCTCCCTCCCTGCTGCGGTCAGCCACAGGGGCTGCAGGAGCACCCACCAGCCACGGGGTGGACGAAGGCTGTCGGAGAAAGCCTGCAGGAATCAGCAGCACCCAAACCTGGGCTGCTGCAGGTGAAACTCTGTGGGTCCCCCCGGGCTCCTCCCGGCCACGGAGGGTCCTGCACCAGGGGGCTGCCACCACGGGAAGGGGAAGCTCTTGACCACAAGCCTCACATGGGAAAGGGAGGAGGGTTTCACCAGGCTTTGGCTGGATAAGGGAAGAGGCAGAGATGGGGCACTGGCCTGGAAGGACCCAGTTTAGTCTTTATTTGACTCAGATGAAGAAGGGGGCACGGGGAGAGGGGGGGGGCAGGGGGACCCTTCCGCCCAGAGCAGCACACACAGCAGGAGATGGGCACAGCGGGGCTGGCACCTCACCGATCCACCTCCCCGAAGACGATGTCCTGTGTGCCTGCAGGAGGGAAAGAGGGGTCATAGCATGACCAGCCCCCCACAATGGGGCAGAAGCCCCCCCAGTAGCCATGGGAGCCCCCAGTCCAAGGAGGGAACATACCAATAATGGCCACGACATCTGCCAGCATGTGGCCCTGCGACATCCGATCCAGACCCGCCTGAAGCAGAGCACAAGGGACCCCCATCAGTCCACAGCCCCCTCTCCAGAGCCCCCCCAAGCACCCCCCACCCTGGCCCCAGGCCTGCCCAGGCAGGCAGGGACAGCTCCGCTTCCCGGGTTTGCGAAACAATAGTGAACACACAGGGCCTGGTGGGGCTCACTGCTTCCAGAGCGGGTGCTGTGGTGGCAGAGGGGCCCACACCACCACCCCTCACCCATGGTGGATGGGCAGACAGGGGAGGGGGTGCTGCCCCAGCCAGTGTGACCCGCTGGGGAGGAGCTGGGGGAAGCGGTCAGTTATCAGCAGAAAAAGGAAGCCAGCTCTAACGGCAGAGGCACGAGAGGCGAGCTGGGGTCACAGCAGATGCGCTGGGGCTGCGGCGGAGCAAGCCCAGCCAAGGAGAGCGGGAAAGAGCACTCATCCCAGGCTGCACTTGTCCCCTCCAGCCCAAATCCCACCCGCACCGCAGGTACCAGCATGGCGATGCCACCAGCCACCCCAGCCTCTCCTACCAGGTGAGCGAATCCAGGTGCCTTGATCTTGCAGCGGTAGGGGCGGCTGCTGCCGTCTGAGACAAGATAGACACCAAATTCGCCCTGCAAGGACACAGGAATGGGGTTGGTGACATGGTGACGCTGCTGGGGGGCTGAGGCTCTGCATCCCAGCCGCACTGTCCAGCCCTCAAACATCAGTCTGGTACAAGAGCAGAGTCTTGGGGACAGGACAGCCCACCCAGTCAGTGACACAAGCAGCACAACGTCCCCAGAGAGTGGCACAGGACACCTTTCACCACAACAGAGCCCACTGTCCCCGTAACGCTATGAGAAGTTGCACCTTGGGGGCCTCAATGGCTGTGTAGGTGGCTCCAGGGGGCACCTGGTAGCCCTCCGTGTAGAGCTTGAAGTGATGGATCAGGGACTCCATGGACGTCTGTGGAGAGAGGAGGGCACAGTCACCAAGGGCGAGCAGCCCTGTGCAGGCAAGAAACACTGCCCGTCTCTGCCTGCGCCTCGGCAGCTGGTGACAGAGAGCAAAGCGTGGGAACCAGGGTGGTGGCCACGTTCATATGGCCACTGGCCATAACAAGCATGTGGAATGACGAGGCAGGGCACTGCCAGATCTCTTCCATGCCGGCTTCTGCTCTGCCAGCACCTGCCCTCACCAGAGTGGCTTTTTGGCCAAGCTGGGCTGGGCGAGGAAGAGCCAGGGCAGGGAGATTCCCTTCTGCTGCACGGGGCCAGGCTGCTGCAGAGCTCAGGCGCAGCTTCAGCAGGCAGGGAACCCCCCCGGCACAAAGCCGTGCTGCCTGCCCAGACGCTGCCAGACCCGGCAGGGACAGCACACAGCAGGCCAGGCAGTCCCCAGCTGAGCCGGGGAACAGACGCAGCAGCAAATAACATCAGCAAAAGCCTCAGCGGAAGCATCTGACATGCCCAACAGCGTTTCCTGCTCGCCAGCACCAACGCGCAGCCAGCAGCGAGGCCCGGTGGGGGAAGGCAGCATGTTTACCTTCATTTCTGCCCGCTTCGGAGGGGAGACTTTGGCATCATCTACTTTGATCTCCCCCTCAGGCATCTTGTTGAGGCACTGGAGGATGATACGGAGGGACTGTCGCATCTCTTCCACACGGCACAAGTACCTGTGGGACCCCCACGCTGCTCAGGACCCCATGCCCAGCATAGTGGGCGCCCCATGGGGAAGCCACAGCCTCATCACAGCCCCACAGTGGAGGTGTGACCCTGCCAAGGCCTCCCGCAGCCCCCGGCAGAGACAGCACGTGGTTTACCTGTCATAGCAGTCGCCCCGGGAGCCGATGGGGACGTCGAACTCCACCTGGTCATAGACGTCGTAGGGCTGGGTCTTGCGCAGATCCCAGTGGATCCCCGAGCCCCGGAGCATCACCCCACTAGGTGGAGGGAGGTGGGTGAGCAGCCCCACGCCAGCTCCCGGCCCTCCCCACACCCCAAAATGGACCCTGACACAGGGGAAAGAAGCAGCCACATATCCCTCGCCCGCACACTCCCCACAGCCCTGAGCAGCAGCCACAGGATGGCGGCTCAGGGACATCAGGCGAGTAAAGCCAGGCAGGACACAGTGTCACAGCTCTTGCCAAGCTGTGGTCACCGGAGAGCCGCCATCAGGCCCCGAGGCAGCTCCAATCAGCCATGGGGACTCCTGCAGTCAGGGCTGAGACCTTCAGACGCAGCTGGGCAGTGGCAGGAGGCTGATCCACCCCCTGCCAGGCATCCCTGGGAGCCACGGGACCCACCTGAACCCATAGTTGAGAGCCTCCTCTGCCGTTATCACCCCAATGTCAATGGTGCGGTTCTTCCAGATGCGGTTGTTTGTGAGCATCTGCAGGCAGCAAGGTGTTAGTCACCCGTCCCTCGCACCGGCTGCCCTCCCCAGCTGCACACCCTCTTTCCTGACCTGTGTCACCTTGTCACTACTGCCACAGGAGGAATAACCCCGTGCTGCCCGTGCCCAGGGGATAGGCAACGCAAGACTCCAGCCCTCAGAGTGCTGGGAAATGGGGACTGTCCCTCTCTCCCAGGTTTCAAGCAGAAGTCTGGCTCCCATCCTGCTCACCTCCTCCACCTCGTCTATCCGCATGGAGAAATTCTTCACAAACTCATAGATGTCATCCATCAGCCCCAGGGGCAAGTCCTGCACAGGAAGAGAGGGACGTCAGCCCACGCACAGCCAGCGGCACTGGGGACACGGGCAGGGAGGCAGGGGAAGGGTGGTCACCCATCCAGGGACACCTCGCACATCCCCGCCAGATGGGAAGGGCTCTGCAGGAGCCACAGTACAGCACAGCCACCCTTACCTGGTGCACCCCACCGGGGCGGATGTAGGCGGCGTGCATCCGTGCCCCTGAGACCCGCTCGTAGAACTCAAACATCTGTGAGGACAGAGGAGAGCCCACTGCTCCAGTGCATGGCCCCGCGGGCAGCACCGAGCCACAGATTTGCCCCTATGCCAATCCCCCGGTGTGGCTGTGCTGCACTTTACCTTCTCCCTCTCCTCAAACATCCAGAAAAATGGGGTCATGGCCCCAATATCCAGTGCGTGTGTGGTCACAGCCATGATGTGGTTGAGCAGCCGGGTTATCTCTGCGAAAAGGACTGGGGGCAGAGAGGGCACAGGTGGCTGAGCACCTCGGGCCTTGTGCCCCCTCCTTGGGGAGAGCAAACAGGGGCTGAGCCCCCAGAAAGCTGGGAGCTATGAGCTCTCAGCAGGGCAGGCAGGACTGCCTGCCTCCGGGATGGGAGCTGGAGCCTCACAGAAACAGTGTGGGGACGTGCAGGTACGCCCTCACCTCGGATCCACTGAGCCCGCAGGGGCGGGCGGATGTTGAGCAGCTTCTCTACGGCCAGGGAATAGGCCTGCTCGTTGCACATCATGGAGACATAGTCGAGACGGTCAAAGTAGGGCAGTGCCTGCCAAAAGAAATGTCCCTGAGTGGCGGCAGCTGGCACCTGCAGCAGGGTAGCAAACACCCAGGACTGATGGAGAGCACTCAGAAGCTTCACCGCAGCTGGGGAGTGCTGGGATGCAGCCACCAGGCGCAGCGTCCTCCCAGTTCAGGGAGCACCAAGCATGACAGCAGCTGTAAACACAGCCCAGAAGCTCCAGCTCCAGGCTGGAGCGGACACATGGACAGCCCTGCCTTGGGATAAGGCATGAAGGAAGACAGAAAACATCCCTCTGCCAGTTTTCACAGACACTGCAAGGGCCCCAGTCCCTTGTGCATCCTCAGCTGAAAACTGTCACTGCCACACAGCTGAGCGTGGGCGCTGTCCTGAGCTGCAGCAGCCAGCCAAGGCAGTGCCCCCCCGACCAGTCCCGAGCTATTTCAAGCTCCATTTCTCCTGCCAACAGAAAGATTAAAATCCAATCAGGATAATAAATCAGTGGGGCTTGTTTACAAACCCTGCTGCAAAACCCAACAGGCAAATAATCCCTTCCCAGTGCACCAAGGAAGCTGCTGATGCACCCAATCAGACAGCTGCAGACAGATGGACACCAACAACCCCTCAGCTCCTAGTTTTCTCACCCCAAAAGAACACCCCTGTCTCTCCCCAGACAGACACCAGCCCCTGGGATGGGGAAGCGTTGGGAGCCCACTGTACCTTACCTGGAGGTACGTCTTGTACTCTATGAGCTTCTCAGTGCCTCGGTGCAGGAGGCCAATGTGGGGGTCACACTTCTTCACCGTCTCCCCGCTCAGCTCCATGACCAGCCGCAGGACCCCATGGGCAGCCGGGTGCTGAGGCCCAAAGTTTATGGTCAAACTTGAGACTTTCTTGTGAGCCAGAGGGTCCCTGTCTGCTCAGGTAGCAAAGAGGAGAGTCAGACAGGGAGGAACATCCACCCCCAGAGGCACCACTGCCCCCAAGAGTGCTCGGCCTTTCCCAGCAGCACAGGCACGCAGAGCGGATGCTGGACAGGCGTTCAAGCCGAGCTCAGCGCTTGGCCGGACATCAGGAACACAGCGTCCCGACCGCCAGCTCCAGTCTCAGCTCAACGCAAGACCCCTGGGCCAGGTCCAAGGGCCTCCTGGGAGGCTCAGCCTGCGCTGACCGCTCTCCCCGGAGCGCAAGAAGCCAGGGAGGAGCCGGGGCTGCAGCGGAGACCAGGCACGGGGAGTTCTGCAGAACCAGCAAGGAGAACCAAGGAAGGAGAAGCTCAAAGCCTGTCACAGGAGCCCCTTGCAGCAGCTTGGGGGGGCACGGGTGGGGCTAAAGCTCCCAGCGGACTCGCCCCCTACACCCACATCCCTTGAAACCTGGGCACCCACGGGACACGCCGGAGAACAAGGCAGACCTGAGCCCCGCTGAGTCCTTGCAGGGCACCCCCCAGCCCCACGCGAGCCCCACTGGGCCCTGAGCACACCCCACGCAGACCCGAGCACCCACAGGGCATCCGAGGAACGCCGGTCCGGCTCTGGAGCCCACTGAGCCCCCCCGATGGCCCCCAACACCCCTCCAGGGCCCACCCGCAGCCCCTGACACCCTTCCAGAGCCTCCAGATCCCCTCCAGGCCGCCCGAAGGGCTTCAGAGCACCCCCAGAGCCTCGGCTCGCTGCCCCGGGCCCACCCGGGGCCTCGGCCTCTCTCCCCAGGTTTTCCCCCGGGCCCAAGGGCCCCGGCCTCCCCCGCCAGGGCCCCTCACCGTTCCAGGGCGGCGGCACCCACTTCTCCGTCTCCTTGCTGGGGTACATGACGGCGCCGGCGTACTGCTGGGCCCACTCCACATCGGGCTGCCACTGGTGCGCCCTGCGGGACGGGGACAGGCCGTGAGGGGGGGGGGGGACCGGCCCTGCCGCCCCCAGCCCCGGCCTCCCGCCGCCGCCCCCGGCCCCCCGGCTCCCCGCCGCTCTCACCGGGCCGGGGCCAGCCCCAGCCGCGCCGCTGCCCGCAGACCCGAAGGTGCCCGCAGCCGCCCGAGCGCCCGCAGCGCCGCCATCTTGCCCTTGGCACTGCGCGTGCGCCGCCCCCCCGCGCGGCCGCCAGGGGGCGGGGCCGGGCGCACGCCGGGGGCAGGCGGAGCCCTGCCGCGCCGCCGCGTTGGCTGCGGGCCGCACCGGCGCCGTTATTGAAGGCGACGGGAAACGGCCGCGGGCGTTGCCGCCATCTTTGTGCCGGGCAGAGGCTGGCTGCGGGACGGGGCGGCCTCGTGGGAAGGGACGGAGGGGACTGCGGCGGGCACGGGCATGTGGACGGAGGGGACGGGGTGAGCAGCATGTGGCGGGCGAAAGAGGAGCAAGGTGCCTTGGCGCGATGGCGGGGGGACGTGTGTCCCCAGACCTCCCTGCTCAGGGGCCGCTGCAGCTGGGGGTGGCCCCTGCCACCTTCTGTGACACCCACAGTGTCCCCGTGCGGGTGCTGGGGGGACAGGTACCGGGCTGCCATGAGGATGCTGGGTGGGGGTGACCAAAATAGTCCCGCATCCACCCTCGCCAAGCACACACACGCACCCCACCCCCACCATTGGGGAGTTCCCAGACTCTGGCATCTGGACTTGGCCCCCCTGCCAGGGGACACGGGGACCATCCTGCTGTGCCAGGACCCCCCATGTCCCCTGTGCCCCCCCCTCCCATGTCCCCACAGCCGTGGGGTCATGCTGGTTCCCGTGGCCTTCTCCTGCATCACTGTCCCCAGTGACGTCAGCAGCCAAACCCACGTCAAGGCTGTTCCTGAGGTCACACAGCGCAGCGTGAGTCACGGTGGCTGCGCAGGCTGATGCTGCCCAGATGTTGCCCACTGGCTGCCCCCCCTGGCATGGGGCCACCCTGCTGGGGCTGGGTCCAGCCTTGGGCAGGGGAGCTGGGCCAGGATGAGCCCCTGATGCTGAGCCCTTGCCAGCACCCAGGGGTGCCCCATGGCTCAGACAGCAGGCCTGTGGGGGATGCTGGAGCTGGGGATACTGAAGCTGGAGAGATGCTGGAGCTGGGGATACTGGACTTGGGGGGATGCTGGAGCCATCAGATGACAGAGAGGGTGGATTCTGCATGTGGCAGATGCTGAAGGTGGCGGATGTTGGCCAGAGCAGATGTCAGACCCTGGGGATGCCGGCTGTGCTGGATGCCAGAGACAGCAGATGCTGCAGCCCGGGGGATGCTGGAGCCTGGCGGATACTGCACGTGCTGGCTGCTGGCCACACAGGTGCCAAGGCCATGGTGAGCTCTCGGTGGGCTCCACGTTCCCATGGCGGCACTGTTCCCGCACATGGGTGGGTGCGGGGCAGGTGCTGTCCCAGCCAGGCCCGGCTGCGGTGCCGGCGAGGTCCCGTGGGTGCAGCCCAGCACTGCTGGGGCACCAGCACAGAGGCTCTTTGTGCGGCAGCGCCGAGTGCCACCGGCTCCCTTTGTGCCAGGCCGCGTCACCCTGTTGTTCTCCCTGAGGATGGCGGGGATGGCACCGGCACCAGCACCAGCACCCTATGGCAGCACCCAGGGGACCCCCAGACAGGAGTGCTAAGGGGTGCTGGGGCAGGGAGGGCAGCTGGGCCCTGCCCCCTCGTTCCGAGAAGGGAGGAAGCAGGATGTGGCCCATGTCCTGCCCAGCTGGGCTGGGGTCCAGGAGGTGACTCGGGTGTGACACACGGGTGGCCCTGCTGGGAAGTGCGGACATGGGGAGGGGACAGACCGGCTGGCACCGGAAGGCTGGGATGAGGGGACAGGAAGGGATGGGGGGCAAAGAGATGAATGAAGAGGATGAGGATGGATGGGGCAGGAGTGGATGAAGAGCATGAGGAAGGATGGAAGAGACAGGATGGGGAAAGGATGGAGGGGATGGGCAGGGATGGAGGGGACAAGGTGGGATGAGGAGGATAAAGAGGGATGAAAGGGACCAGCAAGGATAAAGGGGACAGAGCAGTGGGGTGTTAGGGGGCAGCGGGTGCTGCAGGGTGGGAGAGCACCCTGGGGTGCCCCCAGCCCCGTGCCCACCCTGGGCACACCAGGGCTGGCCCCAGCAGGCACCTGCACTGCCTCTGGCCCCTGCTGCCCTGGGGGTGCCCTGCAGCAGTTCCGGAGAGAGGGTCCCAGTGAGGGGACTCCAGCAATGGGGTCCTGGTGAGGGGGTCCCTGTGCAGGTGAGGGCGTCTTGGTGCAGGTGGTCCCAGTGAGGGGGATCCCAGCGAGGGTGTGTCGGTGAGGGGGATCCCCCGGCTCGGCCCAGCTCCCTGGGGACCCTGCTCTGCCTTCCCGGAACGACGGGGGGGGGGGGGGGGAGGGCCGGGGCTCCCTGCCGCGCTCCGCCCGCCCGGGGCCGCCTCTCTCGCCCGTTAAAAGGAGGCGGCGGGGGCAGAGCCGGCGGGGACCTGTTGTCGCGGCGCTGTCGCGGTGCCCGGGCCATGCGCCGCGCGCTCCTGGCGCTCCTGGTAGCCGCCGCCGCCGGTGCCGCGCGTGGACCCGCCTGTCCCGTAACGGCACCGGACGAAGCCGGGGCACGGTCCCGCGTGGGGCCGGCCCCGAGGAGAGCCAAGGTACGGCTGGGCCGGGACACGGCAGACCGGGATGGACCGGGACTGACCGGGATGGGATGGGATGGACGGGGACACACCGGGCGGGGACTGACCGGGATGGGATGGGATGGACGGAGATGGGACGCACCGGACCGGAGTGGACCGGGACTGACCGGGATGGGATGGGATGGACGGGGACACACCGGACGGGGACTGACCGGGATGGGCTGGGATGGAGAGAGATGGAACACACCGGACTGGAGTGGACTGGGACTGACTGGGACACTCCGGACCGGTACTGACTGGGATAAGCTGGGATGGACAGAGATGGGACACACCGGACCAGAGTGGACCGGGACTGACTGGGATGGGATGGACTGGGACCAGGATAGGCTGGGATGGACCGGGACGGACCGGGACTGACTGGGATGGGATGGACCGGGACGCACTGAACAGTGATGGGCTGGGACTGGGATGGACCGAGACATAACGGACCAAGACGGACTGGGACCGGGATGGGCGGGCTCTGGGATACTTCGAGCCGAGATGGGCCGGGCCAGGGGCGGGCCGGGGCGGGCTTCCCCTCCGCCTCCAGAGGCGCGGCCGGGACCCGCCCGAGGGGACTGGGACACGCTGGTGCAGGGCCCGGAGACACCGGGGTGTGCCGGGCTGGCACGGGCACGGTGCTGGGGGGCACGGGCTGGCGCCGGTGCCCTGCCCCAGCGCCCCTCTTCCCGACAGCGCTTCGCCTCGGTGCCGCGGTACGTGGAGATGCTGGTGGTGGCGGATGAGTCGATGGCCCAGTTCCACGGCGCGGGGCTCCACCGGTACCTGCTGGCGGTGCTGGCGGCGGCCGCCCGGTCCTTCCGGCACGGCAGCCTGGGCAACGCGGTGGAGCTGCGGGTGACGCGGCTGGTGGTGCTGGGCCAGGGCACCCCGGGGCCCCCCACCACCTCCAACGCTGCCCAGATGCTCCGCAACTTCTGCCAGTGGCAGAGGGGGCTCAATGTCCCCGACGAGGACAGTCCCCTCCACTTTGACACCGCCATCCTTTTCACCCGGCAGGTGTGTGTGGGGGGTGAAAGCTGGGGGGTTATTGCGGGGGTACTGCAGGGCTCTTTGGGGTCCCTGCAGGGTGGTCGTGAGCTGGCAGGGTCCCTGGGTGCCCCTCAGATGGGCCCACCCCAGAGAGTTTGGGTGCTGGCTGGGCTTGGGGTGCCCTGGAGCACCTCCCCATGCTCTGCCTGCCCCCAGGACCTGTGCGGGGCAGCCACCTGCGACACGCTGGGCATGGCTGACGTGGGCACCATCTGTGACCCCGAGCGGAGCTGTGCCGTTGTGGAAGACGATGGGCTACAGTCGGCATTCACAGTCGCCCATGAGCTGGGTGAGCAGCGGGGGCCAGCATGGGGGGGACACACAGAGCACACCTACTGCCACCCATGAGCCCCTCCAGGGCTGACACCACTGTCCCTCGGCACAGGCCACATCTTCAACATGCTGCACGACACCTCCCAGCCCTGCCAGGAGCTGAACAGCCGCTCTGGAGCCACACGCCACATGATGGCCCCTGTCCTCTCCTCGCTGGATCCCGGTGAGGTGTGGTCCCCCTGCAGCACCCACTTCATCACTGACTTCTTGGACAATGGCCATGGTACGACCCAGCACAGGGGATCCTGGTGCAGCCACATCCCATCTCGGTGCTCTCAGGGACCCCTGGTGTAGCAGTGCCATGTCCCCGCAGGTCACTGCCTCCTGGACAAGCCCCTGGAGTGGCTGCAGCTGCCCTCAGCGCTGCCGGGCAGCACCTACCCAGTGCTGCAGCAATGCCAGCTCACCTTCGGGCCCCACTCGCGGCACTGCGGTGACCTGCAGCCGCCCTGCGCCTCGCTGTGGTGCACCGGCCACATCAGTGGCCGCTCTGTCTGCCAGACGAAGCATTTCCCCTGGGCCGATGGCACACCGTGCGCACCGGGCAGGGTCTGCATGGATGGGCTCTGCGTTGGCACTGGCCGCCTGCAGGAGCTCACCGTGAGTCCTGGAGAGGCGGCAGGGTGGGCACTCACCCACCAGCTCAGGTTTGACACTCCCTGTTGTTTTCTGGCTGCAGACACCTGTGGATGGTGGTTGGGGGCCATGGGGGCCATGGGGCAGGTGTTCACGGACCTGCGGTGGTGGCGTCCAGCTCTCCCACCGCAACTGCACCGCGCCGGCACCTCGCCACGGTGGCCGGTACTGTGAGGGGAAGCGCACCCGCTTCCAGTCCTGCAACGTGGAGGAGTGTCCCGGCAGCACCCGTGAGTGGGGCTGGCCAGGGGTGGGGAGCAGGGGTTGCACCGGTCCCCGGTGCAGGTTATGGGGGCAGGCTGGGGGCTGCTGCTGGTGCCGACTGTGCTACACTGCTGCCGGCAGCCCTCACCTTCCGGGAAGAGCAGTGTGCCGCCTACAACCATCGCCCTGACCTCGTCAAGGGGCTCCCGGCCCCCCTGGACTGGGTGCCGCGCTACAGTGGCGTCTCTGAGCGGGACCAGTGCAAGCTGACCTGCCAGTCCCAAACCCTGGGCTACTACCATGTGCTGCAGCCAAGGGTGAGTGTTCCCCTGTCTGCCAGGCACCCCAGGGTGCCGCCGGCAGGCGCTGAGGCTGTGCCATGCCACAGGTGGCCGACGGAACGCCCTGCTCCCCTGAGAGCACAGGGGTGTGTGTGCAGGGCCGCTGCATCCCTGCTGGCTGCGACCGCGTCATTGGCTCCAAGAAGAAGTTCGATAAATGCATGATGTGCGGTGGCGATGGCTCCAGCTGCACCAAAGTCTATGGCTCCTTCACCAAACCCCGGTAAGCACCCCAACGGTGGCGGTGGGGCTGGGGGCATGCCACCTGCCGGCTGCCATCATGTCCCCTCCAACCTCGCTGTGCCCCACAGCTATGGCTACAACGACGTGGTGACCATCCCGGCAGGTGCCACGCACCTCCTGGTCCGGCAGATCTCGGCGCAAGGCGGTGAGGATGTCTTCCTGGCACTGAGGCAGCCGGCTGGCAACTCCCTCCTCAACGGTGGCTATGTCCTTGTGCCTTCCCCGACTGACGTGGTGCTGGCGGGTGGTGCGACCCTGCGCTACAGCGGGGCCACGGCAGCCACCGAGATGCTGGCAGGCCGGGGGCCGCTGCATGAGCCCCTGGTGCTGCAGGCACTGGTGGTGGATGAGCGGCGCCCACCAAGATTGAAATACAGCTTCTTTCTGCCCCGGGCGCAGAGAAGCCCATCAGCAGCCTGGGAGAAGCAGAAAGCCGAGATCCTGGAGATCCTCAGGAACCACCGGCACAAGCAGCAGTGACACAAGCCCATCGGGGCTGTGGCTCGGCCAGGGAGCGATCCCAGCGGCACCACAGCTCCTATTTATTTGGTTATTTATTGTCCATTGGCAGCCAGGACACTGTCCACAGAACGGCATTGGGCAGCCCCTCAGCACAGCTCCAGGGGCTTGTGCCACGCAGGGGACAAACCCCGGTGCAGGTAACCGCATCTACCTCAGCCCTTGCATGGGCAGAGTGGGGTGGCCCCCTGGGCAGGCCCCAGGGGCCCCTGCCCTGGCTGCAGTCCCCCCTGGCACAGCCACTCAGCTGTGATTTATTGCATTGCTGTTATTTAAAGCTATTTATGGAGCTGACTGGCGTGGCGTGTGGTGATCAGTGCAGCGGTACCAGGCACAGCAACAACGCTCGGGAGCAGCTGTGGCTGCATTAACCCTCCCTTACTGCTCCCAGCATCCTTCCCCCACAGGGTGCTACTAGCAGCACCCCCGCTCCCCAAGAACAGGGGACCACCAGCCTTGCCCAGAATGGGACTTTATTGGGTGCTGCTGCATGCAGCCTCTCGGGGCAGCTGCAGCTCTGTACCTGTCTCTTGAGGCAGCAGCTGGAGCCGTGGGTAAGGCAGCGTCCTGCCATGCTGTCAGCCTGCCCCAAGACATCCTGGGGTAGAAAATCCCACACCTCTGCACCCCAGGGATGGTGGGGCTAGGCATCCGCTCTGCCAGGGAGCCCCAGGACCCCACTGCTGCACTGGATCAGTGCTGCCAGGTGGGTGCCCAGGCTTTGGGGGCAAGATTCACCCCCGGAGGGATGGCAGAGGGCTCACTGCCAGGCACCGAGGTGCTGAAACGCCATCATGGCTCTGGATCCCGGTGTGAAGCCACTGTCAGCATGTTTCCAGCATCCTCCCACGTGCTGGGTGTGGGGAGGTCAGACGTAGTGGATGGGCGGCGGGCTCTACCCAGGGTCTGTGCCCAGCGGGGGGCTGCGGCTCCAGGGGAAGAGCCATCAGAGCACAAAGCCTGGCCGGAGGGAAGGGGAGAAGCATGAGCCATGCTGGGATACCTGGCCCAACAGGCCTTCCCAGCCTCACGCACCTTGCCCGAACACCTTGTGCAGCAGCACCAGTTTGGGTTTGGGGGGGCACAGCTCCTCCTGGTTTGTCTCCTTCAGTCCCTGGTTACAGATCTGCTCCAGGGGAGTCTCATCCATGATGATCAACATAACCTGGGGTGACAGGGACATCACCGTCAACATGCTGCCAACCCCCACTTGCCCCAGTGCCCCATGCCGCTGCCCCACTAACCTAGTCATAAAACACAGCAGCGACGAAAGCCCCAAAGAGGAGAGACTCCAGCAGCAGGACGATGCAATGAGCTCTGGGAGGGTGGCCACAGGTGAGAGTAAGACCATTGGCTGGAGCCAACGTGGGGCAGCCCAGAGCCCGTTCCCACTGCTCCCAAGGCAGGCCCAGGGTCCCACCACGGTGCCACCACCCAGGCCCTCCCCTCTCAACGCAAGTTCCTCTACAGAGGAGAGAGACAGGACCCCCGTGCTAACCCTACTTACGTTCGGACGTGGTTGCTTGCCATGTCTCCTCCTGCCGCCATCCCTGCTGGACTCCTGCCTGCCGGTCCCAGCCAGGCAGCCAGCACCAGCCCTGTGGCGTAGAGACTGGCGAGCCCTGGCACAGAACAAGCAGTGAGCTGGCAGATAGTGAGCATCCCCCCTACACACACTGCATCCCCTGGAGCTGCCTATTGCCATGGGGCTGGGCACCCCAACAGCCCCAGAGCCTGGCCAGGGACCCAGGAGTGGGGCTGCCCCATGGGGAACAGGGACCTCCATGTGACCACTCACCAGTGTAGAAGAGGAACTGGATGAAGTATTTCTGGTTTAACTCCCTGATGCAGTTGTTGATCCTACGGGTGGACAGGTGGGTGACAGGGGTCTTACTGTCCCTGGTCCCATCTCAGAGCACACTCCAGTGCCCAGGGACTGAAATGACCCATGGCAGAGCCCCTTGGACTTGCAGTGTGGGGCCATACCAGAGGTGCCTACCAGGGGCAGTGGTGGTCCATGCGGCACACACAGTGGTGGCAGACGTGGCAGTGGTGGGCACGGGGTGGGCAGTATGCCTCGCAGCAACTGCACACTGTCCAGTCCTCCTGGCTCTGCTGGGACGGCACTCAGCAGGGACCAGCTACCAGGGCTGCTCCCAGCAGTCACAACGCAGCCCCTCACCCCCATCTCACCCCACCGGGTCCCCTGGCCACCCCCTCAGCGCCCTGGCCTCACCTGCTCAGGCTTTCGCCCCACTAGTGCAGGACAGAGAAGTCGACGGCGGTGTTGGGGAGGGGAACCACACCTGGGGACGGACGGGGCAGGGGGTGACACGTGAGACCCCACCTCACCGGGCCGCCACAGCCCAGCTGCCCCCGGGCAGGGGCTGGGCACCCGCTCCCCGCCATGGCAGTCGGCCGGTGCCGCGGGGGACAGCGGGCCCCGGGGCGAGTTGTGGTCCGCAGGGATGCGGGGAACACCCGGTGGCGGGGGGGCGCTCACTAGGGTCGGCGAGGCCGGCGCGCGCGGCAGCCCAGCAGCAGAAGCACGATGAGGTTGAAGGCGGCAGCGTGGAAGGGGCACCAGGACGCGGGGAGGTGGGGGCGCGGGTCAGGGCGGCACCACGGGGGCCCGACCAGGACGAGAACCCTCCCCCGGCCCAACACCTTCCACGCTCCCGGGAGACCCCTCGGGTCCCCCCCCGCCCGCTCCTCCGGGGCCCGGCGGCACCTGCCGCGCAGGGCGGTCTGCGGCAGGACGTGCGCCAGCACGGCGTAGTCGGCGTAGCCCGCACCGAAGTAGGTGAGCAGCGGGCAGAGGGCGCCGCACGCCTCCCGCCCGCAGCGCCTCCCGCCCGCAGCGCCTCCCGCCCGCAGCGCCCCCCGCCCGCAGCGCCCCCCGCCCGCAGCGCCTCCCGCCCGCAGCGCCCCCCGCCCGCAGCGCATCCCGCCCGCAGCGCCTCCCGCCGGAAGGGGCGCGGCGCTGCTCCCAATCGGAGCGCGACCCCGCGGTGACGTTGCAATAGGGGCGGGACAACACGCGGAAAAAAGGGGGGGAGGGGGGGCCCGATGGCGTGTGCAGTTGCCGCGGCGACGGAGCGCGGGCGGAGCTTGCCTTGGGCACGCCCCTTGCGGGGTGTGTCCGTATTGAGGCCCCGCCCGCTTCCGGAGGGTTGGGCTCCCCCGGGTCCTGCCGCCCGTCACTCCGTATTCCCCCCCGGGCCCCCACCCCCGCCTGAGCACCCTCTGAGCGCCTCGGCACCCCGCCGGGCCCCCACTCGCTCCCCTCCAGGCACCTGCGACCGCGTCTCCCCTTGGCACCCGCAGCCTGCCCCAGGAGCCCCGGTGCCCCCGCCCCGGCCCGATCTGACCGGGAGACCCTGCCCCTGCCCCCGCCCCCACCCGCTGCAGCCGCTGCGCGGGGCAGGCACCCGCTCCCGAGCGGCCCCTTTAACACCCACTACGTCCAAGGCTCCGCCCCTTACGCCCCGCCCGCTCGCTCTGTTCCAAGATGGCGGCGGCGGCCGGGCGGGGCTGAGGCGCTCCCACCGCCCGCAGGTACCGGAGGGTCCGGCAGGGCACCGGGCCCGACCGTGACCCCGATCCCGCTGCGCCCGCGATGCGGCCCGGCGCCCCCAGCCGCCCGCGGTGATCCGGGCCCGCGACGATCCGGGCCCCCGCCGGGCCGGGCCCCGCCATGCTGCGGCGGCTGCTGGAGCGGCCCTGCACCCTGGCGCTGCTCGTCGGCTGCCAGTTCGCCTTCGTCGCCTACTTCTCCCTGGGCGGGTTCCGCAACCTCACCTCCCTCTTCGGCCGCGCCGCCGGGCCCGTCTTCGACTA
This sequence comes from Falco naumanni, assembly GCF_017639655.2. NCBI lineage: Eukaryota > Metazoa > Chordata > Aves > Falconiformes > Falconidae > Falco > Falco naumanni. Next base: position 2,270,621 of record NC_054073.1, read on the forward strand.
CTCGCGCACCCAGGACGTGTACGCCAACCTGAGCCGGCTGCTGCCGCGCCAGCCCGCCCGCCCCGACCCCGCGCAGCCCCTGCCCTTCTGCCCCCAGCGCTCGCCTCTGCTCGGTGAGTCACCCGCCGCGGTGGGGCAGCCACAGCGGCCGGGGGCGGCGCGCCGGGGGGGCGGCGGGGCACGGAACGGCAGTGCCCCCGGGGAAGGAACCGGCTCCGCGGCTCCCAGCCCGGACCGACCGGCTGGACCGGGCTGGGGCGGTGGCGAGCGGCCCCGGGGACCCGCGCACCCCTGCGGCGGCCGCCGCCCCCACCGCCCCACGCCAGCCTCCTGCCTTCCCCCGTGCAGTCGGGCCACTGACTGTGAGCTTCAGCCGGGTGCCCACGCTGGAGCAGATCCAGATGAAGAACCCGGCGGTGCGGGAGGGCGGCCGGTACCAACCTGCCACCTGTGAGCCCCGGTCCCGCACTGCCGTCATCATCCCCCACCGCAACCGTGAGACCCACCTGGGCCACCTCCTCTACTACCTGCACCCCTTCCTGCAGCGCCAGCAGCTGCAGTACGGCATCTACGTCGTGCACCAGGTGAGTCCGGTGGGTGCCAGGGGCTTTACCGTGTGTTGGGGCCTGTGCTGGGCTTGTGCCGAGGGTCACAGCTGCCAGCCCCCTCTCTCCGCAGGCAGGCAACTCCACCTTCAACCGTGCCAAGCTGCTGAACGTGGGGGTGAAGGAGGCGCTGAAGGACGAGGAGTGGGACTGCCTTTTCCTCCATGATGTCGACCTCATCCCTGAGAACGACCATAACCTCTACACCTGCGATCCCTGGAACCCCAAACATGTCTCCATTGCCATGAATAAATTTGGGTACAGGTGGGTGATCACAGCTGGGGGCGAGCCAGGAGCGAGGGGATGGCCCTGGCCCTGACTCAGTATCTGCCCCCTCTCTTGCAGCCTGCCGTACCCCCAGTACTTCGGGGGGGTCTCAGCTCTCACCCCTGACCAGTACATGAAGATCAATGGTTTCCCCAACGAATACTGGGGCTGGGGCGGTGAGGACGATGACATCGCCACCAGGTAGGACAGCGCAGGGATCTGCCAGTCTTACCCTTCCCCGTGTTTGTCCCCTGCTGGGAGGCACTGGCCACTCGCTGGGCCCTGGGATGGCATCACTGTGCAGGACAAGCTGCCCCACCAGCGGGGACACAGGCAGTGTCCCTGTGCCCTGGCACCCTTGGGTGACGTGGTGGCTTGTCTGCAGGGTGCGCCTGGCTGGCATGAAGATTGCCCGCCCGCCCATCTCCATCGGCCACTACAAGATGGTGAAGCACAAGAGTGACAAAGGCAACGAGGAGAATCCCCACAGGTCAGGGGGCTGGCAGGGGGCGTGGGGGTCCCATGGGCAGCTTGGCTGTGACATTCCCCTTCCCTTGTACCTTTCAGGTTCGACCTGCTGATCCGCACACAGCGGATGTGGACACAGGATGGGATGAACTCCCTCACCTATGTACTGCTGGCCAAGCACCTCCACCCGCTCTACACCAACCTCACAGTGGACATTGGGATGGACCCTCGTGCTGGGAGGGGCCGCAGGGGGCCAGTACCAGGCCACGAGGGACAGAGGTACCGCAGCAGCACCAGCCTTTTCCGGGAAGAGATGCTGCGCAAGCTGCCCCGGGATGCTGCAGGGTGGGGGGACAAGGAGATATCCCTGTCCCCTCAGCTGCCCACAGCCACCCTGCAGCAGCCACTGGCAGGTAATGGCACCCAGGGTGGCACCAGCTCCCCACCGGCACCAGGGATCACCCAGCACAGCCCCGAGGCTGCTGGGGAGGGTGATGCACACCTTGGGGGCAGTGCAGGCATGGCTGTGGCACAGGAGGAGACCCTGCCTGCCCATGGGGACAACCAGAGCCTGCTGCAGGGTGCCCATTAGCCACTGGCTACTGTGGACCCCACATGGACTCTTGCTTGCTGTGACCCAGCACCAGGGTGCACAGGGTGGAGGAGCTGCAGCCGGGCTGGTCGTGCTGTGGCCTTGCTGGAGAGACTTAGGGGAGTGAGCCCTAGTGCCAACCACATGGGGAGCTGCTGGCCATGGGGCCGGCGCCTGGTGCTGGGGGGCACCCCCCAGGAAGGGTTGCAGGCAGAGCTGGGGTGAACCAGGGGCTTGCCTGGCCCCATCTCCCTGGGGGCCATGGGTGCCCAAAGATGGTCACAGGCTGTGCTGCCAGCACACGGTTATTTATTCTATTTATGAGCTGCTCCCTGGACCTTTATAAGGGTTTTTCAATAAAAAAAAAAACCACTTTGTCCTATGGCCATGGGACTGCCTGGCGCCAGAGGGGACCCAGGGATGCTGGGGCTCAGTGCAGCTGCCCCAGCAGACGCCCAACAGCTGCTTTGGCACTGGCAATGCAGTCGTTGACCGAGACGCCAGTGTAGGAGGCCCCGATGAGGCTGAGGGGCAGCTGCTGCTCTGCCAGGAAGCGGCCGATGCGCTCTGCAGGGATGGGGATGGGTGGTGGGTGCCTCTGTGGGGGCCAGGGGACCCCCCGTGCCCCAGCTTCCTCTTACCTATGCGCTGCCAGTGGCCTAGTGTGTACTGGGGAATGCAGGCCTGGGGGGGCAGAGCAGCTGGTGAGCCCAGTGGGACCCCCTGGAGCCCACCCCAACACCAGCCCCCCCAGTGCCATCACCCACCTGGTGCACCTTAACGATGGAGCGGGTCGGGGCTGGCTCCAGGCCCAGCTGCTCCCGCACCGCTGCCTGTGCCCGCTGCAGCAGCAGCGCTGGCACCACCGCCGCCGGATCCCCAAAGCTCTGTCTGAACCAGGCACCTCCCAGCATCACCTACGTGGCACCAGCAGCATCATGAGCCCCCCCGGGCTCTGGATCATCCCTGTCCCCCACAACATCCATCCCCAGCCACTCACCGTCAGCCGCACCGAGGAGGCTCCTGTGCCGTTGTGCTGGGGGAAGGCCACCGAGTCGTAGACGATACCCAGGAGGGAGGCATCCTCGGAGGAGGGTACCAAGTGCCCAAAGCCCTGGGCAGAAGCAGCAGTGGGAGTGGGATGGGGTGACCCGTGGGTGCTGGGGTCACCCGTACATGTTGGGGCACACCTGTGGGTGCTGCTCTTACCGTGACAGGCAATGTGATGCCCTCATACTGCAGGTTCACCACAGCCACAGACACAGCTGGGATGCGCCGCAGCTCCTGCGCCAGTGGCTCAGCCTCGGCTGGCAGCACCTCGGCCAGGGCTGAGAGGAGAGGGGACGTCATGGGGGGGATGCCACCATCCTCCCTGCCCTGGTGCAACCCAGGGCACACCTACCTGCGGCCGGGAGGGCACTGACCACATGGTCAGCTGTCACGGTGCTGTCTGCCAGGATGAGCTGTGGGAGTGAGGAAAGCAGTGTGCCAGGGAGAGGCACTGTGAAGGGGACCCAAGTGTCCTGCCACCCTACCCACACCAGGGCCCTACCTGCCAGTGGCCACTGGGGTGCCAGCGCAGGCGGCGCAGGGGTGCATGGCAGTGCAGCTCAACCCCACGTGGGCGCAGGAAGGCCGCCAGCGCCTCAGCCAGGCTCTCCATCCCGCCCCGCAGTGACCACTGGCTCCAGTGCTCGGCCCGTGCCCGCTGGCTCAGCCTTGACTCAGCCCCACGCTCCTTCCCTGCAGATGACAATGCTGGTGTCCCCTCGTGTCAGAGAGGTGGCACCAGGGTGTCCCCACCTTGTGTCCCCCAAGTCCGGCGCTCACTGGAGCCCAGCGCCAGCCCCAGCAGGACAGATCGCCGGTGCCGCTCGGCCTTGAAAAGCGTGGGGAAACAGGAGCGGATGCTCAGTGCTCGGCAGTCCCCAGCAAACACACCCCGGCACAGGCTGTCCACAGCAATGTCGGCCACCTGTGGGGGACATGGCAGGATGAGGCTGGTCCCCGCCTGGCCCCTGCCAGGCCCCGATAAGGCTATCACTCTGTGCAGACGCCCACCTCCTGGCCGAAGCGGCGATGAACAAAGGCGTACACGCTCTCATCAGGCTCTGTCCCGGCTGGTGCCAGCAGGTCCCGCACCCCGCTCCAGAGTAGTGCCCGCGAGAAGGGGGGCACCGGCCACAGCAGGCCCCTGTAGACACCGAGGGCTCAGGGGAGGGTGGCCCACACACAGGTGGCACCGGGGTGGCACTGGGGCAGGCACCTACTGCAGGCCTGAGGGCAGTTTGTGCAGGGCTCCGCCGGTGTAGAGGAATCGGTTCCTAGAAGCCGGGTGGTCTCCAGGGACAGGCAGGACGTCACCCTCCAGGCCGAGCTCAGAGACCTGCAGGGACGTGGCAGGCACGGCAGAGGGCACAGGACCTGCCCCAGGGTGGCCTCAGCCAGGCCCCAGCACCCAGGCAGGAACCCCCAGACCCTTGCACCCACCCAGGGACCACCTACAGACCCCAGCACCCAGGGATGCCTGTCCCCCAGCACCCTACACCAGGGCCACCCCTGGACCACTGCACCCTGGGAACCCTGTGCCCTTGTGCTCCCAGACACCCCCAACCACCCAGGGAAATCCCACAGACCCCAGGAGCCACCAAGCCCCCCCACCCCCAGACTCCATCACCCTAGACCAACCCAGGGACACTCCAGCCCCCAGGAGGCACTCAGGGACCCCTGACTCCAGCACCTCGCCCAAACACCCCCCACCAGACCCCAGCACCCTGGAACCCCCTTGGCACCCCGAACCACGCGCCAGGAACCCTCAGCTCCCCCTACCATGTGCAGGGTGTCGGTGCCCACCACGCCCCCGGGGCGGATGCCCCGGGGCCCGTGCTCGAACACGGCCCCGTCGGCGGTGCGGGTGCTTTGCAGCCACCCCCCTAGGCGGGCGCCGGCCTCTAGCAGCAGCACCTGGGGGACGCCACGGTCACCACGGGGACACCGCGGCCGGGGTCCCGGCCCCCCCGGGGGACTGCCGGCCCCGCGCTCACCTTGGGCGGGCTGGCGCCGCGGGCCAAGTGGTAGCAGGCGGCCAGGCCGCTGATGCCGCCCCCCACGACGGCCACTGTGGGCGGCATGAGGGAGCTGAGCTGGGCCGAGCCGACCCCCGGGCACGGCAGGCCTCGCCCCTTCTCCCCCATAATAAGGGAGAGGGCGGGGACAGCGCGACAGCGCGCCAATGGCACTACGCTGTCCCCTGACGGACAGGCGCGGGGCCCGCCCGCCGCCCTGCTACGGCGGCCGGGCCGGGCCAAGGGGCGGCGCAGAACGGCCAGCAGTGAGCCCACCCCTTCTGCCACTAGCCCCGCCCCAAAAAGTATTACCCCGCCCCTTACTCCATAGTCCCGCCTCCTGATTCAGCCCCGCCCCTCCCGCCCCCCCCCCCAGCAGAGCACCGGGCCCTGGCCAGGGCCAACCCTTCACACCTCCAACCTTCACCTTTTTAGCTTTTTTTTTTTAATAAATTTATTCACAAAAGCCACGCCCGGGGCAGCAGCCGCCCCCGCCCTCTGTCTTCATGCCACCCCGGGGGCTCGGGGGCCGCAGCCCTGTCCCAGGGAGGGGGCAGCCCCGCACTTTGAGGTCCGAGGGGGCTCAGGGCCTCCTGCCGGGGGGCTCCTCCAGCTCGTAGAAGAGGACGTAGCCCTCGCTGGACGGCACCTGGTTCTCACTGATGGGTGAGACGCTGCGGCGGCACCCTCAGCCTGTGCCCACCCCCAGCTGGGCAGGGGGGCACAGGGCCCAGGCGAGGGGGTGGTGTGGGGGTGGTGTGGTGGGGGTCACCTACCGGGAGTCGTTGTAGACACGCCAGCCAGCCGGGTCCCGGCAGAAGGCGGTGTAGTGGCCATAGTGGACACTGCCCGAGTGGTTGCAGAGGGCGTAGAGACTGTAGACAGGGCTGCCTGCAGCAGGAGGCTGGGCTCAGCGCTGCCCCCCCACCGCAGCCCCCCACCGCAGCCCCCCGCCACACCTCACCTGCCTTCTCGCTGGCAAACTCCCGCAGGTTGAGCTGCTGCAGCGGGAAGTCCACGAAGACGGAGCACTTCTTGATGGAGTAGCGGGTGGTGGAGAACCGGTTCAGGTCTGGGTACCGTCAAGGGAAATGTGGCCCCAGGTGGCTGGAAGGACGGCAGCCCACTCTGGTCAATGCCCCCCCCCCCGCCAAGCATCAGCAGCTCCGGGGGTCCCAGGCTCCCCACCCTCTGGTCCGTAAAGGATACGAAGCACCAAGATGCGGGGGAAGCGCTGGATGGTCAGCTTCTTCGTGCTCCGCGTCCGCTGCCGGCACTTGTCGCAGACCTGCGGGCAGCACGGCACCAGTGAGAGGGGGCTGGCGGTGCCGAGCCAGGGGCGCCGAGCCACCGGCTGCAGCCTCTTACCGGGGCATTCTCCGAGTCCAGCTCCTCCTCCTTGGTGAAGAGGCTGAAGCAGTCATGGAGTGAGACCTTCCCCCCAGCAAAGCTTTTCTGCAGAGGGAGAGAGTCAGGTGGCGGGGACCAGGGAGCAGCTGGGGGGGGCCGGGGGGCTCTGCCCTGTCCCTACCTTTGGGATGGGCAGGGAGAGATCGCAGAAGACCTCAAAGGTGGTGGAGCGGTAGCCGCAAGCCTGGCACTTGAGGCAGCTCTTCAGTTGCCCCACAAAGAGGTCTGCGGGTGAGGTGGGGTGTGAGGCTGGGCGGAGAGGGAAACCTGGAGGGTTTTGGGGGTCTGGGGAAGGTGTCACCCCTGCCCAGCGGTGCTCACCCACAATCTTACTGTCCTCCCTCTCCAGGTATCGCTTCCACATCTGATTGGCGCGTTCGTCGTCGCTGCAGGGAGAGGTGGCGGGTTGGGCTGCATACTGTGGCCACCCACCCAGGACCCCTGGGGACCCCTCTGCCCCTCACCTCAACATCTCAGGGTCCTCCAACGCGGGGGTCCGCCGGGCGTCTGAGAGGATGCTGGGGGTTCTGCGACCCTTGCGGTTGATCTCCACATGCAGCCGATCCATGAAGAACTTGAGGAACTCCTGTGCATCCTGCTGACTGCAGGGGGAAAGAGCCATCATGCCCACCACTGCCTCCAGCCCCCCAGTTGCCAGGGGTGCCCCAGGGCAGAGGGTGAAGCCTCACCTGTATCCGGTGAAGGAAGGGACGTATTTCTGAAAGACAGCCTTGAAACGCCCGGGGTTGACAGCCTCAGAGGAGTCAGGGTGCCAGAGGGCAGCGATCACATCAGCGAAGGCTGCGGGGACGGGGACGCACGGGGTGTCAGTACCAGCAGGGTTTGCATAAGACACGGGGCAGGGGGTGGGTGTAGGTGTGAGAAGTCCCCATCCCACCTTCGGTGAGCTCCTGGGGGGCACGGGAGCCAGGAGGCTGCTCCTGTTGGAAGTCCCGGCGCAGGCAGTAGTCCCGCAGAGGCTTGGTGCTGCTCAGGCACTGCAGCACGGCGTTCATGAAGCACTGCCGAGAGAGCAGCAGGGATGCAGTAACACCTTGGAGGGGGGCCACTGGGCCTCAGCATGTCCCCCACCATCCTCTGCACTGCTGCATGTGCTCTGCTGTGCCACAGGGACCACCGAGGGGCTGGGGGATCTCCAGGGACACAACAGCCCTGGTGGGAGGGAACCGCTTCGCTACAGCTGCTGCAAGCCCGTGGTCCCCTGCACACCCCAGGACCGTGGGACAGGGGGGCTTGGGGGACGCGGGTGCTTACCGTGTTGCCCAGGTTCCTGAGGCCGACGTGGCCCGAGCCCAGCAGCAAGGTGTGGTGGGTCTGTGGGGACACGAAGGGACAGGAGTGAGACCTGTCCCCACGGAGCAGATACCTCCAGCCGCCCCTCAGCTTCTTACAGCTGGCCGCCCCCCCCCCCGGCCACAGAGGCTTCACCTCACCACGGACGAGCAGCAGCCCCATGACAGCTGTGTGTATCACCGACTCGGAGATGTCGGTGCCATGGCCCTGCAGCTCCCGCTTGGTGAGCAAGGTGCGGTGCAACTTGCGTGGCAGCTCCACCAGCATGGCTCCCTGCAGCCCTGGCATGGCTCCGGCACCGCCTGGGTGCCAGGACGGACTGCGGCACCAGCATTGCTGGGCCCCCTCCACCTCCCTAAGCCACAGCTCATTAGCTGATCCGATTTCCCCTAGCTATTCTGGGCCTTGCTGGAGGCTCATCTCGGGGGGATTAATTAGCAGGAGAGCCACCTTGGGGACAGTGGGCATCCAGAGAACTGGGAGCAGAGGCAAACGCACCCGCCTGCTCTGCACCATGCCGACAAGGTGCAGAAGAGCGGTGCAGGGAGCAAGGTGGCTCAGCAGGGCCAAGGGGCAGCCCTGTGCCACTGGTGGGGAACGCGCCTTGGGGACCAAGCCATGTCACCGTCCCCCACCAGCACAGGCCCAGCCCCGGGATTTCAAGGTACCTAATCCTGACACGTGGCTCAAGACGAGTGGAGGCCAGGGCCCAGCTACTCCGTGGGGCGAAGGTGGATGTGGAAACAGGCACTGTACTGGCCAGCACCCCTGGAGCCAAGGCAACTCCACCTTTTTGCAGCTGGGGTTCCCCCAGGAGGAATGGAGCAGGGAGAGGTGAGACTGGCACCACCATCCCACCCCAGTGCTATCACCGACCCCGACAGAAGCGAAGCTGCTGCCCTGCAACCAGGAGCAACATGAGGGCCAGGGCATGTCCTGCTGGTGGGACAAATCGTGAGGCTCTTACGGCTGCCGCCTTCTCCTCGGTCCTGCCGGGTGCCGGGACTCTGCCCAGGGCGGGGCTGCCGGGTGCTGGAACGTTGGGGCTGTGGGCGTACGGGGGGTCGGGGGCAGTACGAGTCCTTGGGCAGCCCTCAGGCCGGACAGACAGCAGCGGGGTGGCCGGCTTCCCATCCAGCCCTGAAGAGACGTTGACCCTCCGGAGAGAGGAGCTCCTCTTGAGTGCCAGCGAGCCAGCACTCAGCTGATGGCTACAGTCCCTCAGCACCAGCCGGCTCAGCACTGCCGCCACGTCCTCAGCACGGCCACCACCACCACCACCACCCTGGCTCAGGTCCCCGATGCTGATGGATTTTGAGCGGGCCAGGTTGCTTCGCCGGCGTTCTGCTTCGCGCCCCGCCAGCGAGGCCCCAGCAGGCAGGGAGAAGGAGGCGCTGCCCAGCACAGCACCTGCCTGGGGAGAACCAGGCACACGCACCGCATGGTCTGCCTTCATGGGCCCCCGCCGGCATGCCGAGCTGCGGACAGCCTCCCCCCGTTTTGAGGCCCGACCCCGGTCCAGCTCCAACTTCTTGCCGCGGTCGTCCAGCGAGCCAGGCCGGGGTGGCAGGAGGCGAAGCTTGGGTGCCGGGGAGAGCCCGTTGGCAGCGGTGGCAGAGGCCAGGGCAGCAGCATGGCGCTCCTGGCTCAGGGCCCGGTGCCCGCTGGGCAGCTTCGTGGCAGCCTTGGGCTGTGAGGTGATGACAGCATGGTCCCTGGCCCGGCCGACGCGGTGCTCCGAGGCTTGGGGCATCGTGGGGACAGCCAAGAGGGGAGCCCTGCAGGGAGAGGGATGGGCTGATACCCACGGCATCAAGCCGGTGTGCAGGGGCACCGGGGCATGCACCCACCTCTCTTGCCGCGCCTCCTCCCGCCAGCACTGCTCACAGCCCCCCGTGGCCAGCGGCCGGCTGGAGAGTCCCGTCGGCAGGGGCCCTGCGGCACAAGGAGAGATGCTCCAGGTCACCGGACGGGACCAGGGGGTGGCACACGGTCCCGGCGAGACCCCACAGCCCCCCTCATACAGCTGCCGCGGCACCGACGGGAGGCAAGCGCTGTGCTGGCGGGTGAGTCGCAGAGGTGCCTGGCACCACCGGGATCGGGGCCCTCCTGCCTTCCTGCTCCGGGTTCTGCCGAGATCCCGCTCGGAGCGGCCGGGCAGCCACTCCCCGGCTCCTGCTCCGCAGGGGCACCTGGCACCGTCGCGGGCTGGGCGGGGGGGCGCAGGCCCTGCGCGGGGCCCGCCGGTTCCCGGCGCCCGCTGGGGAGGGGCTGGGCCGCGGCGGCTGCACCCGGAGAAGGGCTGGAGTGGCCCCCGGAGGAGCTCCGAGCCGCTGAGCACCCGCCAGCCCGGCTCCAGCGGGTGGACCCGGCGGCAGGGTCCGCGGTGCGGCCGCGGGGGCTGCGGCACGGCGGGAACCCCCAGCCTGCGCGAAGGGCTCCGCGGGGCCAGCCGCGACAGTGGCGAAAGCCCCCTGCCCCGCCCGGCCTCTGCCGCTCGCCCTCCCCTCCATCCCGGGCACCGCGCTGCAGAGCCCCGCGTCCCACCCCCTGCGCGGTACCGGGGGGCACTGCGGGGGGGGGGGGAAGGGGGGGGCGGGGGGGCGGCGGGCGGGCGATCCCCCCCCTCTCGGCGTTGCTCCCCGCCCCTCGCCCCAGCCCCGCAGAGCCCCTCCCCTGCCTTCCCCCCCCCCCCATCCCGCTGCCCCCCACCCCCGCGGGGCCACCACCCGCCGCCACTGTTACCTCCCGCGGGCCGCCATGGCAACAACTCCCGCAGCACCCGCCGCCATCTTTGCGCCTCCCGCCCTTCGCCCCGCCCCCGGCAGCATCGCGCGCCGCACTGCGCTTGCGCCGCCGCAGCGCCACGCCCCCCGCCCCGCGCCACCGCGTCGCTATGGAGACCGCGCGGCGTCCCCCGCCGCTCTTAAAGGAGCCGCCGCACCCCGTCTTCTTAAAAAAACAGCGCGTTCCGGTGAAGTGTTACTGTAGGGTCGCGCTGGGCGGCTGGACCCCCGAGGTCTGGGGGTACCCCCGCTAGGACCCCCAGAGCAGCAGGCAAGGGCAAGGCTGGAGCTGAAGAGTTTATTGAGGAGCAGCAGCGAAGTGGCAGGGGGGCAGTGGGCGCAGCTGGGGTGGGGGGGGGGTGGGGGGGGGGGGGGGGCGCGGTGCTGCACCGCACCAGCGCTCCCCTCCAGCCACCGCTCACTTCTCCTTGTGCTGGATGATGCCTTTGGCGACGAGGTCGGGGATTTCCACGGCCAGCCACGGGCCCAGCTGTGGGGAAAGAGGGTGAGCAGCCCCACAGGGACCACCCCCCAAACGGGGACAACCCCCCCCGCGACTCACCCCCAGCGCCATCAGATGGGCCAAACCGAATTTGGGGACGTTCCTAGCCCAGAGGGGCTTGAAGTGGTCGCTGAGGCAGATCTTGCCGCCCCTGCAGGGAGGAGGCAGCTGTCAGCTCCCCCCCGGCCCACCTCGGGGCGGCAGCGCCCTTCACCCACCTGTACATCTTGGCTGTCTTCCCGTCCAGCTCGGGGATGGCAATCTCGGGGGCGGTGGAGGGGTAGGTCACCGGGATCTGGGGTGGGCAGGCGGGGTCAGCGGCCCCTCAAGCCCTCCGACCCCGCGGCCCCCTGACCCCTACCCCACTCACATCAAACTCGATGGCAAACTCATACTTGAGCAGCTCATGGACGTACCAGCACTTCCCGAACCACCTGCAACACACGGGGGAGCGGCCCCCGCCCCCCTCAGTCCCGGGACCTCCTCCGCACACTGAGGCGGCCCGGGGGCGGCGGGAGGCCCGGTCCGTGCCTCACCCTACCGGCCCCGTTCACCCACCGGGTGCCCTCGGCGTTGGACTCCAGACGGAACCAGTCGTTGTCGGCGCGCTTGTTGTTCTCTACGTACTGGGGGGCGAGCGGGGGTGAGCGGAGGGAACGGGGGGGGAAGCCGGAGGGGGGGGGGAACCGGGGGAGCCTGACCGGCGGGGCTTGGCCCGGCGCACCTGGATGAGGGCGCGGTACTCCTCCTTCAGGCGCGGCGCCCAGCCCTCCCGGTCCCGCGGTCCCGCCGACGTCCGCAACAGCGGCAGCTCCGCCACCGCCCGCCGCGCCGCCTCCTCCGCCATCTCCCCGCCGCCGGAAGCGGCCCATCTTGGCTCGGGGCGGAAGTGACGACAGTGAAAGCGCTGGCCCCGCGCCGCCATCTTGCTTGGGGGCGCGACGCGCGGCGACAAGGGCGTGTAGCAGGTTGGCGCCGCCATCTTTATTAGGGGCACGCCCGGGGCGCGAAGCTGCTTTGGCGTCTTTGCTTGTAGTGCTGGCAGCACTGAGTTTGTGGGGTCTCAGCCGCTCCCGCACCTCCTCCTTCCCTCCCTCCCTTCCCGGGGCTTTCCCCCAGCACCAGGGACACGGCAGCGGCAGCTCCAAGACTTTATTGTCACAGGGGCATGGGGGTTGCCATGGCAGGGCTCAGGGCTGCCCCTCACCCTTGCCCAGGTCCAGCAGTGATGAGAAGAGGCTGAGGACGTTGCTCCGCAGCTCCTGGGCCAGTGGGGCCAGCTGCTTGTTAGCCCGGTCCAGGTAGGCCCTGGGGGAGAGACGGGCCATGAAGGGGGTGCCGAGGGGCAGCTGAGGGGAGGCCCCGTGCCCGCTGCTGCCCCCCATACTCAGCCTGGCTGCGCAGCTCCTCTGCCTGCAGCTTCTGCGGCAGGTCTTTGGTCATGAAGTTGGAGAGAGACTGGAAATGGCGGGTGAAGAAGTCATCGATGGCCGCAGGGGCAGCCTCCTCATCCGGAGTCTCGCGCCTCACCAGAGCAGCCTGGAGGTGGCAGGCGCAGAGCAGCACCAGGGCGGCCACCAGCACCTTCATCTCGGCAGGGCTGGGGGTCCTGTGGGGCCGGATCAGCGGTGGCTAGCCTGTCCCATGGCTCTGCCATCCCCTTCTGCCCTGCAGCAGCTTCCCACCCCCCTGCTGCTGCTGCAGCATCCCCATCGTGCCCCATCCCACCCCATGGAACCTCGGTCCCCCTCCTGCCCTGCAGCACTGCCCCGTCCCTGCCCCACAGCTCCAGTATCCCCACCCTATGGCCATGGGCCTGTCCCAGCCCCACTGGCATCACCCTGCCCCACTCCTGTCCCATCCCACCCCACGGCATTATCCACCCTGCCCCATTCCAGCCCCACAGCCTTGTCCTGCCCAGGCGTGGGGTGCCAGATAACACTCACCTCACAGGACTGTGGGGGTGCCCTCTCGGGGACTGCTTATATTCCCCGGGCCAGCTCCCGCCCCTGGGCCAGGGAGGCCGTGCCGCCGGCCCCTGCCACAGCCTGGGTAAACACGGTGGGGGTAAGGGTCACTGCAGGGGGCAGCCCCTCCTTGTCCTCACCGAGGGTGGCCCTGCACCCTGGGGCCCTGTCCCCCTGGGCAGGACATGGATAGTGGGTGACAATGGCCCAGGGGTTTTGGCTGCGGGGGGAACATGGGAGCTGGGGCTGCCACCATGGGGGCTTGGCTGATGTCCCTGTGGTGTGTGGTGGTCCCATGGCACTTGGTTGCTCTGTGGCATGTTGGAGCCCTGTGGCAAGTGGGAGCCCTGTGGCATGTTGCAGTCCCACAACATGCTGTAACCATACAGCATAGCGGGACCTCCAAAGCAGTCCTACCTGCCCCCAGCCTCAGGCCCCCTCATGCTCCAGCTGCAGCACTCACCACCCCTCTGCCCCAATCCTGTGGGTTCAGGTGGCTGCTCCACTCTGGGGTCCTGGTTTGGTGGGGGCGGCCTGGGGGGCTGCGCACCAGCCTGCCCCGGCATCTGTGGGGCAAAGGTTGTCACCTGCCTTATCGCTGACCCTCGGCTGCCAACGTGACAGTGTGACTCAGCATGGGGCAGTTGGGGGCTGTCCCTGCTGACTCCTGGTGGCAGCACTCATGGGGGGGGAACCTGGGGACACCCCACCACGGGGCCCAGCCAGGGGCCAGCTGTGGCTCTGTTTGGGCACACACGGCCAAAGGGCACCTGTGTGGCACCAGGGACAAAAGCTCTTCGTTCCCTGGGCTCACCCGTGGGGCCACTGGGGCCCCTTTCCCTCTGAGCCCCTGCCTACACCAGCTGTTTCCAGGGAAGCTGCTGGTGACGGCAGCAGGGACAGGGGACACAGGGAAGGTCCAGGGACACAGGGCAGAGGGCAAGGAGTGGGATGCAGGACTGAGGATGTAGAGCAAGCAGGGGGACGGGATGTGTGTGGGAGGGGGCACAGGGAGGGGCCGCGGGAGACAAATGGAGGGGAATTGAGGCACAGCTAGCAGGGTCTGGGGGCGCAAGGAGGGGATGCGGGACATGAAGGGGTGTGGGGAGGAGGGACAGAGTGGACACAGGAACGGAACGGGAGCGGGGAAACAAGGTGAGGGGGACACACAGGACGCGGCGGGGTGGGCGCGGGGCTGCACCGGCGTGGCGGAACGCGGCAGCACCGGAACAGCACTGCGCGGCGCCGGGGCTCTGGGGGGGCTCGGTGGCTGCGGCCCAGCCCCGCCGGCTCAGCCAATGGGCGGCGAGTGCTGCCCGCCCCAGCAATGGCGGCGGCGGCCTCGGGCGGGCGCGCCCTCGCGAAGCCGCTTCCGGCAGCGGCGGTGCCCGCGCCCGCGATGGCGGCGCCCGGCGGCGACGAGGGGCGCGGGCGGCCGTAGAGCCGGGCCGGGCATGGGCAACGCGCTGGGCCCCGCCGCGCCCCGGGCCCCGCGCCGAGGGGAGCCGCTCGGGAGCCCCGGCAGCTTCGATGAGCTGCACCGGCAGTGCAAAGGTGGGGCTGGGAGGCCAGCGGCGCCCAGGGGTGGCGGGGCCAGGCCCTCGGGTGGCCCCGGCGGCGGTGGGGGGTCCTGGCGGCGTGGGTGGACGGGCTGGCAGCGGGGGGCACGGCGGTGCCGGTGGGGAGGGGTGTGGGTGGCCTTCGGGGCGGTGGGCTGGTAGCGGGGGCTGGCCCCAGGGCGGGGGGCTGCCTGGGGGGTCTGGCCGCGGAGCCGGGGGCTGGCGGCGGGGTCCCCGGTCAGGCCCCTCTTTCCCGCAGAGGTTTTCCCGCAGCAAATGGAAGGGGTGAAGCTGATCGTCACCAAGACCCTGAGCAGCCACTTCCAGGTCAGGGGCACCACAGGGACTTGAGGGGGGGCAGGACTGTGCTGCGGGGGGAGCGGCTGCCCCCGCCCCCGGCTGCCCCCTGGCTCCCTGACATCCCGTCCCCGCAGGTGACGCACACGGTTCACATGAGCACCCTCGGCCCCTCCAGCTACCACTTCAATGCCACTTTTGTGGGGGACCGGCAGCTCGGCCCCACCGAGGTGAGACCCCGCACCCTGGAGTGAGGGGTGCCCTCAGGGTGGCTGCATGGTCCCAAGATGGGGGGTGCGGTGGCACGGGGGTGTCCTGAGGGTGGGTGGGGGTTATCTCAGGGCAAGGGGGCCCCACCCTGCAGCTCAAGTCAGGATCACGGGAGGCAGGGGGTTCCTGTCTCCCCAGCTGACGCCCTGCCTCGTTCCCAGGCCTTCCCCACGCTGACTGGGGACATGGACAACAGCGGCAGCCTCAATGCCCAAGTGCTGCACCTTGTGGCCGAGCGCATCCGCACCAAAGCCGTCTTCCAGGTGGGGCCAGGTGGGAGATGACCCCGCAGTAGTGGGTGCTGGAGGGTCTCTGGCACCCCTAGCTGGCGGCAGGGGCGATGGCAGTACCTGCTGCGGTGCCTGTCCCTTCACAGACTCACCAGACCAAGTTCGTGACGTGGCAGTTCGACGGCGAGTACCGGGGGGACGACTGCACCGCTACCCTCACGCTGGGCAACCCCGATCTCCTTGGCGAGTCTGGTGAGCAGGGTATTCCCCCCTCTGGCTGCCAGGCCCGGGGGGGCTTGTGTGCTGAGGGCCGTACTGTCCCCACAGTGATCCTGGTGGCCCATTTCCTCCAGAGCGTCACCTCCCGCCTTGTCCTGGGTGGGGAGATGGTTTACCACCGGCGGCCAGGGGAGGAGGGAGCCATCCTCACGCTGGCGGGCAAATACACGGGTACGCAGGCGCCCTGCGCTTGAGGGGGCTGCAGACACAGCCCTGGGGGTCCTGCCTGTCGTGCTGGCCCTGGCGGGATGCCCTGGCTCCCCTCGCCCTCTGCTTTACTTCTCTCTTCCAGCTCTAAAGTGGGTGGCAACACTGAACGTGGGGTATGGTGGTGCCCATGCCAGCTACTACCACCGAGCCAACGAGCAGGTGAGTGTCCCCTGTGTGTCCCTCTACCCTGTGTGTCCCTCTCTCTGCCCCAGGGCCTCAGGTTTTCCTCCCCCCAGGTGCAGGTTGGGGTGGAGCTGGAGGCCAACACCCGGCTGCAGGATACCACCTTCGCCTTTGGCTACCAGCTCAACCTGCCACAGGCCAACATGGTCTTCAGAGGTGAGCGAGGAGCCGTACTGGCACCTGGCAGCCCCAGCGCTGGCCAGGCCCTCATCCTGTCCACCCTCGCAGGGCTCCTGGACAGTAATTGGAGCGTTGGGGGCGTTCTGGAGAAGAAGCTGCCCCCCCTGCCCGTCACCCTGGCTCTGGGTGCCTTCCTGAACCACTGGAAGAACCGTTTCCACTGCGGCTTCAGCGTCATTGTGGGCTGAGGGACCGCAGGGGTGGGCGGCACGTGCCACCGTCCTGCTCAGGGAGCTGCTGTGCGCGGCACCAGCTGGGCCCTGCATTTGTGCCACGGTGTCAGGGGAGCCGATGGTGTGGAGACCTGGTCCCTTGTGGCCGGGGGACACTGTGTGACAGCACGTGGCTTGTGTTAGCACCTTTGGGCTGAGGAGCAGCTGCTGCTTGGGGCCTGGGGGCCTCCATGGGCCCTGGCACTCACCTGTGCCGCCCTCCTCGCCCCAGCACCATGCTTCCCTCTGCTCCCACCCCTGCTCTGCCTCGGTTTCCCTCCAGCGGCGCAGGGGGCGGCTCTGGGCGCACGCATCTGCAGAGCCTGGAAAAATAAAGGAGCTTTACTCTGCCCTGTAAAGTGCAGTGATAGCTGTTGAGCTGTGGTGCTCACAGCTGGGGGCTGGAACATGTTGCGGGCTCTAGCTGATGATTTCGGAGAGCAGCGGCGTCATGGAGGATAGGTCCTGGATGTGGAGTATCTGCCGTGTGTTCTCCACCTTCAGCGTCTGCAGCTCAGTCAGCAGCAGCAGCAGCTTTGCATAGAGAAATCTGGGAGGCGGGGACGGGATGCCTGGCTCAGACCCAGAGGGGACCAAGGCCGTGCCCACCCTCCCCTGCACATACCTGCCCTCAGGCATGGGGTGCTGGTGGTCGATGTAGCTCTTGAGTGTCAGGGCCACCTTCTCCTGGAACTGATCGATGAAGTCCCGCTGGGTGATGCCGGCGTGGTCTGGGGGCGCAGGGCGAGTGGGTGCCTGTCAGCAGGGCCAAGGGGACGCCCCACTGCTGCGGCCCCCCGCAGTCCCTACCTGGTGAGAAGAGCAGCATGGCCTGGAGCAGGACGTACTCTGCCTCATGCAGATGCAGCTTCTTCAGGCTAATGTGGAACTTGAGCAGTGGCTCCAGGTAGATCTGCTGAAAGCCGGCTGGGGGGAGTGTGGCGGTGACAGGTGAGCTGGGATGGGGACATGGCTTACCCCTGCTCCCCAGTGCTGCCGCGCTCCACCTCACCCAGGGCTCCGTCCTGGATGGTGTAGCAGTGCTGCCCGCACTCCCAGGCGTTGGTCTCTGCGTTGAAGACAGTGTTGAACTGGATCTGGCAGATGTCCAGGGTGGCCCCTTTCAGCAGCGAGATCTGGTCATCGATGGGCAAGCTCCTGCCGGGGGCGAGGGGAGGCATCAGGGCCAGGGTGGCAGCGGGGGTCTCCTGCCCATGCTCCCCCTTGCAGACCTGAAGGCTGGGATCTCCTTGGCAAAGTTGATGACTTGCTGGATCATGAAAGTGCTGAGGTCGGCAAAGTGGGGCAGCATGGAGAAGACATCAGGCAGCACTTCGTCGTCCAGGCAGTCTGGCTGCAGGGGCGGTGGCCATGCAGCAGGGCCACCTGGCTCCGGTGGGCTCTGTGGCTGCGGGCTGGGCACGTAGAGTCGCACAGCAGGCTGCGGTGAAGGCAGCCAGGGTGTCAGCGCCGTGCTGGGGCACCTGCAGGGACAGCCGGGTTCCAGGGGCTCCCCACTCACCCAGTAGTGTGTGAACTGGGAGAAGCTGGAGTCGAAGGTGTGCTGGTGGGCTGCGATGAGGATGCCGATGAGCTCCTGCTGCTCCGCCGTCAGCCCCACCGGCTGCTCCCGCGCCAGCCGCCGCTGGCCCCACAGTGCCCGCCGCCGCCGCAGAGCCTCCTCTGACATGATCACTGCCGCCCCACCGCCACCGTCACCCCCAGCCCAGCGACCAGAGTCACTGGTGGCAGGGGGCGCCGGGTGCTCGGAGATGCCAGCACCTCATGATCCACTCTCCCCGAGGTGGTCCCCCTTGTCCCCTCTCTCCTGTGCCCCCTTGCTGTCACTCCTAAGCCTCTGTCCCTTGCTGTCCCCTTGCCCCTGGGCTGCCCCATCCCCTCTGCCCCCATGTCCTCCCCTGCCACTCCACCCAGGCTGGTCACCTCTGCCCCATGCCCTCACCCTGTCCTCCCACCCAGTCTTCCATGTCCCCCTCCTCCCCCCCAGGTCTCCTCTGTGTCCCCCTCACCGTCCCTTGTGCCACCACACTCACTGTCCTTCCGCATGCCCACGTCGAGGCACTTCTGGAGGCGGCAGGCCTGGCACTGCCGCCGCTTCGCCTTGGTGATGGGGCAGCTCTGGGTGAAGGGGCAGGTGAAGCGGATGCCCTTGTTGATGGAGCGCCTGGAGGGACATGGGCCCAGCCATGAGGCCATAGGGACTGTCACTCTGTCCCTGGGGGGTGGGCAGCAGGGGCTGGGGGACGGGATGTCCTAGGGCAGGGGCCACCTCCAGCCCCCAGGACCCCATCACCACTGTGCCCTGGAGAAGCCAGGTGGCCCGAGCATGGGGTGGCAGCTGTTGTCCTGTCTTGTCCTACCCAGTCCCTGTCCATGGGACCATCTTGTTCCATCCCACCCCGCTGCGTCTTGTCCCAGCCCATTTGTCCCACCCTGCCCTGTCCCCTTCTCCCAGCCCGTCGTGTCCCATTTCAGTCCATCTTGTCACATCCCATCCTGTCCCGTCCCATCCCGTCTTGTCCCCTTCCTCAGCCTCATCCCACCTCGTCCCTCATCCGGTGCTGCAGAGCAGCCGTGGATCCCCCCGCGGTGGCAGCCCCCACCTGAAGAAGCCCTTGCAGCCCTCACACGTCATGACGTGGAAGTGATACCCGGTGGCACGGTCCCCGCACACGGCACAGACTTTCTCCTCCCTGGGCTCCGTGTCCTCCCCCTCGGGGCCCTGGGGTCCCAGCAGCGGGCAGGGGCTTCTGTCCGCATCTGAGGTGCTTGACATCGATGTGGCCAGGGACGCGGGTGATGGCACCCGAGCAGGGCAACCACAGCAAGGACGGAGCCTGCAGGCCAGGGTGAGTGTGCGGGGTGTGAGCACGTGCACACGCATGTGTGTACACACGGTGCAGCTCCTGCTTGAGCAACACCCGGCACTGTGCCCCGCAGGGCAGCTGCTGCCCCGGCACCGGCTCCTGCGCCCCGTCCCCTACACGTCCCCCAAAAGCACAGTGTCCCACCCACCCCACAGCGTGCTGTCCTCATGCACCCACCTGCCGCTGTGGCCCCTCACCTCAGCCACCACCGAGCCACCACCTGGCACCCTGAAGGTGACCGGTGCCCCTTGGTGCCAGTGCTGGGACCTGGTGTCTGCTGGCGTAGCTGGTGCCCGGTGCTGGCTGCCACAGAGCGCGGGGCCAGCTGGCCCCTGCCCGTCCCCACCGCCGCCTGGCCAGAGCCTGTGGAGTTTGAACCTTGAACTTGAGCGAGGCTGCAGCAGGCGGGGACAGGCAGCATGGGAGGGGCAAGTGGGGACAGGCAGGTGTGGGCATGGCGGGCACGGGGGACAGGCAGACATGGAGGGGACAGGCAGGGGACAGACAGACACGGGGCCTGGCAGGCAGGGGACATGCACATGGCTGCTGGGGGGGTGTCTGAGCAGTGGGGAGACCACGGTGGCAGCCATCCCGCCATTTGTGACCCTGGAGGAAGGTCCCTGTCCCCAGCCACTGCAGTGACACCTGGTCCCAGGACCCTGGGCAGCTCCCGTTGCCCCCCCGCATGTCCCCCTCCACAGCACCTCAGGGGGTGGCAGCGGCCATGGCCCCCCCTGCCCCCTTGGGTGCAGCTCCGCGGGGCGTCAAGGCTCGGGGAGTGGGGTGACACGCGGGGGGGCGGGTTCCCACCCGGCCCCACCCCCGCGCCCCATTGGCTTCCCGTGGCCGTCACTCAGCCGCGCCCCTATAAAAGCGGTGGCGCGCGCGCGGGGGACCGCACACCGGGAGCGGCGGCACCGGAGCGGTCATGAGCGAGGTGAGGGGCCGGTGCCGAGCAGAAAAAGGGCTTTTTCCTTTTTTTTTTTAGCAACGGGCCAGGAGAGGAACTGGCCGGGGGGGGGGGGCTGGAGGCGGGGGGAGACGCTGGTGGCCGGGGGGGGTCCCCAGCAAAATGGAGCCCGTAATCCTCCGTGGTGCGGGTTTGCTGCCAAGGGCCCCGTGTCACCCCCGGGCACCCCCTTCTCTCCACAGCGCAGCCCCCATGAGTCCCCCTCTCTGGCGGAGGCCCCCGGCAGGCAGCAGGAAGGTGAGGACCCCCGACACCGGTGGGGTGCACCCCGCAGGATGCCCTGGCACCGGTGTCACCTCTGTCCCATGCCCTCCAGGGATCCCCGGTGGCTGGGACCCCACTAGCTGCTCCTGTCCCCAGAGCCTCTGGAATCTGTGTCCGTGGAGGGGGGGGTGTGTGTGACACCTGGATGGATGCGGGGACCTGCTCTGTCCTTCCCCTGTCCCTTGGCAGGGTGGCAGGGTGCCACCCTGGGTGCTGGGTGAGTGGGGGGTCAGGGTGCTCACTGGATGCTGGGGTGAGCCTGAGGATGCCAGGCTGTAACCAGGGCAGCCCCTGTCCTGTCCCCCCCCTCCCCCCCCTCAGCCAAAGCTGCTGACCCCAAGAAGGAGGAGGAAGAGATCGACATTGACCTGAGCGCGCCCGAGACGGAGAAAGCTGCACTCGCCATCCAGGGCAAATTCCGCCGCTTCCAGAAGCGGAAGAAGGAGTCGGGGCCCTGAGCTGCTCTGGGGTCCTGGGACTCCCTGCCTGCGACGGGCACCCTGCTCTTGCACGTGGGCATGGTCCCATCTTGACCTCTGCCATGCTGGGGCTGCCCCATCCTCTGCGAGTGGGGCTAGGGGGGGCTCAGCCCTGCCCTACCCCTCACCCACCCCTGAGCCAGGACCCTGGGTGAAGCTGGGGAGCCATCGTGGGGGGAACACAACCAAGTCCTGTGCCCCCTGGAGTGGAGGTGGCCCTTGTGTGAAGGGGTGGCATAAAAATGCCCTTTTTCCTGAGGCAGCCTCCTTTTGCCTGTCCATGGCGATGATGCTGGCTGCTGGGGACACTAAGGGCAGGGGGAACAGGACTGCTGTCCCCTGAGCAAGGGAAGTCCCTGTCCTGTCCCAGGAGGTGCAACACTGCAGGGGTGATGGGTCTTACGGCAGGCTGCAGCCCACCGCAGGAAACTGGGGCTCCCCCTGCACAGTGCTCCCCATCCTCGCACTGTCCCCTCCTCACGCTTCTGTCATTGTCACCATCCCCTGTCCCCTCCTCTGGGGGGGGCTTTTAGCATGTGTAAAAAATAAACCATTGAGAAGAGGAGCTGGGGTGGTCTGTGATCTGTGGGAGGCAGTGTGGGGGACAGTCCCTTGCTGGCTGGGACCCCCAGGTCCCCCTTCTCCCCAGGGGAGCAGGTGCAACCCCCTGATAGAAGCAGCCTCAGGGATCTTGGGGGCTGGGCTGTCCCTGCCTGAGGGGTGTGGGTGGCCCCCAGATAAGGGTGGAGGGCTCCCCTGTAGGGACGGGGCCCCTCAGCCAGTGCTTTGGGAATGGCACCCATCACCCCTGGGACCTCCTGTCACCCTCCAATTTGGGGTTTTTCCCATGAAATCCCGCTTAATTTATCAACCGCTGGGTCTCAGCCCCTGGAGCTGTGGCCTCATTTCTCATCATGCTGCTCTGTGCAGTGGCAATGAAAGAGGCTGCTGCCTGCTCCTCTTCCTCAGGGGACGAAGGCTTTGCAGTGCTATGGCCCTCCAGGCATCAAAGTTTTGCTCAGGGCTGGCTTTGGCAGTGGTCCCCAACCCCAGCTCCTGCTGCGGCACCACCAAGAGCAGCCACAGAAGGTACCAGCTGATCATGAGAAAGTGCTTTGGGGTGGTTAAACCAAAGCCATTTGGGGGATTTGCAGTGGGATTTCTGTGTGCTCGGACGTGAGGCACCTGTGAGGCTGGTCCCTGTGGCGCCTGAGGCTGTGGGCGGACCGGGGACAGTGGGACCCAGTGCAGAGCCGTGGCATGTTGGCAGAAATAGCTCCCTGGAAAGAAAAACAGCATCGGTGGCCAAGGGAAAGGCAGGGCCCAGGGGAGGTCCTGAGAGCGCTGGGGTTAGGTTCAGCCCCACTTGCTCTGCAGACTTATTAGGGAAAAGACAATTATAGCCCCGGTGATGGTGCAGAGCTGGATGGTGCAGCAGCGGGATGGGGCTGTGCGCTGGCACCAAGTCCTGGGGCAGGAATGCTCTGGCTCCACTCCAGCATGGAGTCAGCCCAGTGCTCCAACTGCCTCCCCACCCCCAGTGCCAGAGCTGTGGTCCATCCATGAGCCCCACTGCCAGGACGATGACAGTCACTGCTGGGTGAACAGTGGACCCCTGCCCGCCCCATGGCCGTGCCTGGTGCTGTGCACCCAGGGCAGGACTTGAGGCTTGGCCTCTGTGTTAATTGGAGTGAGCTTTAATTAACAGCTGATGGGGATGAGGGGGAAGGTGGCCCTAGGGTGGGGTGTGGCCATAATGGGTGGCCTCAGGGACAGCCCCCACTGGCTGAGGGGGTCCTGGGGTGCCACAAGGTCACCCTTGAGACATCACCTCACCCCTGGGAAACTGTAGCACAGCAGCAGCAATGCCCCTTTCCCTATGGGAGCTGGTGAGTCTCCGTGCAATGAGTTCAAAGTGCTCAGCCCCCAGCCCACCCCCCCTCAAACAGGGAACAGCGATGAGCCAGGGCAGACGCTGGGCTCCTGGAGATGTGAGTTTTATTAATGGCGCCATGGGGATGGCGGGGACATGGACAGGGCGTAGAAAAACACATTGGGGAGCGGCGCCCGGCTCCAGGGTGATGGGCACCGGCAGGCCCTTCAGCCCAGACGAAGCCTCTCCTCCTCCACGAGGCTCCGGCCGATGCAGGGGGCTGGGGGTTACAGGGTGGGAGGGTTAATGCAGGATGGGAGCAGTATGGAGGGGACAGGGCGGGAGCCACCCCACGACATCATTTGGGCTCAGTCGCAGGGAGAGACGAGAAAACGGCCAGAAAAGGAACAACAACAGGGGCTGAGAAACCCTCCTGGAGACTGGTTTTGGGGCGGTGGTGTGTGATGGGGAGAGATGGGTGCAGCACGGTTCCGCAGGGACCCTGCAGGTCCCTGGGGAGGGGGGACCGAGGCAGCCCAGGGGGGACAGAGCCAGAGTTCAGTTGTTGCATCTTCAAATAGAAAAATTAGATCGGTGCCCAGGGCTGGGCAGGGCAGCGGTTGCGCAGAGGAAGGTACCAACCAAGGGGCTTTGGGACAGGGTTGGGGGACGCCGGGGCATCCCCGAGGCCAGGGGACCCAGGGCGAGGACCACACCCTGCTCCTCGCTGGGTCCCATGCCATGGGGTGGCTGCTTCCCGGAGCTGGGGGGGCCATGTCCTGGCCCCCCTGCTCCGCTGGTGGCTGGGTGTCAGGTCCCCGAGTTTGGCTTGATGATGTGCATCAGGGCGCTCTTGAGGCTGCCCTTGCTGGGGGAGCGGACGGCAGGTGAGGGGCGGGTGGCCTCAGCGGCCTCCCCCCGCAGCTCCATCTCGATGGTCATGACGACTTTGGGGGGCCGGGGGGCCCCGGCGTCCGCTCCCGCGGTACCTTCCCTGCCCGCTAACCGCTATTTCTTATCCTTGCGGGAGTCCCCTGGGACTCCCTTGGCTTTCTTCTCGCTCACTGCCTTGGTGCTGCGGCTGTGGTCCAGCATGGCGTAGAGCACGGGTGCCTGTGGGGAGGGGGCAGCGTCAGTGCTGCGGCACCCCCTGACTATGAGGGCTTTGCCCCACAGCCTCTCCTCCCACCCCAAAAGGTGGGAGAGGGAATTGCCCCCACCCCAGCCAGGCTGTTTTGCCCCCCCTAACCCCTTGGTGCTCACCTGCCGGCTGCGCTTGGATGCGTCCTTAGCCGATCGCTGCAGCTTCCCCTTCTCCATGGCACTGCAGTTGGGATGGAAAGGCAAACAGGCAGCTCAGAAAGGCCAACCCCCCCAGCCCCACCCGACAGCCCCGTTTTTGGGTGGTTTTGTCCCAGTTGGGCGGTGGGGCTCACCTCAGCCGTCGCTGCAGGGCTGCCTGCCGCCGCAGCCAGCAGTAGCGGATCAGATAGACGAGGGCCACCACCACGACCACCAGCAGCAGAGCCCCACCAATGATGGAGCCCAGCACGATACCGTAGCGGGTGGGCACTGCGGGGACACCAGTGCCCTGTCAGCCCCCCCGGCCAGAGCTGGGAAATGGAGGTGAGGAGGGGACTGCCAGCACCATACCTTTCTCAAAGACGTAGAGTGTGACTTGGGAGGACTTGCCCACGATGTCAGGGGGGTTCTTGACGTCGCAGGTGAAGGTGCCATTGTCGGTGTAGTCCAGGTTGTGGATGACGATGGAGCCGTCCTTGCGGTGGGGGTTGCCCACCCACTCCATCCGCTCCTTGAAGCTGCCCACGTCATCGATGTAGGGCTGGCCCTTGGCATAGTGGAATATCTAGCCATGGGGACAGACACACGGACATCAGGGTCACAGTGGCTCTGGCCACGGCAGGGCAGCCCCCAGCCCCAAAGTGGAGTGGGTGCTTACGGAGATGCTGTCACGGGAGCCCTCAGCTTGGAAGTGCCATGTGATGGAGATGTCCTCGGAGATCCACTCACTGGACCAGAAGCTGCAGGAGAGGGTGACGTGGGAGCCAACGGTGCCGTGCACCTCCCGCTGCGTGTACACGTGGATGGATGATGTCGGGGATGGCCCTGCCAGGGGGCACAAACTTGTCAGCCCCACAGGGGACCCTGGCATGGGGACGGTGCGCATCACTGGGGTCACCGGCCAGTCTGTGCCCCCGTGCTGGCCCCATGCTGTCACCAAAGGGCTTTTGGTAGCCCCAAAGAAAGCACAAGGGCTGGTGGGGGACAGTGGCTTTTTGTGCCCCCGCAGGTGTCCCCATGGCTGGCTCAAAGGCGACCGTGTCCCACTGCCTGGGGACACCAGCAGGGCTGGGTCCAGCACCCAGCACCTGTCACCTGTCCCCAAGGAGGTGGCTATTGCTGGGACTTGCCTTGCAGCCTGGCGACAGGAACCAGGGCATGCCAGCAGATACGGTCCCACAGTATTGCCACTGCCAGTCCCAAAAGCAGATGTGTGGGTGGCCACCAGTCCCATGGCCACCTCCCAGGGGTTTGGAGCCCCCTGGTACCCCCCCCCCCCAGCATCCAGGATGAGGACTTTCAGACCAGCAGTCCTGGTCCCCTGTCCCTGTCCCCATCTTACCCAGTGCCCAGAGGAGCCCAGCAAGGAGGAGGAGGAGGCTGCCGCTGCCCCTGGCACCCTGTGACATGGTGGCTGCCTGTCACCAGCCGGCTCCGAGCCTCATGGAGGGCTGGCGGTGCACAGGGCCCGGCAGTGTGCCGAAGGGTGCCGGTGGGACGGGGGCTGAGGTTTAAGAGCAGGCAGCCCCGAACGATGCCGGCGGTGCTCCGGCCTTGGGCCAATGGGCGCCGGGCAGCCGGGGCGGTGGGGGGCCAGGGGGTGCTGGCTGCCCTGTGCTGAAAGGGGGCATTTAGTTCGGCCATGGGCGAGGAGGGGGAAGCATGTGGTGGGGGTGCTGGGCACACAGCGCCCTTTGTCCAGCCACATTCCCGCTCGAAGCGGAGGCGGCTCAGCAGGAATGTGGCTGGAGCCAGAGGGCACTGGGTGCACATGGCTGCGGTGCACAGTTGGTCCCAGGGATGGACCCACCCAGCAGGGCTTGGGGGTCTCACGGTGACAGAGCTGCAGGCTGCCAGCATGTCCCCTCCTGTGCCAGCTGCCTGCACCCGCAGGCGCAGCCCCCGGCTCCGGTGCTGCAGTGGGGGGCTCCCCAGCCAGCACTGCCAGCTCCGGCCCAGCACGCTCCTGGCAGCCTCTGCTCCAGCTCCATTTTGGGGTGAAAACACAGCTTTGAGGGGCCAGTGATGGACCAAGGCCTATCCCTCCCTGTGGGGCGAAGAGCCAGGGACCACCGAAGTGCCACTTTGCACACCGTGGCCTCCTGGCTGTTTTACCACCAGCTGAGGAGCAGGTTGTGTTTTTTTGGGAAAAGCTCCGAAGTGGGGTTTTCCTCAGGCGGCTTTTGGTGCAGACAGCTTACACTGGGGAGGGGGGGCCAGGGATGGGGCTGGGACCAGGGCCTGGGCCGGGGTTGGGGACTGGGATGGGGGCAGGGATGTGGATGTGGACGAGGACGGGGATGGGGCCAGGACTTGCCCAGGAGCTGCGAGATTTCCCTGCTTTGATGTGCAGCTGCGGGCGGAAGGTCCCGGTGGGCTGGGAAGCCCGTGCCCTTGCCCCAGCAGCACTGGGGGGGGACAGGGGGTGACCGGCAGCCCTGGGGGCAACGGGGAGCTGGGGTAACAGCTCTGCAGGGCAACGGGAACCCCCGGCGGGGTGGAACGGGCAGCGGGGGGTAACGGGCAGCCGCTGGGGGGAACCGGGACTAACGGGCACCCCCGGGCGACAGCGCCGGAAGTGCGTCACGGCCGCTTCCGGCGTTCAGGGCGCTCCAAGATGGCGGCGCTGGCGTTGAGGTGACTTCCGGGGGGGGGCCGAGCCGGGCGCCGTGGTGGGACTCGTGGCCACCGGAGCGGCTGCGCGGCGCCGCGGGTGGACGGGTCGGCTGTCCCAGCCCGGCGGGGCCGGGTGGCGCCGCTCGGCCGTGCCGCGGTGCTGCTGGTGGGGACAGCCCGGCAGGGAGGGGCGTCACGGGGCCGGGGGCGTCACGGAGGCGGGGGCGCCCCGGAGCCGCGCACGGAGCCCCGGTTGGCCCAGGCCGGGACACGGGCTCCTGCCCCCGGCCAGGCCGTGGGGAAAGGCCCCCGGTGCGGGAACGGGCCGCACCGCCCCACCCACGCCAGCCCCAGGGCCCGGTCCCTCCCGGTCCCGTCCCTGCGCTCGGGCGCGGCCGTTTCCCTGCGGCTCCGGAGCGCCGGTGCAGTGTGGCTTGTCCCTCGATGTGTTCGGGGCGGAGGACGGGGCCGACGACCCCGCGCTTGCCGCCCCCCGCCCTGCTGGCAGCCGGTGAGGCCTCTGCCTCGGCCGCAGCGAGCCCCCGGGGCGCGGGTGCTGAGGTGCAGGCCTGGGGCAGAGCAGGAGCCTGGACGCCCCCGGGCTGCGGCGGCGGTACCGAGGCCTGAGCGCTCGGTGGGGTCGAGACCAGCCCGGCTGCGGGCCAGGCTGGCGGTTTGCTGGGCCAGGGAAAGGCAGCCCTGTGCCTTCCTGCACCCTGTGTGCAGCCTCTGCCCGGCCCTCACTCCTGTGGCTTTGATGGCCTTGACTGGGTGGACAGAGCCCATGTTAGCACCCAGCCAGGGCTGGGGGGTGTCCCCTGCCTCACAGGGCAGCCCACCAGCTTTTAGGAGTGCTGTCTCACAGCAGCTCCCCTGCCTCACAGGAGTCCCACCAGCTGAGTAGGAGCTCAGTGGTCCCCTGCGGGAGTGTGCTCTGCTATGCCCGTGGTGCTGAGCAGCAGGGGGGAAGGGTGTTGTGTTTGCTTGGCCTGAAGGTGCCTCTTCCCATCTACCACCCCCACTGCAAAGTTTTGTGCCTTCTTGAGGCTGTGAGCATCCCCCTTCCCAGCCACTGTTTCTGACGTTCTCCTCTTTGATATCAGCCTGGAGATGGCATTTGGGATTTCATTCTCTTAAAATATTCTCTTTCTAGCAGCAGTTGGAGCTGTCACGCTTTTGTGGAAAGCTCTTTGTTGCGTGTGCGGGTTTGTTTAAAGGCAGGATCTGCCGGCAGCGGGAGAGGCGGGGGGCTCCCATACCAGGCGCCCCGCAGCTGCTGCTTGAAAAAGAAGAGAGAAGTCACTTGTTCCGGTTTGGAGCCTGCACCTGATGACTTCATCTCATGTCTGCATCTGCTTGTCAGATAAAAAAGCATATATAATCACTTCTCATTTGCTTTCTCCATGGCAAAATCTGAGTGATTTTTATAGACCTGTCTTGCAGGATAAATGTTAATGATGTCTATCGATGTGACACTGAGCTGATGCTGTCCCCCGCTACTCCCAAAATTCTCCTCTTGAGCTAAGGAGCTGTGTGGTTGGGTGTGTGCAGCCAGTACTGTTCCAGCGCTGGGTGTTTATGAATCTCTCTCGTTTTGAGTTGCTGCTTTACACTTGTCCTTCTCCAGCCCTGTGCGAGCAGCTGGGCTCTGTGAAGTCCCCAATAAGTAGTACTGTCTGGTGGCCCCCCTAGTCTTTGCATCCTCTTTGGGCGTGGGGCAGGGTGGGAGCTGGCTGGGGTGCTGTGGGAAGCTCTCGGCTGGGGTCCAGAGGATCCTCTTTTAGGGCTAATTCTTTTTAAAAAAACATGTTCATCAGTGATCTGGAAGAAAATGCAAGTTAATGGAGGAAGAGCTGGGAAAGATGCAATAACTTAGGGAATGATAAATAATTAAGAGGACAGGTTCTTGGTACAGAGTGACCTTGATTGCTTAGCTGGAGGGCTGTGTTTTGTAAGCAGTAGGCGTTCCACTGAAGCAAGATGTAATGCTTTGCATCTTACAACAAATATTAAAATTGAGCCAAGAAGATGGGGAGTTCTTGCTGGGGAGTTTAGCTTTGAAAAAATGCAAACACGTTGTGGATTTTATTCTTGTTTTGAATTGTGTGAGATTCAAAGCCAGCCTTCCCTCTTCCATTGCCCCGGTCCTGAGGAGAGGTATGGAGTGGCTTCTGTGCAGAGAGAGATTAAACAGATTGGGCCTTTTAACCTGGAAAAGAGGACTGAAGGGGGGCGTGAGTGAGGTGTATAAATCATTAATGGTCTGTGGGTAGAGATTTATTGTTCACCTCCTTTCCCCTACCCAGGAACTGGGAGATGGTGGCCGGCCCTGGTCTGGGGGGCTTGGGACAAGCAGGGAGCAGGTTCTCTGTGTCTGACTAAGCTGTGAGAATTCGTGTGGAAAGCTGGCGGGGGTCTGGAGGTGGCAATGTGATTTCATGGTGGAAAAGGCCACTTGTTATGGACCGAAACCCTCTGGCTTGGGAAGTGCATGAGCTGTGCAGGGTGCTCCCCCTGTGCAGTTTCCTGAGACTTTTCTTTGGGGATCCATTGTTGGCTGCTCTTGGTTGTGATGGTGGGCTTGGTGGAGGTTTGGCTGGGCTCAGCCCCTGCTGTGTCCTCATGAAGCTCTCGTCCAGCTGTCAGGCTGTGCTTCAGAGAGGGTGCTGATAGACTCAAGACAGGTTTTCTAGTGGAAATGTTGCACTGCAGCATGGAGTGGATTCTGCATTGCCAAAAATTCATGTACCCAGCCGGGATGCCTTCCTAAAAAGCTGCTGTGTTTCAAGTCTAGCCTTTGAAGACAAGGGAGGAATTTGAAAGGAAACGTCCTAATGATCATTTACACAGGAACTTGGAGTGGTTAATAAGAATGACTTTTGTTTTGCGTTTACACCTGGTGCAGAGCTGACCTCCAGATGTTTTTCCTTCCATGTCCTTGAGACTGGCTGCAAGACAACTGAAGAGCAGCAGAGCTTCGTTTATCTACTGCTGTTAATGAAACAGCAGGAGATGCTGGTACAGATGCTTGTGCATTTGAGAAGATTAATTAGTGTTTGTCACTGTGCTGCAGATGAGCATGTCAGACGTTATTGCACACCTTGTTCTCCTCGTGTCATCAGGAAAGGCAGCGCTGCCTGTTATGCTTTGTCCTGGAGAGCAGCAGGCACTGTAGATTCCAGCCCGCATCTGCAGACGCTCGAGCTGCCCTGGGCTGGGGGCCTGTTCCTTCCCATCCTGGAGAGATGCCATTGAATGTCAGAGTTGCAGTTGCTACAATTGCTCTGCAGAGAGCGGCTCCCACTCCTTTGGGCACCACAAAATCCCTTTTTACCTCCTGCCCCAAGCCTCGGCGCAGCTGAAATGCTGCCTGCGCTGGGCTGTGACAGAGACCTCCCATCTTGCTGGTGCTTGGAGCTTAACGAATGGCAGTGGTGAAATGCTGTGATGAGGTTGAGTGTTTGGAGGAAGGGGAGGTGATGTCTTCATTTCGAATGCATGGAGAGCAGTGGCCTGGACTAGCTCTTCCCTCGTAGCTCGGCAGATGCGCCTGGTGCCACCCGCCCTGATAATTGCTGTAGTGAGAGTGAAAAATGAACTGCCTCCGTGTAGCTGTGAGCTTAGAGTGCTGTTTATGTCTGACTTACAAAGTGTTATAGCTGAGCAGACTAATTACAGGGTGTCATAAAGAACGAACCCCTGGGCAGAATCTACAGACTCTAGTATAGTAGATCTCAGTGTAGGAGAGAGAAGATTTGTTGAGGAACAGCCCAGATTCTCTCATATAAAGATTGATTTTAAGATACGAAGTGGCGGATCCCCTGCCCAGCTGCATCTTGCTGGCATTTGCAGGTGTTTATTTGGCACTCACAAAGCCTTTCTGTCTTCTCTTGCAGATGTGTTGGTCAGCGGTGCCTGCTGGCTCGGCTTGGTCCCAGCCTTTCTGTGAGACAGTGAGTCCGGGATTTTGTTGAGAGTAACAGGATTAAGTTCTTCCCCAAGGGATCCCATCTAAGGCTTTGGTGTGCTCCATCCGCTTAGTAATTCTAGTCAATCGGTGCCATGTGTTGGCTGGGCATCTACCACCTCACGCCACCGTGAAAGCACAGCCTATTTATGAGGGGGCTGGGGCTTGTGGATGAGGATGAATGGAGAGCCTGGCTGGCTGCTGAGGGGGGCCTGGGTCTCTCACGGGGGCAGCAGTACCCCTGTCACCCCTCTGTGCTGCTCTGCATGACAGCGTTGCACCTGAGGAGAGCTGGGAGCCACAGAAACTCTCTTGTTCCTGTGCCTCCTGCTGCTGGGCTTAAGGAGAAATAGTTATTTTCTGCTAAATTGGGCTGTAAGTGTAATTGCTGTGTAATCTTGGGATTGTTAAATTACAAGCTCTTTATTTGGTACAGTGTGCAATTACTGTGGCAGTAAAGAGCAGGTTGCATGTTATCAGTATTATATAACGTGTTATCTGATATCCTGATTTGGGTGGTGCTGGGGGTGGGGGATGGGGGGTGGCTCAGCTCTGCTGGCTGGGTGGATTCCAGTGCAGCAGCTTTCCATCGTGCATGTTGTTGTTATTCACTCGGGAGAGCTGGCAGCGATCCTCTCCTCACCTGGCTCTGCGCACAGCTGGGGCCTTCTTTGTGCTGCTGTAGTCAAGGTCAGCCAGGAGCTCATGTCCTGCAGGATGGAAAGCTGCTGCCCGGTGGAGCAGGCAGTGGTAAACCACTGTCCATCTCCCTGCACCTCCTGTATCCTCTTCTTTTGCAGTGTAGTCCCGATGGGAACAACAGCCAAGGAGGAGATGGCCCGCTTCTGGGAAAAGAACACCAAGTCCAATCGTCCCTTGTCCCCTCACATCACCATTTACAAGTAAGAGCCTCTTGGCCTCCTCAGCTTCTCACTGGCACGCTCTAGGCTCTGGCATGCAACAGCTCCATACCTGGAGGCACCCTTAGGTGGGAGGGCTGTGGACGTCTCCACTGTCACTTCAGACAGAGGACGGGAAGACCCTCTGCATTGTGCTGTGATCTGTCTGAGCTGTGCGTGGGGAATCACAGTCTCCCCCACAGAGCTGGTGACACTCGCTGTTTTCATACGGGGTGTTGCAGAGGGGTACAGTGTCCCTCAGAGCCATGCCTCGGGGTGCTTGGGCAGGGCAGCATTTTGTTGAAAGGCAGCTGCCTCCGCAGAGAACAGTTGCGTAGAATGGCGTGTCCCACTGTGGAGCTGGCGGTCGCCAAGGGCAGACACAGGAGGCCAACTCTGGGCTCTGGTTCCCTCCTCAGAGAGCTGACTGCTTCTTTGGGGCCACCTCTGTCACTTTTCCAGGTTCTCTCATTTATGCCCAAACCCTGCTGTTATTCCTAAACTGCGGGAGCCTTACAGTCTTCTCCTGCTTCATCTCCCTTTAAGCTTTCTCAGCAGACGCCCTTCTCCTTCTCAAACCCGTGCCAGTGGCATTTGCCATTCCCAAGCTGCCTCTGCAAATTCCCCCATCTCTCCCCTTTTGCTCTGGCTGGATTCCTTGAATAACTCTGAGTGCAGAAATACCCGCCCAGCAGCACAGAGCTGTCTAGGAATAGACGGACTGTGCTTTGTCCTGCAGCCTCAGAGGTCTTCCTGGTGTTGTGCCCTGTTTTGCTGACAAGGTTGGTTGTTTTGCAGGTGGTCCCTGCCCATGGCGATGTCCATCACACACCGGGGCACTGGCGTTGCGCTGAGCTTAGGTGCGTGCATCTCCCACCCGCTCGTGGCGACGGAGGGCGAGGGCTGCAGAAGGAAACACCCCTCTGATTCAGAGATGTGACTCCAGATGGTTTTCTCCCCTCTGTCCCCAGCTTCAGCAACAGGTTTTCTCCTGGGAAACCTGCGCTTTGTTCTCTGCCTTTCTCCATCCCCTAAATATCTCCCTGTCCCCGTTTCTCTGTCCCCTAGTCCTCTTGGGGTGCGAGTGGCTCCAGTCCTGCAGAGGCAGCGATGCTCCCCTGTATGTAAAAGCCTTTGAAGCCTTTGCAGCACTTGGCTTGGCCTGGCTGCTTTCTTCTGGGCCTCCCCCAGTCTGGAAAAAGGCTGACCAGCTGCTCTAGTTCTCACCCCTTCTCTTCCGTGGCGGTTTTTTGCTGGTTTATCCTTACAGGAGACACTGTGTGAGGGAAAGGCAGATGGGCAGGCAGAGCTCGGAGAATTTTGTTAGCACAGGTGGGGTTTTTCAGCTTCCTGGGAGTGGCTGCTGTGTTCCTTGAGATGCCAGTGGGGGAGAAGGCAGCACCAGCAGCAAAACTCCCCCTAGCTGTTTTGACCCTCCAGTTAAGTTTGCATGGTTTGACTAAGTGATAGCACATCTAACTGTGAGAGGCCGTTTTATTTCCATTAATGCCCTCTCATGGCAGCAGGAAGGTGCTTCTCTGGTAGCTCCCTGTTGCATGGGGGGAGGCGGGTTGGTGTTTGCAGAAGATCAGAGTGTGAAGGGACTCAGAAAAGATGTGCAGAACTGAGGACTTACGCTCACTCGACAGAGTGAGAGGGAGCAGTGAGGGCTGCAGCCTGCCCTCAGCCAGGCCTCCCGTGAGGGCCTGGGAGTTGGGCTTCAAGAGAAGGGCACCCACGTTCCCTCCTGCTCCTATACAGTGCAGCCCTGGTGAGAGCTTGGCTTTGCTGCTCCCAGGCCAGCCACCTTACGCCCAGCTCTGCCTCATGAAGAGTGGCATGAATCCTCTGCAGGAGAGCAGCTGACAGCTGCCCACTCTGAGCGCAGCAAGGTGACTTTGCCTGCATGCACACTGTGAGCCCAGCTGGCTCCTGGGGTGGCTGTATGCTTGCTCCGTGCCCAAATCCAGAGCATTGTGTGGCAGCTGTGCTGGCATCACCCCACTTTGGGATCTTATCACCAGGAGCCTGGGACGCGCCTGGCCCATGGGCTGCAGTCCCCATCCAGCTTGCTGTCAGGTGGGCCAAACTGGCAGGTTCACTGTTGCCTTTCCGCTCTGATGTACCACCTGCCGGAGGGGGAATCGTCCCCTTCTTAGGCTGATCGAGCAGGAAGGAACATCACTTTGTCATCCACAGCTCAGCAGCCAGAAGGAGGGAGAAGTGTTCAACTCCTCTCTGTCAAGGCCTTAATTTACAGGAGCCTCTGACTTCCTGTGCTTCTTGCAAGGCGAACACAAAGGCCATTGAGGAGATAAGTGGCTGAGTGAGGAAGCAGCTGGTTGACTTGTGCTGCCAGCACTGGCCCCAGCCAAGGCGCTCAAGCTAGCGTGCTGCAGTGTAATCAGGCGCTATTGAGCAGAGGGTGAATCGCGACTTGGCTGACTGCTGGCTGCAATCGTTCCCATTCTTTTGGCACCATCTGGATATACCCTCTTGGCCTAGAAATGGGGAGGAGAAACTGCTACAGCTCCTGCAGTTAGCACAGCCACACATGTCAGACTGCCTCTTTGCTGGTTCCCTTGCTGGTCCCCACTGAAGCAGCCTGGCTAGATTGCTGCCCATGTTGGTGGCTGGCAGCAGAAGGCTTTCTGTCCCGAGATGGGTTTTTTGCTGAAGAGCTGCCACCTTTGTGTTTTCCAAACTTAATTGTCCTTTAACCTCAAATTTGGGCTGGTTTGGCTGTAATTGCATGAGCTCACACCAGTTTGGGTGTTGTATGAGTAATGCAGGACCCAGGTTCAAGGCGTTGTTGCCCCAGTTTGGGTCCTCAGCACCCCCCGCAGGGTATGTTTTCACAGTGCTGCCAGATGGGCAAACCTTTCTCCCTCCTCCTTCCTCTACAGGCCCTCGTGAGCTGATGGTGATTCAGGCCATGTCACCAAACCAGAGACACAAAGGTGGCCTGGGGCTCTGCAGGCAGTGAGGGGTTGGAAACGCTTATGCTGGCTTGACGTGCAGGCTTTGTCTTTCTCAGGAGTCTCCCTCTTTGGTCTGGCTGCCCTCCTGCTCCCAGAACAATTTCCCCACTACCTGGCCATGGTGAAGTCGCTCAGCCTGGGGCCTGCTCTGATCTACTCTGCTAAGTTCGCTCTGACTTTTCCGTTCTCCTACCACACCTGGAATGGAATCCGACACCTTGTGAGTAGCTTCCGCGGGGGCCAGGGGTGCAAGGGAAGGGAAGCATCTGCTGGCTGCGGGAGCGCTGGCTGCAGTGTCCAGGAAGGTGTCCTTGGAAATGGGAATTACTCACCTCAAGTGCTTCAGAACCTCGGCGCTATTTTTGGGTACATTTAAATTGCAAAGAGCATTGCTACGCTGGTACTTCACAGGCTGGCACAGCTGGGTGAAGCATCCCCCCATGTCTCCTTGGCTGTGGGAGGTGGACGAGAAGCAGCAAGAGCAGTGTTACAGCCAGGGGACACGTCCACAGAGCTGCGGGCTCAAGCCTTGCAGAGGTGCCATCCATTGTTCATTATCTCACCCTTGTCACACAGCCATTGTGCTGTGATCTTCCAAGAGCTTTAATGATCACAGAAGATGTGTGGCAGAGGATTGGAGACAGTGTTGCCTGCGCAGAAGCTAACCTGTGACGTTCGCCCTGTGCTGAAGTGAGGAACAAGCAGCTCCATTCAGCTGAGCTTCCTGTGTTTGATGAAGGAGGGGGAGCCGGAATGCTGAGAGTTTCTTGCTGGGAACAGGACAAAACATGCTGCTTTTTGTAGTTGATTGTGGTTTCTGTAGCTCCAGATAGGTTAGGTTCTACGGGAGCAAATTGCAAAGGCAGCTGGCCCAGAGCATGACATGATCCTTCTGCTCTGGGCGGGGGGAGCATCACATGCAGAGCCATGCTGCAGATGTGAGCTCGCGCTGCAGGCAGTGATGGCTCCCAGTGTTTCCAGTGTGGAAACACAGGGCTTGAGCACTGTTGGATGTTTTATCTCATACCCGAGAGCAGCCATTCTGAGGTGCTTGTGTCCGAGTGCCAGGAGGCTGAGCCGTTGGGGTGAACAACAGCCATGTGCTGCGAGAGGAGCCCCCTCTGTGGGTCCTTGGGGCAGATGGTGGCCAGCCAGCAGTGCTGCCAGTGCTCGTTATCTGCTTGTTAAGCACCTGCCCTCAGATGAGATCTTGGAGCATGGGGCTTGTAGCTGGCTGAGCCCTGCTCGCTCACGGAGATGCTGTTGGGCAAAGGGAGCAGCCATAACCGGCTGCTGGTTCAGAGCGTCGTGAGTTGAATGCGTGCTGAAGTCTCTGACTGCACGTATATAGCAGGATGCCAATTAAACTGTCTGAGCAGGAAACCTGCGGCGTTGGCCCTCAGCTGCACGCGGCAGCACAACCTGTTGATGACAGAAGGGCAGTCAGCAGGGAGCAAGTTTGTTTTAGTGCCTCTGCCCCAGGTGCTTCATGCTTTGAGCCCTGGGGGCTTGTTGGCAGGCTGGGAGGAGGTGTGCATCCCCCAGGCTGCCCTCAGCCACCCTACTTTCACTTGGCCAGTCAGGTGGGAGGTCCAAACCCGCCTACGATACCTGGGAACCAAGGACACCCAGCTCCAGAGTGCTGTTCCAGCATCCCTCCCTGCCATCCGGGCTCAGTCTGGGCTCCGCGGCTCACAGTGTACCCAGGCCCATATGCAGAGGTGCTGGGGGCTGAGGCTCATCCCCACCCGCTCGGATGTTAGCACTGCCTTAGATCTGCAGCTCGCGCCGTGCTTTATAACCTATTTCTGTCAGCAGGAGAGAAGCAAGAGGAGAGCAGCTGCCACTTTTGAAGTGAACATGGTGTGCTGTGGCTGCTGGGGATTAAGGAGAGCTCATGGGTGGCTTTCCTGATAGATGCTGGGGTTTGGTAGCGAGAAAGCTTCATCTGGCACAGTGCACACATGCCTGCACCCAGGGAGACCCATGCCTGCCTGTTGACCCGCAGCAATGGATGCTTGTTCCCTTCAGTCTGTACCTGGTGATCTAATGGCTGGTTTTAGGGTAGTCTTGCATGCGTCTGACACATCCCCATCAGGGACCGTCCCAGCCCTCTTGAAATTAACCCTGCTGTGTCTCTTCTCTCCTGCAGGCATGGGACATGGGGAAGGGGTTCAAGATCCCCCAGGTCAACCAGTCTGGGGTGCTGGTCCTGATCTTGACCCTGCTCTCCTCTGCGGGCCTTGCGGCGATGTGAAGGTACCTCCCCATTGATGGCCTCCCTGGTTTTTTTGGAAGATTTGCTCCATCCTGGCCCACCTCAAGATGTGTGTGGAGAGGGAGGCGGGAGGACAGGTTCTCTAGTAACTACAAATCTTTGGGGAAGGTGGTGCTTCCCCTCCTCACAAATCTCATGGATGATCAAGAGCTGCTTTACATTAGCCCGGGTGATGTGCTAACCTCTGAGTGGTGGGGGGACAGGCTGGGCTGTCTCCTGCCATGCCAACATGCCCCAGCAGCCACAGAAAGCCAGGCACAAATTAACAGCCGATCCTGGCATGTTCAGTTGCTCTCAGAGAGCTTCCTGGCTTCTTCCAGGCAAACTCCAAGGCATTTCTTTTCTCTGCTCTGTCCCCAGGCTTGAGACAATGCTGAATCTGTGTCCCTGCAGGTCCGAGTGGGCTTGGGGATGGCTGGTTGTGTATGTGTAGGCCCAGCGCAGGACAAGCATCTCCATTGAGGCAGCCTGTGCCAGGGCAGGGAGAGCAGGCGGTGCTGCCAACGCTGGCACCCATGGGGGAATGGGTGATTGGTGCCCTCCAAGTGCCACACTGGCCGCAGGACTCTGCACTTTCTGAGCCCAGCAGTAAGCAACCAGCTGGGATGGGGTGCTCAGACCTGCAGAGGTTCAATCTCTACTCGTTATCCTTGAAGATGATGACAGTCAGCTTTGGGGCCCTGGAGCCCCTGCCAGTGAAAAACATCCGATTTTCCCGTTAGGAAGTTGCTCTGTCCCTGGGGCAATGGGAGGGACGTGGTTTTCTAGTCGCATGTTGCCACCAGCTCATTGCAGCACTTGTCACTTGTCCACCTTTGCAATAAAGCAGCCTTCATCCTTCACACTGAGCCACTGAGTTTGGCGTCTGTGCTCAATGCATCACTGAGGTGAGGTCGGCCAGGAAGGGGTGTTTTGCTCTGAGATCCAGGGAGTTGCCACTTCCCAGAGTATCCCAGCAATGGAAAAACAAACTGTTTCCAGCCTTTAGAGGCAGGTGTAGTGCCTGACCTTTGGAGCTAGCAGGTATGGGGTTGACTTCTCTGAAATGCTGCCAGCCTGGCAGAAAGGCATTTCCTACCTGGAGTGTGATTGGTTGTGCTGGTACAAACACCTGTGCGAGGTCCAGGAGATTTTTGCTCTAATTGGACAATTTTTTGCACTTGCCACTGGGAGCAAAGCTTTGCAAGAGGATGCTCCCCGTCAGGAGCTTTGTCCTGCATTTCTGTCCCAGCAAAGGTCTTGGCTCTGTTTCAGGAAAGATCCTCCTTCCCATTCATATCACCAACCAGCAAAATGTCGGCTTTATGGGGAACGTCTGCTCTCCTCATAAGGCTTTGATGGAGACCCGGAGTGACAGGAGGGGAGCCAGTCCAATTACATGCTCCAAGCTCCCTTGCACAGGCCAGGCTTGTTTCCATGCGACTGCTTTTACTTCCACCACCAATCTGAGCCCCATCCCTCCTGCTCGCTCAGCTCCTCTCCCTGCCTGCTGTACCTAGCAAATCTGCCACTCCTTTAATTAGCAGAAGGCATCACAACCCTGAGGGGACATGCAACCTCAGAGATGAGAAATCATGAAGGAGGAAAAACTGTCTGCTGTCAGCGTGGCAGAGGGAGACGACTTACTGCTGAATCCTGTTCGGTGCAGCCGCATGCCCCAGCAGGATTGAGCTGCTCCTGGGCGAAAAACAAATACGTTTTAGCTTTAAACCAATTACTTCCTACAGTTGCTAAAATGGCTTTTATTTAGAACCCACTTCTGCTTGCTAATGAGCTATTCTGTTGTGTGTGCCAGCTGCTAACGAAGTTAGACTTCACTGCGTCTCTTGGCTGCGCTTTGCAGACTTTACTGCTTATCTCTACGTGGCTCACCTTTTGTGAGCCAGCAGCATGGCCCTGTGGCTGGGGCAGATGGGGTGCGAAGCCAGGACTGCTGCTTTTCCCCTGATGACAGCGGTTAAGGAATGGATGAGACCAGCCCATAGCAGTGGGTTTTCTGCGCAGGGGGAGGCCCGCTGAGCTGTGAGCAGCTCCAGGCCTGTGGCTGGTCCCACATTTCCAGCACGAGACCCTGCTAAACAGGGTGGGCTGAGATACAACCCAGGGAGGGCACCGTGCCTGACACTGAAGCACCGCACCGCCCGGACCTACCTGGGGCTCTGCCCTGATCTCCTGAAACCAAACACGGGGATTGATTTTTGTTTATTATTTTTTATTTTAAAACCTGTATTTTTCCAGTTGCCATGAAAACACAAGCATGGGCCGCAGGGTGCTGTCCCACTCTTGGCCTCACTCAGGGG
This sequence comes from Falco naumanni, assembly GCF_017639655.2. Classification (NCBI taxonomy): domain Eukaryota; kingdom Metazoa; phylum Chordata; class Aves; order Falconiformes; family Falconidae; genus Falco; species Falco naumanni. Next base: position 2,309,834 of record NC_054073.1, read on the forward strand.
TCTTTCACGTGTTCCCCTTCCTGACCCTTAGGGGTGAAAACCTGCAGTGCTTCCTCTGGGACCAGCCTCTCCCCATCCTGCAGGAGGTGATACCCTGAGCCTGGGGAATCTGCCCCGCTCCCCCCGGGGCTCAGCAGAGCCCCCCTGCCGGCAGCGGAGCCCTGCGGTGGGGTGGCTTGCCGAGGACTAGCCTCCCTTGGAGCAGGGTGGATCAAGGCTGGGATTTTGGGCGAGCTGGCATCCCTGCGTCAGAGGTCTGTCACAGCAAGCTGGTGGGAACACGGGGTTTGTCCCTCAGGCTTGGCCTGCTGGCAGCAAGGCTACCACACAGCTTGGGGCTCCAGGGACGTGTCCGTCTTCAGCCAGACCTCTGTGCAGCCGGGGGAGCAGTGCCGTGGCTCCTGCTCCAGGGCCAGACCCCAGAGAAGAGGCCCAGCAGGCTGGACGCCCAGCCTCCTTCGGGAGTGCTCCCTGGTGGTTCGCTTGCCTGGCCAAGGCTCTTAGGGCTGCGCAAGGCAGCAGTGTGCTGTGCTCGTGGTGCAAAGAAGGGGACGGCGGGCAGTGGGGGAAGGGGGACGAACGGACCAGCCAGAAATGCTGGATCAGGGCGGAGGGGGGGGTGTGTCTGGAGCAGCCCCCTCTGCTGCGGAGGGGTTTGCTGCAGGGCTGGGCTTTGTGCTGGGCTCACCGCAGCACTTGGGGCTGGTCACCCTGGGGACGAGGCACCGTTGCTGCAGACCCTAGGGAAAAGCAGGGAGTGGAAAAGGGGTGTTGGGGCGTCCGGGAATCCCTCTGCATCAGGACAGCCCCTGTTCTGGGATGCTTTTCTCTGGGAGTGGCGGCTTGTGAGCTCCTCCTGCCGGCACAGCGCCGGCGGCCCGGGCACCTTCCCGCAGCAGGGGGACAAGCCCGGGTATGGGGGGAAGCGGAGGGGGCCCCGTCCCGAGAACAAGGGCAAACGGCGGCCCAAGCACTGGACGCTGCCTCTTTGTACAAAACACCCCCGAAATCTGCACATGGCCGGTCCCCAGCCCTGGAAACCCTCTCCCAGCGTTTGCTTCCTGCAGTGCAGGGACCACCGTGACTTGCTCGTGACAGACCCCACCGGGGGTGGGCATAGGAGCCCCAGTGGGCACCATGCCAGTCCCCCGGGAAGGGGCACCTACCTGCTCCCGTGATCTCCGTCCCGATGCTGCTGCGGCGCAGTCAGGGCCGTGGGTCCTGGAGCTGCTGTAGCCGAGTGGGAGGTCAGGTCAGCCTGGCCGGGGAGTCCTCGGCAGGTCCCAGGTCCCCACAATGTGCCCCACGGGGAGGCCTGGGAGGAAGAGGAGGGGCAGAGTGGGCCCTGGTGAGGGTGTTGGGGCCCCCAGGGAGCCCCCACTGCTACCCCCGTAGCACCTCTCCACCTGAGAGCGGGGCACGGGGGGGAGCAGGTGCCCCTGGTCATCGGTGACAGCGCGGAGCCCTCCCGCAGCAAGGGCGGCTGGGGAAGGTGGGGTGGGTGTATGGCCAGGTGTCCTGGGGAGGGGTCTAGGCCACAGCTGAGGGGGGTCCCAGGGGGTGCCGGAGGTGCAGGCTGGGGTTGGGGGGGTCCCAGGGGTCCCGGGTGGTTGGGGCCAGGGCTGAGGGGTGGTCCCAGGGGGTCTCAGGCGTGCAGGCTGGAGTTGGGGGGGGGGGGGTCCCGGTGGTCCAAGCCAGGGCTGAGGGGGGTCCCTGGTGGTCGGGGCTGGGGCTGAGCGGGGTCCCGGAGGTGCAGGCTGGGGTTGGAGGGGTCTCAGGGGCCGGGCCCGGGGCGGGCAGCCCGGGGGTCTCCGCCGGCTGGGCTGGGCCGGGCCCGCCACGGTTCCGCAGGGGGAGGGGCCGCCGCGGGCCGCGCGCGCCGTCTCATGGCAACCCCACCTCGTGACCTGGGGCCGCGCGCGCCCCCTGGCGGCCGCGACGGGCGCTGCCGGGGGGCGGGGGCGGGACCCGTGACGTCACGGCACCTGCCCTGCGGCCGGTGCCGGTGTCGGTGCCGGTGCCGGTGCACGGCGGGCGGGAGGGGCGGCGGGGCCAGGGCGGGGGCCGGTCAGGGGGCTCAGGCCGGTGCCGGCTCTGGCCGAGGTGGGGCTGGGGTCGGGCTTAGGGGTCAAGGTCAGAGACGGGAGTCGGAGCTGTGGCGGGCCAGGACTGCCGGCGGGGCAGAGGACCAGGCTCGGCCAGGGCAGCCCCCCGCCCACGGGCCCTCCCCCACTAGCAGCTCTGGGGCAGGTGTGGGGGTCGAGTCAGCGGTGGGGATGGGGGCGAGCACCCGCGGGAGGGTTACCATGGGGGTCAGAACTGACGCGAGGCTTGGGGTCATCGCTAGGTATGGTGAGGGTTAGTGTGGGGTGTCGGGGTCACTGTGGAGGTCGCAGCAGCCTTTGGGTGAGTCAGGCTGGGGTCAGGTTCAGGCTTACGGGCTGCACTGGCACAGGGTCAGGGTTAAGGCTGGGGTGCAGGCACCCTGGTATGGGCACCTGTGCTGTTTGGGACCACCCTCGCCCCCTGCTCGAAGCTCTGACCCCCACCTGCTGGGGGGGGGCGGGGGCTGCGGCAGCTGCATCCTGGCTCCTGCCAGACCTGCCAGCAGCCATGGCTCCCCAGCATGTACCAGTTTGTCCGGCATGGGGCACTCGTGGCCACGTGGCAGCGTGCCCTGGCAGCAGCCCCAGAAAGCACCCATGGGTGCTGCGGGGTTGTGTCAGCAGCATCTGCACAGGGACACCAGGATAGGTACTGCTGGGAACGTGCCAGGTGCCACCACTGTGGCGTTACAGGACCCATCCCGGGATGAGCTTCCGTCCATCACGCCAGTGAATCGGTGCTGACGATTCCCTCAGACCTTCCCAAACACGATGCTGGTGCCAGCAGCTGCCTCCTCCCCGGGCGGCCCAGCTGGGGATGGGTGAGACATGACAGGACAGCACTGTATTCACTTTAATTTATTTCTTTTCGTTTTTTCTTGTTCCAAACTGCAAATCCTGGTGCCAATGGCATCTCATCACGAATAACACCCAATTGCTGAAGCCAATGTGGGGGCGCTGGCAGCGCCGGGCCAGAGGCAGGAGGCTGCTGGGCAGCCAGTCTGGGCGATTCGGGGCTGCCGCGTCCCTGCTTGACACCGAGGGGACGGGCTGGAGAGAAATAAATATTGCTGCGCTAGCAAGGGATGCCTCCGGGAGCAGGGCTGGGAGCTGCCCTGAAAGCCGGGCTGTGGCTGGTGGGGGTGGGGGACACATACAAAAAAAGGGGCCAAAAAAAAAAAAAAGAAAACCAACAAGACTGATGAACCCAAACGAAGTTTGCTTGAAGCCGGGGCTGTTTCAGGGGGGAGGAGAGAGCTGGATTCCTGACTTCAATTTGCACGGCGAGCCCTGGCGGCACAGCCCTGCGCCGCTTGGTGCCGGACCCCGGCGGTGCTGCTGGCTCTGGGCTGGTGGTCGCTCCCCCAGTGGAGCCGAATCGGGGGTGGACACGGGGCCGGTGTGGGGGTTACAATGCTGGGCAGGTGACTTGGTGCCGCATGCCTTCATTGCACATGAGAGCGGCCGCCCGCTCATCACCGTCGCTGTGCTGGCACTGCATGTAGCTGATGCCATGGGGCGAGTAGCTGTGGTGAGTGCAGACGTTGCAGGCGCGGGTCATGGTGCCACCTGTGCTGCTCCTGCAGGCAGAGGGGAACCCCAGCAGCTCCCATCAGTGCTCAGCAGTGCCTGGTGGCACCCCTCGGTGCTCATGGATGCTCAGCAGTGCCCTATTGTCACCCTACTGGTTTCTATCACTGCCATCCAGTGCCTGGTGGCACTCACCAGCATCTGTTGGTGCCCATCAGCTCCCTATGGCACCCATCAGTACCTGATGGCACCTACCAGTGCTCACTGGGTCCATGAGTACCTTGCAGTTCCTAGTGGTACCTATCAGCACCCAGTGCCGCCCATTGGTGCCCATCTGTGCCTGTTAGTTCCCAGCATTGTCTGGTGGTACCCATAGGTGACCCGCAGTGGCCATTAGTGCCAGCAGCGCCCACAGGTGCCCATAGGTCCCCAGTAATGCCCAGTGATGCCCATCAGTGGCCCATGGCACCCACCGGTGCCCACTGGCCCTGTGTCCATCCTGTGCCCCTCACCTGCAGTCACTGCAGGTCCGCTGGCACTCCTTCCGACGGTAGCGGCAGATCAGCGCCCAGATGAGGAGCCCAAGCAGGCTGAGGAGCAGGAGGGAACCCAGAATGGAGCCCACGATGATGCCTGCCTGCCTTCCTCCTGCCGCGGGAGCACAGCCTGTCACTGCCGGCTTCCCTGCCGGCTGCCCACTGGTCACCATGCCCCTGGTGGCACCCTGGCATGCAAAGCCAGTCCCCAGTGGCACCCTGGCACGCAGAGCCAGCCCCTGCTTGTGCAGACCCCCTCAGCTGTGGCACTTACTTGGTGAAGGGCTGAGGTTGAGCTGGCACACAGAGTAGCCCACACGGTTGGTGACGCGGCACTGGTAGATGCCGGCATGCACCTCCGACAGGCTGCGGATTAACAGGTCGCCAGGAGCTCGTCCTGCAGCATGGACAGACAGCCCGGTCAGCCCAACCCTATCGGCACCCGCACTCTGGACACAGGTGCACAGCGACATGGGTGCGTACAGACATGGACACCCACCAACTCATGCACTCACACCTCACCCAGGAGCATCCCCCACACCCAGCAGAGCCCCCCCCCCAGGTAAGCACCAGCACCCACCTTGGATGGTGCCTGAGGGCAGGCGTCCCCCGCCGTAGCCATCAGCCAGCTTGGCCCACTGGTAGGCAAGCGGGGAGGTGCCCCCCCGGCTGTAGCACCGCAGCAGGATGCTGCTCCCTTCTATCAGCTCCCCCTCGGTCCAGCACTGTGGGGTGACTGGCTTCTCTGCAGGGAGAGGGACATCTTCACTGCTAGGGCCACTGGGGGGGGGGAGTCACCTGGGGTGCCCAGAAGGGGGCACATGGGAGCAGGGTGGGTGGGTGGCGTGGGGGGCTCACCTTGCACAGTGACGATGACCTCGTGCACAGCCACGGTGTTTTTCTTCACCCGGCACTGGTAGGTGCCAGTGTCGGAGACCTGCAGGTCGGCCAGGCGGATGGAGGCGTCGTACTGGCTGGGGTCATTTTGCACAAAAGCCACCCGGTCCTGGAGCCCCGAGCCACTGCCGTAGTTGACGTGGTGGTCCTGGTAGGACAGGAACTGGGGGGGGGCAAGCAGAGAGACTGGGCAGGGCTGGTCCGGGTGGGGGGACCCGGGGCTGTCAGCTTGGGAGGGAAATGCACCGCCCGGCACCCCCCTCTGCCTGTTCCTTCCCTGCCCTACCAGACCCTGCTTAGTCCCTTCCCTGTCCTGCCTGGTCCTTCCCAGCCCAGCACGCCCAGACCCTGCTGGCTCTGCCTGCCCTACCCAGACCTTCCCCTCCCCTGCCAGACTTTGCCTGTCCTGCCTGCTCTACTGGGCTTTGGTCCTTCCAAACCCTGGCTGCTCTGCCAGGTCCTTCCTTGCCCTGCCAGACCTTGCCTGTCCTGCCTGCTCAGCTGGGCTCCATCTGGTCCATCCCAGCCATGCCTGCCCTGCCTGCCCTGCCTGCATGGTGGGACAGCAGTTGCTGGGGCAAGTGACACTCACCACATTCTCGGGGCCAGTCCGCTCGGGTGTGATCTGGATCCACTCGATGCCCACACCCTGGGGACCGTTGTCTTCAGGCTCGAGGACATAGGGGCAGCCCAGTTTCACTGAGTCGCCCTTGGCCAGGTACAGCACCTCCCGGCCCTTGCTGTTGATCCTGACGGCCAGGAGCAGAGCTGGGGAGAGAACAGCACCCATTGCACCAGCTAGGGAGCACACAGGCACCCCAAACCTGTGCCCCAGTGCACCCTGACCCCACACCTGACAGCACCCAGCTTGTGGGGAGCAGGAATAGGGCAGGGACCTGTCTGTCAGGATCAGGCACCCACAGGGGCTGGGTGTCCTGGTGGGCTTGAGCACCCATCAGCGCTGGCACCATCTGGGTCCTGCGAAGCTGTGTTGGGGACAAAGGGACATGGCAGGGTCAATGCCACCTGCCTGGCTCTGGCCAACACAGGTGGGTGTTGGGGCAGGAGCAGTCCTGGCTGCAGGTGCTCTGCTGACCATGGGGTGCATCCAGCACCCTGGGGTGCCCCGTGGCTGGGCAGGGACTCCCTCCATCCTCGGTGACATTGCTGCAGGAGTGGGTCCAAGTGCAGGGATCCATCAACGCCTACCTGGCATGAGACCCAGGAGCAGGAGCAGGCTGGCGCCGTGCCCTGCCATGACGCTGCAGCCGTGCCGGGCCGGTGAGGAGGAGCGGGAGCGGAGGAGGCTCCGAGGCGACAAGGCAGCCAGCCGTGCGGGGCTGCTTTTACATGCTGGGCTGGGGCGCTCCTCCCTGTGGGGCGGATGCCTTTGGGATGACTGAGTGGCTCCAAGCTGTGCGTGAGTGATGCCGCCCTGCTCCACTCCCTACCCGGTAATTAAGCATCGCCATGGTATGGGCTACCATCGAGCCAGACCCAGGCTGGGGGCCACTGCAGGCAGTGCAGGCAGGGAGCACCAGCACACCCAGGGGCATCTGGAGCAGCGATCCAGGGGGCCATGGACACCACAGCACCCAGTGGCTGGTACACTAGTGTGGGTACTGATGGGATGAGTGTGCCTGGTGGGACTCTGCAGTCCTGGGTGCCTGGGACTCTGTGGGAGCAGCCCAAGCATGGCTGAGCACCACAGCTACATGGAAGTGCCAGCTTCGCCCCATGCAGGTCCCAAAAAGATTTTGGTCTTGGAGCAGGACTTGGGGCATTTGGAAGAGCTTAAAGGTGTGGTTTGACCATGAGCTTAAGCTCTTGCAGATCCCTCCTCTGGTCCTGCCCCCTCAGCAAACGAGCATGTGGGAACTGCAGCACCCACCAAGCCTGTGCTGGTGGCACTGCTGAAATGCAGTGCAGAGACCTGGCTGGTGCTCCAGGCCATGGCACACTGCACAGGGACACTGTGGCATGGCAACAAGAGGGGCAGCACATCCTGGACCACGCTCAGCACAGCGGAGGGGACAAGCAGTGTGGCTGGAGGAGCCTGGGACAGACAAAGGGGAGGAACAGAGTGGCTGAAACCTGCTGGAATCTGAGGGCAAGAGTCGGGGACAGGGATGCTCAGCAGGGATGCAGGAGTTTGGGATGGGGATGTTTAGCTGTGGGTGCTGGGTGCCACACTGGGGATGCTCAGCTGGTAGACAGCCCTAGCTATGGGCACTCTTCATGCCTGCATCCATTGGAGGGGGATGAGCCCCCACACCGGGCTGCTCTGGTGCTGTGGGCCAGGTCAGGGCCCATGTCCAGCTCACCTGTGCCCTGCCCTGCAGCACTGCTTGGCCATGCTAGTGCTTTCCACACCTTTCCACACCACGACTGCCCCAGCCGGCTGGGCAACACCACCCAGCCGGTCCCAAACAGTACCCGGGGCCAAGAGCTGCTCCATTTACTGGCCCCAAGCTGAGCTCACTGCTGCCAGTTAACCCTTACCGGCCCTGTGCTGGGAACTGGGGCCGAGTCTGGCACGTGTTTTGCCGCGTCTGTGATTTCAGGGCCCCCTGTGCAGGGTCTGGCCCCAGGGCAGCACCGAGGCGTTGAGGGATGCCGCCTGCCGGGGCTGCTCCCGCGTGGCAGGGTCTGTTCCTGCCATGACGGGGCTGTGGCTCACTGTGGCTCGGGGCTCCTTCCTGGCGTGGTGCTGGCTCCCCAGCCTGACTCCTGCATTCCTTGGTGCAAGGAGGTCTAACTCACGCACAAAGGGTGGGGAAGCCACTCCACCCTGGCTGGTGGCCCACTGGTGGTCACAGCGCCCTGCGGCTGGTGTGGTGGCTTTGAAACCCTCCAGGCTGAGCCTGGCCTAGAACAAGGCTGTGACTGCCTGGCCAAGGTGGTGACCGAGAGCAGCACGGCTGGCGCGTGGCCGCTGGGGCCTGGGGATGGACAGCCCAGCCTAGCAGAGAGCACTGCACATGCTTTGTGGGCCAGGCACCAGCGCCGAGGCCCCAGGGGCCCCAGAGAGCTTGGCAGCCCTGGGGGCTTCCTCAGGGTTGGGGTCAGGTCTGAGGTGGCAGATGCAGGCAGAGCCGGTGACACGATTCAGCCCCTGCCCCAGAAGGGACAGCACAGCCCCACAGCACCTGGCTCCATCACACCATGGGGACGAAGACAAGGAAGGGATAACAAAAGGCTATGGCATTTTTTCCTTGCTATTTACCCAACCCAAGAGACTCAGTGTTCACAGCAGAGTCCTCCGAGCTGTCCCCCTGCCCTGGGCAGTCTCACCTTTGCCAGCTCTCCTTATTTTTCAGCTGCTCTGACAATTAATCAGAGCCACTCCTACAGGATCCCAGCCCTCTGAAACTGCCAGTCTCTATCCAAATGGATTTTAAACGTTTGCATCATGCTTCGGTCTCTTTGGTTTGCCCCTGAAGAAGGCCACTGCCGCAGGGCCTGGAGGTGACACCTCGGTGAGAAGGTGGCACTGCCAGGGCTGATGCAGCTGTGGGCAGCCAGGGCTGTGCGTGTAGAAAAGAGCTTGCCTGGCTCACGGGGACCCCACCTGAGCCACCCCGCGCAGGCTGAGAGCACCCCTGCCGGTTCGGTGATACCAAGCTGCACTGAGGGCCTGGGGATGCTCCTGGCCCCTCCAAGGACATGGGCCACCTCTGACAGCTTTCTGCCAGTGGATGTGGGGAGGCGGGCAAGGGGCAACCTCCATCCCAGGAGTGGACAGTGAGCCTTTGGGCTACTCCACTCCCAAGGGCAGCTCCTGGCCCGCAAACCTGAGACGAGAGAAGGTCGAAAGATACCATCTGCTCCACAAACATCTTTGTTCCTCTGTTTGTAGAAAATTCAGCCTAAGAAAATGGGAACCCCTAAGTTGCTGGGGAACATGAGCTCTGCTCCTTGTGGGACTGAGCCTGGCCAGGGGCTGCGCTTGCTCGGCTCAGGGCCCTTCGCTCCACCTGGGCGCAGTACTTCTCAGGGATGCCAGAGGCTCTGTGGAGGAAAAAAAATCATCAGGCACCCTGTGCTACACCAGAGCCAAGCTTTAGGACTGTGGCCCCGGAGTGGATCTTGTTTGATGAGGATGCAAAGGAACCTGTGAGGTGGGAAGTCAGGAAGGACTTTGGGACATGCAGTGAACCAGGGAAGTAAATGGCTGCTGGCAGCACATCACCTGAGCTCCCGCATCTTCTGCTGCTTGAGCTGGGTGATACGCTGGCTGCGCTGGTGGGCCTCCTCCTCAAGCCGCTGGCACTCCTCAAAGGCAGCCACCCGCTCCTGTGCCAGCTGCTGCTGGCGCTCCCGCATCTGGCGCTGGATATCACTAGCATAGGCAAGCTGCAGACCTGCCCTCCGTGCTTCCTCTGCCTTCTCCTTCTCCACCTGCTCCTTCTGGGCCCTGCAAGAGAGCTCAGGGCAGATGAAAGGCCCCACTCCAGCCCTGGCACGTGCCAATACCTGCCTGCAGGGCCTTGGCCAGCACCAGACCCACCGGCTGCGCTGACTTGTTGCTGGGAGCCCCCATGGCAGCCCCCCTACTGCCATGTCACCCATCCTTTGGCCCTATTTTGCAAGGCAGCGCCCAGCCGTCTTGCCAGCGAGCTCCTAGCGCCATCCTTCTCACCTGAGGGTCTTCTCAAACTCGTGGCGGTCCTGCTGCACGTGCATGGCCATGGTGTGCTCCCGCTGGGCAATCTGCTCCAGGCGGCTCTGCTTCAGCATCTGGTTCATCTCAGCCCTTCTCTGTGCCACCTCCTTCTCCTTGCGCCGCCACTCTCGCTCAGCAGCCTCTTGGCTGCGCTTGGCCCTCAGTGCATCCTGCCAACGGGGGACAGTGGTGACACGGAGGGGTTGTGGAGGATTTAGCCTCAGGGGGAGCTACGGGAGCACTTGACTGGGGTTTTGCCTCTCTCCCCGTACCATGGCCAGCATTGCTCTAGAACCTCACCTGGCTCCAGGTGCTGGTCCAGACCTGCAACACCCCAGTAGACCTATCACATCCAGGGGAGCTTCCACTTTGCTGGGGCGGTGGCAAGTGAGCCAGCATGGGAGCACATGGCATGTCAACAAGCTGCTCACCTGCTCTGCCTGACGGTCCCGGGCCCTCTCTTGCATGGCTCTCAATTGTGCCATCTCCTTCTCCTTCTCCCAACGGATCCTCTCCTGCTCAGCTTCAACCTCAGCCTCACGCTCCTGCAAGGGACAGAGCCTTGTGGCAGCTCCCTGTGGCACCTCTGCTGCCTGATGAACCTATGCCAGTGCCACATACACTCAGTCCGATTACCATTTTCTGCCTCTGGTACTCAAGCACCCGCTTGTCTGCCATCCTCTCCAGCTCCCGCTGCTCCTCCTTGCGTCTCTGGTTCTCATCGTTGATGCGTTTAATCTCAGCCTGGATCTTCTTCTGTTGCTCCTGTTTTCGCTCCAAGTCCTGAAAGAGGGTCAGAGGGTGACAGGGTAAAGCGCTGCAGCACAAAGCTCTCCCACTGCTCCTCCCCATGTGCCTTTCTGAGGGCCCAGAAGCACACTTGGGGCAAGGGAAGGCTCAGCAGCTCAGGTCACTTTCTGAGGATGGCTTAGCTTCTTCCCCAGAGCTTTAATTCTGCCAGGTGTTGTCTCCACACACCAAGCCTGACTTAGCCAGCACTGGGTCGCCCTTCCGACAACGTGAAAACCTAACTCCAGTCTCCCCTGCTCCCTGGCACCTCGCTGGTCGCACCTGCAGGTCCTCCATCTTCAGCTTCTCCAGGTACTCCAGCAGCTGCTGTGCCTCCTGGTCCCGTTGCTTGGCTCTCAGAGCCCGCTCCTCTGCATTCTGCTCCATCTGTTTCACAAGCTCCTGCCTCCCTCTGGAAAGAAGAAAGCAGAAGGGTTCCCTCTGGCTCTGTCACACTCCCAGAAGCAGAAATGCTGGCACAGACATCAGGTGGTGTGTCTGCTGCCTCATGCTGCCCAGTCCATCTGCAGTGACCGGGAGCTGTGGTGTGAAGCCAGCAGCCGGAGGATACCCTAGCTTTGGCACAAGGCCTGGGAAGGGGACAGATGCCTCTGCAGGGAAGAGGGGCCCTTCTGCAAACCTGATCAGCTCCTGCTTCCTCTTGCGCTCCAGTTCCTCCTGCATCTCATCAGCCTTTTTCCTCTCCACCTCCATCATCTTGGCCAGGCGCTTCTCTTCTTCCTCCAGCTCTTTTGTGATGAGCTGCTTCTCGAGGATCTGCGTGTCACGGATCATGTGGCACTTGGCACCAAGGATCAGCTGTGGGGACAGCAGGTCTCCCTGGTCTCTGAGCCAGAGCTGGCAGCAGCAGCAGGGACAGACACACAGATGAGGAGGGGGGAAAGGGGAGAAGAGGAAGACCCTGGGTAGCAGCAAGTGGAGCGGGGTTTAGGTCTAGAGTAGCTAGGTGAAGTTCACGGGGGCTCTCAGCAGCCTGTCCACACAGGCAGCTCAGGCAGGTCTTGATGCAGGCAGGAGGCCCTGTGGTGCTGGGTGATGTATGGGAGCCTCTGGTCCTACCTCATTGAACTCCTTGATCTCGTCTTCCTGCTCCATGCGCATCCTGCTTGCCCGCTGCAGCAGGTACTGGGCCCGCTCCCGTGCTGCTTCCTCCAGCTCACTCAGCTTCTCTGTCTGCTGCTGCAGGATGGCCTTCTGCTTCGCCGCACTTTTGCGTGCGCTCACCGCCTCCTGAAGGGACAGGTAGGGCTGCTGAAAGCCAGACACCCTCCTGGGGCAGCCCTGCAAGGCTGAGCCTGCCCGAGGGTGCTGTGGGGCTGTCTGACTCACAAGGGGCACACTCCAGCACTGCCAGGGTCACCATGGGCTGGGGGAACAAGCAGTGTGGCACTGCTGGATGCAACCAGCGTGGGATTTCTTCCCCATCCACAGACCAGTCAAACCCAAGGGAACCTGCACAGCCATTCCTGGGCTGTGGATCAGTGGAGACCCAAAAAGCGCAGCCATGCTGCCTCCCCTGCACGCTGCCCTGGCGGCAATGGGCACACCAAAATGAGGGCAAAGAAGGGATGAAGGTGGTGGCCCCTGAGCAGAGCTCCAGGGACAGCCCCAGCTGTCGCATCTCTGACCTACAAAGTTGGCTCTACCTGGATGCATCCACCTCCACCCACAGCCCGAGACCTGTCGGCAAGCAGGGAAAGAAGGAGCAGGAGGGGCAATGCCTACGAGAACGGCTTCCTTCTCCGCTTTGAGGGCTGCCAGCTTGGCCTCACGCTGCTCCGTGGTCAGGACTCGAGCTGCTGCTTTAATGCGCTGGAAATCCTCCTGACCAATAATAAGGGATGCTGCTGGCTTCTCTGCAGGGATGCTGTGGGTATGGGGAAGAGGGCACAGAGAGAAAGCAGTCAGTGGCATGGAGTCTCCAACAGCTCCCTCCATTCCCTGCCCTCCCTGGGCTGCCCACACTGGGGGCGGCAGGAGCGGCTCCACAACCAGGAGTCACCTGAGAGCAATGCAGGAAGCACCTGAGCTGTGGGGACCTGACTCTCCTGGACAGAGGGGAGGAAGAAACAGAAAGTGCAGTGAAAGTGGCATTGTGCTGTGATGCAGGGGGAGAGGATCTTCAGCAGGGTAGCCAGGGACCTCCCAGGAAAACCCCAAAATATTCAGCATGGCCCTGGTCAGCCCCAATAAAAAATGCTGAAAGTATTTCAGTCCAACTTGGCCTTCCCAGCACTCATTTGAGGAAAATTCTGACCACTGCCCTCACTCCTTTTCCAGCGGGACATGATTCTCATCCCTGGCCCCCCAGACTGACTATCGCTGCTCTTGCTTGTCCAGACAAAATGTTCTGTCTGGACAGATTTTTGGGGAGCAGGAGCTGCCTTTTCACTCTGTTTAATGACACTCAACTTGCTTAGGCTCCAGATCTGCACAGCACAGCTTGACTTTGGCTCTGCTGCCCCAGGAATCCACCCGGCACGAGACAATGAAACGCCACACTGCCCCAAACATGGAGCACCGTCTCCCCTCCCAGCACTGGCAGGTGTCCCTCCAGCCATCACCCTGGCTTTGTGGACACTGCAGAGCCACAAACTCTGCCCATGACTCATGCTGTGGTTTAGAGGAAATCACCAAAGCTCTTGGTGCCCCCATTTCCCCACTTGTAAAAATGTGGATAATAATACAGGACTGTTTTCCAGAGGAGTTGTAAGGAGTTAATTACTCTTTGTATTACTCAGATACCATGGTGACGCGTGTGGTGTAGGAGCGTATATTAACAAAATGCACAGAGCACTTTGAAGATGTTCAGGGCTAAGAATTTACTCATTACTATTGTGTGTCACCTTTCATCCACCCTTGTGAATATGAACAGATACCTGCATAATGATCGTTCAAGAGCTGCATCACAGCATCGGATTCCAGGACGCTTTAAAGAATGGTTAATGGTCACAACGGCACTAGTAAATGTAATGATACAGTGGCCACTGCTTTAGTCGCCCCAGTGTTTGGGTGACCAGCCTGGGATGTCTAGGGCCTGATTTTCAGGAATTAAACCAGCATGAATGGTTTCCATCAGCTTCAGCTGGAGCTGCAGCCACGCGACACATCTGCAAATCGGCCCTCAGCTTCAGCAGCAGGGGCAAATAAGAACATGAACATACAAAACCAGGTACCAGCGTCAAAAGCCTGAACCAGTGCCGCTGTGCCATTTCACTCTCCACAAAACCCAAACTCAAACCATCCGCAGGGCGGGTGTCACGTTTTACGGGGTGTAAGAGCATTACACAGAGGTTGAAAACAGGAAGCAAAGATGAATCTTGCACCAAACGACAACTACAAGGAAAATTTAGGGAGGTTAAAATGAAGCTAAATTGGAGCTGGCCAGGATAATGGCCCTATTGTCTATGTGCTGGAGGCTTTTAATGAAGTGTAGTAATTAGGGCCAGGGTTCTTGCAGTTCAGTCTTGTTTATAAAACTTCCCTGTAGAGAAACACACAGCTGCCAGTGTGCAGGGGCTGTGGGTGATGCTCCACTACCTTTCTCACACGGGGCTTTTGGGTAACAGGGCACAGGGGGCAGCATCTGATATGTGATGGAGGCACGTGCCACCCTGTGGGGCTGTTCAGCCCAGAAGGAGCTTTTCTGTCTTCTGAGAAGGTTTTATGTTGCTAATTACTGGTTCTTACAATGATTCAGTGCCTCTTGTCAAATGCCTAGTGCTTGTTGGCTTCATTGCTGCCCAAGCCAGGCATATCGGAGCACTGCTGCCCGTCCCTCCTCCTCTGAGATGTCCTGGCTAGTGGCAGGACAAGCTCTGTGCACTGGGATGGTGCTGTGGCAGACACACAGGACCCCAAAATCTCTTCAGAGCTGCTACTCAGGCACAGACTTACATGAGGTCACGGATTAAGTCCTTGGTGATGAGACGGGTGGTCTCAGGCTTGTGCCCACCAGCGGGTGACACTTTTGGGGCAGTCTGCACATCCTGAAGGATCACAACAGGGCTGCTGGAGCACGGCTGCTGCAGGCTCTACAAGAAAGGACGGCGTTTACTCTGGCTTTCCTGCCACCAGCCCATGCCTAGCTCTCTGCCCCCAGCTCCTAGACACAGAAGTGCTTCTGGCACGAGAGGCCGCAGGTTCCCCTGAGCTCTGACAAAGCCTCTCACCCCACCGAGACCACTGACATCAGGGCATGGGAAGGGTTTTTCCCTGGCAGCCCCAGTTCTGAAGGCCTGATGCGGACAGCAGGAAAACCAAAAATACCCCTGCAGCACTGGTTTTACTATAAAAATCTGGGTGTTAGTCTCTCACCCAGATGTGAAACAAACATGAGCTGACAGCTGCTTGCTCAGGGCGAGACTTCACAAATGCTCAAGCATCACCTCAGCTACCTTGAGCTGATGGCAGCTGGCCCCTGCCCCACTCCTCACCATGGCCACTGGCACCTCTGTCCTGCTGAGCCCCACGGACTCAGGAAAAACTGAGTGGAAACCAACACAGACTGACCCAAACTCAGTGGGAGCTGGGGGGGGGGGGGGGGGGGTCTGGGGAAGGAGAAGCAGGGGCAGCTTGAGGGCTGGCCTTGCAGGACGATCAACCCACAGACAGCACTGGGCAAAAACCAGTCCTCCCAGTACAGCCTGAACTAGTTCGGGTCCCTTTGCCTGAGCCGTGGCTGCCACCTAGTGAAGTGTCACCTAGCTGTGGGGTGACTTGGGACGCTCTGCATCCCCCAGGCAGGGTGGGCACTGGCTGCCCCCAGAGGGGTGGGAGCAGGTGAGGGGTGTCCCAAACATGCATGGTGCCCCCTCCACCACCACCCCCCCGCCTCTGATCAGGCCACAGAGTCTTTGATAACAGGGGCGGGCATCCTGTCCACCCCAGGGTGAAGGTGGACAACCCGAAGCGTTTCGGAGCAACTCTGCAGAACAAACCCCCAGCAGCTGAGCAGGACAGTCCCCAGCCAGGAGATGGGAGCCCAGCCGGGCGGTTTGGCTTCCCAAGCCCAGGGGCGCTTCCCCGAGCCCAACCACAGTGTAGGCGTTCCCAGCGAAATCCTCACCCGGGTCAGGGAACCACAAGAGCTAATCTAAGGTACACACAGATGTGTGGTTTCCCTTGGACTTCTATTTACTAGTTCAGCTTTAAAATCTTAAGCGACTGCTGAAACAGATCCTACAGCTGGCCAGGCACTGAGCAGCTCCCTGGGAACTTGCTGCAGGCAATATTTCCATTTCACAGGTCTGCATTATTTCTATTTTACAGGTCTGAGGGCCCTGAAGTACAGGGTCTCTCGCAGCCCAGCACGGCAGATGCTGGAGCAGCTTCCGAATCACTGTGGGCCCAAAGCCTGAGCTGTTGAATTAAAAGCTTTAGCACTGAAACACCCAAGCAAACAAAGGTGATAGTGTTACTGCGGCAAGGCCACACATCCCCAGAGCCAGGAGAACTCCTTGGACTAGACTTGGATTAGGCTCAGGGAATTCAATTAACACCCAGATGAGCATCATGACATTTTTATCTAACTGCCTTGAAGGCCTCCAAGGAAATGGATCATAAACCTGCCCAGGGCTCCTTGGCTCGCAGGGCATCCGAGGCACACGGACCCGGCAGTCCCAGGGCAGGCTGCTTGCTGGGAGTGCTCCCGACCGCCTGCCCCACGAGGCAAACCATCCGCACAGCCTCCAGTTGGGAGCGGAGGTAATCTTCGTTACACATTTCCTTCCTCTCCTCTGAAAAGCCAAAGGGATTTGGCAAGTCTCTTTGAACATATTTGTTTCAAGTGATCAGGCCCAGGAGAGGAAACGACAGCCACAAACACCCCCTGCCACAGAGGAACAAGCCCCTTGAACACAGCGCGGCTCCCTCATGGCAGCCCTCGCAGAGACCCCCAGTGTTTCATCAGCCAAAGAGACAGTGAGCGTGAGATAGGCCAGAGTCCAGCGGTGTCTAACCTGGCCCGTATGTCATAACCTGTGTCAAAGACGACACGAAGGGTGGGGAGAGCCAACAGCTGGAGCCACGAACTCAACCTGCCACAGGGAGAGCACCTGGGAGTCAATAAAGGAGGTGGAGGAAGCAGCAGCAGGGGAAAGGCACACAAAACATCACCCTTCCCTGGAAAATACCATCATCCGCCTCAGTGACAGTGGCTGTGGCTCTCCTGTGGGAGCTGGGGACAGCTGAGGGACGAGCATGGAGGAAGCGAGTCTTTTCCTTACAAGACCGGAGAGGAAAGAGCTGCTGCTCTCTGTTTATCCCCTCTCTCAGTGGCCAGGGCATCCAGCCAGAAGGTCAGAGACCTGCTGCAATTCTGCCTCGTCTCCAAGGGGACTGATTTCGTAGCTCACTGATGAAAGCCTAAATATGCTGGCAATGATCTCTCTGGAAGCTTCCAGCCCCTGCTCCAAGGGCTCTCTGTCCCACATGAAATAACCACTGTCTAATGCACAGACCCCGTAATGCCGGCTCCTCTCCTTTACCAGGGCGTCTCACCTCCCAAGCTTCTTTTGTCTCACTAATTAACTAATTGCTCCGTGAAAAGTGGATGCCTGTGGCGTCAAGGAGGACAGTTACGCACAGCCCCCGGTCCGGTGGCCCTGGCACGCTCCCAGGAGGCACGGGTGGGGGTGGCACGCTCCCAGAAGGAACCGCATGTTGGGAACCCACAGTGGGGCGAGGAATTCAGGGCGCAGAGGTGGCAGGGCCCAGGCAGGGCTGGCCAAGGCTGTGACAGCATCCCTCACCCGGCAGATACGGAAAACAAAGAACATGGAGGCAACGTGGTGGAGAAGAGCCTCCAGTGAGCAAGCCAGCATGAGCTGGGGGGCTGAGGCACTGGGAGCCCCCTGCCTGGGGCGTGCCTGGGGAGCACCGGGCAGGGCCCCAGCACCACGGTGCGCTGGGTGGGACAGAGCTGGCTCCGGCCTGGTGAGGTCCCGGGCACCCCGACCCCCTCCGTGGCCCTGCGCGGTGCAGGGGGTCGGGCAGCCGGCGGTGGCCCCACGGTATCCCGGCCGCCTTACCTGGCGCTCCCTGAGCAGCATCCCACCCGCCGCGGTGCTCCGGGCCGTCCCGTCCCGGCGGCGCGGCTGGCTGGGGGCCCGGCGGGGCAGGGGGGCCGGGCCCGGTGCACCGGGGCTGGCCGTGCTCACCATCCCGCTCCGCTCGGCCACCGCCGCCCGCCGCCATGGCAACCGCGACCCCCCGCGCTCCCCTGGAAACGGGGGCGGGGCGCTCCCGAGCGCGCGCAGGGGGCGGGGCCGAAGGCCGCGCTCGGCTGCGGAGGGGGCGCTCTATGGCGCGGGGCGCGTGCCCGGGCACACCCCGCACGCACACCCGCGGCCTCATGCGCGTTCACGCCGGCCCCGCCCTTCCCCGCCGGCCCCGCCCTTCCCCGCCGGCCCCGCCCCTCCCCGGGGCACGGCTGCCGCCATGCCGTGATGCAACGCAGGGGGGGTCCCCATCCCGGGGTGCCCCCTCGCCCAGATGCCCTGTACCCTGGCGGGAGCCCCCGGCTTAGCCCAGCCCCCTCCCCGCATCAGGACCCTCCAGCCGTAGAAAGAAGAGCCGTTTATTATGGCACGGGGGGGTGCCCCCCCCCCCCCGGCAGCAGGGCTGGGGGGGCACCACAGCCCCAAGGCACTGGGGGTGTGTGGGTGCAGTGTCATGGGGGGGCAGCGCAGCAGCTCCCCGCCTGCACCCAGCCAAATAATAATAAAAAAAAGACTTTGGTCCCGGAAATACTGGCAGGGGGGCAAGTGCCCAGGCCAGGGGGCACCGGGCTTGTCCCCGTGGCAGGTGTTAAGGCAGTTTGGGGGCCAGCCCTGGGGTGCCCCTGGCAGGCAGGGCCCGGGGGAGCTGCGCCGGGGGCAGCTGGGGGGTCGGCGCAGGCGCTTAGAGGATCTGGCGGGGCATGCCGTAGCCCGTCATGCCGGCCTGCGAGGCGCCCCGGTTGGTGCCCATCTGCAGCCCGATGACGCTCTGCCCCTCCTTCAGCTTGTCCTCAGAGAAGACGCGGCGGTTCTCCTGCGACTTCCTGCAGGCACGACAGGTGTCAGCGTCCCTGTGGGACCCCGCCGCCCAGCACACCCCCACAGCACCCATGACCTACTTGGGGAACCAGTTGGGGTCTCCCACGAAGAGCCCGTCGCCCTTGGCCACAGCCAGGCTGCCCAGGTTCATCAGGGTCCTTTGCACGCACGCCATGTTTTTCCCTGCAAGGCCCCAGGCAGGCTCAGCTCCATCCCCGTCCCGCCCCTACCCTGACCCCGCTGCGCCCACCCAACCACACTCACCTTCCCAGAGGTCCACGGTCTGGAAGATGTCTGTGGCAGCAATGCCGTAGCGCTCAGCCGCCTGCAGAAACTGCGAGATCTGCTCCATCTGCTTGAAGGCCATGGCGGATGCCTGGATCTTGGCCACTGGCCCCTGGCCCCGTGGGTGCAGGCTGTTGATGAGCCGACACAGCACCTGGCCACGGGGGGAGCCGCGGGTCAGGGGGTGCAGAGCAGCCCCCTGCCCCAGCCGGCCCTGGGGGTACTCACGGTGCCGTCCTTCAGCCACTGCTGGAAGCCATCCCTGCCGGGCGCCGGCTGCACGACGTCCCCGCCACACTGCGCCACGATCCACCGCACCAGAATCTGCTCCAGCTCGGGGTCGTACTGCCGGTCGATCTTCTGCTGCACCTCCCGGCTGAGGCCGTATGATGGTCCCCGGTTTGCCATGCTGATGGTGTGTGGGGGTGTCTGCAGAGATCGGACCCCTGTCAGCAGCTCCACACTGGGGTGTCCAGCACAGGACTGCAGTGTGACAGAGCCCCTCGAAACAGTGGGTTCCACTGTGTCCACAGCGGGTGACACTGTGGCTGCTCCCCAGCAGCGTGGCAAAGCCCCATCCTGCCTAGCCAGGCTGCCTGGATGTCCGGCTCACAGCCTTATCACCCGTGCCAGGCGCTGCCTGGGCTCTGCCCTGCCCTGCCTGCTTCCTGCCCAGCCAGCCAGGAGCGGGCGCTGGGCCTGCGCCCACCCAAGGGTGACAGGGAAATTTGGCCCTGGACAGGGTGGGCAGAATGGTGGCTCTTCCATGCCAGGCCAGGGCCAGACCCCTGCCCCGAGCATCCCTGTCCCCCCAGGCTCAGCCCCACCAAGCGCATGCACATTTGGCAGGCACTCGGTGCCGGTCGAAGCTTGTTGCAAAGCTCACCCGTTTGCTCGGGCTGTGTGCCAGACCTGGGACTGGCTCGGGAGCACAGGGCCTGGGGTTGCCATCAGCAGCGCCTCTACCCAGGCAGGAGAGCTGGACCTGGCGGGCCTGGTGGCCAGGCACTGCCCTGGGCCAAGGTACCACAGGAGCGGTGCCATCTGCACTGGGGAGGATGGGGGTTGTGCAAGGTGCCCATGTGGGGCACAAGCAGAGCAGCACTGCCCTGCCCACACAGCTGGGGTGCTCCAAGCTCTGGGGCAGTCTGGACCCCCTCTGACATGGAGGGTACACTGTGCTGCCCGGGCCGTGCATCATCTCCCGCACACAGTCCTGCACCCCCAGAGTTTGGGGGGGCACCCTGGCACGTAGAAACAGGAGCGTGTGCTGCTGGCCCCAGGGACCCAGGGGCCCTTATCAGCCACGGCTCCCATGTCCCAGCTGGGGACATGCTGCAGCTGCTGGCCTGGGGCAGCCCAGCCCGAACTTGGGGGGACCAAGGTCAGTTTGGGACAGAGCTCAACCCTGTCACACACCTGCCTTCAAGCCCCAGGGCTCCTGTCACCGGGAACCTGGCTCACCAGGACGGGAGGAAAATCAGCCCCAAGCCCCCGGGGAAGCTGGTGGCAGCCACTGGCAGCGGTTTGAAGACTCAGCACCAGGGCCACCCCCCAACCGCAGGCTGTCCAGGGCCAGCCAGGCATCCCCCCCCCAAAGCCGTGGGGCTCCCTGGGGCAAGGGCTAGGGTGTAGGCAGCCCCCGCAGGGCGGGAGCCGCTTCCCCGGGGTGTGGGGAGCTCCCGGCCCGGGGCCAAGCCGGTTGGGAAACAAAGAGGAGCTGAAATTGGTGCAGACAGGGCTGATTCCCCGGCACAGCTGGGGCTTGCCCAGACGGGAGGAGAGGGCCGGCCCCAGCCCAGCTGTGACACCGCCAGGCTGGGGACCGAACCAGAGGGGGCCGCACGCAGCCCGGCTGAGGCACGGCCACCGCGGCCAGCCCACGGCAGCCCCGGGGGCAGCGGGGAGGGGACCATGCCCCGGCCAGCTGGGAGGGGATCCCAGCTGGAATGGTGCCACCCTGGTGTCCCCAGAGACAGCCCGGGGAACCATAAGGTCTCCGGGGCCAGCAGGGAGGGGGCTATAACCAGCCTAAGCTGGGACCAAGCCACCCTGGAGACCCCATAGACCCCCTCAGTGCAGCGGGGGGGGGGGGACCCCAGCCAGGCAAGGGCCACCCTGGGGACCCCCGAGACGCTCCGAAGGCAGCAGGGAGGGGACTGTTCCCCAGCCACAGCCACTCTGGGGCCCCCATAGACCCCCGGGGCCAGCGAAGGGGCGGACCCCTGCCTGGGACACAGCTGCCCAGGGGACCCCACAACCAGCGCCGGATCAGCGGGGAGGTGACCATACAGAGGACAGGGCAACCGTGGGGACCACGCGGGCAGCGGAGGGGCAGCGGGGAGGGGACCGGACGCAGCCTGGCCGGGACGCGGCCACCCCGGGGTCAGCGAGGAGGGGACCGCGGTTCGGACGAGGCACAGCCCCGGCGCCGGGGACCGCCGCGCCAGCTCCGACGGATCCGCAGCCCCGGGACGGACGCGCCCCCAGGGCGCCGGGAGCGGCGCGGACGGAAGCCGCACCCGGATCCCGCTTCCCGGGCGCGGCCGCGTGTGCCGGTGGCTCCGCGGGCGCGGCGCCCGGCACTGCCCGGAGCCGTTACCCCGACCTGGCGGGGCAGGGGGCAGCTCGGGGGACCGGTCCCGCTCCGTGCCCCCGGGTCAGCGCGGCCTCGGCCATTTTAGTGCAGAGTGGCCGGTCCCGTCTCGGTCCCCACCCCGATCCCGATCCCCACCTGCCGCGCGTGCCCGCGGGCGCTGCCCGGTGCCCGGTGCCCGCCGCCCGCGCCCCGCCCTACCTGCGGCGCCGATCCCGCGGTCCCGGGGCGGCAGTGGCGGATGCCGCCGCCCGCGCCCTTTTCACGGCTGATGTCAGCGCGGCCGGGGGCGGCCCGGTACCGCCCGCTCCCGGGGCGGGTCCGCCGGGCCGGGGCTAGGGCCGCGCCGCCACCGCGTCCCGGGCAGCCCCGCCCGGCAGCTCCGCGGGGAGAGGGGGGAGCGGGGCAGGGGGCTGTGTTGGAGCCAAGGCAGCGGCGGTGGCAGGGGGACACGAGGGGTTTGGTAGGCGCAAGGCTGCCGTGGTGGCAGGACAAGGGTTGTGGTGGGGCCAGGATGGCTGAGGTGAGGACAGAGTGGCTGTGTCAGGGCCAGGGCGGCTGTGGTGGCTGAGGTGAGGACAGGGTGGCCATTGTGTTTGAGGGACATGCAGGTTTTGGTGAGGATGGGGTCACTGTAGTGGCAGGGGGACATGGGCGGTGTGGTGACCATGGTGGAGACAGAGCCTGGCATGGTGGCAGCAGGGGACAAGACTGTGATGGGGACAGGGCCCAGCTGTGGTAGCAGGGGCCCCAGTCCCCACAGTGGAAGGGGATGTGGGGGGTGCCAGGGCCTTGCTGTGGTGGTGAGGACCATCAGGGCCTGGCCATAGTGGCAGAAGGGGCTGCAGGCTCCACAGGGACACAGCCTCCCCAGCACCCATGGCATCTCCAGTGGCGCAGGGAGGGACAATGGTGCTTGCACAAGTCCCATCTCCATGGGAAGTGCAACCAAAACAACAAACAAAAACCTCAGCCTGAAGTCACCATTCGCCTCCGGAATGGGTGGCAGGGCCACTGCTGTGGCATCCCCACAACTCCACCCACCCCTCAGCACCCAAAATCTATCCTGGGCTCAGCACATGCCCTTCTGAGCCAGCTGAGTCTTCTGGAGCTTGGCTGCAAGGACACCATCACGGTGGGGACCAGCCTTAGCATTGTCAAACCCTGCCCCCCCCACCCCCACCCGTGGTAGCCACAGTCCCTCCTGCAGTCATGGGTGCCACGCAGAGGGTTGCGCACTGTCTGCTGCACCCCCCTCCAGGTCACAAGTGTCCTTCGGGGATTTCTAGTGGCTTCAGTGACATGGGTGCATGGCTGGGGGACACGCAGGTGAGCTCAAGAGAGCAGGTAGCACATGACATGGGGAACCAGGGCAACCCATGGGACAGAGGTGACAAGCTCAGGTGGTGACATGAAGGTAGGGTTAGGATGACAGGATGAGGGTGACAGCGTGGCAGGACCTGGGATAACAGCCTTAAGAGTGACACAGAGAGGTAGGGAAATGGTGACAGGACCTTGGAGAGACTCAGTCAGGGAACGTGGGGGCTGGGGGTGGGCAACAGGTTGGTTTGAGGACAGGGGCCCTGGGGGCAGCCTCAGGTGGTAATGGGGGAAGGCCCCCAGGGGCGGCACAAGGCAAGACCTGGGAGGGGCACGTCTGGGGACAATACGGAGGTGAGGGGGTGGTACAGAGCAGCATGCTCGGAGGATGGAGCCAGGGCGACAGTGTGGTGGGTAACACAGGGGAGGACAGGACATGTGGGACAGGGGTGGGATGGATGCAGGGGACATGGGGGACCCTGGCGACACAGGGCAGGATGAGGGGGACGCAAGATCAGACCAGAGGCCACGATGTGATGTGGTGCAGGTCTGGGGGCACAGAGCCGGGGGTGACCCTAGAGGGCAGGATAGGGCGGGGGGAGGTGGCAGGACAGACCGGGGCAACACACAGGCAGGACCCGCAGGGAGATGGGCAAGGTCCGGGACACAGCCCGGGGGTGACCCGGTGTGACCCGTAACAGAGCCCCCGGTCGACCCCCGGAACACCCCGGGGCGGGCGGTGACGTAGTGCGCTTTGGGCCCCACCCCATGACGCGCTCCCTCGGCATGACCATATAAGGGAACGAGGCGCGCAGGCCCCGCCCCGCAGGGAACCGCCGCCAGGCCCCGCCCGCGGCCCGGGGAGACGATGACACCGTGCGGGGAGGGCTGGGGCGGGCGGGGCACACACCGGGACGACGGAGCAAGGACCGTCCGGGGGGGCCACCGGGAACGAAAGCACGAGGGCGGGCAGACGGGGGGGGGGGGGGGGGGGGGCATGGAGCAGGATTAAGGGGAGATGGGACGCGGCGGGGGGGCTCCCTCGGGGAGGTAGGGAGCACGAGGACGGGAGGAGCTGTGAGGGGAAGCTGCAGGACGCTGGAGGGGCCGGGGGCTTGGGTGCGGCGAGTCAGGGGGTGGTGGGTGCCCCAGGGGGTGGGAGGGATGGTGGGCACCGTCACCCCTGCCAAACAGGAGCTGGGTGCTGCTCTCACGCGGCTTTATTCCACCCCAACATCCTTCTCTCCCGGCCCGGGGGGTCTCAGGGGGTCCCTAGAGCAGCGTGGCCAGCTCGAAGCGCTCGGCACAGCACCCTCGGGCACCCAGCTGCTGCTGTCGCTGCTGGGCCACCTCCCTGCGATGCCGGAACGCTGCCAGCTCCTGGCACAGGGCCGTTCCATACTCCACGGGGCTGCCCGCCGACACCAGCGCCTCCGCCGACACCGAGCTCACCGGGGAGGAGCCGCCGCCAGGCTCTGCAAGGAGACAGGCACCATCCAACCCCGCTACATCACGCGCCTGCAGTGTCCAGGGAACACGGGTGCCAAGGGGCCCTGCCACCCCTCTCTCCCAGTCACCTCACCCCAGAAAGGGTAGGGGACAGCCCCATGAGCCCATGGTGGTCAGGGGGTGCCGCACTCACTCTGCTGCTCCAAGTCACGCAGAGCGATGGTGGAGATGGGCCGTGCTGGGTTCCCACCGCGGTAGAGCTGCAGTGCCTCCAGAATGTCCGACTCCAGGGCAAACTCTGCATCCCACTCGTAGTTCTCATCCACCGAGGTGTTCCTCCTGCGGGTACGGGTGTCAGGACAGCCCCCCCACTAGCATCCAGAGGGGGGAAAACAGGCAGCAGGGGTGAGGGCAGGCAGGGATGCTGTGGGGAGAGCTGGGGTGGTGATGCCCAGGGGCAGGGACAGGGGGATCCCGTAACGGGCCAGCCCTAGGGAGAAGCAGCTGGGGCATGGCCAGGGGCCAGGAGGCAGTCAGGTGGCTCCATACTGGAACACCCTGGCTGAGCCCCATGGGACAGGCTGAGAGCTGCCCTGGCATGAGCCAGCTCATCCCCAGCCTCCTGTCTGCAGCTCACCTCTTTCCAGCGCCGCCAAGGGCTGGATCCATCCTTGCCCTGCCCTCCTCTGGTGCTGAGCCTCCACTGTGCCAACTGCCCCTGTCCCCCATGGGGGTGCCCAGGCAGTTGCCCCCCAGGGATGGTGCCAGCGAGGGGGGCCTCAGGAAGGAGGCACTGCCCCGGCCACTGCTCTGGCTGGTCAAACTGCCCCGCACCAACTTCTCCAGGGCAGCAGTATCTGGTGGCCTGCCTGGTGCCCAGCCGGGCTCTGCAGTGCTGGCCAAGGGCATGGCCTCAGTCCTGCCACTGCCAGAGGGGAGGTGGTGAGCCAGCTGGGGCGGGGGTCGCAGGCTGGCCCCAGGGCTGGGGGAGCCAGGCCAAGCAGCAGTGCCGGGCAGCGAGGCCTTGGCAGGACCCACGGGCAGCCTAGGGGGCTGGAGGAAAGCAGTGGCTGCGGGGGAGGTGGCGTTGGCACACGTGTCAGTGCAGTCTGGGCACAGTGTCTGTCTCATGTGCTGCGGGGAGCCCCCAGCCCCTGGCGGGGCAGGTGGCAGGCTGCTGGCAGGCTCCCGGGGGCTGCTGGCGTGGCCAGGCTCTGCTGGCTCCTCTGGGGGCGTCCAGTCGCCATCGACGCACATTTCCTTGAAGAAGGGCAGGCTTAGGTACTGGAGGATCCCGCTCTGGGCCAGGGAGCCGGCTGACGGCTGGCTGCACCCGAGGCTGGGGGGGGCTGGGGTGTTGAGGGGCAGTCGGGGTGAACCCTCGAGGGGCAGAGAGTCCCACAGGGCGCTGGCAGTGGTCTGGCAGGGCCCGGTGCTGTCGGAGCTGTCATGCAGCTCCTCCATGGTGCTGTAAGGCAGAGTTGAGGCAGAGGCCACAGGGCTGATGTTGATGATGCACAGTGCTGCAGCCTCATCCACTGGGCTGCTGCTGCCATAGCCAAAGTAGCGGCCTTGGCGGTAGCTGGCAGCCCAGGCTCCTTGGCGGGCCTGCCCCGTGGGCCGGGGGCGCAGTGAGACCCCCTTACAGCAGATGGGCTCCTTCTCCTCCACTGTGGGCAGCTGGAGGTAGGGCTCGGGCTGTGGCCCTGCGGGGTCCTGCTGGGGGTATGGCTCTGGCTCGGCATAGGGCGGCTCCCCAGTGCCACTCTCCTGTGGCTGCGCGTTGGTCTCCACCACGAAGCGCCCATCGGGGCCACGGCAAATCCGCTCCAGGGGCATGTGCTCCCTGACATGGCTCTCATACACAGTGTACTGGGAGCCAGACCCAGCGATGCTGAGACCCAGGCTGGTGCCAGCCTTCTCACCCCACAGCAGCATCCGGTGCAGGCTCCGGTAGGATGATGAGTGCAGCTTCAGCTTCATGGTGCTGTCTGGGCTACCAGAGCCAGGAGAATTACTGTAAGGAAGAAGGGAGCTGCTGCAGTATTCCCATCCCATCTCCAGGCTTGTCCAGCTGCTCCCCGTGCTGGGAGAGCTTGTGCCAGGCATCTGGCAGCAGGTTCCATGACCCTGCACCACTGCTGTGGGCTTGACAGACCTGCTCCTGCTCCTTCTGCTCCTTTCTTCAGCCAAAACTCCCCGGAGGAAGCATGCCAGGGAGCCCCACTACACAGCACGCCCTGACCGCAGCACCCCGCTCCTAATGCCTCTCTGCAGCCAGCCCTCAGCCAGTGGCAATGGGGGATGCCCCCCAGCCTGTCCCTCCACCCCCAGCCAGCAGTGAATGAACAATGGGGAGCACAGCCAGACAGGGAGGGAGTGGGAGGGGGAAGGAGTGTGGCATGGCATGGCATGACTTACTGTGGAGGTGGAAGCTTCTTGCTGGGGGAGAAGACGAGTGGTGGATCTGGAAGGTCATGAGAACACAAGGGGATCACACAGCGAGCAACTCAAGTGATGGTGAGATGGCAGCACCCACTCAGCCCTACTACCGTCCCTGGTGAGCCCCCCAGCCCTGGGCTGGCCTGTCCCTGCCCTGGGCGCTGGCTTCTGCTGCCCTGCACATGGCACTTTGAGCTCTCCGGGAGTCCCAGGATCCAGGCACCTGCACCCAGCCAGCTGGCTCCTACCTTGCCTTCGCTTCTGGATGCGGGCAGCACGCCGGCGGTTCATGATGCAGGCAGCCATGGTGCTGAAGATGACAGCCACGCTAAGGAAGCAGATCCCCCCGATGACCCCAGCCAGCACTGGCTGTGGTAGGAGCTCTGGCAGCTGGGTGCGAGACGGATACACCTCCATGCCTGGGTCAAACAGGAGACGCCATCAGAAGCTTGGCTACCTGCAGAGCATGCCAGCATAGGGGGCACAGCCTCTCTTGTATTGCTGGCACCACAGGGATAAACAGCAAAGCCTCGTCTCTCCCGCCCCTCAGGGCAGACCTGCCTTTGGGCAGACCCGTGCCCTCTGCTGTGCTGGGCACCAGGAGCAGGGGTGCTCTGCACAGAGCTCTCCTGCTACCTGGTCCAGGAGACTGAAGTCACAGCACATCCACATGTGGAGTTGGGTGTTCCCACAGCATTAGCTTTGGGGGTCCCGCTCTGGGTTCTGCATCCCCTGATCTAGCAGCAGGGACACTTGGGAGTGGGAGCAGCACGAAGGGGTTTCTGTTCAGGAAGATCCTAGCCATGCTGAGCACTTTACACCCCTGGTTTCTGTCCCCAGTGCAAGAAGAGTGAGCAGGTAGCAGCCCAGGCCTCACCTGCTGTGGAGATGTTCACCGTGTTGCTGGGATTGCTGATGTAGCTGCCAGCAAAGGCCACCAGTCGGAACTCATAAAAGGCGTCCTGGGGGAGCAGAGGACCATTAGCCTTGATGGCAGTGGCCAGCCAAGCCTCAGCTCACACAGCTGCAGAGCTAAGTGGCTCTGCAGCAATTGCCAAGTGCTCTGGCTCTAGGTAACAGGCTCACAGCCAGGGTCAGATTCCCACCTTGATAAGTCCTGGCACCAGGACCTGGGTCTTCGTGCTGGGGATGGAGCGGTCCAGCACCTCCCAGCCACCCTTGTCCTGCCGCAGCTCCAGTGCATAGCCGCTTAGCGCCACTGAGAACTGAGCCGGGGGCTCCCACTGCAGCAGGACCCCACGCACAGTCTCGTTGGCAGTCAGAGCCTGCGGCGGGGACAGGAAGATGCGCATGGTCATGGCTGGTGGGTCTGGAGGCACTGTGGTCACTGGGAAGCCTGAGGAGAAAGGGGGATGCTGGTGTGGGGGGACAGCAGGGCCAAACCAGGAGCCTCCCTGCTTAAGGCCTCTGGGGGGCCAGGGCTGCTCTAGGGAGTGCACGGGCCCCCTCTCACCTCTGGGCACGGAGGTGACAATCTGGCTGAAGGGACCGCTGCCCAGCTTGTTCTGAGCCAGGACGCTGAACTGGTAGCTCATGTCTGGCTGCAGATTCTCCACCAACAGGTGCTGAGCCCCCACTGGCACTGAGAGCGACACCCAGTCATGATGAGCCCGGGGCGGATGCTTCACCCTGAGGAGATGTGGGACCCATGAGTCCAGAGCCAAGGGCCCCAGGTAGAGTGGAGGCTGTGTGGGACACCAGACTCTGCCTGTGGGCACTCACAGTGGTGTGTACCAGACGCTGAACCTCTGGAAATAGCCTCCATCAAACCCTGGCTCCCAGGAGATGTTGGCTGCCAGCAGAAGCGGGAGCACAGAGACATTGGTGACAGCATGAGGACTGGTACCTAGTGGGGGAAGCAGAGAGAAGATGTCCAAGCCACCCAGTCTGACAAGTTGTGCAGGGGCATTTCCACCCCTTCCAGCACAGCAGGGGCCAGTGTTGTCCACCCCAGGGCAGCCCAGCACCTACGGACTGGCGACTCACCCAGTACATGGACAGAGGTGGCAGCGCTGACGCTGGCCACCTGGTTGGTGGCCGTGCACTCCCAGACCCCGTGCTGCTCCTTGACAAGTGGGCGGAAGACGAGGCTGTTGTTCCCATCCACCTGGGCACCACTCTTCCCCATGCTGCCCATCTGCATGGCAAAGCACCAACACACTGACAGTGGGTGACCACCCAGCCTACCCCATCGCAGGGCCAGGACGGCTGCTCTGCAGCGACCCTGCAACACCAGGGCCCTGGGAAAAATGGGACTTGATGTGATACACCACCCTGAGGCTGGTTTAGAAACCAAGGGGCAGGATTTTGCCCTGTTTTCTTAGAAGGCAAAGACAAAACAAGCAAAGTGCCCTGGGACCCTTCTCCTGCAGGAACCAGGAGAGACGTGACCCTGCAGCATCGGTGAGGGACACAGGGACTGCCCTAGGAGGGATGCCCCAGAGCTCAAAGCAGTATCTGCCTCCCAGGAGGGTGCAGCTGGTTCCCCCAAGTGGTGGATCCTACCTTCAGCCAGGTGATGGTGGGTGGGGGATCCCCATGGGCTGTACAGGGGATCACCAGCTCCCGGCCCACCTCCTGGAAGTATTCCTCCTTGGGGCGCACCGTGAAGGTGGGGGGGGTCCTGGAAGACAGGGATGCACAGTGTAGGGCTTGGCAGCAGGTGGGACATGGCACAGACCTGCAGCAGGGCAGGCTGACAGGCACACAATGCAGGCAGGCTGCTCGGCATGGCAGGGTGGGAGCAGCCTGGGCTCGGGCAGCATGCACACCCCCACAGCCGCACCTTGAGCAAGACACGCATCGGCTGGGACTCGCCGGCTGTGCCGTAGCTGTTGTATGGGGTACATGTGTACACTCCCAGCACATCGTCGTTCCCCGTTGCAATGACAATGGAGCCGTCTGATCTTGCAGACCAGCCAGGGAGCTGGGAGAAGGGGACGTGGGGTCAGGATGAGGGGCTTGAGAGGGTGGGAAGGCAGGGGCAGGTGCAAACAGCGGTACCTTGTCCAGCTCCAGTGGGTGCCCGTCCCTTGTCCAGCTGACAGAGAGCAGCGGGGGGTTGGCCCTGGTGGGGCAGCGGATCACACCCTGCATCCCCTTGGGCAAGTAGGTCTCTGGGAGCATGGTGGTCACCTGTGCTGGATCTGTGAGGACAAGCAGGGTGCCGAGGCCTGCATGGGGGCGGCTGGGAGCCCGGGTCCCTGTGGCAGCTGAAGAGGCAATCCCTTCCCACCATGGCCATCAGGGACCCCCGTGGGCTGGCCCCAGCAGAGCCTTTCTGAGGTGACAGCACGGCCCAGGCTGGTGAGGGGCTGCAGGGCTCTTACACAGCACTGTGACAAAGGCTGAGGCAGAAGGCGGCTTCCACAGCCCATTGCTGGGGATGCAGGTGTATTTGCCAGCATCGTCTGGGGTCGTTTGCTGGAGCAAGAGACTCCCGTCCACCAGGATGCGGACCCGAGCCTGGAGATGACTGCAAGGGAATCAGGGGGTGGTGGTGAGTGGTGCAGCTGGGACCATCCCCACTGCCCCGAGATGAGCAAACACCCCCGCCATGCACCCAGCTGGTCCATGTGCTCCAATCCAGGCTTTGCAGGGCCACATCAGCCCTTTCCAGCCCCAGCACTGCTGGTAGGAGCCTGCAGCCGCCTCGGTGCCATCCCCATCCCTGAAGTACCTGAGGTGGAAGACGTTGCTGCTGCCCTGGAACCAGGTGTAGGTGAGGTTTCCTGGGTATGCCTCAGCCTGGCACGCCAGAAAGGCATCTTGGGAGATGTTGACGGTGATGTTCTGGGGTGGCACCACAATGACGGGTGGACCTGTGGAGCAGAGGGGATGGTGAGGGCTGGGGACAGGGGACAGCCCCTGTTACTCCCAGAGCCCATCACACCCGCACCTGCCCCAAAATCAACCTGTAATGCGGCTTCCTCCGTGTCCTGCAACACCCAGTGGGGTGGCCCACAGGGCCGTGGCTGGGCAAGCACCTGCTCTTACCCTGCACAAGAACGCGGGTGGTGTGGGTGATGGTACCCTCCTTGCTGGAAGCATGGCAGGTGTAGGTGCCTGCGCTGGCGCGCTCCACAATGGCGATGCTCAGCGTCCCATTCCTTACCTGCAACAGCACCAAGCACATGGCATGGCCACCAAGGGACATGACACTCTCAGGAAATGATGCTGTGACCAGGGTTGGTGGAGGTGCCACCATGGTGGGGATGGCTGCCTGCTCTCCAGCTAAGCAGAGCTGTATTGCTCTGCATGCCTGGCTGCCCCACAAGACCTGGCCGAGGGGGGGGGGGGGGGGGGGGGGGGGAGGGCACACCACAGTGGGGATAACTGGTGGTTTGCTGTCCTCACCTGCACTGTGTCCTCGCTCTGGACAGCCAGGTCGCTCCTCTTCCAGATGACAACAGGCTGGGGGTTGCCGACAGCTCTGCAGGTAAGGCTCAGTGTGTCCCGGTCCCGCACCTCCACAAATGCCGGGGGGGTCTCCAGGAAGGTGGGAGGTGCTGTAAAGACAAGGCCAGACCCTTACACCCAGGTCCAGCTCAACTGGTCTTGGAAGACCAGTGGATCTAGCCCCAGCCCTGAGAGATCTTGGAGGGTGTCAGGCAGAGAGAAGCAACAGAGGGTGGGATCAACAGTACCATTGACGGTGAGATGGATCCAGGTGCCGTTCTGGAAGTCGGCGTCAGTGCTGTGCCGGTCGAGGAAGAGCACACGGCACTCATACCAGCCTTGGTCCTCGGCACGCAGGAGGTCAATGCGCAGCGAGGCGCCTTCCTCGATCCGCACACGACCTGCACACCCAGGAATGACTGTCACAGCCAGCACTGCTGGTTCAGGGAAAGCCACCCACCCCCGCAGCATCCGCCCCTGCTGTGGGCTCAGAGGCCTCCCTGGGGAGCGGGGCCGACTGCCCCACTTGGCAACAGCAGGGTCTGCCTGGGCTTCTTCCACCTCAGCTGGCGCCACAGGGGGCTGAGAATGGCTGTGGGGCAAAAGCTGGGGCAGCCATGCTGTGGTGGAGCTTGGTCACACCGACATTTAGTGCTACATGTGCTGCCGCTGCTGGGGAAACAGGAGAGGAGAGACTTGGTGGCAGCCTCTGCACCTGCCCCCCATGCAGGGTGGCCCTGGCAGGGACCCCTCAGCAAGGCAGATCAGTGCACCTTGAGCATCATTCTCATCAGCTGGGCAAGACAGCTGGTCCCACTGCTACCTCTGCCTCCCCCTGGAGCTGCCAGCCTGTCTGCAAAATCCTTCCCCCTCGCCTTTCAGGGACCCTCCCCCCACAGCCTCGGCCGCCCTTTCCCCCAGGACCCCCCCCAGCAGCCTCACCTTTAGGAGCCCTGCTAAGCCCTGGGCACCTCTGCACCGTCCCCCGTCCCTGCAGCACAGGGCAGGGGTAAGGCTGAACCCCTTGCCTGCCTCAGGGATGAGCCTTACAGACCCCTTCATGGGGCACGGCGGTGGGGGACTCTCCTGGGCTGTGGGGCCATCACCCCAAGCAGGCAGCAGCCCTGTGCCCCATGGCCTCTTTGATGAGGAGGAGGATAACGGCGCAAAGCCACAGCGAGCGCTGCTCTTTAATCCCCTGGGCTATTATCAGAGCCATAATCGGCTCAGGCGTGCCGCAGGCAATTGGCTCAGCCCCGGTCAGGGTGCGCAGCCAGCGGCGCCCACTGCCATGGCATCCCTGGGGCTACGTGCCCCCAACCCTGTTACAGGTACTGATGGCCCAGAGAGCTGCGCCAGGCCAGAGTTGTGGGATTAGCCCCAGGTGTTCCATTGCTCGGGGTGGCTTTGCTTCCAGCATGCCACAGCGCTGGCAGCACCACAGGCAGCCCCTGGCACTGCTGCAGCCCGCAACACTCCCACCGACATCCCAGAGCTCCCCGGGACCAGCAGCTTCCTGAAGCACTTCCAGCAAAGTAAGTTTTGCCAAACCTTGCCATCAGTTCTACCCAGGAGCTCAGTGCCACAGGCAGTCCCCACACACCGCCCAACCCACTGGAGCCCAGGCCAGGCCCTGCAGAGGTGTGACTGGCAGCAGGAGGCTGCATCCTGCCGAATGAGCCTGGCAGGAGGAAGAGCAGCAGCGACAGGACCCGGGCAGGCTGGTTTGGGCACAGAGGCTGGGCAGTTGAGGGACAGGATCACATACAATCCTGTGCAACCCTTTAAAACCCAGTATACAAACAGGTGCAAACCCTTCCCAACAATGCCCAGAGCTTCTTCCGACCACCTGCTGCATCTCCCAGCCCTCCTGCTTCTCCCCATGGCCAGCCCAGACCCACCGCATATCCTGCGGCAGGAGGTGCAGGGACGGATGGACATATCTGGGTGCCTCCAGCAGCACCCCTCACTCAGAGCACAAAGCAACACTCCAGGCAAACCCCGACCACGCGGGGGGTGTGGCATGAGCAGCGACAGGGGTGGGAACAACGGCAAAACACCCGACAAGGGGTCCTTCCGCCCCTCACCCCAGAGCCGGCTCCCATGTCAAGCCCTGGGAAACCCCATCCCTGCCTGCAGCATCCAGCTCACAGCCCCAGGATCCAGACAGGAGGAGCAGGATCCTGAACAAAGGTCCCTTTGGAAGGGATCAGAGTGCCCTGGGGACGATCCCCAGCCTCCCCCTAATCCCCTGTGCTGGCCCCAGCCCCCTCCTCCTCTTCCACCACCCTGCTGATAACAAAACCTCCACTGCCCTCCAGACCAGCATCCCTCAGTGCCTGGCAACCATCATTCAGAGGGACACAAAGGGGGCTGCAGCCCCGGTTGCTGTGCTTGTTGCCACCAGGGACATGGTGGCCAAGCAGGCAGCCAGGCCAGGGACCACCAGCCCTGCTCCAGCCCAGCTGATGGCACTGGACAGCCGCCTATACCACCACAGGGAACAGTGGTATCTGGGGGAGAGCTGACCCCATTCCCCACCAAGTGACCTGAGGGCTCCCAAAGAGGCAGCTTCAGCCCACCCCATCCCCAGGATGCTCCAAATTGCCCCACAAGGGACGCTGGTGACAGTGGGGGCTCCCTGGTCCCTCTGGGTGACGGTTCATCACCCCCACCTGGGAAGGGCTGGAAGCAGGGGCTGCCCTCACCCTTACACTGTGCCCACAGCCCCTGCCCTTTCCTCCATCCCTTCCCAGAGGATTGTAAACAAGACATCCTGCTGCTATGGCGACAGCCACTAGCCCCCCCCCCGCCCACCCACCTCAGCCTCATTACAGCGACCAGACTCCTCAGCACATCCCTCCCCCCACAGGCACTGATCCTGGAGCAGCCCAACCTGCTCCCACATCCCGGAGGGCTGTGCTGGCAGCAGGGACAAGGGGGAGGGCTGAGGGTAGTGCAGGCAGGATGCTGCCGGCCCCTTTCTGGGTCATCTGAGCTCCGGCGGCTGAGGGGCCCCAGGATGCCGGGCTCAGGTAACAAGAAAAGCAGGTGCCTTGCCATCACCAGCTGGTTTGTTGTCACCAACGGTCCCACAGAGCCAGCTCAGGGCTGGCTGCAAAGGTGTCCCCTGGGCAAGGCTGGCAGCAGGGAGAGACCCAAGTGTGCCCCAAAATCGATCTCCCCCTGCCCAGCCTGGGAGGGGGCAGCACAGCTCTGCTTGTGGCCAGGCAGTATAGGGGCTGGCTCAAACCTCAGCCTGCTGTGTGTTTTTTTGGCAAGGGCCAGTTTCAGCAGCGAGGGCAGGTATGATCCAGCACTCCAGCCATTCTCGTGCCGTCCCATGGGAGGTCTGGAGGGAGGATTTCAGTGCGTTGCTGCCACAGGCTGTCAGGGCCGGGCTCAGCCCAAAATGCTGGCCAGCTGCCAGCCCTTCACCTCCGCCCTGGCTTCCTTGTCCTCGAGGAACGCTCCTGTTGTCTTCATCTCTGTGCTTGCAGGGATCCCTCTCACAGGGATCCCTCAATGTCTGCCACTGCTTCACTTTAAATATCCTGTAAAGAGGAGAATATCCCCCTCCCACGCCGCAGCCCTTCACCCAGCACAGCTTTGCTCCAATTAGCAGCTTCACCAAAATCCCCTCCCCAGGCTCAATCTTCAAGCAACCTGCATGAGCCACAGCGGTGCCTGGGTCCCTGCAGCCCCCGGCACAGGGCGCTCCACCATCACCAGCCCTGGTCCAGAACAGCAGAGCAGGCAGGAGAGCCAGGGCAGCGTGGCAGGCAGTGTCTTGATGGCACAGCCCAGGCAGGTGGGCTCTCAGCTATCCTGTTCCCAAGCAGGTGGTGCTGCGGGAGGCCCCAGCAGCCAGAGGCCACAGTGATGGAAGCGATGGCTGGCGTGCAGGGAGCTGCCTCTCTGGGGAGCTTCTCCCACTCTCCACCACAGCAGCGATCCCTCCTGCCGTTGAGGTGGGCCAGGGGCTGTGTTTCCCCATCCCTACTGGCCCCTGCTCCAGCCACGCCTGCAGGCAGCCTCCCTGGCCCCACTGCGTTCCCTCCTGGCGCCTGGGGCCGGAGGGGGAGCCCTGTGCTTCCCCACTGCCCCAGGAGCGTGATTAATGCAGTCTGACAGCAGCAGCCCTCGGCTGGGGCCCGGCCAAGGAAAGCGGGGTTGGGGGGACACCAGAGGGGGTGGGGGCACCGGAGCCAGCCCAGCCGGCCTCGCCCGCTGCCGCCCGCACACCCCAGCCCCCAGTCTGGGGCCCGGGGGACCCTCGGGACCCTGCAACCACCCACTGCCGCGGGACTCACCGACGTACTCCGGGTCCACCCGCGGCGAGTAGAGCCCGAACTTGATGAAGATGGGGAGGACGAAGCCGAAGCGGACCCACTCGATCACGTAGAGCGGGGGACGGGCCGCGTGGGCGTCCAGGAGGTCGCAGCCCAGCACTGTGCTCTCCCCAACCCGCCCCACCGCAGCCCGCGACTCGCTCTGGCCGCTGCCTGCCGGGACCAAGGCGGGAGGGGTGAGCCTCGCCGGCGGGACGGAACCGCCACCGGCCCCACGTGCGCTGGCCCCGCCGCCACCCGCTCTCACGGGGACTCGGCCCCGGCCCGACCGGTCCCGCTGGCAGTGCGGCCGCCCCCGCCCCGCCTCAACCACTCCGCCGCGGGCGGCACGGCGGCCCCTTACCCTCAGAGCCGGCGCCGGCGAGCAGGCTGAGGACGGCGGCGCGCAGCCACCACCGCATAGCCCAGGTCTCCCCTCAGACGGCTCCCGCGGGACGGGGCGGGCAGGCAGCGTCGTAACCGAGCGGCGACGGGTCGCCGGGGGCCAGCCGCGGGTCACTGGCGCCTCAGGGCCCGCGAACCGGCGGGCTCCGCCGGGCTGCCCACGGCGCACCGGCCCCGGGCGGGGGGCGCTGGCGGCTCCGCGTCCCGCCGCTCCTCATGCCCGTCCCGCGGAGGCTCGGCCCGGCCCGGCTCTCCCCAACGCTCCGTCCGCCGCCGTCGGGCGGCCGCAAACAAACCCTCTGCGCCGGGAGGGGCCACCCCGGGCCACGCCCTCCGCCGCGCCCCCGCCGCGCGTTGCCACGGGAACAGCCAATCGGAAGCCCGGTGCCGGGCGCCCTGGCCGCGGCCAATGGCGGAGCGGGGCCGCCGGAGCCACGGCGGCTGCTGGGAGATGTCGTTCTGGCGGGAGCGCAGGGAGGCACGAGTGGGACCGGGAGGCGGCAGGCGCGCGGGACATCGCCGCGGGGCACGGGGGCGCGATCCCCCGGGACACGGGGCGTGTGCGGGGCACGGGGATCTGTGACCCCAGCGTGCCCGCACACTGCCTGGCTGGGAGAATCGGAAATGAGGGGCGCCCACCCAGGGCTGCTGCAGGCTGAGCCCCGTGCCAAGCGTGCCAAGCCCGTTCCAGCCACAGCGCACCATGTCACACCGTGCCGTGCCGAGGTGTGCGGTGCCATGCACACAGCCGTGTAGCAGGGAGGCAGCACACGTGTGGGTCTGGGATAGCCCCGTGACTGCCGTCATGCCAGGGCTCCCCACCTGCCCTTCCCTATCCCAGCCATCTCCTCTCTAATCCCATCCTAAATGTGTCCGTGGCACGGGGACGGCCACCGCTGTGGTGTCCCCATCCCACCAGGCTGAGCCGGAGCTGGGCTGCCCGCCAGGCTGGGGGCTCTGGAAGGCCTCCTGGGACAGGGACTGATCAGGGAGGGGACATCCCCCGCGCCCTGTTGCCATGATGGAACCTGGCATTGAGGGTCAAGTGTGGCTGTGTGGGATCATGTGTGCGGTGCTGGGCCCTGCACTGCGGCACTGCTGAGTCTCAGGAGCAGCGCTGAGCACTGGGTTGGGGATACCGGGGCAAAACCTCCTGTTCCAGCCCCCCTTTCCTGGGGCAGGGCGATCCGCAGTCCCCACCGTCGGCCCAGCCTGGCCTGGCCCGGCCCGGCCCCCTGAGCCTGCGAGACTATTAAGGACAGAGCTAAAGTAAGAGGAGTTAAAGTAAATAATTCTGTGGTTAAGCTGCTTTCCTGCATCTCATGGTCTCATGTGAGTCCTGTAGCTCCCATGGGCTTACGCACTGTGGCTGGATGGTGCTGCCCCATCTGAATCATGCCTGTCCCCCCTGTCCCTGTCCTGCCACACAGGGCTGTGCCCCCCTCAGCCACTTGTGCCCCATGCAAGGGGTACAGGTAGAGTCAAGCATCCCCAGACGGCCCTGCATCCTGACGAGGTGTCACAGCCCACTGGAGTCATGGCATCACTCATGGGACATGGGTGTTTCTTGAATCCCCACTAGGGAAGGGCCATGAGGCACTGGGCAGAGCTGCGGGCTGCTTTCTACCCCCTGGTTTTTGGGGTGCCCTGCACTCTGGGATGAAGACACCCCCTGGTCACCTCCTTCATCCCCACTGGTCACACCCAGGCCCTGCAGGAGAAGCCGGGTCCAGGAGAGGTGGACACTGGGGTGCTACAGCTGCCCCGAGACAGTCAGTTGCCCCCAGCCACAGCTCTGAGTGGGGCACAGCGGTTTTGCCAGCCAGTGGTGCCCAGTGCCACCACCCTGATGCTTTGTTTCCAAGGGAAGATGACAACATTTTGGTGTTTCAGAGCAGTGTTTGGGGGCTGTGGAGCTGCCTTGGCAGAAATGATAGCCCCGCCAGCCCAGGCGCTTGTGCCCAGTGAGCGCCAGGCACTGGCCATGTGCCACACACCCAGGAACAGGGACGGTGACACTTCTTGCACTTAGGATTTAAATGCCACCAAGGTTAGGAACAGCTGAGAAGAGATTTTCAGGATTGGGCTTTTGGACAGAGATGCCTAAATTCCATCTAAGCTACCCTTTAAGCATCAACGTCCCGGGCCGGCCCTCATGCACTGACACGGCTGCCACCCTCCACGTGGCATCACCGCTTTGGCGGGTGAGCAGCTCTAGGACATGCCTGCCAGCACCCAAAGTGCAGCCACTTGTGCTCCCCAAGGGCTGAGGCCGGGCAGAGACCCAAGAGCCAGGACCCCCGCTCCCTGGGGTGTGGCTGCTGATGGAGCCGGGCAGTGCAGCAGGGCTCAGGGAGCCTGGCAGAACCGTGAGTGTGTGTGCTGACCGCTGGTTCCCCACACACAGACCTAGAGAGAAGCCACAGGAGAGTTGTTTAATGCGAGAGGGGACAGATGGCAGCACCTCAGGGCTGGGAAAGGCCCCCCACCATTTCTGAGCAACCATCTCCATCAACGACCACCTCATCCATGCTGCCCCCAGGGAGAGATGGTCATGCTCACACCTTGCTGTCCTCTTCAGTGCTGTGGTGGGGCAGATGCCACAGGTAAGCTGGGCTTTGGGAGCCGCAGCTCTCCTCCCGCTCACTGCACCTGGCACACCACTGGCTGTGGCCCCAGTGCGGCACGGGGAGCCGCCCTGTGCAGGAGAGTGACATGCAGCGCTGCACCTACCGAATGTGCTGGTAGAACTGGATCACAGCTTGCTCCTGCTCCCGCGTCTCGATGGAGCCAGGTCGCAGTCGCCGGATCTCCCGGATGGCGTCGCTGCCATTCATCTTCTGTGCCTTCACCAGGTAGCAGGCCAGCATGGTGCCCGTCCGGCCATGCCCCAGCATGCAGTGCACTGCCACAGCCTGGCCACCAGCACCGCACCATCAGGAGGGATGCAGGTGTCGCTGCTGCAGCCCCTGGCACTGCCCCTGGGCACTACAGGCACTGTCTCCCTTGGCATTAGCCCCTTGGTGTAACCACTGCCTGGGTGCCACCTCCTCCCCGCTGCGGTGCCACCCCCCGCCGCGCTGCCTCCCTGGTGTGATGCGTCCCCACCATACCTCGCCGCAGGCATTGGCCTCCTCCACCAGCTGCAGGAAGCTCTGGATCTGCCTGGGCGTCGGGGGGCTGAAGTCGGGCACACGGAGCCGGTGGAGCTGGATGTCAGGACAGCAGCCGTGGTGCGGGGGCGCCCGCTCTGACAGCGACACCAGGTGCCGCACGCCCTGGCCCAGCAGGAACCGGTAGTGCCCCGGCTGCCGTGGCATGGCCAGGCCTGCCAGCCGCCCCTCCGCCACCCACGAGAAGTTGGGGGGCTCGGACGCCCCCATCACCTGCGGAGACAGGCACCGTGGGCCTCTGCTGCCACATTCCCTGGGGACAGGGCGGCTCTGGGGACCCCAGCTGGGCCACGCCCCTGGGGGATCACTGCCAGGACACCGGGGACACCCGGGTCAGCTCCCCCCCACACCCCCCGGACCTCCCTGACCAGGCCTCTGGACCCCTCAACAGCCGCCCCCAGAAGAACGTGGCGCCCAGAACCGCCCCCCCCCCCCCGTTCAGGCCCCCCGAGATCCCCGGGCAGCCCTTGCAACCAGGCCCGCCCCCACCGCCGCACCAGCCAGACTCCCCTGTAAGCCGCACCGCCCGCGCCCGGCCCCCGTGGCCTGTCCCAGGCAAGGCGCCGGCCCGGCCCGGTCGAGCCCCGCAGACCGCTCCCCCCGGGCCCGCCCGCCCCGCCGTACCGGGGAGGCCGCGCGGCGGCAGCGCGGAGCGTGGCCGGGGCCGGGAAGCGGCTGCAGGGGGCGGAGGCGCGGGCGGGCGCAGAGCGTCAGACCCGAGCGGGGCTGCACCCCCGGGGGATCCGGGACACGGGGCTGCCCCTCTCGGCCCCCCAGGCCTTGCCCCTGCCCAGGCCCCCTCCCCGCAGCGGGACTGGCGGCAGCGCGTGTCCCACCAGCGCTGGGCGGCGGGTGGCCGGGCTCTGTCCCCCGACCGGGCCCCAGTGTCCCCGGGACGGAGCAGGGCCCCCGTGCTGGCGGGAGCCTTCCCCTGCTCCCACTCCCCCCACCCCGGCAAGTTTCCTGCGCCCGCATTAATTACCTGAGCCATGCCGAGCTTTGGTGGGCCTCGGGCTGCCCACCATTGCTGCATTTCAAACCCATTTCTTCATTTATGTGATGCCAGGTGGTGGGGGGTGGGTGGGGGTGGTGTTTACACAGCACGGAAGGTGGGGGGCACACAGCCCCCGTGGCAATCACGGCTCGGCCAGCGCTTGCCAGCCAGCAGGAGCGAGAGCACGGGGAGGCACCAGCACCGTGCCCAGTACCAGGTGCCAGGGCCTTGGGCACACCTGGCCCACGACTGCGCAGGGGAAGCGTCTCCAGCCAAAGATGGGGGTTTTGCTGGGGCCATTCTGCATGGCACCATCACCCCTGAGGTGGGAGATTCCTGTGTTCCATGTACACATCCTGCATTTCCCCCATGGAAGACTGCTGGGCATCAAAGCTGCCCCTGAAGGCATCCTGCTCCTGCCCCAGCATGATGGCCACCGCTGTCCCCACTTCTGCAGCCCCTCACAGGTCCAGGGCCTCCCACTGAGCCAAAACCCAGCGATGCTGGTGGCTGACCCCACCAGCTGGTGCAGATATGCTCGCTCACCGTGATCCCCATGGGGACACGGAAGGTAACAAACTTGCCCCCACGTAGAATTGGTACTCTTTGAGCTTGGGCTTGAGGAGGAGGATCCCGTCCTGCGCCTTGGTGGTGCAGGAGAGGCTGTAGCGCTGGGTTAGGTCGGCGTAGGACCACAGGTGCACAGTGATGTTCTGCAGCGGCTGCTTGGGCTTTGCCCTCACCAGCACGTGGGCGTCGTTGGTCTCTTGGGGAAACACGAACACCTTGTGCTCCAGGTCTGGGAGAGGTGAGAAAGAAGCGGCTGCTCCTGCCATGGCAAAGGCATCTGGCCAAATCCCCCAAGGGGAAACAGGGCTGCAGCATGCCAGTGAGGAAGCCACCACCAACCTGGAGGTGGCCTCCAGCATCACAGCCAGAGGTGGATTCCACCTCCAAGACTGGCCGCGTGTGGGCTGTGATACGGTGAGGATGAGCTGCAGGAAGGAGGGGGAGAGCCCTTGTCCCCAGCCATCCCCTTGGCCCCTTCCCTAACATCTGTCCATAGGTTGTAGGTGACCATGGCAGTGGGTCTTGTTGGAGGAGGGGAAGAGGAGGATGTTGCTGGGGCCTTTCTACAGGGAGTCATGAATTCCTTCCTTCTCCCGCAGGAACACCTTGGGGCTGAGCCAGGCCGGGTGTCACTCAGGTAGGTGGACACCCTGGGGCGGCCATGTCATTGGGTGGGGGGACACAGAGGGACCATGGCGCTCCCTCCCAGCCCCTTCTCCTCCCATTGCCTACGGGGCCAGAGATGCAGCAACTGCCTGCCCAATGCTGGTGCTGTGCCAGAAGCTGCAGGAGGGTGGGGAGTGCCTTACCTGGGGTCCCTGTGACCTTGCAGAAGAGCATCAGCTGCTGGTAGGGAGTGGGTGCTGACAGGTGAGCCTGGATCTAGGCAGTCACTTTTTCTGCAGCACCCAGATGAAAGCGCCAGGCTGGACAGCGGGTCTCCCTGTTCCCACCTCTGTGGCCTGGCTGTTTCAGGCTGTGGGAGCCCCACATCCCTGCTGCCACCCCTGACACAGCCGTGCGACATTCCTCGTGGTGCTTGGCATTGTGTCCCTGCTGTCCCCCACTGCTGCCCCGACTTAGGGTGCCCCTTTTAGCCCTTTTGCTACACTGCCATCGCACCTCCTCATCCCACCCCTATGCACCCTGCTGCACCCCCAGCACATGGTGCTGTGCTCATTGCACCCCTCTGCAGAGTTCTGGGTGCCTTCTCCATCCATGGCTACTGCATGACCCCCATGCCTCCTCCTTGCACCTCCTGTACCCCTCACTGCACCCACTGCACCCCTCTGCAGTGCTCAGGGTGCCCCGCTGTTCCCGACTGCCACCACCACTGCGTGTCCCCCTATGCCCACTGCGCCCATTGCTCCCCACTGTACCTTCTGCTCTCCCTGTGGGACGCAGAGCGGGTCACGGCACAACCCCCCTGCACCTACCTCACAGGGTAGCAAGGTCAGAAAGCACCACAAGGGTGAGGAGGCAGAGCCAGGGCTGCCCCATCGCGCTGCCGAGCCTGGCCGCTGGCCCCTCTGTGGTGAGAGGGAACTGCAGAGCCACTGTGCTGTGGCCCTGGGGCTGCTCAGCGTCTGTGCCGGTGTAAGCATGGCTATGCAATGGTGATGTTTCCCCGTGACCTTCGTCCCCAAGTGCCCGGGGACACTGACCTATGGGGCTGTTTGGCAGTCTGGTGAGGGGCTCAGAGCCAGTTCTGCCCAGGAGCCTGCAGACCTGGCAGGGAGCCTGGGGATGGTGGGTGTGCATGGGGACAGGCATCAGGGATGGGTCCTGCATCCCCTGGGGCCTGCCCAGCCCTGATCACTTCTGCTGCTCTATGTGTGGTTGGGCAGTGCTGGAGCCAGTGGATCTGCACCCTGCCCGTGCATCGGGGAGGGTGTGGGGAAGGGAAAGGGTGCCCCAGGCATCAGTGATGGGTCAGTGGCAGCTGCTGGTACTCAGGGGGACCCTGTCAGGCTGAATGGTGTCCCCAGCCTTCCACAGCTCCATCTGACCCCAGCTCTGACCGGAACTCCATGGCTGGGGCGTGCAGACGGCATCTTCTTGGCAGGCTGTAGAGGTGAAAGGTTGATGGGATGGGGAGGGGAGTGTCGGGGCTGAGGCCGCCCCAGCCCCGGATCCAGCCGGTTCTCATGGCCCCAGTGCCTCCCGGAGCCGGGGTTTCACCACCACATCGCCCTTCACTTCGTAGCTCAGGCTCCTCCAGCCTAAGATGGAGGGTGGCAGGCGCAGGGACTGGTAGGCAGCTCGCATCTTGTCTGGGGACAGCCCCATGTCCCACAAGTAGACATCGGCCAGCTCACCCGAGAAGGAGTTGTAGACGTCGAAGCCACCCCCGAAGGCATCCTGCTCCTGCCCCAGTAAGATGGCTGCCTCTGCCCCCACCGTGTAGCCCCTCTGCAGCCCCTTGCGGGGCCAGGGCTTCCCGTTGAGCCAAAACTCAGCAATGCCGGTGGCTGATTCCCAGCTGGTGCAGATGTGCTCCCAGTCCCTGTGGCCCTCGGGGACACGGAAGGTGACAAACTTGCCCCCCACGTAGAACCGGTACTCACTGGGCTTGGGCTTGAGGACGAGGATCTCATTGTCCTGCGCCTTGGTGGCGTAGGAGAAGAGGCTGTAGGGCCGGGTTAGATCGGTGTAGGACCGCAGGCACACAGTGAAGTTCTGCAGTGGCTGCCCGAGCTTGGGCCTCAGCACCACATAGGCGTCACTGGGGTCCTTCCGGAAGATGAACACCTTCCGAGACAGGTCTGGGGGACAAGAGAGGGGATGCGGTGGGAGTTTGGATTGTCCTGCAGTCCCCTCTGAATGCCTCTGAGACTTCCTCCAGCCCCCCTGGGTGACCCCACCACCCTGATGTCCCCTTTGCTGACCCCAGCTTTGCTCCAGCATCCTCCAGACCTGCTGACTGGGCTCTGGCATGGAGCAGAGAGAGCATTGGAGAGCTGCTGCCAGATCCTCCCTCGACCTGCCCTGCCCTGTGCCTGCTCCTGTGCCCCAGCGCTGCCCCTACCTTCCTGGGCCACGATCCCTGAGAGTCCGGCCAGGATGGCAAGCCAGAGCTGCAGCTGGCCCATGGTCCCGGGCGCTGTGGTCAGTGCCGAAAGAGATGTCGCCTTGGTGCAGGGCTGCTGCCCACTGGGTTTATGAGCTGGAGGGTGGGAGGGGAGATGCTTCCCCCCAATCCTGTCCCTCGCAGCCTGGCATGCCTGGGAGGAGCGATTTCATGCTGTCACATGGCGGTGCCGCAAGGCCCTGGGTCACCCGCCTGCACAGGCCTCCGCTTGGGGCTGTGCCCTGGCCACGTGCCCACTCGGGCGGTGGGGGCACCCCGACCACATGGCTTAACCTTGGTCTTCTTGTCTCACCCCCATGGGCAAATCCCTGGTGGGAGTCAGCCGGTGTGATCCTAGCTCACCCAAGAGGCACAGGGGAAGCTGTGCTGGCTCCCTCACCCCAACCCATGGCTTGGGCATGTCCCCGGGCTCTGTTCACCCTGTCCTGGGCAAAGGGATGGGGCCCTAAGCCGGAGCCGTGGGCACCAGGTGGCAGAAGAAACGGCAGCAAAGCCGAATGGCTGAGGGTCTTGCATTGCCCGTGGGTGTCTGTGCTCTGGGCATCCCCTGAGGGTGTCCATGTGTCCTGCAGGCAGATGGGGCCCGTGCACCCGTGCGCTGTGCACCCTGCCTGGGTGCAGCCTGGTTGG
The DNA here is from genome assembly GCF_017639655.2 of Falco naumanni. Taxonomy (NCBI): domain Eukaryota; kingdom Metazoa; phylum Chordata; class Aves; order Falconiformes; family Falconidae; genus Falco; species Falco naumanni. The sequence goes on from NC_054073.1 coordinate 2,354,122, forward strand.
GAAGGAGGAGGATTTCGTCTGCTCTGGGCTCAGTAGTGATGGCACTGGGTTGGGCTGTTGGGCTGCTGGGCAAGGGGTCTGGGCTGGGGGTGTGGGGCTGTTGCAAGGATACACTGTGGGGGTCGTGGATGGCAGGGCAACAGCAGGGTGCTCTTGGCCGCAGGTGGCCACCCCCTTTTTGCGGGACAACGTGGGCTCACTCCCTACCAAGTCAGTCCCTCAATTTTCCAGGGATGAATCCCCAGGTCCCGCAGGACTTGGCTCAGCCAGGGCAGCTCCTTGTGTGCTGCTGTGCCATGCCCTGGACCCTGCGGGTGGGCAGATTCTGGCCCGGCCGTGGGCTTGTGCCCCTACATTGCCCCCACTCCAGCTCTCCATCCACACCCGTTCTGCATCACATGTGCCTTGTGACCACACGTGTCTGTTCCTCGTGGACCATGGCTCAGATGCCTCCAGCGCTGGATGTAAATTACCCCACTTCCCACTAATAGACTGCAGAGCTTTGTTATGAACTTTTCCTGCTAATTTGGAGGCCGGAGGAGCACGTGCCTCCCACTTCCCATCCCTTGGCCCATGAGAGCCTGGCCAGAGACAATGGATGTCATGCCCCATGCCCCCTGCACCTCCCAGCTCCTGCCATTAAACAAGCTTGGCAAGTGGCTCCGAGATGTATATATTGTATATAATTCCCACTGCCTGATCTTGAATTTGATGCTTCTCTTGGCTTGTCAGGAGGGAGTGAAAAATCCCCTGTTGCTTCACATTGTTGCTGATCTTCCCGTCTGCTGGAATTGCCCTGTGGAGCTGGGGAGGCCAGGACTGAGCCTCGGGGATCCCCACAGGCATGCAGAAGCCTGAGTCTGCTGTCATTGTAGGAGAGGTTGCCCATGATCTCCAGCAGGCCCAGGGAGTTACTACTCTCCAGGGCACTGGGGCTCTGCAAATGAGGCAGGTGGGCATCAGGCAGTGATGCATCTGCCTGACTGCAGGTGCCTGCATCCCACGGCATCGCTTGAGACATTCCCTCTGATGGGCTGCTGCTCCCTGCCACAGAGCTGCTGCCCTGCTGGTGATTCACATACAGACTCGGTGCAGGTTGAGCAGGGCAATTTATCAGGGTGGGCCATGCTGTGGGGAGAAGGGAGGCTGCCTGCCGCTGATCCATTGGTGCAGGATTGTCCCTGGGCTGGCCCCGCTGTGCATGAAAAGCACAGATTTTCTCACAGCCTCCAAGGAGGGTTGCAGGCCCACACTGGGTGCAAATCCCACCAAGCCATCTGCAAATGAGCCTGTGAGCTGTGGACCTGCTCACCACCCCATGGTCCTAGCCCTCACGGCCAGCAGGATGGGAAACTGCGGGGGAGAAGCAGCCAGGGAGGGGTGAGGTACTCACCACTGGGATGCAGTTGCCCATGATGTGTGTCCCAGGATGGCACCTGCTCCTCTGTCTTTGGGGTTTCCACTAGTGCTGTGCGTGGCAGCCAATGCCCAGCCATGCATGCTCACTGCTGGGTGCTGTGCCCAGTGGTCCACGCTCTCCGATCAGTGCCACACACTGCAATGCACGCTCTCCAAGAGCTACGTTGCATGGTAGCACCCACTCCACTTGCTCTTCCCTGGGCTCTGCTCTTCCCAGTCAAAACGGAGGCGAAGGACTGCAGTAAAGTGGTAAGAGCTGCTTCATTAACAGCAGCCTTCTGGCCTGGCAACCCCCTTCACCCAAAGGAAACAAGTGGGCCACTGCTGCTGGTAAAGCCAGTGAGCTGCCCGTGCAAGCCTGCCATTTCTTGAGCAGGAAACAATCATTTCTTGGCAGAACACCTTAAATTAATGAGGAATTGTATTTACAAGCACCCCAGCTGTGTGGATGTTCCTGTTGCTGGCCCAGGCATGTGTGGCTTTTCATCCCAGTGATGTCAGCTGTGGGCAAGCGTGGCTCCAGGGTGTGGGGTGCATGTCGTGGGTGCAGAATGTGGGCGGCTGGCAAGGGGTCCCTGCAGCAGCACAGCCTGGGCACGTGGTACTTCCCAGCTCCCACACAGCAAAGAAATCCACAGCTCTTCCTTGGGACGCCCTGTTGGAGGCCAAATCCTGTGGGGTCACCCGGCAGCACTGGGGCAGAGCCATGGGCTCCCTGGGCTGCAGCAGGCAGCAAGGCCAGCTTGGCAGGGGACTGGGGGGCCGATGGCACTCAGTGGCCCTCAGTGGCCCTTGTGCCTGGTGGGAGCATCCCTGGAAGGCAGTGGTGCTGAGGGACAGGGCTCAGGGGGGTTGAACTGAGTGTTACTGTTGTCATTTGGGTGGTGGCTGGGGGGAGAAGCTGGTCGTTTGGGAGGAGCGAAGGGTCAGAGGCTGGGTGTCTGTGACGGGGGTCTGGGCAGCTATGCGGCGAGGGGATTTGGGGGTGAAAGGCCTGAGAGTCTGCACGCGGGATCCAGGGAGAGTTGGCTGATAGACTGGGGTTTGAGGGGCTGAGGGGGGGGCAGGAGTCAAGGGCGTGAGGGGGCCGAGCTACGCCTCTGTGGGCTGCATGGTAGGCTCAGCTGCATCCCTGCCACGCTGTGCAGCAGGGCGAGCTGCATCCCACCGCCTGTCCCCTCCCCTGGCCTCGGTGCCCCTCACCCTGGGGAGGGTCACGGCCACAACATCTCCCAGGCCAAGGCAGCGCCTGGCATGTGCAGCCAGAAGCAGAGACACGCAAGCAGGTAACGTGTGTAATCCAGATATATTTATAGGATTATTTTCCGAGATTAGCACAGGATATTAGAAAGGTTATAAAGTCACATCGACGTTCGTTGTCTCCCTTTTATGTACATACAAGAACACAGCACAACAACACAGACCATCCTCTGCCCTGCCCCGCTGCCGCCCCATGGCGTCTCCAGAGCTCCCTACAAATATGGCTTTCGTGTCTATTGAGAGTTCAGTGCCAGCTGGGAAGTGACCGGAGCCTTGCTGGGGCTGGTGAGTGGGAGTGAACGAGCCTTGCTGCAAATGAGGGCCACAGGGTCCTGGATCCTCCCTGCTCTCCCTCGTGCTGGCCCTGGCTGTGTCCCAGTTTGGATGCTGCGGGCCCAGCACAGGTGACTGTGGTAGCACAGGGTGGACATGTGGGCAGGGGACCTCCAGCTCCCTGGCCAACAAGGACTGCCCTCCTGCTCTCAAAGGGGCCACCAAGGCCTCACCTCTCCTAGCCACATGGTGACACTGCCCAGCTTTGCTGGGCACCAGCAGAGAGGGACAGGAGCCTAGTGGCTGGCCCCTCTCCTCTGTGACAGCATGTCCCTCATGTCACCGCCCCAGCAGCACCACCTGTCCCACTGCTTCTTCCCTCTGCAGTGCAGCGCAGTGCATCCATCACCAGCCACACCAGGGATGCCACGTACCCTGCTGCCTCCCTGTGTTGCTGACGGTGTAGGGTATCACCCCACGTGAACATCAAGGTGGAGCTTCTCACCCCTTCACACAACCCACATCACATATTGTGCTGAGGTGGGGTACCCAACCCTTCTTGACAGGCCTGACCCAGCACACCACAGCGCTGTGCACGTGTACAGCAGGACACGGCCCAGAGCCAGCACCCACGGCGTACCCAGTCACCTCCACCTCACAGCGCCCTAATGCACCTACATTGGTGCAGCTCATGACTGGCACCGGTCATGTCCCTGCTCACGGCTCTGTACCTGTTCCTCTGCACACCCGTGGCATGGTGTATTCATCACCCCAAAAGGCACAACACACAGCATACCCCACCATGCTCCTGGACTCCCAAAACATCCCTTCCTACCCCACCTCACACCCATGACGTGACCTATTCATCAGGGCCTCAAACTCACAAAGTGGTTTCTCCATCATGCTCGTGACACGGTGTGTCCCGTCCCACCTTCCGCTGGCAGCACAGCGGGTGCACCATCACCGCACCCTTCCCATGCTGTGACGTGCCCCATCGTAGCCTCATGGCTGTGTCCCCCATGCTCATCCCACAGCACCTCTCTCTTCACACATGTGACATGGTGCATCTCTCATGCACCTGTGCTGCATCCAAAGGTCCACGGCCCTTGTGCCCACGGCAGTGGGCCCACCACTCCCTTGCATCTACCCTTTGATGAGCCCTTTGGTTCTTGCTTACAGATGCAGCCTCACGTTCCTGCTCCCACTGCTTCCAGGACCTGCGGCCGTAACTCAGCCTCTCATCATGGCAGCCGCAGGACAACAGGCCCCCCCAGGGTGAGACCCTGCCCATCCTTTGCTGACAGCTGCCACAGGCAGCAGGTCTTGCCCTGATGCCCTGCCTGTGCCTGGTCCTCCCCATGCTGCATCCTGCCATGTCCCATAGCATGCAGCATCTCAAAAAGGCCCAATCCAGACTTCTCTCACCAGGGCCAAGCAGCGACCACCTGCACCAGCCCCTGAAGCAGCAGTGCTGGGGAGAAACCAGCCACGGCCGTGCCCACGCTGCCTCAAAGGGGCACAAACTGCCCTGTCTGACCTCGGCTCCCACTTGCCTTTCCCTAGGGACCAGTTAATCCCCTTTCCTCCCAGACCCTGGGTCAGGGCTTTCTTTGTAATGCAGACTTACAATGAGATTAAACCGTACATGAGAAGACATCCTTGCATTTTTATTTGAAGGAATTAAGTCTATTTGATAGTGGATGTTAAAGATCTTCAGCAAAGCATCAGGTCACACGTTCATACACGTTCAGTGTGCAGCAGAGTAGTTAACAGCACTGACATCTGCAGTGTTATCTCCGGTAGCAATGCTTGCATCCATTGAAACAAGCTCAGAGCTACTGTTGGGGCTCCAGGCCAACATCCTCCTCCAAAAAGATGGGAAAGGAAGCATGACATTGAGAAAACTGCAGGTTTTCTTCACCATGCATGACAAAGGCTCTCTCAGGGCGCTAATACCACGTTGCCTGCTTGCTCCTGACACCTGATTTAGCCATGGTGAACCTAGTCACATCTGTGCACATGCCACAAACGCACTGCTCACTCACAGCCTTTGTCTGCCACCGAGCCATGCCTCTTCTTCCTTGCCTGTTCGACCCCAGCCCCCTTTAGCTCTGCTCACTCTGCGTTGGCTTCCCTGTGGGCATCCTCCATGGGGTTGCAGGGTCTGTACAGGAGCGACACTGCCTCTTACCAGCCCCATAGGCACAGGGCACAAGCTCTTCCTCTACCTCCACAACGAGCCTACCCATGCCACCAAGGGCTTTTGTTCTTTTCCGAAAGGCTCTGCTTCCTCCAAAAAGGTTCTCCTCCTCCAGACAACCCAAAATTGAAGGGGTGCCCAGATGAAGGGTGGCTCTTGCAAATCCCTTGTGTCCAGATCAAGAGATGCCGGGATCCTGGGAAGCTGAAAAACCTCATCCCAAGGGTGACAGATGTGGCCCAGCTCCTTGCGGGGGGTGTGGGGTGTCCTGCAGATGCTGAAACGCATAGCCCCCTGCACCACACCCTATGGGCGTGTGGTTGGGGTGGGCCAAGCAGATCCTAGAGACTGTTTGGGAAGCTGGGAAAAGCTTCTTGTTTTTGTCTTGGAAGAAGGAACGAAACAGTAGGGGGTAGGGCAAGCCCCCCCAAAGCTTCTTGGTGACCCCTGAAGTACCGAGACACTAAATGCAGGCATTTTGCCTGCTGTTGGCCTGCTTGACCCCATACTTGGAGTCAAGGGAGAAATGGCCTTTTCCAAGCCCACACCTGCCCTGGGAAGGGGGACAGACAGCTCCCAGCACTAGACCCCGGTGGAGCCCCGCTCCTTGGCCAGAGGAATCCCAGGCCTTGTGTCGCTCTGGGCTGCTTGCACTGGGGAGGTTCTCTCCAGCTCAGCTCCCACGCTGCCACCAGCTGCATCAGCTCTGGCTGAAGCCACCCTCAGGTCTAAAACACCTTTCCAGAGGCTCCACCGGCCCCAGAGCTAGCCTGGCAAAGAGGGCAGTGGCAATGGCCACAGGGCCCACCGGTTCTCCCAGGCGCTCCTAACACAGGCGGCCTCCTGCACTGAACATCTCAATAGATGGTTTAAATCAACATTTCCAATCTGAAAATTTGTAAAGTTGGGGCTTTTTCTCTGGACTTTCCCCCAGACCTCTGCCCTCTGCCCTCCCCCCTCCCGCTGGGGTGGGACCAGGGAGCTGCAGTGCTCGGCAGCTCCCAGTCTCTCTGGGGGCCTCAGTTGTTCCCACCCTGGAAGCTCACCCCTGCTTCACACATCTACTGTACGAGGACAGTTCTCCTCCTGAACGGACACTGTTCGACAAGAACCACCAAGGATAAAATCAGGGCAGGGGCCTGGGGTCCCTCCCTGCTCGACCCCAGCTGCATGCCAAGACCTTGGAGGCAGAGATGCTGCCCACTGGCATCCTGCTCCTGTCCCACCAGCTGCACTCCCCACCCCAGCTGGAGCTGGGGCCATCACACAGCAGCCAAGGCTGAGGGGAGCAACACGAATACGGGTCCCAGCTCTCAGTGGGAGGCACAGGGCGAGCGTTCATGACAGAGGGGCCACCCAGCTGCCCCGAGCTTGCACCAGAGCCTGGAGCTGATTTTATCCTTGGATATCAAAGAAACCAAAATGGAGAGAAACAAAGGAAAGAGCTACATCAACCCCAGCCCAACATCCCAACCAAGGGCCCAAAGCAAAGAGCAGCCACAAAACCAAAGCAAAGGTCTAAAGGAAGAAGGAAAGTCGCTCACTCACTGGTTGGTCTGTGTTTTGCGCGAGCGCCGGTTGCAGGGATGGAGGTGCAAGCAAGCAAACGGGGCCGGGGCTTTTGCTGTTCATAGTAATAATGTTTTGTACAAGTTCAAGAAGAAGCATCATGTCTCAGGCCGGTCGCTCTCTGCTCTCTGTCCTGCCATCCCTCTGTCCGTCCATCTGCTCGTGCTGGGCACGAGAAAAATCTGTTGGGTTGAGTGGGGTTTGTGGTCTGGTTTCTGTTTCCATTGGGGTCTGTTAGCTCCATTTATCACTCTCTCCGATGCCCCTAGATGAAATACTCCTTCTTGTCATCGCCACCAGCTTGGCCACCCTCTGCATTGATGATGGCTGTGTCGGCGTCTGGGGCATCGTCTGACCCCTTGGCCTCGTGGGTCAGGTAGGTACCTGGGTGGGGAGAGGGGATCAGCATCACGCAGGGGTCTGCCAGCACCCTGCTCCCACACAAGCAGGGGGATTTGGGCTGCCTGGAGGGGCCCCGGTGGCAGAGCCTGAAGGTTGGCTGGAAAACACAGGTGAGGCAAGTCCTTTGGGTTTGGCCTGAAATGGAAAAGTCACTGGTTTCCCCGGGACAAGCCTTGCCTGGACTGCTGGAGGCTTTTGCAGTCATCTCTAGTCAGAGGATGAAACTGCCTCCCCCTCTGCAGGCAGCAGCCCTTGCCTGCGTTTCCAGGGTACACGTCATGCCCTCCCCACTGTCTGCTCCTTCCCTCCCTGCATTCGCATCCTTGTTCCCCCCTCATAAAACTGGAGGGCTTCTCTGCAAAACTGCCATCTGCAAGGAGGCTTCAGCTCATGGCTGCCCCTGGAGCCAGCACGGCACGGGGCAGAGGCAGCAGCTCTGCTGGACTCGGAGGGCAGGGGCGGGGGGCTCTTACTCACACATCACCTCTGCTGAGTTTTGCCGATGTCTGGATGTGACCATCTCCCCGTGTCTTATGCACATACCTGTCGGGCGGATGAAAAGTCCAGGGATGGGGAGATGGAAATGGTGGAGGGGAAGGAGGAAGAGGAAGGCGGAGGGCTGGAGGGATGGTGAGGAGGGGAGGGAAAGGGAAGAGGTGGGGTCAGGCACAGACAGGGGCAGTGGCACGGGCAATCCTGGGGCACTGGGTACCAAACCATGAAGGAGAGATGGAGATAAGGGGTAGGAGCTGCTTCCACCTGGTGCTGTCCGTCTCCAAGGACTCACAGGGACATCTCCAACGCGGGGTAGGTGCCAGCACAGCATCCCCCAACCCAAGACAGCTGACACTGGCTGCGCTGGGTTTCTCTGGACACAAAGCAGGTCTGCAGGACAGGGAGCTGCCTCTCTTCCCCACGCTACCCACTCTCTTTGGATACATAGCCCTGCTCCCAGAGACCCACCAAGGGGGGGGAGCAGACCCTGCGCTGCCTGCTCCAATACAGCACAGGGGTCTTGGCTCCATACAGGTCCCCTACCCCGTACCTTTGTGTCTGATCAGGTAGTGTCCCAAAACGATGAGAAGACTGAGCAGTAGGAAGACAATAACGGCAACCACCCCGCCAATCACCGCATGGTATGTGCTGGAGGTCGAGGGCACCGGGCTGGCATCTGCCCAGATGGCAAAAGGAGAGAAAAGAGAGAGAAGATGACACTGCAGACCCTGCTGCATGGCAGAGGCTGCCAGCTGTTCCATGGACTGCTCAGGGCTGCTGGTGGGTGCCTTAGCAGGCCTGATCCTGCTTGGCTCTGTGCAGTCAGCTTGATCCTGCTGCAGACGACAGCTGTTGAGGTGGGAGCAAGAAAAAGGCAGGCAGCAGGGCAAGCAAGGAGGGGAAAGCAACATCCATCAGTGCTGGCTCCTGGGGGGAGCAAGCTGAGAGAAGCCCCAGTGGCTGCGCTGGGCACCCTGCCTAGGTGAGAAGGCAGCCAAGAAGAGCTGTGACAAGGCAAACCCATCTCTTTGCCTGGCTGCCTGTGATGTGTCCCAGGGAGCAGCACTGGCAACACACTCTGTTGCAGCTTGTGGTACCTCTGCCTTCAGGCACAGCCACAATCCCACCACCCCATCCCTCACGGTGGGATTTTTGCCCCTGAATGGGTGGCTGAGCACACAGCACAGGCAGGCTTGGCTCACTCTTCCCCTACACTGTGCCAGCAGGAAAGTGATGTGCAGGCTGGCATGGCCACATACTGCACCCCAAGGCCAGTCCCAAGTCAGCCACATCTTGTACAGTCTGTGCTGGGATCCCACATGAGGCCTGGTACACAGGAACAAATCCTACTTCCACTCCACTCTCACTGTGCCCCATCAGCTCAGGGAGTACACATCAGAGAAATGTTCAGAGGAAGCGTCTAGACAGGATGGGGAGGGAAAGACAACAGGGGAGGCAACAGGACAGTGGCGACATCTCACGTGGACACAAGGCACAGGCTGCAGCCACAGCCTACCAGGGAGAGCTGGAAGGAGCATTATGCAGCCCAGGTTCCAGGACCTCAGCTCTTTCTGTTGCGTACCACCACTGCAAATTGCTGAGACGGCAGCTGCCGAGTCCAAACATGCCAACAAGCAGCTGCACAGGAACTGGAAACTGGCTGAGCACCTGGGGTATGCCAAGGGTGTCCCTGGCCAAGGGCTGGACCACCATCCGCCTGTGGAGCTTCTTCTGCTGGGCTGGGGAGCAGTGGGTCCATAAAGAGAGAGAAAAGGAGCTTACAGTACCTTGGATGGGAGCTGGAGTGAAGGATGAAGCGGTGGCCATGGAAGCATGAGAGATGGACTGGGAAGGGCCTGGCGGAGGGGCTGGAGTGGAGTGAACATGTGGGGTGGGGAGCTGGGAAAAATCTGGGGAGGACAACAAAAACACAGGGACACAAATCAACCCTAGGAGGTGTCAGTGAGGCATGACAGAGCCCATCGGAGGGGACCCCAGCTCCCCCCAGCCTGGTGGGATCTATTCTCAGCAGCTCCTTCCACAACTCCCTTTCCTCGGCTGTGGGGCCCCCCTCCTGCCACCATCCTCTGGGACACACTGCTGTGAACATCTGCCCCCACCTCCTACCTTGCCAGCACTCCTTGTCACCCCTTCCTCTGGTGAGGGACTCCACTGGGCCCCTCCTGCTTGGGAGCCCTGGCAATGCAGTGGCCACAGCATCACCCACCGCGAGGTGCCACCTATGCTTTCTTATGCACACCCTCAAGGACTGCTCCGTCCCTGCTCTCCCCCACTGCTGAACAAAGTGGCCCCTGTGGCAGGCAGGCTTGAGGGATCCACCAGGCAAAACAGCTGCTCCAGTGATGGTGCCCAACACCAGAGTGGCTCCGGGGGAAAAAAAAGGAGGGGGAATTTGACAAGGGGAACCAAGCCTAGATGTGGAGCTCATCTGCCAGGGGCTGTGACATTAAGCATGTGAGGGACACTGGTGTTCCGGGTGCCATGTGCTTGTGGACCGTATCAAGCACCCCAGATGCTGTTGTGAGCTTCTGGATGGGTGCTGAGCCCCCTGGGGACTGCTGTGCTCCTGGATAGGTGTGGAGGGCTCCGGGTGCTGCCATTTGCTCACTGCCAGGCTCAGGAAGCAACTCCCTGTGCAGACAGACCCCACAACCAGGTGGACAGCAGGGACAAAAGGGGTGATGAAGGAACAACTGCACAGTGGGTTAGGCATTTAGGGGCTTACCCTGGGCAGGCAGAGGGGGCTGACTCAGGGGAACAGGGTGCCCAAGGTGCCGTTGCTGCCATGCACTCCCTTCTACCCTCAGCCACGCTGGAGGGGAAGGATGCTAAGAGTGCCCAAAACAGGAGGGCAGGGAAAGGGGATGGGGAAAGGAAGAGCTGGAGCATGAAGTGCTGGAAGATGTAAAGTCCAAGGCTGGAAGAGAAAAATGGCAAGGTATTTGGCAGAGGAGGATAACCCCAAACTGAAAGGCAAAAATGCAGGGTAAGACTCCTATGAACACAGGAAAGCTGCCAGGCAAGGGGCCGGTTGCTGAGCACAGGAGCTGGAGCAGCACCGCCACCGGGCTGGAGAAGCACTTGCAGCCCCACACCACACACAGCTCTGCTCCATGTGCGACATGGTGCTGGGACATAGCAGGGCACAAGGACAGCAAACACGCAGCAGATGGCAGCTGGGGCAGGGAAGGCAGCGAGGGGATTGAACGATGTGGAGAGGTGGCAGGTGCTGCCCTCTCCCACACGATGATGGGTGTTGAGTGGGGATATGCTCTGAGGACACAGGATGCAACGCAAGCCCGTAGCTCCAGTGGCTCAGGGCAAGCCACGGGGCCCATCTCCAGAAGCTTGGGGCAAGGCTGCCAGGGCACCTTGTGGTTCAGAGGGGTCCCCAGCACCATCTGGAAATCCCTCTTTGGCTTGTGGTGGTGACATGCAGACACTTCCTACCTGTGGCAGGGCCAGAAGCACTGGCCTTTCCTCCAGTCCCAGCGAGTCCACCAGAGTCCTGCCTGCAGCCCCTGCAGTTCCCCCAACATAGCCATTGGAAGCAACAGGGACTGAGCTCAGCCTGGGCCATGCCACATCCCTGCCCCAACACCCCCAAACTGCTCTTTGCGCTTCTCAGCCCAGGCAGCAGCCCTGCACAGTGTAGGGAAGGACACAAGCACTGGACGTGGCTGGAGGACCTGGGGATGCAGCACTCTGTCAGTGAGTGTGCCAGGACCCAGCTGCATGCACGCACCCACCCTGCACCACAAAGCCCTCATCCCACCACAGCCCTCCCTGGACCCATGCACTTATTCACGAGGAGACACAGCTGGGCTGGAGGCAGGTTTGCCAACCAGAAGCTGCCAGGAGAAGCTAGGCGATGCTGGGTGCCCCGCAGCCCTGCTTACCGCTAACATCGAGGTTGTACTTGGCCACAACACTGCCCATGGAGCTGGTGGCTGTGCAGACGTAAGTGCCACTGTCGCTCTTGTTGAGGAAGGGGAAGATGAGGACACTGTCGGAGCTCAGCTGCAGGGGCACGTCACTTCCCTCCTTCTCCCACAGGAACTCCCGGGGGCTGCAGAGCAGGATGGTGGTGAGGCGCTGCCGCCCTGCCCAGCACCCTGGCTGGGCTGGGGCAGAGCAGAGTCTGTGGCTGGCCAGTGGAGAGGGGCAACGAAGGTGTGGGAGTATGAAAGCAGAAGGGAAATACCCCATTTAGAGATAAGCTGGGATGGATATGTTGCTCCAGGGAGAGGACAGGGGCTTTATCTGCTCTCCGTGGGGTGCCCAACCCTGCCTGGCATCAACACAAGGCCAGTGCCTGGCCCTGAGCCCGCACAGTGCTACCTCAATGCTCTGCCCAAGCTCTGGGGAGGGCTAAGTGGTGGTTTTGGGAGCGTGGCAACAGGAGGACAAGTTAGCCAGGGCCTGGCAGGGCTGAGCAGGAGGAAGGCAAGGGAGGGCCTTACATGGGGTTGCCCTGCCCATCGCACTGCAGCTGGAGCTTCTCGCCTTCCCGTGGGTACTGGGGATGCGGCTCAATCTTCGCTGTTGGCTTGTCTGAAAAAGGAGGAGAGGCAGAGTTGGGTGACTGCCTGTCCCTGCCCCACGCTGTGCCGGGGCCTGCTGGCACCACAAAACCCTGCCGCTGCACCCTGCCTTGGCCCCAGCTCTGCATGTGCAGAGGTGCAGTGTGATCATCATATCTGCGGGTGGTAGGGTGTGCTGGGGTGGGAGTCAGCACTCTGGGGGTGCACAGTGCAGCTCCCCCAGCCCTCCCCCGTCATCGTGGAGGACATGCAAGACAAGGGGAATGGGGACAGGCAGGACATGGGAGATGGTGCACACAGGTAGCAGCAGATGGCATAGACAGCTCTCAAGGAGATGGGGTTGGGCAGGGGACAGGAACAGGCAGAGGAAACCAAGGCCATGCATGAGGGGAAGTGTCACTGTGCCGTGGCCCTACACGTGACAGGACTGCTGTGCATGCAGGTGATGAGCTCGTATGCATGTATGAGTGATAGCTGTATGGACGTGTAAGCGTAGGGCCGTGCGTGGGATGTCTGCTGAACTGCCGTGATGTTGAAAACTCCTCCATCTCTCCCACACCTCCATAGCCCTGTCCCCTTCACTATGTGGCCCTGTCCGATCATCCCCACATGCCACGTACAGTGAACCTGCAGCTTCTGTGTGGTCGACCTCTCAGAGTTCTGCAGGGACTCATGGTCCACAGTGCAAGTCACCTCAGCTTCATTGTCCTCCTTGGTGACACGGAACTCCACCCGACTGCTCACTGTGAAGGTCTTTCCATTGGGGTCCTCCACCACCTCAGTGCCTTCATCTGTGGGAAGAAGGGACCATTAGAGCTGATGGACACAGCACCCCAGCAGAGGCATAAGGCTGACACACATGCTGAGCAGGGGACACCCTGTCCCCCTCCCTTTGTTGGCAGTAGCATAGGATGCCAGGGTGGTCCAGCACTGGGCACATCTGCAGCCTCTGGTGCCCCACCTGCCTCCATGGTGTTCCCCAGCCACCCTAGTCCCTCAGGGCAGAGCCCCACTGCTTGAGCACGCACCCTTCAGCTCCTTGTTGCCCTTCTTCCACCGGAGCTGGGCTGCGGGCTTGCTGCCAGAGGACCGGCAGGTCAGCCGGGCTATCTTCTCCTCATCAATGGGCTGCTCATGGCCGAAGATTTGGGGTTTCTGGGGGATTCCTGGTAGAGGAGGCGGCAAGAAATATAACAGCCTATTAGCTGTGTGTGTGCTGCCACCCACAGACAGATGTACGTGCAGAAACATGTCAATAAACACAGCATGTACGAGTTAACAGGTAGGGATACGGGACTAGCAGAGATGAACAGCTATATGGACAGCATCTAGCAGGCAGGGCAGTAGCAGGCAGATCGGGAGCAGGCTGCCACTGATGACTTACCCAGCACAGTGACCAGAGCCTTTGCAGTCCGTACAGGCATGGTGAAGATGGAGCAGGTGTATTCCCCCTCATCCGACAGCACTACATCACTGATGCTGATGGTCAGTTCATTGGGTGTGGACCTCTCCAGCTGGATCCTGTTATCGCGCAGGGCTGGGGGAAAAGGGACAATAGGGTGACTGACAGGCTCAGTACCACCACCACTCTCCTCCGCTAACTCGTATTTTGCCTGGTGGCATCGGTATAGGGGCACCACTGGCCCTGGTCCACTTTCTCTCTGCCCCGCCATCACTCCAGTCCTGGAGCTAGCTCCTCTCCCCAAGGAAGCCTTCCCCTGTACATGTACCTCGTTTCTCCCCGAAGTAGAGGGTCTGCTGGGCAGGGTTGGACCACTGCAACGAGGAGTCATCAGGATCCTCCACCTGGCACTTTAGCACCACTGTACCACCGGCCACCACGGTCTCATCTGACGTTGTGGGCTGGCTCTCTGGACACAGACAGGAGAGGTTAGCAGAGGTCCTGGGCATCACTTCTCCCCAGGTGTGCACAAACATCACTGAGCAAGCAAGGGAAGGGAAGGAGGAACACAGTGGATTCCCCAAAACCCTTGGAACAAATAGGGCTCCAGTGCTGGGCTGAATCCAGCTTGCTTGGGAAAACCACATTTTTTCCAGCTGACCCCAAGCCCTAGATGGCCAGGCTACACAGACTGGGGTAGGGGGAGTGGGTCACACTGGCGCCGCTGCTCTGGGTGGCAGCATGGAGGAGCATGGGGAGGAGGAGGAGATGTTGCCAGATGTCTGGCTGGATCCAGGGAGACCGTCAGTGCAAGCATATGTCAACATGCTTGTGTGTCTGTCTGGGAGCATCTGTACAGCCCCTTGAGCATGGATGTGTGCTCACACACACGTGCTTGTGGGTGTGTGTCTCTAGGGACAAGGAGTTTCTATTGCACAAGCAGCACACTTGGAGCAGAGCCATCCTACACACCCTGGGGACAACAGGGTCCTGCTCACAGGCACAGGTGTCAGCCTGGATCTCCCACTGCTATCTCATTCCCCAGCAGGGAACATCCCCCTACAGCTGCAGAAGCAAGGGTCAGCAGGCAGGATCTGTCCTGCTGTCCAACCTGCAGCACCTGCTGGGACAGGAGCTCCGGGGATGCTGCTGTCCCTACGCAGTAGCTCCGTGCCAACCTGCAGAGACATCAGTGTCAGGCCTGGCTCCAACCACAGCCCCTGGAAGAGCCAAGCAAGCTGCTGCCCACCAGGCACGAGCAGATCCAGGCAGGGGTATACCAGGAGGCAGCAGGAGAGCCTGATAGCACAGACACCAGCTGAAGTCACCTGGGGAGGCAGCAAGCTCTGCTTCACCACCCTGGCAGTGCCAGCAAGCTGGGGCTTGCACCAATGGTGCCTCTGTGCCAAGCACACCATGCAATAGGATGCTCCACTGGCCATCTCCACAGCTGCTTCCAGCAAAAACATCCATGGTCCATTGAGTGCAGCCTGTGGGGTGCAATCAGTGGCCTTCTCTCCATGTCATTCCTTAAGGGGATTTTCTCTTGCTCACACTTCTCCTGCGCTACACAGGGAAAAGGGGGATGCTGGCTCTCCCAGTGCACCCTCCTCACCCAGCTGGGTCCACAGGCAGCCACACAGACAAGAAGGAGGAACACAGATGCTGCTACTATTTGCACTTTGCTCACGTGCTGGATGTGGGGCTCCACAAGGTGTCATTTTTTATGCCACCCCAAGTTACTCATGTTTAGGCAGGGAGCTGGCCTCAGGACCCCCAAGCCTTGGGTAACACTGCTTGTGTACCCACACAGTCCTGATTTCACAGGCTTGTTTTCCTGCGTGATATTCACTGCCTGGAAGAAGCTCTAGTTATTGGAAAGAGAGGGGTGGAAGCAGCTGTGGCTGGATTTCCCCTTTTTCCACGCCAAATGGTGAAGGGAACTATCTCCTCTTGCTCACACTGCAAATTCCCCAAAGCTATTGCAGGGTGCAGGAAGCAGTGAAGAGGTTTTGGAGGAGGACAGGAGGATGAGGCTGCCAGGCATCCTAGGGACCACTTGGCTCCTGTTAAACTCCAGGAAAGCAAGCCCAGGCTGCAAAGTGTAAATCCCTGCCCATTTCCAACAGCCACGATTACCACAGATGCATCAAGTTGAGATTAAAAAGATTCCCAGCGTAAACACTCTCTCTCTCCAGCCCCTGGAAACTCCCCGTCACTTACACTAAAGTTTCATGCTTGCTATTGAAGTTTTACTCCTCTCCATCTGCCTGGGTTTGATGGCTGGTCCTCAGCTGTCGCTAGACCCCTGTCCAGCGAGCTGAAGGGCCTTTGGTTCACATCTTCCCTGCAGACATTTACAGGTGGTGACCAAACCTTCCCTATGCACCAGCCAGCCAGAGCTCTCGAGCCTTGCTCTACAGCCCGTTCCCAGCTGCTGATCACAACCCAGGTCCTTCACCGACATGTCTCCAGCTTGCTCGATACCCAGGTACAGTGGGAGCTCTGGTGAGGACCACCAAGACCTCTGATGCTGGGGAGGGCACTGGGGAAGCAGAAACATCCTCCCTTCTACTGTGAGGGGCACACCTCTGCCACTTCACCCGCTGGGGTCTGCAGCTCAGCCAGGAATCAAGGCCACAGCTCTCTGTCCGCTTCTCCTGACTAGGAGATCTGCTTGTCGGCTTGTTTTAATTTGGTTAATGATGCCTTTGTCCTGCTAGTACCATAATTAGGGGATTAGGCAGTTGCAAGCCACTGTTGTCCAAATTCAAAACCACTCCAACTCAGATGCAGTTGAGGACAGGGTCTAAAACCTACACAGAACAGACCCGAACTCTTAATTAACACAATTACCATCACCTGCCACAGCACTGGCCTCATTAAGGTATTAGTGTGGGGAGAGGTTAAACAGAGCAAGGTGTGTTTCCCCTGGGTAGAGGCCAGGCAATACCACCACCCCCACCCCCCTGCCAGGTGACACAGGGCACCACACAGACCCACTGAAGCTTTAGCTTGGCCTCTCTGAAGACCTCCCTTCTCCCTCCCTGGGTCACAGCTGTACAGCCAAGGACCACCAAGATGGGTCTCCAACCCCACCAAAGGCCACGCTTCTGTGAGAGCTGCCGAGCAACGCCTGGCTCTCCTGCCAGCGTTCGTGTCAGCATCTCGCGTGGGGCTGTGTCCACAGCCCCGTGCTGGCCCCCGTAGCAGAGCCCCTCTGGGCTGCCATACTGCACCCTCCAGCACGACCCAGATACTGGGCTCGCCTCCGCACCGTGCGCCCGACAGCTTGGAGGAACAGATGGGCACGGCTGGGCCCCTGCGCCAGTGCAGCTTGATTTAATTAAAAACTGCCATGGCTGTAACCTGCTGGCCCTTGACAGAATAGGGGCAGAGCCACCACAGGAGCTGCCCGTGGGACAGAGGAGGCGGCAGCAGGGCCCTAGGAGCAGCAAGTGTCACCACAGGGAGCCCCACCTGCTCCTGCCACGGCCCGCGAGGAACAAGGCATGGTCTGTGGGGTCCCTGTCCCCCGGCAGCCTCACTGCCACCCTCACTGGCAATACCGCTCTGGCAGGTGGGCACAAGGGACAGAGCTGCCATCCTGTGGCTGGGGACAGCAGCACTCCCAGCAGGAAGATGCCTCACGCACCACGACTACTTCCAAATCCAGCAGCTCCAGCCTCAGCGGGGCCCAGTGCATCCTTCTGATCAGATCCTGGGGGTTCTCAAGGAAGATGAAGGGCAGCTTAGACCACCCTGCAACAGCCCTTGAACAGCATCGTGGGGGGTGCAAGCACATGAGAAAGCCCGTGGCCCCGGGGGCCCAGCCCCCTGTGAGGCCCTGGGCAGCATCCCAGGTGCTTGGAGGCACGAGGGGGAGCAGAGTGAGGACGGCAAGCTGGCTGCGGCAAAAGCTTTCCTGTCTTCCTGGAGTGCTGGTTACAACAGCCCCCAGGAGCCCAGGGACAGGTGCTGGACACCGAGGGAAGCATCCGCCCTGGCTGCGCTAGTGACAGTTGCCAGCACGGAGTTACCACCACCTGACAGCCCGGGCTGGCACAGTCCCCTCATTCTCCTTCTGCAACACCGCACAACAGTCAAAGCAGCCCCTGGGGCTGCCCCTGCCGGAGGGGCTGCGCAGCCCAAGTCCCAGCATGCTGGCAGGGCTTGGCACTGGGCTGCACTGGAGGACAGCTTCTGCTCTCCTGCTGGGGTAAAGGAGGTGAATGCACGGCCCCAGGGATGCCAGCATTGCTCTGCAGGGATGAGGCACCTGAATCCAGCTCTCCCCACGCTCCGCTGGGCTTGAGCAGGTACGGCCAGCCCAGGACCACATCTGCCTGCATGGCCAACAGCCCTCCCATGCTCAGTGATCTCCTCTCCAGGAGGGGAAGCAGACCCCGCAGATCTACCCCTCCCCAGGGGCCACTCAAGCTTCAACGGCCACCTCAGGCCCCTGCCATCATCCTGCAAAAAGGTGAAAAGTTATTTTGCAGATGACAGGCCAGCAGCAAGGTCTCCTGGCAGGCAGAGGACCCAGTTCTCCCCCCAGTTCTCTCCTGGAGAAGGCCATCCACACACACCACAGGCAGGGACGGCAATGCCTTAGTTACTGCCGCTGACCCGGGGACAGGCCGAGCAACCTCAGCCACCCCAGGAAACACCATAGCAAAGGCTTCACCAGGCCCCATTTTTGGCCAAGAGCTGCCACCCGTGTTTGTTTCTGATCCCACATAGCACAGTGAAATTAGACTCTAGAAAATTCAATGTTTCATTAATTAAACCTGTGCACTTTTGCAGGGGTGCTACATTCATTATTTGTGAAGGGGAAAAATGATGCACACTTCCCCCTCCCCCCACCCCCCCCCCCGGTTCCCCAAGCCCAGCAGCAGGACCTGCTGGCACACACATCCCTCACTCAAAGGTCTGCAGCTAAGCTGCTGCCAGCCCCAGAACCCTCCCGTGCACAGACACATGAATCCTCTGCAGCACCACATTTCTGGGGGCTTTTGCAACAAAACACCATGGCATGCCACCTGCCTTCCCAGAGCTATTTCACCTGGAGCAGCCTGGACCCTCTCATAGGCACACCCACCACAGATGCACCTGAGCCTGCCCCCCCAGGCTGCGAAAGCCTTGCTGTTTGGGCAGAAGCAGCCCCTCAGGAAAACACCCACTGCTCAACTCCCTCAAACACCTCCAGTCTGCAGCCACTGCCCAAAACCCAACACTTGTCATTTTCCTCATTCTTTTCTATTTAGTCTAGTTTCATCATCATAAAGATCCAATTTATCTCTGTTGACACAGACATTTTCTAAGGCAAGTTATCTCCTCTCCAAGGACTGTATTTTAATAATTCACTCAGCAGTCATGAACTGCAAAGCTCCATTTCCAGCCGCAGGCACCCTTCCCGTGCAGTGACACTGGAGCAGCCTGGCCAAGGTGGCAGTTTTGAACTCTGTGCATTTCAAACCCAGCCAAGCAGGCTCAGACATCTGCTGTGCAAGCTTGCTTGCAAGCTGATTTGAGCAGTGTGTGAATCCACAGTCTGGGATACCCAAAGCTCAACTTCCAGGCTCCTCCTCACTGGCAGCTGACTTGCTCCAGATTGTTAGAGGGGGAAACCTGCTCTTGTTTCAGTCCATCTGCTCAATACCACCCTGTGCTCCTCTTCCCTGCATGCCTGCCCATAGAAGCCAGCCTCACCAGCATGCTTCAGCCCTCAGACAGAGGATGCATCCCTCCAGGAGCCACAGGGTAAGGGGCCCTTCATGCAACAACTCCAAGGCCGGCTCCTTTTCCAGTCCTGCGGCATTTAGACACCTCTCATGGCTGCAAGGCTTTACACCAAGTGCTGTCACCAAGAAGCAAACTAGCAAGATGGGATGGCTCTGTGCCAGACAAGCAAGTGCGATGCAGAGGAGAACAGGGGCAGCAGGAAGTAAAGGGAGCAGACAGAGCCAGGCTGACAGTCAAAAGGTGGTGGTGGAAGGGATGCAAGAGGCCAGGCTGACCTAGGAGAGGACATCCCTGCATACCATCACCCAGCTGCCGTCTCAGCAAGCAGAAGTATCCCACTCTCAGGCTGGGCAGGTGATTCTCCCCAGCACAGCAAGGTCAGAGGGGCTGTAGCATCCAGGCACTTCAGGAAGTTTCCCAGGTTTTCCTCACCCTCATAGGGAAAAATCCATCCAGTATCCCCACTTGCACTCTGGAGCCAAAACCTCCCTCTGGCCCCTGTCAGCTCCCATCCTTGTATCTCTAGTCCACAGCAGCCATCCTCCGACCCTTCTTTCCCACAAAGGAAGGATTTGATCTCAGGGTGACAAACGACTGTCTCATTAACACAAATGCTCACTGGAAGTGGGACACACAACCACTATGAGTCTGCTCTGAACTCCAGATTTCCTCAGACAGGGATGCTGTGATGATACATCACTCTTCAACAGCTGGCTCTTCAACAGCCAAGCCCTCTGCTTCGGGGGCTTGTGATGTGGGGTGAAAGATCCAGAGATTAACGGGGGGAGAGACAAGGGAACCTGCCATCCGAGCTCCCAATGTGATAGGACCTTGATCCTTGTGCACGAGGTGGTCAGTTGAGTCCAGGGGCTTCATGCCTTCAGGCATGGTCCACATGAAAAACACTGACTTCCCACCCTAAACACCAAGCTCTGTACTATTTCTCTGAAAGCAGATGTGTACATGAGCATTCTCTGGGCAGTGGCAAAGCAAGGGAACTCGGCTCCTCACCACAGCCTGCTCTGAACCCTGGATCTTTGCCAGGTTCTCCAAAGACCATGCTAGAGACTTTGGTCACAGGCTGCAGGACCCCGTCAATGGTCTCCAGCAGCCCTGAGCAGCAGGGTCCTGGTCAAGGGGCACCAACACTTGGCCCCTGAGTACCACCAGCAAACTGCAGAGCTGCATCCTCCTCCCAGGGTGGGGGACCGCAGTCACCTCCCTGACAGACTCTGCCCAGGGGTGCAGTGAAAACTGACAGCTGCCTGTGACACCTGACCAGGGTTAAGCAACTGAAACATGGCCAGCAATTAGCAATCAAGCAGCAGCCAAGAGAGAAGCAACTGAAGAGAGAGACTGGTTGCATGCAGGTGCTGCTGAAGCTCTCTGCCCACAGGATGCCCTCCTCCTCCAGCCCTGGTTGACTCCTTTTAGAGCAAGCTGACTGAACCCCTCCTGCATGCCTTTGTGTACATCCTCACCACACTCCTCCCTCTGATGCCACATATCAGAGCAGAGCTGGAGAGCAGCCTCTCCTCTGGGACCAGCTTTCTGCCCTATCAAACGACACAGCCTGGTCCCTGCCAGGCATCCGCTGCTTTTCCAGTTGCCCCAGGGCTGGACGAGCCCCCCCAGAGAGCTGGGATGGGGGTCGGGGGACAAGGGAGCTGGGGAACCCCTCTGATGGCAGCAGCAGCTCCTGCCTGCAGCTTTGGCAGCCGTACAAATGCAGGCCACTGCTGGCGGCTCACTGTCATGTTTGCACATTCACACCAGTGTGGTGGCCAGTTAGCTCAGCAAAAGGCATCATCATCATCAGGGAATCCCAGCACCAAGCACCGTGATCACCTCCTTCTGAGGCCACAGGCAGCCAGCTCCAGGGCTAAGAGGATCTGTTGACATCACAGCCTGCAAGTCACTGGCCAAAGCCCAAAGCTTCAGCCCGCCCATGGAGAGCGGAGACCCCAGCTCAGGCACCTGCAAGCCTGCTGAGGACAGGCAAGTCCTTGGAGGAGGCGGGGCAGAGACAAAGAGGGGAAAATCCCCATTCTGGGCCACCACAAATCACCCAAGCACTGTGACAGCCAATCTCAGCATCAGACCTTCCCTGGGACCCTCCAAAACAGGATTAATTCCCTTGCAAACAAGCAGCAAGCCCCCCCAGGACCTTCCCATCCCAGGCCTCTCTCCAGCACAGAGCAGCAGGGAGCAGAGCCAGGCAGGGTGACCCCTCTCCCAGGGCCCTCCTCCAGTTTGACAGCAAACAGCTGATAACTACTTTTTTGAGCATGTTTCTTAGCTCCTACCCTAAGGCCAATCTCCAACATGACTGTTGCCAAGGGAACAAGCTCTTTGCTTTGACAGTTCTGTTTTAAGGATCTCCTGCCTGCCCAGCGAGATGTCTCAGAAATGGTTGCTTTGGATGCCCTGGTACATTTCTCATTGCCTTGCAGGCATCCAAGCACTTTCAGTAGAGCTCTGCCCAAGCTGGCATGAGAAATTGTCATTCCCAACTGTCCGAGGATTAAACATACAAGCTTGTGCAAGAGAATATTCGTAATGCAAGAAATGGGGAAACCCCTTCTAGGGGACAGTGTGCCTGCCAATGAGCACCACGCACTAACACCTCCTCCTGACTTCCCAGAAAGACAGGAGAGAAGAGTTATTTCAGAAGATTAAAATGCAGGTTCAAACCCACTGGTCTTTCAGGTGACTGTGGTGGATACTCTGTTGTGCCCAGCTGTAGCAGAGGGTCCCCACACTCCAATGGATGCCCAGGGAGAACAGAGCACTCTGCTCTGGCTGCAACCAGGTCATCTCCATTGCTGCATGGTCTGTCCCTTTCAGAGATGAAGTCCCAAGACAAAAAAACCCCAAAAAGCCAGAAACCAGAGCTGGTGAGGTGTTGAGGCAAAACAAAGCCGCCCAGGAAAGTGCCATGATGGTGACCCGCTCCTGTGTTCATCTGCTCAGGGTGAGGATGCTTAAAGACAAGCTCAGAGCAGAGCCCTGCAGCACACAGCCAAGGTAGGAGCACCATCACCAGCATGCTGCACCACTCAGCCCATCTTCCCATGGCTTCCACCGCACATCAGACCAGCAGACTGCAAGCCTGATAGCAGCAGAAAGGAGCACAAGGAACTGTTGCCCTGGGCACAGTGCCAGCACAGGCACCAAACACATCCCACCTCTGGAAAACAGGTCCCCAAGGTGCATGGGGCAACACGGTCCCAACAAGTCCTGTCTTCTGGCAGTCAGCCCTGCACTTGTCTCCAGACTGAGAAAGCGAACCCAGCTCCTGTGCAGCAGCAGGTAGCCAAAGAAGTCTGCTGGTCTCTGTGCTGCTGGCCACTCCAACCATAAGTGTCGGAACTAGCTCTCCCTGGAAACAACAAACTGAAAGCAGCAGCAAAAGCAGTGGTGTGGAAAAGCTAGTGCTCCATGTTGGGCTTGCCAATAAATACATCTGAAGCATTGTAAGGTGAGGAAGAGCATCTGTAGATGGAGTGCTGCCTGGAGTGTTACCCGAGGAAGGGGCAAGTCCCCTTGAGCAGGGCTCCGCAGTAGCAAGGGGAAGCTCACAGCTCTGCTGCTCCACAGCCACAGGCAAACTCCAGGGTCACTTGGAAAGATGCTGCCATCTGGTTCCACAGCAAGCATTGCTGCCCTCCAGCATGTCTGTGTGACACTGGGGAGCATCCGCAATCCCTGAGCGGTGGGAGCTGCAGTGTCCAATGCCTGCCCATGTGTACACCAGTCCCTGTGCCCTCAGCCTGCATTACAGCAGAGGCAGAGCTTGACGCCAGGCAGGTGACTGGAATGGTTAAGTACATTCCTGCCCAGCCCTCATCACACATCTCAGCTTCTCCACCTCCCTCCGCTGCTACTGACTGCTTGGTTTAGGTAGCCTTGTCTGGGTTAGTGCTTCTGGCTGCAGGGCTGCCCAAACACAACACATGGCATTGCTGCATCCAGCTCCTCTCCTTCCCCCTCAGCCAGCGCAGCCCACCCCCTGCCACAGCGACCGCACAGCCCAGCCCCGGCTGTGACTGCAGCAGAGGGGCTGAGACTGCCCTGGGTGAAAGCAGGACCTCTTTCAGAGCAGGATGGAGAGCCTTGTCCCCGAACTGCCCTCACAGGTGGAGAGAGGAGCCGGGGCACCAGGGAGATCACTTACACCTCACCATCACTGCATGATGAAGGCCCTGCTGCTGCATTGCTTCATGGCTGCAGGTGCCTGGCCAAGAGCAGAGGGGAGAGAACTGGACCAGATGGTTCAAGCTGAGCTGACCCAGTAATTCAGAGGAGGAGGATCAGATCTGGCTACGTGGGTGTTACAGCACTGGCATCACCTTTCAAGGTCCCATGGAGTCACTGAAGAGCCAAGCAACAAGGAGGCAATTCAATCTGTGCAGACACAGCATCAGACAACCTGCATGACCAAGCCATTGCCTGGGCTGTAAAAGGAGCCCTGAGAGCACTTCAGGTGGACACAAGGCTGGGCACTAGGGGTACCACACCAAATGCTGATGCGGGGAGCAAAACACTTCCCAGCAGGCATCTGCACAAGCAGACCATGCTTTGCAGCAGCTTTAACACAGCAGCAAACTGGTGGAACCCAGGAGAACACGCCCAGCAGCATGCAAGCAGAGCCCATCAAGCTCCAAGACCACCATGCTGCCACCAGCAAAGGCACTTTGAACACATGTTCACATCCTGAACCACCTCCTCCCTCATGCTGCTCCTCTCCTGCAAGGATCTGAATGGTCATGCAACACCCTGGATTGGGGTAAAGCTATGTTAATACGAACCTAGCGGAAACAAACAAGAACGTTAGCTTTAATGCTGATTCCTCCATCTGGCTAGGTGCCTGGCTATGCCAGCACCAGGGTGACCACCCAGATGTAGACACCTCCAGTTACTCCAGCAATTCCAACACCCCGGCAAGGCAAGAATATCAAGCAGAGAAAGAAGAGGCAGTGCCTAGCATGCAGGAGACCTCACAAGTGGGGAACCCTGGGCAAGTAGGGTGCTTCCCTCCATTTCCTTCCAGAGGTCAGGGTACCCACGCTTGGGAGGCACTGAACTCATGCTTCAGCAGCAACACCCCAGTCTGTTGAGGATTCCTCCTCTGGCCAGCAGATGAAACTACCATGCTCCCAGCAAACACCCCAGCCTCAGTGTTGCAGATCATGCCAAAATCTAAGCCATTATCAGGACAGTGGCAAAATTCCTGTCCCACAGCAGCAGTGCCAGCATGTCCTCTCACCGTCTGGGTATGCGGCAGGGCAGCTCTGCAGCACTTGATCCCATGTATTGTCTTAAAATCCAGCACTGCCTGTTGAGCCTAACACATTGTGCCAGACAGCTGAGTGGTGGCTTTCGTGCTCCCCGTCCGGCTCCCTCCGCCCAGCTGCTCGCGCAGGGATGCTCTCCTCTGGCTGACATGCTGATCCCAGCTGCATCGTTGCTGTGAGAACAGCTCGCTTCCCCCAGGCAGCAGATCAGAGTCATCCAAAATCAGGCCATCCAGGTATCGAGTGATGCAGATTGGTTGTACTCCCTCTTCTCATGCCTGCACACCACCACTGCCTCATCAGGGATGTCACTGCTTCCTCTACTCTAGTGCCAAGGGCTTGTGCTGGCACAGAAAGAGACTTGTAGCATATGGTGAGCCCTAATGACATGTGAGAACAGGGCATTTGCACACATTAGTTGGGTAAAAGCACTGCCGTAAGCAGCAATCAAAGGATTACGTTAGATTCAGACAACTGCCCGGCTTCTACCATCCCACTTCTGCACACCAGGGCTCCCTGACACCTGCCTGGAGCTGATGCTACAGGCTGGAGGTCACGCACAGCCTCCCACAACCTGGATCCTAACCAGTGCTGACACCTCTCCAAAGGTTCTCCTGAGGGAGCAGGACTACAGGACCCGCAACCATCATCTGCTCCAAGGCTGGAGATGGCAAGAGCCCTGCAAGAGTCCAAACCTCTCCCCCAGCCCTGTGCTCCTACCACTAGACACCATTCCCACACAGACAGGGCAGGTGACTTGTTACAGAAGGGACACCAGCTGGAAGCACAGGGCATTCCCCCAAGACAGAGAGAGCTCCTCCCGCATGGCCTGGCTGAGCAGACACCTCCACCAGCTTCAGAAAGAAGGGGATAGTTTCCTGAACCTGCCTCTCTGCAAACACCAGGCAGGCTTCAGACACATCAAGATGTCTCCAGGCTCTCCTCAGCCAACAGGGATGCATGGGCTCAAGCCATCTAACCAGCCTCAGCATCTACAGGAGGTGACAGAGCAGCCCTGGCCTCTATACCTGGTCAGGCAGACACAGCCCTAAGACCCTCAACACTGAAGCTTCACTGAAGCTGGCAAAAGAAGCACACACAATGAGTGGACTGGTACAGCAGGAGGTAACTGGATGAGAGACCTGAGCTCAGGTCCCTGCTGCACCACAGAAGCTGCCCAGCCTCCCCCCTCACTGCCACAGGATGGTGGCGCTCCTTGTGCGATGCCAGTGCCACAGCAGGATGAGGTTGCTACCAAGCACAGGCTAAAAAAGCCCCTAGAAGTCTGGTTTTAGCATGTTGTGGCTTCCTACGGGACAACAGTAGGGTACTGTTCAAACAAAAAGGGTTACACAACTCCCGAGTGGAATAATTCTCACAGCAAAGACAACCACGCATCCAGCCCAAACACTTAGAAATCTGCCGACAGCAGCACAACACCAGCCAAGCACACTGACACAGTGCCTAGGTGGCTTCAAGGGGCTCTGCTGGGCCCCACCGCAGCTGCAGCTTCAAAATCCAGAGTGCTGGAGGAGCATTTCTTCAAGGAGAGGAGACAACTACTCCATCCCTGCCCAAAGAAGGGTGCTGCAGAGGGGCTCACCTGGCTGGAGAGCCACAAGGATAAGGCAGCAACTGTGAAGACATGCCAGCAGCTTCTTTTCAAGCATCTTCCAACCATCTGTCTCCTCTGCTCCCAAAGGCTTTTTGAGGGTCTGTTTGTCTCGCTGCATCAGACAGACAACGGCAAGCCTGGCAGCTCATGGCCAGTGTTGGGTCACAGAAGCAGGCCAGCCTTGGAAGAAATCTTGCAGTGTCATCATCCACGCTATATCCAGCCCTAGGACTACACACAACTTCAGGTCACTGCCACCCCTCCTCACGTGAGTGCTTGCTGGACTGCTCAGCCACCCTCTCCTGCCCAGCTCCAACCCACATGCTGAGCATTGCCATGCACAGGATGCCAGGACATCTGTGTGCCGTAGGACTGAGCATCACCCACACCCAAGTGACTCTTTCAGGCTCCTGTAGGAGGACCATGGCTGTAACCAGAATAAATCCTGGGATTCGTGGATGGGAATGCAGCCACCAACCTGCACCACCCCCGGACAGGCCATGGGGGAGGCGGGTGGGAGGCTGGCTCCTTGTTCCAGCACAGGCAGCCCAAGCTGTGGGCAGGAGGCTGCTGGCTTCACATCTCTCACCCTCTGTACCATGCTTCTTCTGCCATGCCACCCTTGGGACCCTCGATCCAGGGTCACGTACTGATGTCAGAATCACCTCCCTGCTTCCAGTGAGCCATGGGCCAGGGATTCAGACAGCAACTGGACCCTCTCTGGCTGCCAATCTCTGCAACACCCCCCCTCCCAAACGAGAACGTGCAGCATGGGGACAGAGGCCCAGCCCCAGACAGCTGCTGCATCTCCCCATCCAAATGCACACAGCAATTTTATCACAACCAGCGACACCCGACACGGCAAACACAGCTGCCAGTAGCCCACTGGGAATTACAGGCCCTAAGCGGCAAGTGCTGGCAATCCAGCAAGGACTCCGCAGCCGAAGGGTTATGGAAAACAAGGTACTGCCATTGACAAGCCCTTAACAAAATGACAATTGCTTCGTGGCACCCCACCAGCAGCTGCCTGGCACAGGATGGGCCGTCCACCGCGGGGGCGCGGGTCGGGTAAGCCCCTTTGTCTGCAGGGCTGCCGCTCCATCCCAGTGCCATGCCTCCGCACGGAGGACCCCCCAGCCGCCATGCCAGCGGCGCAGGGTGGGCAGCGGCCACCCCTCCCGAGCCCACCGCCCGCGGGAAGGGAGGGCCGACCGAGCAGCTCCCACCGAGGGCTCCAGCTTGCCGGGGGACAGGGGGGACTCGCCCCACCCTGAGGAGGTCACCCCCACCCCCCGGGGGCTTCATTGCCCTGCCCCCCCCCCCCCCCCACCCCAGGATCGCCACCAACGCCCGCCATCCCGCTGGGGGGAGGGGGCGGCTCTGCCCCACCGGGGACTCTCCATCCGCCGGGGCCCCCTCCCCGCGGCTCCACCCGCCCCGCCGCGGGCAGCGCCGGGAGGGGCCGGGCTCCGCCACCGCCCGCCGGGGCCTGTCTGGAACCTTCCGCCGCCCCGGCCCCGCCCCGGGCGGTACGCGGCGACAGGGGGACACAGGGGGACACAGCGGGCAACACCGGCGCCGCTGTGACCTTGAGCCCCGCCGGCCGCCCGGGGCCGCATCCACCCGGGGCCAGCGGCGGCGCGGGCGGGCCCCGAGGGCAGGGCCGGGGCGGGGCGGGCGGCACCTGTCGGTCCCCGCCGCGCCTGACCCACATAACGGCGCAGCCCGGTCCCACCGGCCCCCCCCCCGCACCTGTCGCGCGCGGCCGGTGTCCCCCCCCCTCCTCCCAGGGAGGGGCGCGCCACGCCGGTCCCCGCCGCGAGGGGTCTGAGCGATGGTGGGGAGCGGGCTCGCCCGGCCCCGGTACCGCCACTCACCGTCACGGGAGAGGTTTCCCCGGGCGGCGCTGAGGCAGACGAGGAGCAGCAGGAAGCCGAGGGGCAGCATGGTGGCAGCAAGCGCCCGCGGGGCCGGGGCGAGCCGAGCCGCAGCGCGGAGGCAGCAGCACCGGGCGCAGCGCTGCTCTCCGGTCTGGAGCCGGCGGTGCGGCAGCGCCGGGGATTAAATAGAGCGCGAGGAACAGACCATTCGGGCGGGAGGGGGGGCGGGGGGGGCCGCGCCGATGCCGCCCCGCTCAGCCCCCCTGTAAACATGCCCGCTCCGGCCGCCGCCCCCCCCCCGCGTCCCGAGGCGCGGTGGTGCGCTCCACACGCGCGGCTCCCCGCGGGAGGCAGGTGGGCGCGGGCGGTGGCGGTCCCCGTGGGCCCCGTCCCGCCCCCAAGGCTGCAGGCGCCCGGTCCGAGCGGAGCCGCGGTTTGTCGGTGTGGCGGTGGCGGTCTCGGTCCTGGGCTGAGGGGTCCCACCCTGCTGGGCGGTCCCGCTCCCGGCCCTGCCGCGAAGCGCCTCGCAGCCCCGTGCTTCGCAGCCTTGCCCGGCTCAGAGAGGAGCCCTCCCCGGGCTCGGCGGGCCCGAGCGCGCCGTCGGGGCCGAGCTCTGGCCCCGCCGGAGTCCACCGCATCTTGTGTGCCCTCAGCGAGGTGCCCGGTGCGGGCCTGGGACAGCCGCTGTGCTGCCATGGCTCTACCCCACGGCTGGGGAGCACCGCCACCTGGGCGGTGTGCCCAGGGCTGTGTCCCGAGGCTGGGCCAGCGTGCATGCCTGGCTGGGACCCCCCCCGTGTGGTGACTCTTCCAGTGGGGCTGGGATCTGTGGTCTGCAAAGCAGGCGGCAGAGCTCCGGGCTGAGTGATGGGTGGCTGGCGCTGGCCGCGGGGTGGAGGCGAGGTTGCCTGCCACCGGGTATTACTGCTTGCTGGGTAGCTGGCCTTGCCCAGGTTGGGATCGCTCTCCTCTGGGCCACGTGCTCAGCATATGTCAATTTGCAAAGCAACTCCCGTGGCTCCTGCAGCTGAAGGCCTGGCCTTGGCTTTCCTCTCACTCCCGCGGCCAGCCTGTTGAGCGCGGATGAGCAGGCAGCATGCAGCTTGATCCGTGGAGGACAATCTCAGTGGTTCGTGGGATCAGAAGGGCTACAGCTGAAATGCTGGTGTGTGACCCATGCTCATCAGGGTGGCTCGGCCTGTCTCTGGTCTTCAGGGTTTAAGAACTTTGTTTCTGTCTCTGCAGCAGCCCACATACAGCCTGGACTGATGACTGGTCCCCGCTCAGACTTGTGGCTGAATCGCATTGGGATGAAGTCTGCATTTGTGCCAGTCCTTGGCTGCCGGTCCCCAGAAGTCAGTGTCCAGTCCTTGCTATCCCATGGCATCTCCCAGGCAACTCCTTTATCTGCCGTTACCCATCCGTGTTATCATCCATTAGAGGATAACACCAGAGTGCTTCCTCATGCCAGCCCAAATATTTCTAGCTTGGACTCCCCCCTGCAGCCCTGGAGGAGAAATTAACCCCTTTTGCTTTAGTAGGTCTGAAACAAATGTGTACATTAATTTCACACATCACTGTAAACTCCTCCTCACGTGCTTTTATGCTGAGCTTTTCCGCACCCTGATGCTCTCCTGCACAAATGCTGTGCAAGAGGGATGTCTCCATTAGTCATTTCTGTGGGAAGGGGCTGTGGGAGGAACAGCTTTCTGGTGGTCAGATTGGATTGCTGCTCTGCCTCAGTTTTCATCCTGTGTTTGCATGTGGCCCTAAAGGTGATGCTGCTTGTGTTATGGCCTCACCCAGCTGACCTTAGAGGAGCTGCAGCTGGCACCAGCTGTGACTTCAGTGCTCAGGATCCAAAGGCACAGCCCGTGGGGCAGATCTGGGGACAGTGTGGGCCAAGTGAGGCCATGGGAGGCTCTCCCTAGGTCTTTAGCTGGAGAAGGGGCTGCCTTTGGAAAATAGCTCTGGCAAGCTGGAGGATGTGAGAGCAGCTTGCCCAAGGTCTTCCCCCAGGAGCAGAGTGTATGCAGGCACGGCTTCTCTCTGAGGCGTGAGCGTGGCCTCGTGCATGAGGGAGGCTCCAGTGGGAGGGTGAGATGGGGTGGGGAAGCTGGAGAAGGTCTCGTAGGATGGCTTATGGAAGGCGATGACACTGGGTTGGGCCCTGGGAAGGTGTGGGTGGCTCCTGGCACTGCATGTGGCAGTCGGGGGTGGGGGGGTGGGAAGTTTCCTCTGGAGAGGAGGTACTTGGGTGACACTGCAAGTCTCTCAGGGCCTTTTGTCATCTCCCAGCCTCTCCTCAGATGTCTTTGCTGGAGGAGGATGTTCAGGAGTGTAGTATCCCTCAGGGCTGTGCTTGGATTCCCTCCTTGGTTGAGGAGGGGGGCTGGGAGGGCATGCCGCCTGCCTGTTGCAGCACTGGCTACAGCGTGGCAGGGCTTCATCGGGGGAGATAATCGCAGTGCATGGAGTCCTTCTCCCCCTCCCAGAGCCCCTCCCTTCCCCAGCCTGTGGCCCCCATCTGTCCCCTCTCCCTGCCGAATTAGTAGCTCCAGGTGGTACTTTTAAACTTTTCTTTGTCTCCTGAAAGGCAGGTGTGTTGCAGAGAGCCTGGCTGCCAGCAGACGGCTGTCCCCTGCCTCTGCGGGTGCAGCGCCCACACTTTCCATCACACAGGCAGCTCCTGAGAGGTGATGGCCGGTGAAGGGCAGGGCGGATGGGTGCAGAGGAAGAGGGGGCATTCAGTGTGCAGCAGGTGCTTGCCATAACAAATTCCTATGATTCAGCCCCAGAGCATCTGCCGCTGCCAGGGACCGAATGTAAACAGGGAGCCGAGGGGGCTGATGTCATGCAGCCACCTCTGCCAGGGTGTCCTGGTGCTCCTGGGAACTGGAGTTGCTCTGCATGGATTCATTCTGCCATGCCCGGGAAGGATGGTACTCCTCAGCTTCGCTTTGCCTGAGATCCCCTCCGAAGTCCCTGCTGGCCTAAATCTTTCTGGTTCTCTCTTGCTGATGATGACACAGGGCTGCAAAGGGGGGTGTTGCATTCAAAGCAGTGTTGGCCTCCAGGTCTCCTTGTTCTCTGGGAGTATGTGCCTTTCTTGAACTGGGTTATTTGAGTCCTCCAGACCCTCCTACATGTGCCAGCAGTGGTCTGGCAGCATCCTTCAGTGAAGTGTAAAGGACCGTGCAAAGTATGAGCATACAGGCAGCGGGTGCGGGACTGTTTTTTTTTTCAGTTACGCCACTTAGGTATAGCACTAAGTATAGCACTGGGCAGGAGCAACCAAATCTCACTCACTTCCCACTGATATCAGTTTAAGAGCTGCCAGCCTTGGTCATCTGTGAAAACATTCGAGCCCCATGTCCTGGCTGCAGCTAATATTAATGTACAGAGGAAGAATAAACCACCCTGGTGTAAACTTTCCACCCAGGACCAGCAGGAAGGTAGAGCTAAAACACTTTCCAAAATACCTTAGCAATGTTAGTTATAACTTCTGCCCTCCACCGCCCCCCCGATCTAAAAAAAATCCATTCTGTCTGACCACTCTCTTATCACTCTTATTACATCTCTGGAGATTATCCCTTCTGATTAGCTGAATTTGGCCTTTTCTGGTGTCTTGCCACCTGCCTCCTGACTTTTAGGAT
The DNA here is from genome assembly GCF_017639655.2 of Falco naumanni. Classification (NCBI taxonomy): domain Eukaryota; kingdom Metazoa; phylum Chordata; class Aves; order Falconiformes; family Falconidae; genus Falco; species Falco naumanni. Next base: position 2,385,900 of record NC_054073.1, read on the forward strand.
CAGACCAGAAGCTCCTGCCTTTCCTTTGTAGTCCCTCTAAAGGATACTGCCTCTGGAAGTGAGGTTGGAGAATGGAGTGAGAATGATGCCTTCTAAATCATCAAATGGACTTGAAAATGGTAATGTTTCCTAGCCTGTGTTTGCCCAAGCCATGGACAATATCACCTTGGAGGTTCTGCAAAGGCACAGAAATCTCCGGGGAAGGTGGAGAGGAAGATGGAAGGAGAAGAGTCATTTCACATCTCTGTGATATCCTCATCTACCATAATTGCTTCCTTTAACCTCTGACAGTCTAATGGCCCCATGTTTTCCTGATGGCTTTTTGACATGTTTGTTTTTATACCTTTACTGATTTGCTCCTCAAAACCCCTTTAGGCTTTGCTTAGTTAGCCTCACACTGATTTTTAGCATTTGCTTCTACTTAGTGTCACTTGCTGCTGTTTGGTCCTGGCTTCCCTGTGCAATGCTGAATTGAACAGCACTGGGGCTGCTATTATGCAGCATCTCAGCTACTATTGCTTTATGAAGTCACCCCTGTGTGCCACTTAAAACTAAGTCAAGAACAGCCTCCCCACTTCTTCCTGCTCCTCTCCTTGCTCCAAGTGAAAGATTGCACAGAGCAGTGTGTCGAACGTGGAGATAGTCTGTCTCTGAACTGTGACCCATTGTGCCGCATGTTTGTATGTGGGTGGTTCAAGTCGCTTACTGTCATCCGCTGTCACCGTGCCTTTGCTGGAGTCTCATGCCATTTTGATCCGTCTCATCAAAGAAGTGAGCCTGCCACTTCTCTGCAGCCATCTGGGCAGGGAGATAGAGTCTTGCAGGGATGTGGTTGCATCTGGGCGTTCAACTGCTTCTCTTTGCAGCTTGCTTGAGCTATCCTGCAGAGCTTGCAGCCAGATGTTTTGGTATTTCTTTGACTTCTGTAACTCATTTTATATCAAGATCAAGGTCCAGGCAATTCACCTGCATTTGTGTACTGCCTGGATATTTGTAATGCTTGTTACAGACCAGTGCAAGCTTTTATCAAACTCATTAACCTGCAACCAAGCTGATTTTACAGAAATACCCTGTACAGAAATATCTTGTCCTTGATTTGCTTCTGTTAAGGCTTCGGTTGTTACTCCCGAGTCACAGTGCTGTGAGTCAGATCACAGCTCTCCTGTGCAGCAGGAACCAGAACCTGATGGCCATGCTTGGGGATTCCTCCCAGAGCTTGTGTTTCGTATGTTTGGGGGCTATCTCATTTGAAATAATTTTCATCAAACCAGGATTTATTCATGGTTGACTGCAGTGAGCCCAGAGAAGCAGAGAAGAGAGGAGTGGGGAGTGAATACAAGACCCCAGATGTGACAGGGTTGTAGGGTGGGTTCAACCTGCCTTCCACCAGCTGTTGTGTTGCAGCAAGCCCTCAACATCTCATTTATCCAACTCTCAGATGTTTCAGCATTGACCTTTGTTTCTCTAACTTCTAGACCTCATGCTTTATTCAAAGTGCAAAGTCTTAGAATGACCTGTATCGTGGTCTGGCTACATTCAGAATTTGTACCAAAAGCAGAAGTGTCTCTGATGTGCTGTGCAGATGACAAAATGGTTGGAGGGTAGGGCTGGTGATTTGCTAAGCTGGAACAAAATATGTACTTTAATAAGGCTGAATGTAGCCTTAGCTGTTGAGGAACAAAGGATGGATGGCACTGTTCTGAGACACAGTGACCGGAGAAGACTTGGAGGTCACTGGAGTATCAGATAACCTTTATCTACTTTAACTGTTGAATTTCTAAGAGCATTAAGGGCTTACTTAGCCATGGTACCTAAGTGTCTCAGCAAAAAATCCTGCTTTGTTAACAGGTCTTCCAGTCTGGAGGACAGCAGTAACTGGAGCAGGATCCAGTGGCCGGCAGCTGGCAGAGGACAGCTGGGATTTGGAATAAGGTCCTGACCATTGGGGTGACTTCCTGAGGCAGATTAACCTACTCAGGTAATTTTTAAATTACAGGTGGACTTTTCCCACAGTCTATTCACGTTCAGCAGGAATTCAGAGAGCTATCATGGCTGCGCTGCACAGGCTGATGGCCAAAATCCAAATGGCCGTTTCTAATCTACTCTGTGCGGGCTTGGTGACATTTATTAGCTTCTGGCTTGCAGCACAGCTCTGAGCTGACTTCAAATCCTGGCTGGTGGTTTGTGCTTCGTGGGTTGTGCCTGCTACTTCTGCAAGCACTGGTAGGACAGGTACAGCACAGCCTTGAGTCTTCTCTGAGATCGCCCTGTATTCTCTGTTATGGTTTGAACAGTGGCTTTGCCTAGCTTTGGTGTAGAAAATGTTGCATACAGTGTACGAATTTATTCTGGAGGATTTTGTTTTTGCAGTGGAATGAAATTCTCCCCAATTAATGATGTATTGAGTATAAATGGACATGATGTCAAAACAATGCATTTAAATAGCTACAAACAAAACAATACAAAATGCCAGTCACAAAGAAAATGTTCTTTGAAAAACTGGCATAAAAATTAACAGGAAAAGACAAATGCAACAGAACTTTCTTCTTGGTAACTCTCGAACTTCAGAGCAGAATTCAAAAACTCACTTATAAGAAGGTAACACCAGCTCCAGAAACTCCTCTGTTACTGAGAACTAGTCAGTCATCTAAGCATGTAATAAGTGAAATTAATTGTTGGTTACAGTGGTTTAATCCATGAAACACTGACATGTTATAGATCCAGGTTTGCAATCCTTTGCTACTGAAAATGAGATTTTTATTATTGCAGGGAAATGCCTTGAACAACTGGACACAGTTTGAGGCTGGAGAAGCTGCTTCTGTTTGGGGGAGAAAATGAGTTTTAGACACCATAAATGACAATCCATGCAGCAACCTGTGAAAGACCTTACAAGGGAAGAAGTAACTTGATTTATTCCAGAGTAATACACAGAACCTGGATCAATATATCACTATCAAAGATAGGCTTTTTTTAATACTAACTGTAATGCACTCAAATTCAACATCCTTGTGACGGGAAAGAGCCAGAAAAGTTGACTGCAGCAGCAGGAATTTGAAAAAGTCTTTAAATGACATAAAAAGAGGAAGCCATTTAAAGGAAATTAAAGGGAACACCTAAATAGGTAAAATCCTTGGCTTTGCCATAGGCAATATTTAAAGCCACTGTGTGAAGGTCTTGAGTCAATGGTCCTCATTTCCTGCTGTCACAGATGTACTGCATGGTGCTGGGGGGTGGGGGGTGGGTTGGGGGGAACATCTGGAGCAGCTGTTGGGGCTGTGGGAGCGGATGGACAACCTGAATGGGCAGAACTTGCTCCGTGGCGAGGGACCAGGAGATACTGAGGGGACTGGGGAGCCAACACACAGCCAGGCTTTGGCAGCAAAGAACCTTTGCGGAGCTGCAGGAGGGTCCCAAGGTCCTTGGAAACCAGGAAGCCACCCAAAGTTGCTGAATGGAAGTTGAAGGACAAGTTGACTCTGCAGGGACACTGGTCTGAGTTTCCCCTGTTTCAAGAGACATTTTGTTCTCATTTGTATTCTGATGCTATATATATTTAGAGGTTAAAAGTCTTCATATGAGGCAAATTTTCAGGAAGACATCCAGGCAGCTTTGTCCTGGGGTGTGCACATGAGGAGCAGTAAGGATGCACAAAGAAAACAGAGCCGTTGTGCAGCAGCGAGTTCCTTGTGTTGCTGCTCGCTGCAGTGGTGTCCCAGGAAGGTTCCCTTATCTGCTGTGCAGAGAGAGACAGGGCTGAGGGACTCTGTCAAACTGAAGTGTTGGCAAAGAAGAGGTTTTGGAGCAGATCAAGACATTTCCCAGGCTGACTGCAGTCACCCAGTGGTGCTGGAGGCGTGCAGTAGTGAAGCTGTTTAGCTACTGACGGGCTTGTGCTTTAAGGCCTAAACCAGTCTTTGAGGGATGCAGGAATGTGATGTCCATGAGTGAAAGGAGTCCTGGACTCGTTTAGGAAGCAGAGTTAGTGTTGAAACAGCCTCAAATTGTTAAAACCAACATAGAATAATTTTATTAGATGGTTGAATTAATACAGTGTAATGGGGGGAAGTGTTTTATTTGGCTCTTAGAGGAGAAATTCAAAGCTCAGGAGTGTATCCAAGCTCTCTGAAGGTGTGAGCAAGCTGGTGGGTTAGGGTGATGTATGGTTGGTACACTTGTACGCAGAAGTTTGCATCTTTCGAGTGAGCTCCCACATCAGTGACCTACAAGAAAACTAACTTTTCAAGGGGTGAAGAGGCAGGCCCATAGATTAAGAGCTGTTTACAGGAGTATTGAGCCCATTTTCACAGCAGCGGTGGATGCCAGTGACAGTGTACAGAGGTCCATGCTGGTATTTATGCTGATCAGTGCATTCATAGAGGATGCAGAGAAGACTGTGAATAGTGAGCTGGCGAATTTGTAGGGAAAAAAATGATTCAGGAGAGCCAAATCTAGGGCTGAATGCAAGGAGCTGAAGAGGGTCCCATGGTGCTCATGCATAGAATGGCAGATTATGTTCAATTCAAGAACATGTGAAGCTGAATTCAGAGGAAAGAGAGTGGTATGTACAGGGTGTCAATAGTATCTGTGGCAGATGGCAGTAGAGCTGACTGGAGGAGGTACAGAAATTCCGGCAAGGAGGCCAGAGCTGGCTTCTCTATAAAGGGTGGTTTACAGGGCAGCACCCAGCTTGGGGTGGGGCGAATTGAAGGGAATGTAGCAGACATCTGTGGTAGAGAGAGAGAGAGAGAAATGCTTTGCCATTTCCCACTGTGTAAGAAGTGGGTGCATGAATGGATGTGATCCGTTCACATCTCTTTATGAATCCACCTTCACATGATGCTGAGGCTTGAAAGCAGAGTGTGTTCAAAATGGGATTAGATGAGTCTGCAGCAAAAATCATGGCCCAGAAAGTTCAATTTGGGATGGAGACTTCTACATTTCCAGTGATGAGTGAGTTGAAACAGCCTGGTGTGTCCTGTCTGTGGGTGAAGGACTGGCACAAATTCAGTTACGTGAAATCATCGTCATGAATCCAGGCATGGATGGGGCACAGTAGCTGGTGGGACTGGAGCGAATGCAGAAAGGTTGCTCAGCACGTCTGTATGGAAGGCCTCTCTACTTGCTGCTGCCAGTGCAAGTGGTCCCCAAAGCCGTATCTCATTGGGATTGGGAATAATGCTGGTTGCTCTGCTTGGTTTTCTGTGTTTCACAGCTTCTCTTGGCTCTGGCCCCTGAAGGCTATGGTGGCATTTCCTACATGAGCAGAGAAGCAGTCCTTGAGTGTGAGGGCAGGAGCCCTCTCCACGGGGCCTGGGCTCATGCCTCTAGTCTAGTGACAAAGGGGAAAGTAACAAGAATATGACATGTTTTTTCTTGAATGACTGAGTCTGTGACACAAGACAAACGTCAAGCCACTGAACAGGCAAATCCATATCTCAGTTTTGCTTTCCTGTGAAATGAGATTTTTTTTTTTTACATGTCAGCTCTGCTTGTTATAACATCTTCTGCATGGTTAAAGCAGCTACGTCCCCAGCAGTGTGGTTACAGTGTCCTCAGCAAACTTGCCAGAAAAGTAAGACAACAGGGAACTGTCTGGGGACAAAGGTTCTCAGACTTCTCCACTTTTATGAGTCGAAATGACCAAGTGCCCCAGTCCTGGTGATGCTGGTGGCCAGGGTGCTGCCTTGCCAGAGGACAGTACTGTCTCACACTGCAGAGAAATGGCATGTGTGCGAGCTCTGCCCTGTATCTGAGCTGTTGACTCAAGGTTGCCTCCTGCCCAAGTTACAGGTTGGAGCTCTGGAAACAGTAGATTGTAGCATATTACAGATCATCAGCATGATGAACGTCTGCCAGTTTTGCTCTGTGGAAAGTAAGTTCTGCCCTGCAAACCAGAGTGGTACCTTTTGGCCAGATTATAATCTGGGCTGTTGAAAATATAGAAATGTATTAATGCTGTATGTTAAAGCTTCTGTAGGGCATTTGAATTCCTTTGCTGCACAGTCTGATTAAGAGCTAGGCTCAGTCGCGCAGCCTGGGAGAAAGTTATGCAGCAGATTGTAGTTCAGGTATATTCTAGATCTCCAAGAACCTTTGGAAATGGGGGAGTGGATTGGCAGGTCTAAATGGCATGCTGGAATCCCAGGCAAGGCAGAAATTCCCTGGGGCACCCTAAGCTGAGTGATGATGTTTGACAGAGGGCTGTAAACTGAAGGAAGTGTGCAGGCTAACCATCCCAGGAAAAACTAGAGAAACCCTGTGGAAAGAAAGGCTGGACCGACAGGCCAATGGTGGTACTGCATCCCTGTGTTGGGTATGCATCACTGAGTTCCTGGCCCCAGTGACAGGCTGGAAGAATATGAGGAACAGCTAAAAAAGAAGACAGTAGAATTTCCTCAAATATATCAGAAACAAGAAGTGTGCCAAGGAGTTGACAGAGCCGGCACACGATCAGAGTATAAAAGGAGCAATTTTTAAAGATGAGCCCATTGCAGAGAAGCTGAAGCCATTATTTGCATTATTGTTGAATACAGAAGAAAACACGGAGATTACCATGCTGTAATTAACCTTTTTGGGGACTTATCAGAGGATATGTTCAAAACTGGAGTGGAGATTATGGATCCAGTTGATGAAATGGGCAGTGATAAACCATCCGGGCTGGTTGTCTTGCTTCAGACATCTTAAGAAAGCCAAGAATGAGACTGCTGAGTTAGAAATGGTGATGTGCAAGTGCTTTCTCAAACCATCTTTGCATCTAAAAGCTGAAGTATGGAAAATTTGAAAAGGAGCTCCAGAAAAGATCTGATTGATTTTCCTTTACCCCATAATACCACAGAATGGTATTTGTAGGTGAATCATGGGGGTAGAGGCAGCGGGGTTCTGATATGGCAGATGGACAAGAACAATTTATTTAAGAGACTGTATTGGGATTCCCAAAATGCTTTCAACAGCATCCTTCACTAAAGGCTATGAGGAAAATAAGCAGCCATAGGATAAGAAGAAATGTGCTGGAAAGTATAAATAATTGGTTGAAAGGTCAGAAATAAAGTGGGAGTAAAGTCTGCCCTTCTGAGTGGTGGAGACCTGCAGAGACTGTGGGCTCAAGGAGAGACTGGGCAAGTTAATGCAGGAGAGATGAGCTGAGGGTTGCAAATACATAGAAAACACATCTGGCTCGAGGTACTGGGGAGGCATTGTGAAAGGTATCACACATGCCTGCCTCATTCTCACTGTTTCTGTGCATTTGCCTGTGACCACAGCTGGAATGAGACTAGCAAGTCAGAGAGACTTCTGTTCTGATGCAGTACAGCTACTCCTGCCTTGTTTTGGTGCCCTAATTATCAATGACCACAAGTGTTAGTGGGTGAGTAGGGGGGTGGAATTGCTGCAGGACTATTTTCTCATGTATCATACAGAGAAAAAACAGTGGATCAGTAAAAGGGAAGTGGTAGCAACTCTTCAGTTGTATGGAGTCTGGTTGGTGAATTGGACTTGCTAAGAACAATGTGTTCATTTTAGCATGGGTAATTGTAAAACAACATGCAGAAAAACAGCACTCACATTTCCACAGCAGGTACTATTGTTTGGAAGAAGACACAGAAGAAAGCTAAGGATCTTGAAGTATAAATGACAAGCACGAGCTTGAGATGTGAGCTGGTGGCTGAGGATAGAAGGATATTTATGCAAGGAAACCCTGAGTAAGAGCAGAAAGAGGAATTGTCTTTTTGTTCATCCCTATCATACGAATGCTGCATACAGGTAAAGTACTTCCACGTTTAAAAAGTCTGTTTAGAAACGGCAGAGAAAACAGCCACAAGTAAAATTTAGAGGCTAAAAAGTCTGCTTTTGAGAGAAAGTTCCAAGAGCTCAAAGTGCATTATAAAAGAGACCAAAAAATGATCTGATTTTCATCCACAGTTCACTGCAAGTGTGGAAGATTTCTTACAGTGGAAGAGAGAATAATCTCAGCTAGATACTGAGTGAGGTCAAGCAGCTGAAGTGAAGCATAGATTCAAACAAGAAAGAGGGTGCAAAATAAGAGCTGTGCAGAGGATTAACCATTGGGATGTTGTGAAGGCTTCTCTGCCATTTAGGATCTTTGCTCCTAAAAAATGTGTAGCCTTCCAGCTGGGAGGGGTGGGCTGTGCTTGGGTAGTCCCTGGCTCAAGTCATTGAGGGTCTGGACTTGGGGCTAAATTATGAGCTTGGTCCTTTGGAGCTCTAGTACCCAGGAATGTGTCAGTAATTCTTGCTGGTGGTCTCAATTTTACTCTGCTATCATGAATGCAGGCTTAGCAGATACCCAGCTGTCCTGAAATTGGTGGGATTAGGGTGGTTCTCTCTCCCTTAGCCTTGGGCTGATCTCATCCTTAGCCATCAGGAATCGCTCTGTGAGTGATAAATACCAAACAGTTTGCAGAAAAGGCATTTCTTGGAATAGAAACCCCCTCTCCTCTCTCTCATCCCTCCTCTCTGCTCCTTTCAGCTCACATTTTGCCAAAATTCTGCTCTGGCCACAGTTAATGTGTGTGAAATTCAAATGCAAAGAATTTTTTTGAGGAATATAGGCTGTGAAATCAGGCTTATAAATGAGCGCAAACTACACCCTTAACTGTGGAGTCCTTAGATTGGCTTAGAAGGCTGCTAATCTCCATCTGCCATAGAGGTGAATGGCCTGAGGAGGCTTGGACTGTTCCCATTACAGCTGAGTTTTGTGCTGTCATGTGTTGTAGCGCTGAAATAATTTGCTTCTCCTGTATTAATTACTCGTGCGTCTACCCAACATGTCTAATCCGCTCCTTCACATGAAAAATCCCCCTTGTCCTTGACCACCCCATGTCTTTCTGGAAATATCTGGGCTTACCTAGAACCAGGCTGAGGTCCAGGGTGGTGGACTTCAGCCTGGTCAGTAAGGTGCTTTTCTCTTACCCCTACTGCTTGCTGGTTCCTTGACTCAGGAAGCCAGAGACCTGCAGGGCAGGGGGCTGCGTCAGGAGCATGTTCTGTTTTCAGTGGTTTCATGGTTCTCTACTGCAGTGTATGACTCCTGTGTGAGGTCTCTGATCCAGGAGGCAGCCACAGCAGGTTGCACCAACCATTCCTGTGTTTAAGTCCCTCCAAACTTCTCTGCATGATGCTGAATTTGAAACTGGCATGTACAGCTCAGGAAAGAGCCCCCAGAGCCATTGGTGGTTCTCTGCAATCATCAGCTCTGTATGCAGCAGCAGCTGCCAAAAAACCAACAGCTTATTGGGCATCCTCATGGAGACACCAGGCATAATTTTGCATCTCTCTTTGTGTAGCTCTGCTCTCTGCACCTCAAGTTAGAGGTGCAGAGAAGCAGCTAAAATGGTCAAGGGGATAAAACAGCTGCCTTACGAGACCAAAAAGACCTGGACTCCAGCTTGCAGAGTAGAAGATGGTAGGGGGGATGTGGCTGAGGTTCATAAAATCATGGAGTTGGTGAGTAAGATGAAGGCAGAGCTGTTATTCATCAAATCCCACAGTGCTAGAACTATGTGCACTTGATGAATCTAGGAGTGCAGTTTAAGGCAGGTAAGAGAAAGTTAATCTTTACACAGCAGGAGGTAAAAGTGAGGAAGTTGCTGCTGAAGGAGGCAGTAACAGCAGGCTCAGAAAACTTCAGAGGCAACAGGTCCATCAGCAGAGACTGAAGGCAGCAGTCAGGGACATCTCCTCTAACATCCCTGATACAACAGCTGTGGATACTGGGGAAGAGCAAGGAGGATGCCTACAGAGTGGCCAGGCTTGCGTGCATCCTAAAGAGCAAATCCTTTTACTTCTGCCAGAGGCAGAGTCCTAGGCTAGGTGAACATCTCTGATGGACATGGAGGAGCTCCGAAGGTTGGAGCTGTAAGGCACAGAAGGGCTGGCGCAGCCACTCTGTTTAGTTTGCTTTCAGGGTTGTGCTAGCCTCAGCTGAGGGATCAGGCAGAGTATGTGCCTCTCAGAGGGTGTTGTGGGCAGAGTTGCAACTGGTAGCCCGAGAAAGGGGAACTCTGCAGCTGCTGTGGCACTGCCCTGGAAAGCCATTTCTCCTTTTGTACCAAAGGACTTGCAAGTATTTCTGTCATGGGACTGCTCAGACACTGTCACAGAGGAAAAGCAAGATTTGTTTGAAATACTGTGCTTTTAACAAAATACCCTGGCCCCAAGATGACGACAAACATTGTTTTCTTGTTGGAGCAGACACAGCTGGGAAGCTAGAACCAAAATACTCACCAGTGAATACAACTTTGGATTCTTGCTTTTTGAAAGTTGATTTTAAGGCTACCTTTTTAGATGTTAAACTTCTGTGGGGAAATAAAATCGTTTGGGAGAGCTACAGCAGTTTCCTGTACTGCATTTCAGTGTGAGCTGCTCTGTGCTGGAGGGAAAGACTTACCCGCTCAGCCCCGAGCAGCATCCTCACTCTGGTCTTCTGGGACCTCACAGCACTGTGAGGATTTGGCCTGTCTCCAGAGCTGAAATCAGCTATGTAGGCAGCAAGTGTGCATGTGTGTGCATTTGAGTGGGATGTTCTTCGGCTCCCACATTTGGCTTCTCTGGGTAGATTTATGCTGCAAAATGTTTCTTCAATACATTTGCCAAGCATGTCCCAGGATGGTAGACCATTACCTGTAGCCTTCCCCTGTGCATGCAACAACAGCCAGCAAAAAAAGGCCTTTTCACCACAGCTCATGGTGTTTGAGATGGCTCCTTCACTGTGCTGGCAGCAGCTCTCTGCTGCTAGTATAATGGCCTTTTCTGGGATTTTGCTGGGATAACCCATCACTCCTCTGTGGGCAACACTACAGAGAGAGGCTGAAAGCAAAGAGAGAGGACACAGAGAGGAGGGACTACATCAGGAACTGCATTTGCTTTGTAGATTTTACTGCTTTTTAATGTGTTCCTGCAAGCAGGAGTCTCTGCCCCTCCTTCAGACCCCACGGACCTGCTGTCCTCAGGAGCTGGCCGGAGTGGGTTTGTGGTTGTAAGGTGACATGGTCTGAGAAATTGCTCCTGCAATTACTGCAAAATCACTATTTTTTGCCACTTATTTTTCATATTTTCCAGTTCCCCACAGGGGAGGGTCTTTGTGGCATATCTACCGCTGTTCCAAGGGCAGTGCAGGACCAGCTCTTCCATTCACAGCACTGTTCCGGCCCAGCTTGAGCACCAGTGCCTATAGCATTTGCTCGCTCCATCTTTGTCCGTATCACCATTGCCTACCCAGTTCTTCCCGGTAAGATGCTCTCTAAAGCATGTGGTATGAATCAGCCTTTACAGCTTGCTACCACCTGGCAGACTGCAAGGGGTGCAGGGTCTAGGGAGAGGACTGGGCTCTCTGTCAGCTCGTTCTCTGACACTGGTGAGTGCAAGAGCTTTTTATTCCGTATTGTGGTCCCCACAGTCTTTGTGGCCCACAACAGCAAGTTTGGCCATTGTTAATGATGCTATTGTCACTACCTGAACTATGTATAACTCACACTTTAAATTGCATCTTGTATCTGCTGCATTCTGCATTGAACTGCACATCAGGGATTGCATAAAACCAAGGGAGAACAGCACATGTGCATGTGCATACGTGTGCCTGTGCACACTGCAGAAACCTGAGGTGGAAATGTGATGCAGAATCCTGTCATGATAACTTGCCCTCTATGCGGGAGGGAGCAAGAGGGAGTGTGTTTGATTGCCTAAGTAGAAAGGCTGCACGGGCAGCCTTTGTTTCGAAAGTTATGTAAGGAGATTTTGCTTGCTGCTTAAGTGTTTGGCTGACTGCTTTGTCCTAATAGAAGTGCTTGCACATTCTCCCATTGCACAAGCTCTCAGGAGACGCCTGGGAGTTCGGGATGCAGTGCCGAGCTGGAGAGTGTAGGCCTACTATTGACTGACGATGGTGGAAAGACAGGGTTCCCATCTGCGTGTTGACTCTGGCTGGGTGAGCCTGCTAGCCCAGCACTGGGAGCTCCTGGGGATGGACCTTTCTTCTTGAAGATAAGATAAGACCTTCCTGGGATAACTCAGGTCTGGTCCATAGCTATAGCTGACATGATGAACATGTCAGGGCTCGTTCATCAAAGATTGTGCTTTTACTCAATACCCATCTCTGGAGCTCCTGAGGCTTTGGAAGAGTGCCTCTCCTCCCTGGAGGATGCCTGGTAACTGCTTTTCTTTCCTGAACTGTCATCCCTGCACTGTCCAAAATCTAACCATTGCTGCTGAATACATCAAGGACAAAAGGCAGAGTTATGAATCCGCTCTAGCACAGAGATAAGACTCAGTATAATTAGAAACTTTTTATGTGGAGAAATTAATCAAAGCCTCTTCTACTCTTGGGACATTTTAACTCTTCACAGCTTCTATTATTAGTTGTAGAACCATTTTTTTCTCAGTTTTTCAAGCTAGAGAACCTGCAATAAGAAAGAAGTCTACACTGAACTGATGCCGCTGAGCTCCTTGACCCCATCAATAAGTGAGTGATGGTGGAGCATGGCACACATCTAGGGACGTCTCTGGGCTGTCATGTGGAGTACTGGAAAGCAACTCTAAGACTGCAAAGCAAATATGTCATTTGGCCTTGTGGGTGGTCAGGGCTTTCAGTCCTGATAACCAGCTACAGCACTTTGACAGTCAAGGAACCAAACTGGGAGCACTGGATTTTATTAGTTTCCCAATAATATTCCTGTTGTCTTTATTGCAGAAGGCCAGGGGTTTGCATTGACCAGACAGCGTGGAGTCTCAGGTCTTTGGGCTTCAGCTGGTTTTAGCTGCATTTAACAGTTGCCTGTTGGTCAGTAACTGTTGCCCAACCTGTTGCAGATTGAGCTCTGTGAACACATGTTAAAGGACTGGTGAACCAAGGCATTGCTGTGTAGCAAACAACAGTCCCTTAAGTTAAGTGAAGCTGGAGGAGGCTACTGGGCAACTTCCAAACTTCAGCTGGGAACCAGCAAGAAGGCAGTGTTAGCAAAACACATGAAAATGAATCCAAGTGTGTGCAAGACTGAGGAAGAAGAAATCGCTACTGTGAATGGCAGACTCTTCTTGGCAATGACTTCAGGGTGCTGATGACTTGTCGTAACCCTGTTCTGCTTGAGGAAGACTTGACCTTTCCCCTGTGTGGAGTTACCAGTGGCAAATTGTGCCTGACCAATTTGATTGCCTTGTGTGACGAGACAACGGACAAGAGCAATGGATAGTGCATGCCTTGGCTTTAGCAAGGTTTTTAACATGGTCTCTCAATTTACAAGATACAGGACTCCAGTGGAAAACTGGCTAGACTAGCAACTCACAGAGTTGCAGTCAGCAATACGAGGTCCAACTGGTGGCCAGCTACTAGTGGTTTCCTTTTGGGACCCTGCATCCCCTCTACTCCAGCACTGGTGAGGCCACATCTAGTGTTCCATTTTGGGCTCCCCAGTTGAAGAGATAGATCAGCATACTGGAGAAAGTCCTGAGGAGGGCCACAAAGATAGCTGGGGGTTTAAGCATACAGCAGATGAGGAGAGGCTATGAGAAGGCGAAGGGGGATCTCACTGCTGTTTCCTGCTACCTAATAGATAGTCACAGAGAGGAAACCAGAATCTTGAAAGACAACAGGTAACAATCAAATTTGGAACAGCAGAACTTCTGGTTGGTCATAAGGGAACAGTCTTCGCCATGAGGGTGGTGGAACAGTGGGGCAGGGGCCAAAGAGGTGGTGGGATCTCCACCTGAGGAGGTATTCCACGCTTGATTGCAGAAGGCCTTGAGTGATGTAATTCAGCCAGGAGGGCAGCTCTGATCAGTGGTTGAATAAGAGACCTCCAGGGTCCACACCAACCAAAACCTTTTTGTGATTATTGTATTGGCACACTTCAGTGGAGAGTATAGCGGAACATGACACATCCCTCTTGTTTTTGAAAGCTCAGATACTCGATAAAAACCTTACCCTGTTATGACCATCTTGGGAGGGTTAAGACAAGAACAGAGATCTTAGGAAATACCAGAAATAAGATAACTTTGTCTTTGCCTGTGGCAAACAAACTGTACTATTCGTGCTCTGATTTCCTGGACAACTTGGTTTTCTTCTGAGAACACCTGCTGCACTCAGAGCACCATGTAGTGAGTGACGGGGGTCTAGCTGGGCAGGACCACAGCTGCATGAGCAGCATGAGTGCTGAACAAAGTTCAGTGCTGCTGCATGTCCAAGGAATGTCTTCAAGAAAGGCATGCCTGGGAGCCAGGCTGAGAGGGGAGAATACGTCTCATGTCGTAGGGCACTGTGAGAATTCATAACCTCCCTGATATTTCTGAGAATTACTTCTCTGGCTGATCAGTGCAACAGATAAATGCAAGAGGAAGCAAAAGATTCCCTATTCAGAGTAGGGTTTGATGTGTTGTAAACAAGCCCTGAGGCTGTACACTGACTGATGAAGATACAAACTGCGCTGAACAGTGCAGGAACGCAGCACAAAACAATGTAATGTGTAGCTGTCCGGAAAAGGCTAGTTAATCTGCCTGGAAATAAAGATGTGGAGCACAGACAGTGCACCATGTCAGCGTGAAATTGGTGAGGACTGCAGGTGCTGAGCTCCACGAAGGAGCCAGTGCAGCTGAATGAAAGGTGCATGGGGCAGAATGGACAGAGACTGCTCAGAGCAAACTGGCTGCAAAGTCCTGGCCTGGGAGGCAGGCTTGGGACCTGGGAAAGAGTGGGGTCAGTGAGATAGACCCACCCAGGAACTGCAACTGCTGAGCACTTCATTGGCACAAGGGTACTCAGAAATGCTGCAAATGGAGGCATCATGCAGGAGTGGTTCCTCCAATCTGAGCTGCAAGCATCAGGGAGTTTTGACGCATTATCAAAAGAATCTGTCGTGCCTGGGAATGCAGCAGTGGTGGTTTGGGTGTGACCCTGCCTTGAAAGAAGTCTGGGAGGGATGGTCATCCTTTATATGCTGTATTCAAACCTAGAAAAATAAGGGAACAAATACTGATACAAGCACATGGGCCCCGTCTGGCTGTTGCGACAGAGGTTATACCTGTCCAGGGCTCATCCTTCTCCACAGGACCATGGGAGACTGCTGTGCTCCAGGGCTGACTGGAGAGCACTGACTCTCCTTGGAAAGTGGAAATCACCGTTGTTTTTTCTACGTTTTGTCAGGTTGTGGAAAGATGCTTCAAGTTTATATATTGCTCTCTGTATCTGTGCTGCCTGCCGCCGCCCCCCCCGCCCTTCCCCTTCTGCATCAGGGAATAACACAGAAATGTGTTAGACCGAGGACAGACCCACTGAGTTTCCTTATTCATTTGGTAAGGCCTGGTAGTACACCTGTACTGAATGAGATTAATTAGCTGTTAATCTTTCCTAGTTCTTCTGTATCAGCCCTCCTAGGACTTCTGGATATGGTCTCGGATGCCAGGACTGTCTGCTGCCTGTGCTGCACAGCTCCGCTGGTACTCTGAACAGCGCTGAAGGTTCATACCAGGAGTAGATGCTGACCATCCAGGCACAGGTTATTGTTTATATCAGCTAAATTACCCAGTGACCCAGGCCTGCTCCCTGCTGCACTGCCCAGCAGTCCTACCTATTTACCATTTAACTCTGAAACTGCAGTACCGAGATTACTTGATATAAAGCAAAGCTTCACCAGCTTTCCTGCTCTGGCTCTCCTCCTCATGTTCTACACAGAGGGCTCTCTCCCAGGAGGAGTCAGCAGTGGATTTGCTGCTAGAGATTGCGCTTGCTCTGGCTTTACCTCTATCCTTCAAAGAGAATCACTGCAAGGAAGGAAGAGCTGTTAGTTTAATCAGACTGTTTATCCCTTCAAAGTGAGCAGTTCACTTGGAATAAGTAGGGGAGCTCAGTGGGCTCAGCTAACAGCAGCTTATCCTGCCAATTTGTGCTTCCAGAGACAGCTGCTTCCTTCTCCTGAAGGTGCAGGGCATGTGGTGGATGAGAGGTACTCTTGGTCCAAACAAACAGGACAGGGGTGTAGCTGTTGTCAGTGCAAAAATGCAGTTACAGAGGAGCCTGGAGCTGTGAGAGCATGTGGGAGAAATGTATTAACAGGCTGGGCTAGGCAATGAGCATCTGTGGGATTGACATCCATCAGGTTTTATGGACTGGGACTAGTGGGCTCTCACGGGGAAGGGGCTGTAAGGGGTTGCAGCAGTGAGATCAGCTGCAGTGGGCAAGCTGTGTCTGGTGCCTCTGGTCTGACAGCAGTGGGTTTTGGAGAAGGGCTCGTGGCTCTGTCATGCACAAGGACAGATTACACTCATATTTACTCTCCCAACAAGAGATCAACTCTTTCTGCTTGGGAACATGGTGTGAGTGGTGGGCTAAGCAGGAGTGAGTGAGTGAGTGAGTGATGTGGCCAGCCTTGTTCACAACAGCACCTGTACTTTGTCCTGTACTAGCAGAGCCCTGATCATCCCCTCCCTAATTCCTGTCTGTGTGACTGAGCAAAAAACCCCAAAAAACTCTTGGTGGATGGTGATTTGGCTGCAGCTGGATTTACCCAGGGTTTTGAGAATATGAAAAGGGGCCAGTATGCCAACCTCACCCTGCTCCAAGTGCTCCTGAGTGCAAAGATGGCAGATCTTGCTAGAGCAGAAGTGTATAACACAGCCTGTGCCATCTTGTGCTGCTCTTTGACCCATAGCCACAAAGACTGGGTCAGCTTTCTCTGGATGTGTCCTAATGCGTGGATAAAACAGGATTTTAACTCTTACCAGCTACCAGTTACTCAAGGCCTGTGAGGGAGGTTATTCTGCTGGATTAGAGCAAATGGACTGAGTAGCTAGGGATACATCCAGACAACAGCTGCTACCTGGTAGAGGAGAAAAATGTGGAAGTTTGATAATCAAGGGTAAGGTTGGGGAAGGCAGTAGGACCTGCCTCAAGGGAGGCACTTGGTCAGCCTGTCTTCCTTGCCCTGTGGTGATGGAGTCAAGGTGCTGCAGTTAAGTTGCTGATGCTGGCACCTGCACAGGTTCTTGTATATTAACTGCACTGTTGTTCTGTTGCAGGCATGTGTGAAAAATTACCCTGCTGAAACTACACTAATCGCAGCATATATACTTGCAAGCACAGGATGCAAACTGTGACCCTGCCAGGTATGGGCATGCTGCAATTCTCTCACACTTGATTATGACTATTTAGTGTATGCACAATAGCACCACCAGTGAACCCCATTTATATTATGCTGGCACTTTAGTGTATTAGGTGCTGCACAAAGAAGCAAAAATGCTCCTTTCCCAAAAGCAGCAGCTCAGAGGCCAAGTGTGGGACTGGGGCTCTGGGCGCATCTGTAACTTGCTCTCTGTGTCTCTTTGGATTTTATGCAATTTGTGCTATACAGAACATTAACGCAAATGTGTTGATCAAATCTCTGTGACTAACTAGAAATTGAGATTTTATTTCTCCCTTCTATCCAGTAAGAGGTAATAGACACCATGCCCAAAGCTTATTAGGGATCCAGATTGCACCTGTATAACCCTTGGTGTGTTCCTGAAGAGTGTGTGTTGATGATGAACTTCTGATTTTTTTATAAACCTCCTATTTACAAACTAATTCTTGAGCACAGACACAGGCTGATCTGAGAAAGCAGCACTGACACATACCTTTAAAATCCATTATATTTTTGGTAAATCTACTGCTCTCTCTGGCCTCCGTATTAGGAAAGACTCCATGTCAGAAAGCCTATCAATGGTAAAATTAAGGAATGAAACCATTATCCCTTTTATTATCTGAGATTGTTTGCAGTTACTACCATCCTTTTAACTTGAGGTCTGAACTAGTGGGCAGGTATTTACCCCTAGGCAGGGTGCCACCACCTTCCTCACCAGATATCTTATTGCATGCTTGTGGAAGAGTTGTGACAGAAACAAGGCATGTCCTGCGGGAGGGTCACCCAGTGAGTGCTGGGTATAGCTCTTGGGGCAGACTCTGGATGGGGAGAGCTTTGCTGGTGGCTGTTGGATTTGTCATTCATCTGTCATTAACCAACAGCTTTTGAAGGCCATAGCAAGAACCTGGGCAGGGGACAGTGTGGTAACCTAGCACCTGCTCTTGCTAGCAGTGATGTCCTTGTGTTTTCTTTGCTCTGCCTGGGCTTGCTGAGAAGCCTGGACAGGGTCTCATCTAGCAAAGCAGTTGTCCATTTGTTGATGTTTCCATGTGAATTACCCACTGCCTGTGGTCGCAAGATCCTGGAGTTTCATCTGGCCATGTTCCCTGGCACCTTTTTTTGTTCCAGGAGAATAAATTTCCACCGGTGCCTGTAACTGCACTAATTACTGAGCATACCTGGAGGAGCTTGTGTGAGCTGACCAATTCTTCCCTGAGGCCATCTGGGAATCAGAAACAAGGCCGCCTGGAGTCCCTGTGCCCTGAAAAGCTGGATTCCCTAGGAGCGTGCCTAATCAGAGCAACAGGAAGGTGAGATAAACGTGTGCAATATCCCAGAGCTTTGATATTTGCCCAGGAAATGGGATACCTGCGGGCCTCTTTCTGCCTATGGGAGATGTGAACATCCATCTGGCACTGCATCATGCCATGTGAACATGCCCACAGGTAACTCTGAAGTTTGTTCAGTCCCTGCTGAGAACATGCCTGGCCCAGACATGGATACCATTCAGCGCTGAATGCTCTAGCATCAAGTCAAGCTCATGTACTAATGTATACAGATGGAGAAACCCATGGCTGGCTCTGCTAAATGACACTGCGGGGCTGTTAGCAACTGCTTCTTCCTGTAAAACTCAGAGCCTGAAAGACTAGGGGTACCTGGTTGCAGTGCTGGAAGCAGCAGCTGTGTATCACATTCTCACAGGCCCCTGCCAGTCCCTACTTGTGAAGCTGACACAAGAAAACACTTCAAAGCTACCCTGGTGGAGCTCCCAGTAACCTGGTGTGGTATGCCTGTATGGGGTGAGGTGGGGTTTGCTTGCCTAGACAGAGATGTCCAGGGATGTGAGAGATTCTGGAGTACATAAGAATTCACTCCATGGGTGGAGGTTGTGACACAGGACCTACTGGAGTTCCATGCCCTTCTGGAATGACAGCTGGAGACAAAGCTGGGTCTCCAGGGCATCTCAAATGGCACCAGAGACCTGCGTGGGCAACTGAATCCTTATTCTGGTTGTAAAGCAGACACTAGCTTCACTTGAATCTCTCTCCAGACCTTGCCAGGGCTTAGTTTGCTTACCTTAATACCAGTCTCTAAGTACTATCTTGGATTCCCCAAGGTGCCCCACCTGGACAAGTCTCCCATGGACCCTGTGTTTGATCTGTCAGCATTGTGTGGATGTCTGGAATACCTCGAGGTGTCCAAAGCAGCACTGTGAGTCAACATGTACAGTTGAATCCTGTTCCATTGACTGTGGTAGGAAGCTGTACATCCTGCTCCCTTGTAGGCAAACAGACTGGAGCTGAACCTCCCAATGGGCTCTCCCTGGCTGGATGTGATCTCTGGTTCTAAATGGAGTCTGAGGTGGCAGCTGAGATGGTGGTGCTGGCACTGGGTATGTCTGTGATCAGGCGAGATGTATCTTAGAGATGAGATTTAGGACTGTGTCTGTTTTACTTGCTTGTATCCATTCGAGAGCTGTGTCTTGCAGGGTGCTTTGGACACCTCCTGGTGCTAGCATGTTTTCAGTGCAAGTGGGTTGTGATGCTTCCAGTTCATTTTATAGGGGTGATGCTGATTTTACCATTTGAGTTTCCTGGTCATAATGTCATGTGGGACAAATGATACACTCTTCACATTCAATTATAATTAAATTATTAATTTATCTATCACCCAGATTCATCATTCTATCAAGATAAAAGGTTATGCTGATAAAGTATATTTTCTGTGAACTCCTGTAAAGCAGCCAGCTATTCCCTGCCCGACTGACAGGCCTGTAATTACTCAAGTCTTCTCGTTTACCTTTCTAAATGTACAAAGAATTACCATTTTTTTCCTATCTGCTGGACCTCCTGGCTCTGTTCTCGCTTCCTTACTTCTAGCCATAGGTCTGCCTTGGCCAACTCTCATACTAGCAGACCCAGGCGGTCTGCACAGCTTTTTGCCTTTGGTCAGGGCAGGAGCTCTTGGTTATCTCCAAGATTTCTTCCTGTAAGGGAGTCATGTTTCTGCCTGTCCTGAAAGGTGGGAAGCCACCCCTGGGTTTGTTCTTCCTTTTCTGTGAAGCAAGGTGTGACCTCCTTACTGATAGCAGTATTTTCAAGGAGATCTGGGTCACTAGATCAGTCTAAAGGGAGCTTGCAATAATTTTGTGGCATCTTTTGTTGAGGAGAAAACAGGTCTTTGATCTCACAATGATCTTATGAAGTCTGAGAAGTTTTCCAACCCTGCACATAGGCAGAGCGTGGTGTCCATCCATGCTAATGAGGTCATACTCCCTGGCTGGTGCTCACACATCAGTCCTTCTGGCAAGCCTACCTCAGTTTCTCTTGTGCATTGTGCAGGGCCACTCCTCATGTTTTGGTCTGGCCAGCTCCTTGGGTGTTTTCTCGGTTATGATCTGGGGAAGCAAGAAGCCTGGAATGGGAAATCTGGGAATCCAGCTGACAGTCTCAGGCTCTCTTGGATCAAATTTTTCTCCCTGCAAGCTTAGTGAACCCTTTGCTAGGATTAACAAGCAAACCCAGGTCTGTGCCCAAGTCCCAACCCACGTGTATCTTTGGCTGCTGACTCTTCTCACCTCACTTACTGTGTGTGTGATCCTCTGACCTGCCTCTTTCCCAAGTAGCTCCATGGAGATCTGCTGCTGAATGGAGACCCTTTCTGCGCTTGCCACTAGTGGACATGCAACCAAGGAATCAGAGCAGCACAAATGGCAAGTTTAACCAACTCATTACCCTTCAGTACACCACAAATAGAACAATTGGCTTTAGACCCCTCTCAAAACCTCTGCTGTCTTCCTGACAGAAGGGTCACAGCGTTTAATGCTGTGTGCATAAGCATTAGGCAGCACTGGGGAACTGGAAACTACAAATACTTTCTCCTCAGGCAAACACGATAAATGTGTTTTTACATAAAAATGGAATGGGGGAAAAAGATAATGAGTGTAAAATACCAACTCTAGAGGCTCTGATATGAAGGGAAGCACGGAGTATCGGGAACAGATGGATTTGAAAGCTTGAAAGACTCATCAGAGCAGTTCCAGCTGCCTGAACTCATAAGGCAAAAAGGAAAAGATGGCCAGAAAACATCACCAGCCTTAAGACATGGGCAGTTGTGGTGTTGACAGTTTTACCCGACATGCTTCTGCAGCATCCTAGAAGGAATTAGCAGCTATTTGACTAATGGGGTCTGGTTGATAGTGGATATTTGGATTTACAAAAAGTATGGGAAAAGCCCTTCTATGACAGCTCTGAAAGGAATTTAGTGGTCAGAGCTTAAGGGGACAGTACTTGCAGGGACTAATGGCCTGTTAAAGGGTGGAGACCGAAGACTAGAACATGTGTTTGGCTTTCATGGAGAAGGGGAAATAAGTGTTCGGTGGTGTGAAGATCCGTGTTGGAGCTGGCAGTGCTCAACATATTCACAAGACAAGGAGATAATTGTGAGTGGCAGTATTTTTCATTAGTGCAATATTGTTTAGGATAGTAAAATCTAAAGCTGTCTGTGCAGCCCTGTGCCAGCTCCGATGTCCTTGGCTACTCTAAAAAGAGATCCTGCAGGTCTTATGGCTGTTTGTTGTTCTTGGCCTCACTCGATGCCCTGGCATCCAGTGCCCCAAATTTAGCATCACAGGACAAAAAGTCACTGTAAGGAGATCTGTAAGGAGACAAGGACCTGTAGGAAACAGAGTCCTCGCCACGTGTATTTGGCTTTGCTAGGGCGCCTCACGTTTGCTCCAGAGAAAATTTGCCAGGACCAATATTCAGCAGTAGCTGCAGAATTGGCTCAGGGTGTCTTTAAATACACTGATATGCACCAGATGCTCAATTAAAAAAAATAAAAGTCTTTAAGGCTATTTAAATTTGTGCTGAGGTTAGCATGCAGCATCTGGGTCTACTGGTCTGTGAACAGATCCAGAGCTGGCCCTGTAGCCTTCAATAGGCCTCTTGCACTGCCACCATAACCATAAATGTTAACAATTCTCTCTCTCTAGGGGATAGAGTAATTTTTTTTTGTATTGCATTTCATATTTAATACACCTTAAAGGCTAAGAAGTATGTCAGCACCTTAATACTGCAATGTACTCTAGGACTAAATGTGATAGATACCATGAATGATACTTGGACTGCATCCCAGTCTGCACCCTGCACCTTTTCCCTGTGTGTTTTAGGGAATTTGTTCCCAGGATCTTAAAGATGAAGAATGCCTCTTAAACAAGAGGCACAAGAAAGTCTTTGAAATGGGTTGCAGGTTTAATGTTTGGGAGGAATGCTTAGTTTGGACTCCCTAAGATATCTGTGATCAGATAAATGGTGAGGGGCTGAAGTAAGAAGGGACACAAATGCTTGACCAAAAGTTTGAGAAAGCTTAAAAAAAAAAAAAATCTCCTCAAACCAGCAAAATAGACAAATTTGAGAGGGGAAAAAAAAAGTCAAGAAACCAAACAAGAGGGTCCCATTCAGTGACATATGAATTTGCCAAAACTGCAATAAATAGACAGGCAGATCTGAAGTGTGAAGTGTGGAGGTGTACTCCCGCTTGTAATTATACAGAAACAAACACACTTTGTCATCTTTGTGGGGGAAAGCGTCCTTACAAAATGCCTAGCATCCACCTTGTTGCTGAGATTAATACAATGGATATTTACATGTTAATGCAACACATCTTTGCTCAGACCATTGTAATGTCATTAAAAATAAGTAAATGCATTCAAAGGATTATTGAAAGGAAAATTACTAGTAGTGGATAAAAAGAAGCCCTGAAAAAAATATCCAGGAAAATGGAGGTGAGAGGTGATGGGCACGAGTAGCATTAAGGGAAGGTTGAACTAGAAATAAGAAAAGAAGTTTCTATGCAGAGGAGCAGTCAGGAGATCATTCTTTCCAGATGTTTGTTCAACCCCATCTTATAAACACGTCTATATGCTCCAGTGCAGCATGGTTGTATTGGTATGGTATCTACCTTCGTTCATACTATTTTAGAAGTGTTATCAAGCTATTTGCTCCCTAATCTGTGTTTCTGAAATGGACTGTTCTTACATAGGCTCTGGGCACGTGTCCTCCCTAAATTGCAGCCTATTGTTTTCAGACTGTTTCTCCCAACTTGTCAAGGTTATTTCGAATTATAATCCTGGCTTGATCTAAGTTGATCCACGTGCAGATTTAATAAGAAAAGTCTTTAGGCTGTCATGAAAGTCAGGTATGGAACACTGAATAACGCTGGGCCACGGTCAGAATTCATCTTGATATCTTTTCCTGTTTTAAGCTAAAAACATCTCCCAAGTGATTTTTTTGTAATAGTAGATGGTTTTGCACTTGTCCTAGAGAAGCTTAACTTAAATGACTTTCTCTACCTCATCTATAGGAATGTCATACAAGATGGTGTCAAAAGCTGTGTAGAAATCTCTGGACATGGCATCTTCTCTGGGATGTTGGGAGGATTCTTGGAGAAAACTGCTGAATGCTCTGGACCTGCAAGTCTGGAAGCCTTCTGTGATGAAAATCGTCAAACCCAGCGAATATGACAATTAACTTCCTAATCTGTTACTTCCTTTCCTTCTATCACTGAAGATGTCACACTTCTTCCCCCAGGCTCCCTTTTGAGTAAAGGCTGCAGCAAAGAGCCACGTGCCTGTGACTGCTGCCTCTCGACACCATTTGTGCATGTTGGGGTGCTGGAGCACCCCTTGCCATCACCCTCTGTGTGCTGCCAGTCCTTTACAGAGCAGCTGTGGGTGCCTCTCAAGTCCTCTGAGGTGGTGGTCTCCTTTGGAGCCCAGACCCTCCGACTTTGTGCTTAATTCCCTGTGTTGTTCTTAACTGTCCATCCCAAGTAACCTGATGTATTTTTCCTTTCTTTTCCCTTCTGTCCTATGCTTGATGCCAGTGCAAAGTTTCTAGATTTGAAAAGCTGGTCTTTTACTAAATTCCTCCTGCTGCCTCCTCATCAGAATAGTTTTCAGTTGTTGTTATTTCTTTAGGTAACCATGAGTTCTCTTCAGTATCTGTGTAGATTTCTGTTCCATGGGCTCTTCCTCACCAATTTTTAGCAGTTTATAAAGCAGCTGTTTGGGTTGCTTTTTTTCTTGTTTTTCATCCCTTTTGGCCAGAACCATCTAGAAAAACTTCAACATTAGGGTTTTTGTTTGTCTGCTTTACCTTTTGGGTAAGAACTGTTCTGCCAATGCAGTCATAAAACTTGCCAGGCAATGAGTGATTTACAAGATCCTTGTCAAGCAATTCTGAGTAGCTAAAATCCCTTGCTACCACCAAATACTGGGTTTTGGATGATATTGTGAACCACTCATTAAAATGGCTGGTCTATTTTCTCTTCCTAGCTGAATTTCTGTATGCCTCTGCTCCAGTAGGACACGTTTTTCCTTCTTTAAGTCTTACCCAGAGACTATTTCCTCCTGCAGTTTCATACTCGGTGAATATAGCTATGCTCTTGAGATCCTCCTTTTTCTCCTAGTTCACCCTTCCTGAACAAGCTATACAGTTGGATATTAATATTCCAGACATAAGTTATCCCAACAAGCCTGTTAGGCCAATTAAATCAGAATTTTGCTTTGTATGAAGAATTTGAGCTCCTCCTGTTTGTTCTGTTTATAATGTTTATATACACAGATTTCTAAGACATTAAACACATTGTCCACTATTGGCCTTGTCCTCTTATGAACTATAAATTGTTCAAAAGCCATCCTGAAATCAGTGTGGTTTCTTGCTTGTCAAAGGTTATTTCAGAACATTACTTCTCTGGTAATTCAACACTTCAGGGCTGCAGCCTGGGGATGGGACGTGGGTACCATGCTTGTGCTCACTTGTAGCTCCCTGGGGCAGGAGCTCAGCTGGGCTTGGCCTGTTCCTGGGACAGTGGCTTGAAGTGGCTGAAACCAAGCTGTAATTCCAGAAGAAGATTCTGTTACATAAGACAATTTTAGCTTAAACTGTAAAACTCAGCAGATGCTGAAGCTGAGAAGTCTGGCTTGTCCAAACACAAATGTTTACTGCTGTCATCCCAGGGCTGCTCTAACAACCAGTAGGAGTGTTAGAAATGAACAGGCTGAAACTGCATCAGAAACTAGCCAAAGTGTATGAGCGTGGTGATGAATGGGCAGGCTGCTCTCCTGTCTCGGCGAAGCATACCTCAGACAGTGCAGACTGGTCCTGCTGGTGTGATGGGCATGTCAGGCTTGGGCTGCGCTGCAGCATCACTCCCTGCCCTCCTGCCTCCAGCCCCATGCACTGTGGCCACTGCTGTGGGCTGTTCCAGGGATGTGGAACAGGT
This sequence comes from Falco naumanni, assembly GCF_017639655.2. Classification (NCBI taxonomy): domain Eukaryota; kingdom Metazoa; phylum Chordata; class Aves; order Falconiformes; family Falconidae; genus Falco; species Falco naumanni. Next base: position 2,411,306 of record NC_054073.1, read on the forward strand.
GGTCTTGTGTCCATCCTCCAGCGATGGGTCTCGAGTGGCCCTGGGTGCTGGTGTGAAGCACTGCAGCCACCCAGAAGATCTGATCTGTGACTGGTCAGCTTTGGGTTAAGCTGCCTGTTCACAGGTATGCAGGGATTGGCATCTCCGTGGGTGCTGGATGCGATGCCTTGACTTCTTTTACAGTCACTGGAGACTGAAAAGTATTTCAGCTTGCTCTGGGCACCTCTTATTTGACAGGTGAATTGCTCTGGTTGAAAGAAATGTGAAGGAAGAGCTGGCCAGAGCTTTGTGGTGATCTATTTTGATCTGTTCTTGCAGCGAGCTTTCTGAAGGAACAAAATGCTTTTAAACTGTAAATAAGCCAGGGTTTATTATAATATGAGCTAAAATACTTAACAGAGATCTCAGAGACAAATCAGATCAAATAGGACTAAAAAAGGGTTTATTTAACTCTCCCCTGCCCGTTCGCAGAAGAGAGTATTGCCTCCAGGCTTGTGTTTCGTCATTTTACTTTCTGAGGTGCAGAAAACTCTGTGTGGTCTCCTTTGAGGCTGGGAGCATTTCTTCCTCTTCCAAGAGTGTCTGCTCCCCACATGCTCTCGTGGTGCAGATGTCCCAGCACATCCTGCCACATCTGCTGAGCCTAGCCAGCTCTGAATTCCCTGTGTCACTATGGACAGAACCTCAATGAAGATTTGTCTGTGAGGATGGTGGGAAAGGGTGTTTCATCCCTGCATCTTAACAGGCTGCTGCAAAATGTTCCTGGTTCCCAAAGGGAGAGACCAGAGATGCTCCAGAAAAAAAGGTCTTAGACTTCTTTGAGGTACCCGTGCACGGAGAAGAGGAGAAGGAGCTTTCACAGGCCTTCAGCGAGGTTCAGTGGCTCTCCCTTGTGCCTATTGTGCATGCAGGGTGTTTGCTTCCCCTAGATGATCCAGCTAGACACTGCTTTCCCAGATCCATATCCAAGAAGGGCAAGGAGGGTCTGGGGAGCTGCAGGCTGGTCAGCTTCACCTCCTGGTGGACCTTTTCAGGCACATAAAGGACAAGAAATGTCTGGGAACAGCTAGGAGGGATTTACCAAACATGCCTGACCAACCCAGTTGCCTCCTATGATGTGCTGTCTGGCTGCATGGAAAAAGGAGAAGCAGTGTGTAGAGGAATTATAGAGGAATTAAAGCAGGTTAATTAACATTGATAATATACAGCTGTGGGCTTGCTTCAGGGGCAGTGGGTTGGATAGTGTGCAGCTGTGGCTGGTTCCTGCTAAGTAGTTAAATAGCTGTAAGGGGTATGGAAGGGGAGCTTTGGATGGAGAGAGACCCAGAAGAAACAGAGGGAGGAATGAGAGTGCCCTGGATGCAGGAGAGACAAGAAGAGGTGCCTGGAGAAGGAAGAGGCTGAATGCAGCAGAGAGGAGCAGCAGGGTGGACTGGACTGAAGAGGATGGAGAAACAGCATGGACAGTAGGTGAACTTTTGAAACCTTGTGGGGGATCGGTGGCTGTGCTGGGCAAGGCGTGGGAGCCACTTATTGAAGTTAACCTGGTATGTGATGGTAAAAGCCTTGTTGCAGCCGGCTGGTTTTGATAGTGCTGTGACAGCAGTGGATATTGTTTACATTTATTTTTAGCAAGGCTTCTGATGTCACAAACTATCCTTATAGCCATACTGGGTAGGTATGGGCAGGTTGAATGTATGGTAAGATGGGTGGAAAGTTTGTCTAGCTGTTGTGCTTAAGGAATACTAGTCCACGCTGCTTCTTCTGTCTGTCCCAGCATGGGTACCTGCAAGCTGCCTGCTGATGCTGGCATTTCCTCTTTCCAAAAACTGACTTGGGCCCTCATGAGAGGGCTGCCTTTGCCAGACAGCTCACTCACCAGCATCCGTGCCAGCCTGCTGGGAGTCTCTTTAAGAGACCCAGCCCTGCCTCAGGTACCTCTTCTCCATGGCTGTTCTCAGAGCTGCTGATGGTACTTTGCTAAGGACACTTGGGTATCCCACCTCCAGGCCATGCCCAGCTCCTCCTCATGGTGAGCTCCAGCCTCTTATTTCCTCTGTGGGCTTTTCCCTTTCACCACAGAAAATGGTGCATCTCTCCAGAGTCTGTGGTGTTTCTGCCAAGGGTATGCAGATTAACTCACTCATGGATGCAGCTTCCCCAGAAAACCGTGGCAGAGCAGCCTCCACACTGTACCTGAGGTCTGGTCCTGCTGCCTGGAGAGCCCAGGAGCACCCTTGGCTGTCTTCTCAACACCACAGCTTGGCTTTTCCTTGATGCCTCTGCCAGGTGATGGAAAGAGGATGACTGGAAGCAGGGAAGACCTAGAGGAAGAGGCCCTCCAGGAGCGTGCAGAAGATCCAGGGGCTATGGTAACTCAAGGTGACCAAGGCATCACTGTGAATGCGTTTGCATTGTGCCAAGCTGTCTATGCAAATAAGGTCCCCTCATGCTGGGAGGGAGAAGCCCTGTGGTGTTTGGTGGATGGTGAGCCAGCAGTGAAGAGGCTGTGCAGTCCTCTGCTGTGTGAGGAGTTTTATGTAAGCTCTGAATAATAACAGAGCTGTTAAATGACTTCTCAGGGTTGAATGCAAAAAAAAAAAAAAAAACAAAAAAAAAAACCAACAAACCCAACAAAAAACCCAAAGCAATCGTCCTGGCAGACACAACAGGAACTTGAGTGAGGCAAAGGCAAAGTGCTGTGAAGGAAGGACCTTTTTGGTGACTCGAGCTCTTGTCTTCCCCACCAGTGGTCAGAGGCACAGCTGTGACGAGAGTCTGTGAGCACCAACCTCTCTCAAAGGCTGGAGCTCACGCCTGGCCTCTGGTCTGTCTCTGCTCTGCTCTGCTTTAGGGACTTGCAAATTGTCACTACAAAACTGCTGTTGGAAGGGGGAGCTCACAATGGCCCTGTCTTCCTTTCAGTGTGTGCAATGGGGTGGGGGGCAAATGATGGCCTGCAAGGCACCAGGGCCACTGTGAGGATGGGAAGAGTTAAGCCAAGGGCACTGGTGCTCCTTGTGGTATGCTCCTCTAGGACAGAGCGAGCCTTTTTCCCATGAATGTGTGATATGTAAAAGCACAACCCCCTGAGAAGAACCTGCTTAAGACTTCTGTGGGTGTGCAACTTTTGCCCAACAAGGCGGTAAACACAATTTTCATGCTTCCAACTCGCTGGGCCACCAGTCATGGCACCCTGGGTGCAACCCCTTGTCCCTGGAGGTATGTAGGCAGTCTGCCTCCCCTGCCAGGCTGTGCTGAAGGAGGCATGGCTGAGGCTCACCAGGACACCAAGCTCAGAGCTCTCCCTTCCATCCTGCGGGAAAACTCTACTGTCTCCCTGCGGGTATAAAGGCCAAATGCCAGCTCTAGTGAGCTAAGCAGTGTGAAGGTATTGTCACTGGATGGCCATCATCTCTAGATGGGTTTGGTTCAGGCGAAATCATGCTCTCACAAACTGTTCCTGGATGGGCGCAGGGAGGTTTTGCTGGGTAGGGACTGTGCTCAGGAGCAATTTGTGTGTTGAGCTCACGTGTAGAGGCTGAAGACAGTTTGATAGTCTGGGTATGGGCTGGATGACGCCAGCTGACATTAGTGCTGGAGAACAGTCCTGGGTGCATTTAATTTACTAGTATACAGAGACATCCTGGCTGGACAAGCTGTAGAGCTGGGCTGGTGAAGGGCTTGGTGCCAGGCGTGGGAATGGTGCCTGCTGTAAAGAACAAGATGTGCTCACAGCTGGAGGACTCATAGGAGTATTGTGTGGTCAGCACTGGTTCCTTAGACATGGGCTCCTCCATATGTAGGCAAGCAGCTGACAGATTCACAGTGATGGTTTGTGCACAGGGACGCACAAAGGAGTAGGCTCTTGTTGTATATGTGGCTTCAAGCATTTGTGTCCTTTAGGACACAAGTCCAGTGTCCTTGGCTGTGCCTGATGGAGCATGCAATCTTGTGCTTGGCTCAGCTCTGGGTCTGAACATGCCATGGAGATGCTGCTTGAAGAGTGCTGCTGTCTCCAAGCTGAGCAGAGACAAGCAGGGGACTGGTTTGGTCCAGGGATGGTCCCATGAGCTCAGCATTGCTGGCTCGAGGGCAGCTTCTGGTGCTTGGCTGCTTCTCTGCGATGGGTTGAAGCCATGTGAGCTCCTCCCTGATTCCGGGAAGAGGATGGTGCCTTTGCAGCTGTTTGTTCTTGGGAACTGACAGTCCCAGGAAAGCTGCCAAATCTCCAGCTGATGGATGAGCCCCTCTCAGAGGCTGAAAACATTTCAGACAAATAGTGGAGCTCTTTAGGGAGCTGCATGTGAGATTAATTCAGAGTGAGGGGGCAGAATTGAAAATGGGGGTGCTGTAAAGTGTGGTTACAAAAATGGGGACTTCTATGCACATGAAGAGGCAAAGCTGTGTTGGGGAGAGAGTCCAGGAAACTTGAATTACTGGCCTGAGACAAGGAAAATATGGAAGGAGTTAACGCACAGTGAAGATGCGAGCTCCTGATATGATGGGGAGCCAATGTGCCTTAAGAACAGGTGTTAAAATGAGCACATTCAGAATGATCAGAATGAAATGATTCCTGTCACAGATGGAGATCTAGGGAACTCCTAGCTGCAGTGTGCCATTAAACTCAGTGACTTGGAAGTTAAACGTCATCTTCTTTTGGCACTGTTTGTGGGTCACTACTTCCAGCAAACCCTTCTCAGCTGAAAGGTGCTTCAAAGGGAAGCCAAATTACCCTGGGTCCTATGTGGATTGGCCTTTCTTGGGTATCATGCTTATAGAGAGAGCAACAGGAGAGCACAAAACAAATGGCAAAAACAGATTACAAAGGCTGCTGGCCAAGATTACCAAATGCAGGGAAGTCAATCTCTGCCTCATAGTGCTCACATGTGGGTCTCTTGTAGTCTTTGGAGATGTTTCCTGACCATCTCCAGCCATCAGCAATGCAAGCAGCTCTTGGTGACTTGTTGGTCTCTCAATCAGGCTGATGCTCTGGTGTGTTACCCAATGTGTGTGCTCAGTCAGTTATCCCACTTGCAGGGAAGCATCACCATCCAGCACCACCAAACAAAATGATATCCATCCAGGAATGGAAGCACAAGCTATTAGAATACATGTCAAGGGTTCCAGTGTGAGGCACAGGGGCTCTTCCAAGCCCTCTGGACTGCAGGCTCCTGCAGACAAAGGAGATGTGCCTTTTTTGAAAGTCTGTGTATCATGTGTGGGATATTTTGGGCTTTTTATCTGGATCTATCTAGGATTTTATCTGGATTTATCTAGGGCTGAGTCCTTGGCTGTAGCCAACAAAGTGGTCCACAGGCTGCTTAGCACAGGAAATTTTTTTAGCTTCTACACAAGTTTGCTGACAGTTTACCGGAGGAGCAGTACAGCATGGCTTTTTCTTTGTGTCCTTACCTGTGCTGCTACTTTAGCCCACCATGCAATCAACCTGCATCTGGTTGCATGTCCCTGTGAGGTGGTCCTCTAACAAAGTCTCTGTGCTGGTGAGGGGCCTGCTCTCCTCCAGCTGAAGTTTCCATCTCTCCCTTCCCCTGCAGTGGTCCCTGCAGGGTGGGGAGCAGCCTGGCATGATGTCCTGCAGATGTTTGGCCCAGGTTAGCTCTACCCTTGCTCAGCCAGCTCACATGCAAACTGCTTAGCTGAGCTTGATGTTCCCTTGCTTATTCTGCAAAGTAGTGTGCATCTCCAGGGAGCAAATCATGCCTGCTTGCCTGAGCAGGTTGAACGTGTCCTGGGTTTTTTTGATGACCATAACTGTGCTTATGAAAATGTGCATAGAAAGCAAGACACAAACATGTCTATCCCCTGTCATTTATGCCCTGATGGCCTCAAGACCCTCAAGTGCCCATGTTGAAAGAACAAGCCAGGGTGTTGTGCAGCTGAGCTGGCTGGGGAGCACAATGGGATGCTGCTAATGGCATCAGGAGGTCTTTGGGCTGGGGCCATGTCCCTCCCAGAGAGGAGTCTGAGTCACACAAGAAGCCAGTTTTGCTGCCAGTCTGGTAGGCAAATGGGTCCATCTACTGCAGCCCAGCAAAGCGAGTGCAGTGGCCCAGGCACAGCCAGGCTCTGTGTCCTGCCTGCCTAGGGCTGGCACATGCAGGCTGAGGTGTGGGTGACTGCTTATGGGGCTGCTCCTGCCTCCCAGGCAGGTCTTCTCAGCTTCAGAGCAACCTTAAAACTCCTCCAGTTGCTCCTGCCTCCCTGTGCTGTGCTAAGATGTGACATATCGTTCTTTTTCAGGCATCACCTAAGGATGAGATGAAGGCATGAGGGATGCGAAAGCTGTGGGATGGATTCAGCCCTTGTGTATGGACAGCAATGGGTAAGTGTGGATAGCAATTGTGTCTACATGAGACCTGAGCTCCCCTAGAACTTACTGGGGCTGGAGAGCAAATCACTCCCTAGGGTCTGTACTGTCCTCGCTGGAGACACCTGCTCAGTTGTAGGCACCTCCTTGTAGATACCTAAAAGGAGACGTCTGCAACCTGGGGCTGAGCAGATGAAGCAGGTGTGGACAGTCTTGTACTCTGTGGCTGGGAGCAGGCATGGGTTGTGGCCATGGGGCAACATAGCAAGGTGTGAGAGCAAAGTGACTGTAGAAACAAGGGTGGGGTGGCAGCCCCTGGCAAGGAGCGAACTGTTGGTCCCAGCTGGTACTAGCTGTGTGTCCCATCCTGACAACAGTGCTGCAGGGCATAAGATGTGCTGCTTCCTGGTCACAGCAGGGCAGATGGGTTTTTAGCTGGAAATGATGCATGGGTCAAAAACTGACAAGCAAAATGGCCCTTCATCCATGGAGATGGATGGAGATGTGGTGAAAGTGGACCCAATCTAACATCTAGTCAGAGGTAAGTATTCAAGGTCTTTACACTATGTTCCTCCTTGTGTGCTCTACCTTGGGATCCACTGGGGACGCAAGGCTTGCTCTCACTCCCTGGCAGTACTCTAAAACTGTTCAGAGCTTGTGGCCTTGTGGGACATGGACTATGGCTTGGCTATCTCATCCCTAGTATTTTCAGTCCTTGTTTATGTGCTTCCTATTTAACAAGTAGTTCTGCAGCTAATTACTGATGGGACTATTTATAGCAGCTCAGTTCTCCCTAATATGTCTGTTTGCTCCTCCTGGCCCGTATGCTCCTTTGATATAAATAGAGAGTCAGAGAGGTTTTAAAGCTGGAAGATACAGTATGCAATACAAGATACCAGGGAAGGGGATGAATCCTTCTTGACCCAGGGTTTTGCTGTCCTCTGCTACATTACACCTTCTTTTGCAGATTCTGCCAAGGTTATGGGAGGCAGCGTAACCTCAGAGCCATGCCAGACCTGACTGTGCCTTGCTATGGGGCAAGATATGGGACTGGAGAGACAATTATCTCAGGGCCCTAGCGCGGCCCGAAGAGGAGTCTGGATCATTGCCAGCAGCGAAACCAAGAGATCCAGGGATGCATGTGAGTGTAGTAATGAGACCTGCATGGAATATAGGGAAGTCTGTGTGGATTGGAGAAGGGGGAGGTCAGTGGATGAGCTGTGCAAGAGGCCAGCACACCTCCAGACATGCAGTGTGAGCAGCATTGCTGGAGGCCTGGGCAATCTCACCTCTGAGGGAGCTCTGTAGCAGCAAGGGACCGAAGCTGAGGATAGGGGCAACAGCGAGTATTTCTGCAATCACTTTGCGTTTCTCTGGCTGTTAAAGCAGCAGCGTTTCCTCACACTACCTCTGCTTAGGCAGGGGCTGGCTCCCATCACTTGTGCATCCCTTTTGCTATCAAACTGGAAGCCAGAGCTGCACTGTGGTTCTGCTGTAGGCTAACGAGAGATGCGAGCTTTGGTTTCCAAAGTTTTCCTGGTTTTGTAAACAACCAGAAGGGAATACTTGACTTAGCATGGGGGTTAGCTGAGGACACTGTGGATGCTACCAGTCTGCATGAATTCGAAAAGCAGCTGAGCAAATTAATGGATAAAAAATGCATCAAGGACCATTAAACCTGAAGATACCATCTTAGGCTTGGGAAATCCCTGAGCCACAGGTCACTGGGGGATGAGAAAACATGCCAAAGATGCTTACCCTGTTCTTGCAGCCTTTCCTTGCTGTCTGCTGTTGGAAATAGTGATAGGCATACCAGAGATGGCTGTCTTTAAATTCTTCAAGTCAGTTACTAATCCCCATGAGCCACTGCTGCTTCAAGACCAGAATTTTGTCTCTGCAGGAGCCCCTGTTGTGCTCAGTTTGCCTCTAGCCTGCTTTTTCCAGTGTTGCTGTGAACCCCCTTCTCCCCTATCAGATTGAAAACAAGAATAAGCCTGAGTGTTTGAGAGAAGAGAGCATGTTATCTGGGCTTGGCTTTCAACAAGGGGCACAAATTTCAACAGACTGGAGTGGGTTTCCAGAGAGTTTGTCTCTGTTCCCACTGCCTCCTGTAAGTTGATCCCTTCTGCACAGTAGTTGCAAACTTATACCCCACTTTGCTGGAGGTGGGCAACCAAAATTATTGACCCCGTTTGAAAACAGCAAAGTTATCAAAGGAAGTGTGACTCAAATGATGCACTTTAACATATTCTAACATGTTCATCTTTACCACACTTAAAGAGCTGGAATAGCAGATTTGTTTCATCCCTGAAGAAGATGCTTGTTTCTGAAGTTATTTCCACAAATTAGGAGCATATGATGCTCTATCAGTAATGATAATTAAGTGTTCTTATACTGAATTGCAAACTTAGCTGTTCTGTGGAACTACTTGCAGGAGAAAGAATTACAGAGCACAGTAAAAGTTAGTGGCTTTGGCTCATTAGTGACAGAAGATTAAATAGTGAATGTACTTGAAACATTTGGTACCGTTTCCTGAAAGATAAATCATTAGCATAATCTGGTTCAGCTTGAAAATAACGGCAGGTCTGGTTGAGGTCTGTCGGCAGGCTGCAAACCCATGTGCAATGAGCTGGAGCTGTGCAGGGACAAAGCTTGTTGCAGCTCGGGGAAGTGAGAGCGGAGCAGGGTGGTGTTGGGTGGGGGATGTCCCTGAGCACTGAAGGCAATGGGAGGCAGAGTCCTGGAAATCTTCATGCAAACAGCTCACTGTTGCCTGCAGTATCTGTTGGTTAACCAGGTTTGCTCAGATCGCTGTTTCCCAGATTGCCCTGAGTGCACAGAGACTTTTTGCCTCTCCACCTTCCCTTGGCTAGGAAGGATGCCTTCATATGCCAAGAGTCAGGAAGATTACTGCTGAAAGATAAATGCTGTTGGTCCTGTGGCAGCCAGTGCTGAGAATAAGGCTGTTCAAATAGCAATGAAAACAAACCTCTCTTCACCCCCAAAATGGCAAAACTTTTGAAACTTGACTCTGGGTTTGATGCTAAGGTCTGTGGTTGCTGAAGATGGTGTTGGACAGAACCCTGGGGAAAAAGTGCTGCTTTTTGCACTGCTCTGGTTTCTGAACACAGGCTCTACAGCAATCCAGTGTTGATAAAATAGCAGCCAGATCATTAAGGATCTCTGCTGGTGTTACCTGCCTCTCTCCAGTTGTCTTGCGTGTTTCTTCCTTGTTCTGTATTCCCATGCTGAGTTTTTAAAAGCTCTGTGAAGACGGGGGTGATGCTTTCAAGTCCATTATCATTAGCACTGGAGTAAATGAGCAGGCAGGAGCTGTAAAAGTTGCCAGAGAGAAGTGTGGTGGTGCAGGGACTGTGCAGCCCTTTTGGACTGGACAGTAATCCAAGCAACTGAATTGCTTTGGTGCAGGCTGTCACAGCCCCGAGAGCAGTCCTGGAGCTGGGCATCTGTTGCATGCACAGCAGTGAATCCCCAGTTTGTGACTGCTGCCCCTTTCCCCTACTTTCACCTCCTTACCCTGAGCATCCCCCATGGTCAGGGTCTGGATGGTACTGAACTGGGCAACCTCTTCGCCCCTCCTTGGGGTTGGGCCATCCATACTAGCTGGGTCTGACTGCAGGGAAAACAGATCAGTTGTGAGAAAAGGCTGCAAGAAACTTCTGGTAGGTAGCTTTCCCTCCATACACCCGTTGCACCTGCATTTAAGCTCAAGCCCTTGACTGATCTATACTGCAGGTTTTCCTGTGTCTAGCCCCATACTTGGCCAGCCCTGACCCTAACCTTCTTGGCTTGCTGTTCTTGCTTGGGCTGTTGTGAGAGCATGCCCCTTGCTAGTGTTGCTGCTGCCCTCGCTTGCCTTGTCTTCACCCTTGGCTCCTGGGTTGCATCCTGTTGAGAAGCCACCCAGACCTGCTGCTTGCCCATAGCCCATGTCATGCAGGCTCAACAGTCACGGTCCAGCCCCCAGCAGATGACTGTGCAGCTCTGCTCTGGACCTCTGGGTGTTCAAAGCATCAGATGAGCTCACACAGACTTTTGAGAGAATTATCTATTCTGTGGGTTGCTTCCCCCCACCCTCACCATGGCACATCTTAAGGGGCAAGGAGAAGCATGGGCTTATGAGTGCTTCTCAAGGGGTGGTGGGCTGAAGGTGACCAGGACAGTGGTGGGGAAGGAAGTAGGGCTGGTGTGAGCGTGGCAGGGTGAGAGAGGGACGTGCTTCCCCTATGTTTCTGGTGTTTCCCTTTGAGGAAAGGGATGCTGCTCTAGCTAGCTGTGAGCTTGCCGCATCCCTTCCCCCTGGCTCCTGCCCAGTCCCTGCTCCTCCATCATCTCTAATTCCTCTGCCTGGCTGCAGGCAATCTGCAGTATTTCTGCTGGATGTGTGCAGGGCCAGTGGCTGGGCTTGTGCCAGCAGCCTCACCCTGCTCAGACCAGACAGCATCAAGGCTTTGCACTGTCATTTAAGTCAGGGTCTGATGGCAATGTGACTCAGCTGGCATCAGAGCCGCAGCATCAGGCAAAGCCATAAAGACCAGGGTGAACTGCAGCTCTGCTGCCTCCAAGGTGTGATGCTGGGGTGAGATGGGAGCATTGTCCTCCCCTGCTCTTCCCAGGAGCCTGTGAAAAGAACTGATTTGTCCTGCAGTGATAAAGTATCTCATCTTTTCTGCATGTCTAGGGAAAAGGCTGAGGATAATCTCCTGCTCTGTGCAGGTCCTCTTGGCCCAACTCTAGCAGCTGTTTGCTTTGCAGTGCTTGTGGTGTGGCAGCATGAAGGAGAGACCAAAGGCATGCTTCCTGGGATGAGCTTGCTCTGCTGCTCAATCCTCTCATTAAGCAGTGTCTCATATACTGCCCTGCTTTTCCACAGCTCTCCAGGGAACAGCTCAGGGCAGAGCCTTGCCTTGGCTTCAGGCTCCTGCACATGCAGTTCTAGTTAGACACAGAGTCACTGGAATGAGCTCTGTGAAAACAGAATCTGCTCTTCAATTCAAGTCCCAACTTTGTTTCAGGACAAGCCTTGATTTCATAACTGACCTTGTGCCCTTGCTGCTGTGCAAAGAAAACTGAATGCCGCAAACTTGCGGAGCACCCCAGTGTACTTCAGCTTACCCCATGGCATGGGCAACCTCTGCTGTGTGCATGGCACCTTGGGGCCTTGCTTGCACCAGGCAATGCTGCTGGAGCGGGGCTGATGCTTCTTGAAGTGTCATCACCTGTGTCCACAACTCCTGCTTGTGGCAGGAGGGAAGCCAGAGCATCTGGGGACAGGGTGAGAGAGGTAGAGACATCAGTGGAGAAGCAGCAGGACACTAGATGATGCTGTGATGGCATAGAGGTGTGCTGACCCTGCTGCCGCCCAACACTCAGTGTTGCTCTGCTCCACTGGAGCCTTGCTGTCCTTGTCTGTCCATCTTGGGTGGGAAATGAAATGGGTTTGCATGATGAACGTTGCCACATCATCAAATCATCCCAGCCTAAAATTAGCCCTTAATGCAGGAAGGGCTTTGCAATGTGGAGCTGAATCAATAACAGCTTTTCTCAATCTTGCCATACTCCCCGTGGCTGTCCTCAGCAGAAGGAGTGACACACTGTGCCTGCACCCCCCACTTTGTTTAAGCAATGTTACTATTTGGCTGATGATGTCGAACCTGAGATCAATACTTACCAGGTTTCGTAGTCTTTTGTATGACAGGGAAAAGAATGCCATTCCTGCTGTCCAGAAACAGACAGAAAGATTTGGTGGTGAAGGAGAGAAGATAAGATATAGTTCTGGCTCAGGTGATAATAAACCAATGATAACTGTGAGATAAGGGAAGAGGAGGAGGCGGCACAGGCTCTGGCTCACTTCAGTGCCCCTCGTGCCTTCTGGACTCTTGTCCTAGCACTTTGAACAATGCCCCCCCCCCCCCCCCCCCCCCGTAGGATGGGGCTGAGGAAATAATCATCCTGCAGCCTTGCTGCCCATTGAACTCTCACTTGGCTGGGTGTTGCTCAGTGTGTTTGTGAGTCCTCATGAAAGATTTATGCCCCTCTTTAGAAGTGCTCTCCTTAAGCAACTCCTAGTAAGACAAGAGGTAAAGCCCTTCAAGGAGTGTGAGCTTTCTCCTATAAGTGGGAGAGGAATTACTACTGTAGCCTGCAAAGAAATGATTTCTACAACGTGAGTGCTGGGACAGGGCTCTCTCCCTTGCAGCCTGACTCCTGTCTGAGAGAGCTCTAGCTTCTCCTCGCACTGGCATGAGGTCTTCAGGGCTGGGGAGACATGCCAGAGCCTTGCACTCCAGGAGGGAAATGTATGAAATAGCAAATGGAGAAGGATAAGCAGATGGTGATGGTGGGGAGGAGACCCTAGGCTGAAATCACTAGCTCAGCCATAGAACAGCTCACTGGGCCAGGGGGTGCAATCTTTTCCCAGGTCTCCCCTGCCAAGACTGTATCTGGAGGCAGCAGAGGAAAGAGATGCTAATCCTGGAGAAGTGCCAAGCCCTGGTTCACGGTGCCCTCACTTGCCTTGCAGCCATCATTTGAAGCACAGAGGTTTGCTATTTGTAATGAAATACAACATGTACAGGAGGGTTTTTCTCACCTTCTTCCTTCTTCCTGTGCAGGTTTGTGAGGCCTGGACTTCAGCCAGAACGTCCTGGAGACAGACACAAGACTTCCTGCATCCTTTCTGGTACATAGCAATTGCAGAGAGCAGGAGGGGCAGCTAAGCAGGTAGGTCACCAGGGCCTGTGGGGTTGGGAGGCCCAGTGTTGGGAAGTCTGGGGGTCTTGCCAGAATGCTTGGGAATGAATGTTGGATATGATGTCTGTCCTCAGCTGTGTGTGTCCTGGGCAAGCAGCTCTGCTGTAGTCCTGTCCAATTTATTCCTGTACAACGCACAGCCTGTGCTATTTAAATGGTGGGAAGAGGGAAAGTCTCTTTGAATATTTATGTTAGAGACTATGAAATTTAATCAGCAATATTAACAAGTGAAGAACCCTGCTGAGATTCCCAGTGAATAAGAAGGTTTTGACAGAGAAAACGAATAACCTGACAGTAACCAAGAGGGAATCTAGAGTAAAATTGCTTCAAAGGCAGTTAGCTCTCTGCCACATCTTTTTAGACTTTTACTTTATGGTGCCTTTAAATGAAAGACTCCTGGGAACAGCGGTAGCTGGTTTCACAGTCCTGACTTCCCTGTATGGAGAGTGCACACATGAAGGTGCATACTGTGTGTATGTTACCGTGTTCTGGGTGTGCAGAGTGCCTCTGCCTCGTGGCTTGCATGCCAGTGTGTTTTGCTGGATGCTGCACTTCAGCCTCTGCACCGCAGGTGTCAGGATTTTCAGAGCAGTGCAGCAAGTCACTGTACCACTTGCTGCCACGTTTGACTTTCTCCACGCGCGCTGTGTGCTTCAGGTGTGCATAGGGTATTAGTAGGTGCTACTTTTCATGAGCCACATGGAGGATGAAGAGTATGTGTGGCTTGTGCAATACAACTGGGTGTTACAGTACGGAGCTGGGTGCATCACCTGCAGACCTAAACCTGCTGTTAGCTTTGAGGTGGAGCGGCAGCACAGGTTGGGAATTGTTCACTTCTGGTATGCTTTTACCATGGTGAAACAGTAGATAAGGCTGGACTGTGCCAGCGTACGTGAGTACCAGACAAACTAAGGCTCACAGTGCAAACATCAGAGAGCTGATGCTGTCTGCCACAGTTTCAGCAGCAAAGGTACTAACTTCCTGGGTAAGCATGCAGATTTTCAGATGCATGTTGTCCATCACTGCCAGAGCTTGAGGGAACAGCACAGCACATCTATAAGCTATGCCTCCAGGCCTATGAGGAATTAATTTTCCTAGGTGCTTTCCAATGGTAGCCACAGAAAGGTTACAAAACAGGTGATGCAGGTTGACATGCTGGAGAAGCAGACATCTCCAAACTCATGTGAATGGAGCTGCCTCCTGGCTAGAAGATTGCTTTTTGTGTAGTTACCAGGACAAGTTCATAATAGCTCCTGACATCTCCATTTAACCAGGGAATTGCATCCTGTGCAAGAGACCAAGCAGAAATTTTCTTCTCAGATCTGGCAAGATGAAACCTGAGCCGAGGCTTTCCCTGTGCATAATGATCAGTGTAGGGAAGAATCACCCTTCACTGTTGCTCATCCCATTCTCAATGTCTCCGTAAAATGTTTCTTCTTCAGCAGAACAGCAGGTTTGCCTGAATTTTCACAGCATTAACACTGCCATGATGATGTTTTTACCCTTGTGCAGGATACACGCTTGCTCTGCATGTCGGAGTATCTTAGCAATGACAGCATAATCCAGGAGTATCAAATTGGCTTCATCTCCAAGAAGTGAACTGTGGGCTTCACCTTTACCCTGGAGAGGCTTATTAACAAATATGTAAAAGAATAAAAATTGGGCTGAATGCTTGTCTGCATCATAGACTTTTAAATAGCCTTTAACTCAATCTGCTACTCGGAGCTGAACATTAAATGGCTACAAATGGAACTGGTGGGAAAACACAACCTCATTAAATCTATGCACCATCCATCTCAGGCTGGATGCAAACAAACCACATGCAGATAGGACTTCAAGCAAAATAAAAAAGGAATAACAAAGAGATGCAGTCTCAGCCCAGCAAAGGTCATCATCTCTGGTACATCAATTACTCCTTATCCCTACTGGAGCAGTCTGACTCAACCACATGGGATTCTTGGGTCACCATCATTTTTGTTTTTTTCCAGGTTATTTCAGGAAAAGCCCCAAAACAACCAAACCAGTATATTTTTTATTACAGAGGCAGAGAGATTAAACATATCCTAAATTATACATACATGGGGCTCATTACAAACACATCAGGGAGCTTTGGGCTGGCTATAAAAACATTGCAAGGGAAAGCTTTGCAAGTTTGTATGCAGTAAAGAAACCATTGGATAGGTTAAAAAAAAAAAACAAAACAGCAAAGCTGCTGCTAAAACTACTTTAGTGTAGAACCCTAGTCCTTCTCCTATTTGGAACTGAAGGCTGCTGGCTAACTTTAGTAGTAGCCAGACTGAGTGAACCAAAACCCGAGAGAAACATTGCTTATACCAGCTTGTGAGAAGTCCCTCTCTGGGCTTAGAAGCTGGGTTCGAGTGGAAGCTCAGTAGTCCAAACTCCTCCGTACCTCCTACTGTTGAATTCAGCCAGCAAAGCAAACAGCTCTGTATAAAAGGATGAAAAATCTTTGATATATTAAAATGTGGATAAAAGAGGGTACTGGAAAAGGCAGTCCCACAGTGCCCTGACATAGAACTGTCTCAGATACCTGCCTAGATTTGGCTAGCAGACACTGAGTCACCACAACTTGCAAAACTAGAGCAGATCACCAAATATAGACAGATATGATTTTAACATCGAAAAGTATCCTTTTTTACACTCTTTCATTATGGTTTTACTATTTTATGTAATCTGGTGTGATTTCATGTCTGGATATTTGTTTAGCAAAAGGTGAATACCTACAGGCATCTGTTATTTGTTACATCCCAAACAATATACAAAATTTCTGCACAGATGTAACTGAGGATTGGGAATACAGGTGAGACACTTTGATCTGTGGAAGGGCTGAATGTATGGAAAGCCTGATAAAGGTATCAGTAAGTAAATCCCAAATAGCTGAGAGCTGTTTTCGGCAATCACAGAGGATAACTCTGCAGAAAGAAAGAATTACTAGCTCTGGGGCAGAAGGATGATCCAGCAGAGGATGCTGTAGAGGTTCATCCATGAATCTTTGCTGGGTGAAGCTTAAATAGCTTTGACACTGGCTTGTGTAGTTGGATGCATTTTATTTATTTTTTTTTTTGACTTGGACATGCCAGTAACCAGGCTGAATGATGTGCATCTCCCTGCTCATGTATTACTGTTACAGGAATAAGTTTCTTCATGACTCGTTCCTATTTTATTCCTCTGACTGCTTGTGAAAAAACACAGCAGAGAGGTGAAGGCTCTTGCATTTTGCATTGGAGGAGGGATCCATCTTGCTAAAAGCAGACGATGTAAATGTAGATGCCTTAAATTTCCTTCAGAATTGGAAGCTCTGCAGAGACATTCTGTTTACAAATGGGGAAACCTGTGATCACTCACCCAGATGAGGTTGTCTTATGTGTGTGCTGGGTGTTCGAACACCCTGCTGCAGCCAACAGAGATGTAATCAGTGCAGCCGCTGCAATCTGAAGGGTGGTTCAGCCCAACAAATGCAACGTCTGGTTTGGCTTAACCTGATTTTTGTCCACTGCTGAGGGGTGAGGATTCAGGGCCTGACTGAGTTTCATTAGCTAAAGCATTTAGAGCCATTTGAAATAATCTAGAGTATCCAAGACATCCCCAAAAACTATATGGACAGGACTTCCCAGAGACCTTCTGGACAAGCTGCTGGAAGGAGGTATCATTGCTCACAGCGCCAGACACTAGACAGACAGGTGGTCTTTTGTACCTATGTTATGTGCAATGATCCATGTTCCACACTGTCTTGGGCCTTGATTCAGTTGAGCAGTCCACTCAGTGGAAAGCTCTGGAGTCTGCAGCTGATGCCCACCCCTTGTCAATACTGTGAATAGACCTTGGGGTGCGATTTGTTCATAGTAATGTTGATGTTTGGGACTCAGCTGCCCCTGGTGAAGCTTTTGGTGATGAGATGTTCTGGAGTATTCTGTCTGGTCTACAGCGATCTCAGAAGGTGCACAGTGCATCTCCTGTGGTATGCCAGCACTTCTAACAACAGACCAACTGTTGTTAGAACACAGTGTGTTCTGCTGAAACCCTGGTGGCAGATCAATAACCACAACAACTTGCCTTACTGACTTGAATCTCATGCTTCAGAGCCCAATAGAAATTCTGGAGAACATGGACTTGTGGTACTGCAACAGCATCAGCAACGAACTGTGTCCAAAATGAAAAAAAGAGGTTTATTTCAAAATTCATGCTCCAAGCAAGTGCATGCTCTGTCATGGTACATCTGAGCTTGAGATACTGTAAAAGATAAGGATTGATTCCTCCTTTCAGAATGTCTGTCAGTCACAACTGCCACCAGCCTCTGAAGTGAAGCACACCATCTCTTTCTGCTTTCTCAGCAGTGCAGCTCCCACCCTTGGATGGGAGTCAATCCATCCAGAAAGGTTTTTTTCTGTCTTGGTGGTTGTTTCCCTTGTCATTTGAAAGAGGCTGGATTAGTATGAGCTGCATGTTTCCCTAGTCCACAGGACCAGTAAACTCTCCGCTTAAACCCCAGAGCTAATGAGTTACTAACTCCTCCTCATGAGTCACTTTTTGGAGCCTGTTTCCTTTCTCTTTTCTGAAGCTGCTTTCTAATGGACAGCTGTGGAAAATCCACTAGACCTGATGTCTGACCCCATTCAGATCACACATTGGAGCGGACATGGGGCTGACATGTGCATTGCCCCAGGAGTGTGCTGGTTACTATGCTCTCTGAGCAGTGCGTGGGACCTGGGCTTCATTGCATTAGCAATCCAGGTCAGTTGTAGAGTGAATGCTGACTCTGCTGCCTTATAAAGCATCTGAGTATGTGTGTACATATTGCTGGGAGTGACCCTGCTGCAGAGTGTCCCCTGTGCTTTTTTTCTCCAACGTGTTAAACCCTGTCTTGTTTCCTAATAGCCTGGAGCCTTGGGTTGATGGATGCTACTGTTCTGCTCCCCTCCCTGCTTTTCATTAAGTTCCCCAAAAGCATTGCAAAGAGATGCCAAGGTGCAAAGTCTATTAACAGAGGATCATGCAAGGTGGACTAAGACATACAGTTTGACTATTTATGACTCTTCCTGAGGTCAAGTGCTTCTTGAATGCATGTTCTGTAGTGCACCAACACAAACACATACATACCCCTCCACAAGTTCCTACTGTCATGGTGCAGTAAAGGTGTGGAGTTATGATGGGTGCATGGGAAAGAGGTCAATGCATGTTCCATGTAGGCTCCAGTTCTCACTGTGAACCGTCTTCCTGCGCAGACTTTCCTCTATCACTTGTTACTAACATAATTTAAGCCCAGGGCTGCAGAAAGGACAAAGGATTTACATGGGGAGCATCCCTGTCTCTGGCCTGGGAGCCCAGACTGGCTGGCCAAACAGTGCTGTTTGGCCTCAAAAATGTATCAGGGGATGCATGTAGCCACTTGACTTTGTCCCTTTTGGAAACCTCTGCTGAGATTGACAGCCTGACGGTTGGGTGAAGTAGTTGTCTGTTTGGAGGAATTATGGGAGATTATTTATTTATTTATTTCTACCAGGAATATGAGCACTGGCACAGACTTGCTCCCACACGGAAGTGGTTAACTTGGCAGTATCAGTGGAGGAAACCCAAGCACTGTAATAGGTATTCCTGTTCTGCATTTTAAAAACAGCAGGAAGATGTTTCTTGCTAACAGAGATAATGAAATACTTTCTCCTCCACAAGTAAGGAGGCAGGATGTGAAGTGGCAATTGTTGAAGATGAACTTCTTTCACCTCCCCTCTTCATTAGATAGCTTAAACCCAGCACTAGTAAAAGGATCAGCTGGGGAGTTCTCCCAGCAATTAACACTGAACTGCTTTAAAGATCTGTCCCAGTCCATCTGCATTCCTGCACACTTCCAGTCCTCCTCACCTTCCTTGTACTCGTCAGCCGTTAGCAGTCTCTCTGGTGTATAGATGTGATTACATTTCTGTAACTAATCTGGCAGTATGTGTTCAAACTCAGTCTGCTGGAGCTCTGAGAGCACCACAGTCACACCTTCACACAGCAGCAGATGGCATGGATTCATGGCCACTGTGGTGACACAGGGACCTCCACGTTGGTCTCAGCCCCAAGCAGTCCAAGCAATTTTCCTTCTGGATGGTGGCATAGGTCCAGGTATCCAGATGAACTGAGGATTTAAGGTTTAGATACTTGCTGCCATCAGCTCTGACCCCATTTCATACCACAACCAGGGAGCACTGCTAATTCCTGTGTGTAGATGTGGCAGGGAATTACATTCAATGAGACATCGCCATGAGACTTGTGAAGACTGGAAAGGGATCCTTGTGACTCCATCTGGGCTCCTTTTACTGGATCTATTCCTGACTGGCCTCTGCCTAGCACAGCACTGCTCAAATAATGTGAGAGTTGGGCCCTCCTGAAAACGCTGGGTGACACCATGGGTGTGGGCAGCAGCTATCCTGCCTCTGGGGGTGAGCTGGGAGAGCAGTCATACAGCCCTCTTCAGAGGAACTGTTCTAGCCCTGAAGGATCAATACCCAAGTTTTCTGCTGGTCTCTAAAATGGGGGATACATTGCAGGAAGGGATGCTGAAGTGTTGATACGTTGCACATATGAAGCATTTTTATTTGGAATCAAGTTAAAAGAAGCCCTGAAGGCTGCATGATGCAGGCTAAACTGCCTGCCTGGCTATGATCTGTGTCAGGACAGTGCAGGTGTCAGATTGGGGCTGCTGGTTTGCAGAGTGGGTTTGAAAATGCATGTGGTAGCAGTGCACTAATTTCATTTTCACATACAGATCTAGGCACAGCATCAGTGCCCTAAGCACACTGAAGCCTCTACAACACTCTCACACACCCCCACAGGGGCTGGGCTGCCAGGGTTTAAGACAAACTCTAATATGACACAGGTGTGTAACCTGGGATCAGCTTGCTGGGAAAATAGGTAAGCTGTGGGAAGGAGCTCCTACCTTTTGCTGAGGAGCTGCAGTGAGGTTCAGATGCTTGCCCTTGGTCCCTGCCTGAGCTCTGCTGCAGGTATACCTGTGCCTGGCCACGCACCTTGCTGGTTTGATTCACTTCTTGGACAGAGCTGGACTTGTCTGATGATCCCTGGGGCTGTGGCTGACCCTGGAAACTTGCTCCAGGTCTGCTCTGATGTTCTTGTTTAGAATTACACCTGTTTGTGAGGATGCCATCCTGGCGGCCCCCTCTAACTGTGGAGGCAGCATCTGTGGGCAAAGGGCTGGGCACATCTTTCCTTGTGGGTGGGCTGACCTGTGAGCAGTGCCCTGCCTGGACGGGAGGAGGTGGGGGGAGAGAGGCCATGAGCATCCCTCCTGCATTAGAGTTTTCCTGGTTGAGCTTTGCATGGATGTCCCTTAGCAACCCCATTGATTCCTAAGTGTGCCTATACTCTAACTTCCTTCACTGAAGCTCTCCAGGAGAGGTCTGTTACTGAGAGATTGTCTCTTATAACCAGGTGACTGTGCTTCTCCAGCTGGCTCTTGTGTCCCAGCTGGAGAAGTGTGTAGTGGGGCAAGGTCTCCAGGATGTGCCTCTGGGAGAGGGGGAAGCCAGCTCGTGTGAGGAGCCTGGTAGAATGCCCCAGTGCTCATGGGTGAGGCGTGCAGGACTGAACCCAGCCCAGGGTACCTGAGGTACTAAAGCGAGCTGGTAACCTCATGATGCTGTGGCCAAGTCGTGTCCAAGGGATGTTTGTTCTGGCAGGTCGCTGCAGGTGTCTGTGTGCCTAGTGCCAACAGCCTTATAATAACTTTTCTGTATGTAATGGCCTCTGAGGATTGCTCCTCTATAGGTAACACTCATCAATCAATGATGTCCCTTTAAAAACATTAAAAGCTCCTGTGGTTTTGGTGCCTGGGGCAATAGCCTGTTTCCCTAAACAGTGTGAATCCTCTGTGTTGTGGAGGATCTTTGAATTTTCTACACTGGGTCACTTAGTAAAAAACAAACAAACAAACTCCCCATCTGCCTATCTATTTGAGATTGTTTGAACCCTGCTACTTGAAAAGTATGGAATTCCCCAGCCCAAAGATGTTTTAGAAAATTTAAATGGATTTATGTTTATCATTTCAATCTCTGAAAATATATTCAGTGTGGCACAGAAATGAACAATTGTCACGATTCCTTGCAAGGCAGTCCCAGGGCTGCTGTAACATTGTCACCTCTGTGATGCTGCATGGCATTAACATCTCACCGACAATGCAAACCACACTGATACCGCGACTTTTGTTATAGCCAAGGGGAAACAAGCCACAGCAACCTCACCAGTTGACTCCTGGTACCCCATGCTTTCAGAGCAATGCTGAGGTCAGGTTAGCATTAAAGTTTTCTGAAACCTCAGGGAGAGATTTTCACCAGTCTGAGGGAGGAAAAGGCCTTGGATTAAGCTCATCTGGTGCACCTGTGGGGAAGCACAACTGCCTCTAGGCACTGCATTTCTTATTTGTTGATCTGAGCTTTGCATTTACTCACCGTTATTTGTTTAGATAAGCGTAGCTGTGCCCAGAGGGAGCAGGTTTTGGAAAACTGTGAGATGTTGACAACTGATTATTTGTCCTTCATCAATAGATATTCTTAGACTAATTCCAAAATTACCCAATTTGCTAATTAATTAATGTACTGTGCTTTGCTGGACATACGGCAGAGAGCACTTGGAGAACTGCTTTTGGCCTCTTTTTCACCATTTACCTCTCAAAGGACTCCCCTGCTTTTTGCTTTGTTGAAGTTGTCTCAGAGCACTCAGCCCTTCGATGGTGGTGGTTTTCAACAGTTTCCACCATGGAAAGCAGCTCTCCTTACTTCTGGTTGCTTTTCTCCCCCCTGTCCATGCTCTTCTGCTTTCTAGAGGTGGTGGCTGCTCTGTGGGTACCTGATGTGGTCTGGCTGGTGCAAACCCTTGGAGCAGGACACCTGAATCACAGCTGCTTGTAAGGACCAACCTACCAGTCAGGACCTGAAAGATGTGCCTGGCCCAAGCAGCAGTGTAAGTCTAACAGCTCTGGGGGTGCTGTCACCAGAGGCTGGTCAAAATAAAATGGTTGTCTACAGAGAGGGTTTTTTTTTTTCTGTTTGTTTCAGTCTTAGGGGTTGAGGAAATACAGCAAAGAGCCTTCAGTTTCCTCACCAGTACTGTTCAGCTTATCCAGGCCAGGAGACTGTTGCATTTTATATACAGTGTTTTTCTGAATCAAATTGTACACTCATCAGAAAATGGACCTTGCTGTTTGATGTATGTTGAAAAGTGCCATGTACGTTTGTTGTGCTGTATAAATAGAATATAATAATGCTGAGACTCAAGGACTCCCATGGAGTCATTCAGAAGAGAGGCAGAGGGCCAGTGAATGGATTTGGACAAGATTCAGAAAAGGGAAAGATACTTTTTTTTTAACAGAAAAAACAAGAAAAAGCCTTTCCTGCCACAGAAACAGGTCCTGAGCTGCCAAAAGACTGGACTAAGCAATAAACCAGATCCTGCGGTTGGTGCATGGGGAGAGGTATGTACTGGGCGGGATTTTTCTGCCTTAAAATGTTTGTGTGTCTGTGTGTGTGGCTCAGGGCTGCTTTTGGGGTGGAGGGTGCAGGTTTGTTTCTACCTGAAACTGACATCTGTGTTGGGGGAGAAGGAGGACTGGCTCACACGGGCATCAGCCACTAACTCAGTGAGCTGTTTCCAGTTAGTGATGGTTTAAAGGTGTTGAGAGCTCAGCTCACTGGGATCTGTGTGCTTTCATCCAAGAATACAGTATCCCCTCATGCCATCTGGCCACCAACACAGGGACAGAGACCATAAAAAGCAGTGAGGTGCTCTGGTGATCCTCCCACTCTGGCACTGGAAACAGTCCAACCATGCCTGAACATGTAGCACGGCACCTTCTGCCATGGGTAGCTGTGTGCTCTCTGAGGGAACTGGTGACATGCTGGGAGCAAGAACAGCTCCACTTGCTCCAGCTGACCCTGCTTCGAGCAGGGAGGCTGGACTAGGTGGTCCTCAGTAGAGACCTGCTAACCTTTGCTTTTCTGGCTTTGTGTGTTGCTGTAGGGATTAGAGCAGAAACAAGTATGAGGGTCAACAAGAGAGAGGAGAGGAGGGGATGAGCAGATGGCAGCTCTAACCCTTGCATGGGGAGCACACCTTCAGATGGAAGCCATGTGCCATGTGCGAGGGAGGAGGGGGACAGTGGTAACCTGTAACACTGACAGTGACCCTGCTATAGGAGGGAAAGCTGTCAAAGTCATGCCCCTAAGGACCAGGCTTTCAATAGGGCACTGCATAGTTCTTGCGTGCCTGGTGACGTCTTCTGAGAGTCTGACATTAGTTCTCTGTGCTGAAGACTTGCATTTTCAGCACTGAGCTGTTTGCACACTTGGGCTCTAGGTGCCCTCTCACTTCACATGAGCCCCTTTCTGTGGCTTAGATGCAGCAACAGTGAAATCTATGCCGATGGGTCATGTTAATGCAAAACTTCCCTTCCTGTTTGCACCTCTTCCTGGAGGAAATCCAAGGCTGCTGCAAACACAAAGGAATTCATTGCTCTCTGGCTGTCTGCAGACAGCAAACCAAGAGCAATGTTTGACAGTGAGGAATAATTACCTTGCCAGCTTTGCTTTATCCACATTTCAAATTCAGAAGGGAGATAAAGTCACATTATGAATGGCTCAGGCAAGGAGCCCATCAAGAAAGGCATCTAGTGCAACTGGAAGCGCCGTCATCCTAGGAGAGTCGTGCCTGTGGCAGCCAGGTGGAGGGATGAGAGGCACTGCAAATGCCATCTCCCCCTAGCCCCCCAGGGTGTCCTCTGCATCTGGTCCTCTCTCTCTAGAGGCCTGATTTGGTGACAAATAGCCCTGTGATGCTTGAGATGCCCAACCAAAACCTGGCATCATGAATCGTGCCCAGCCTAAGGAACAGCATCCTGAAGTGAAGCCTGTGCCAATTTATTTTGCTCATCCTTCCCGCCTCTTTAATTAAATTAGCTTGAACATGAAGGGTTGCCTGACCCTTATTGGGTTAAATGAGCCAGTCTCCATGGTAACCTGCTTCTCATAAGGTCTGATGCCTTGCTGTCTCTCCTCCAAACCCTTCCACATTCCTCATATCTGATCCCTCTTTGTACATGGTTTTTAGGGGCACAAAGTTAGGTTTGCATCTGGGCTGGGCCGCTATTTCAGTGCTATTTCCTAATGCTGCAGGAGCTGTACCACACTTTGGAGCGAGGCAGCTTTTCTCAGGCTGATGGGACGACGACTTGAGATGGCTAATCTTGCAGTGACCTCAGGGTCTGCTTCCTCTAAAGCTGCACAATGGTTTCCATTCAGATAATTTTTTAGTGTGGATCAAAATTTACACAAAGTATCGCTCTGTGGTAATCCTCGGGCGGGGGTGGGGGGGTAGGGGGCGGGATGGGGGGCAAGGAAGCCATCTAGAACCTTGAAAAGGAACAGTCTGTCTGTTTCCAGGTGTCATAAATAAACAGCATGATTTGCTTCTGAGTGCACATGCCTTGGAGTTGAAATTTAAAGTGCTGACCCAGACCAAGCCAAGGACAGAGACCATAAACCTGAAAGTGTCACCAGACTGATGGGCATGCAAGGTGCCTGGAGATGCTGAGGTGAGATGGGACAGAAGACTTGGTGCTTGCTTAGAGTGTAGACCTGTGCTTGTGCAAGAAGTCCCCTTATGCCTCCCCTGCTTTGTGTCCACTATCACATCGTTTTCTTACACAAAGAAAGTTGCCTCTGGCCTTCTGCCTCTACGCTGTAAGGTTTGGGACAGGTTTTTTCTTTTGGTGGCCAATCAATTCAAATGCTAGTGTAGTGGCTAGCAAAATTTTCAAGTAGTGGAGGCCAGAGCTCCTTCCTTTGTGTCCAATGTTGGCTTTCTCAAAGAAAGCAAATAAAAAGCTAAGAAACATCGTAGTAGAACAGCTTGCAGGCACTGTTGCATCTGTAGGATTTAGCATGAAAAGGAAAGGAGGCAATGCAAGGAAAAGGTTGGGGAGTTACTTGACTACGTGCACTATTTATGTACCTAGCAAAGAATATGAGTGGAGGAATATTTAATATAACAGGCAGAGATGTACTAAGACTCGGGGATGAAAGATTTTAAGCAATTTCAAGCTCAAAATATGTTTCAGACATTTAACAAGGAGGGGAATCTATCACGAGAACATATCCTAAAGGAAGCAATACATTTGCTATCTTTTTGCATCTTTAAATTACATTTGGGAATGGAGTTAATTTAAGATTCATTTAAGCTATTTTAGATGCCTACTTCAGGATGACATGACCTGCACCCATTACCTCCACTGACAGTAAAGGGAGCTATGGGTGCCTGGATAAAATGCAGGTGGCTGTATTTTAAGCATCTATAAACAGCCAATTGAATCCCTCCCTGGGGTGTCTCTCTAAAATAACTGCTTCAGAGGAACCATGATAAATGCCTGATTTAAGAGTGACTTGGGAAGCTTCTCTAGGCCTGGATTATGCAGCCAGTCCCAGAGCAGGGATGAGAGTTGTCTGGGTTTGAAATTACAAATTCAACGGCAAAATGAAGTGTGCACACCCAGCCTCAGTTTCAGTCATGTCATACCCACAGGCATAGATATCTGGCCATTTTCTCCAGTTACCATACTGTTCCTCAGATAAGCCAATCTGTGATTAAGTGTTTCAGTAGTATTAGGCAGATACACCCTGTCTTTCATTACACTGAATGCCAGACAGGGCTTTTGAAAACCGTCTACATGTAAAGTGTTTGATGAGCTATGCTTTCACAATACATTGAAAAAAAAAAAAAAAGATATAACGATGTAGAAAAACAGGGACATGCATGATTGCCGTTGCCTTCCTTTGATCAGCATTTATGTGCAACCATCCTTTTTGAAAAGCATGTGTCTGGCCAGCCTCACCTAGGGCTGCCCCAAACCCTGCACCTGGGCTTGGGAGCCTGTTTCACCTCAATATTGCAAGTTGTTAAGGGGACAAAATGAGTTTGTACATTGGGGTGTTGCTGAAAAATGGTGTCTATAAAAAGCATGATCGCACCCTCTTACACCATTGAGGACATTTGAAGTCATTGTGTGGTCAACAAGGTCAGGAAGGCAATCTCTACATTAGCTCATGTCCTATTTAGTGTGTAAATTGTGGCATGGTGTCTCTGTTCCAGAACATTGGGAGTCTTATGTCATTTTTCCAGAATAGAGAGGGGAGACCTCTCTCTTTCCCCATCAAAGCCAGAGTGGGCCACAACTGCTTTTTTTAGTCTGGATGGATGAAGCCATCTTACAAGGCTTAGAGCAGCAAAGGTCCACAATAAATCCAGTCTCATTTGCACCATGTGGGAAAACTTCACAAAGGCTGTACGCTCTGTGGTTCACCTCTGATGATAGCGTAGTTGTCCTTCGACATCCACAGCGTATTCTCTTTTCTTGTTGAAATTGCAGTCTTGAATGATAAAAGCTTTAGTGTGATTTGATGAATTTCCATAAGCACTTGCCTGGGCATCACATGACTGAGCAACTGGAACACCAGCAGTACTACTGTAAGCCCAGTGAACTGCTAGGTCTCAGTGTAATTATGAATGAGGAATCACCATGAGATGAATACATTTCTAGTGGGATGACTTCAGTGGGATCTCCAGTTCTGAGCTCTCATGCTCCAGCCTCCCTCTCGCTGCATTTCTCCCACCTGTTGTTGCTGCAAAAAAGCGCCTTGTGCTGTGTCCCACCTTTGTGCTTGAGGAAAGGCACAGCCCGGCTCAAGCTGCAATGCTCTTGTCTTCCAGTTGTCAGGGCTCTCTGGCAGCAAGCATCTCAGCCACAGCTGAAGGAGGCGTGGCTGGTGAAGAGAGGTGCTAGTGAGAGGGTAAAAGAACCACTTTCTTCAGCTTTCCCCTACTTCTGCACAGAGAAAGGCTGGTATGTGTCCCATGGGGGTAAGCATCTTGGGGACATCTCAGGAAGGATGGAGGGTGGCAGACACATGGGGTCTGAGGAGACACGGCAAGAGGAGAGAGGAAGAAATGCATATGAGAGAGTGGGAAGAGCAACGAGACTGCAGAAAAGGATGGTGGAAACTGGGTGAACCTGGCAAAGGAGGGTGGGTGTGTGGGAAGGTGAGAAGCTTGAGGAAGTGCCCCTTAAAGCGAGCATGGGTGCAGCAAGGGAAGAAGAGATGGGCTGGTGGATAACACAGCAGCAGTAAGAGGTGGAGGCTGGACTCCCCCCAGCCCCTTCTGAAGCCCTGTTTTGGGATGCAAGGGTGAACTCACCTCCAGGCTGGGGGAGATGGGTTGTTGCATGTCTGGGATGGTAGCATGGGGGTGGCTTAACCATCTTCCCTGTGAGAGATGCAGAAACCCTGGCAGGAGATGTTGTCTTCCTCTGCACCAGCACAGCTATTCTTACACTCTTTCATGTGGGGTTTCGTTATGCCCTGCTCTTGCTGCAAAGGGTGAACAAGTGAGAATGAGGAATATATTGCTGCTAAAACATGCCCCAGCCACCTGGCAGCATCCTGGCCTGGCCCCCCTTCTTTCCGCTTAAGAATGAGTTAATTGCCACCCACTCCCCACTACCCAGGGCCAGCCCTCAGTGCTTGGAATGCTCTTTCCACCTCTGCTGCCGAAGAGGAAATCTCTGCCTTTGCTCATAATCTAGACAGGTGTTTGAAGGAGATGAAAAAACTGAAGAAATGTAAGGCAAAGAAAGCACTGATGATGCAATTTAACAGAAACAGAGATGATGAAACTGCCAGTGAAGAGAAGATACCGTCCATACAGGCTCTTATCCAGGTGCTGCAATACAGAAAGCAGCTTGAGGAAGCAGGGCATGAAGAGCACTGGACTCAATGAAGGTCAGTATTTCTCAGTTCTGTATTTCCACATATTACTTCTGAGCCCAGCCCACACTTTTGTTTGGCCACAGCTGTTCAAATACAGGATTCCCTTTATGCAAATCTTCAAGATGCATTGAAGAGAGCTTTCATCTTTCTCCCACCCACCCCCTTTTCCCCCAACTCCCCAGAGAAGAGCACAAGAATGGGAGCACAAGAAGTGGTCCTGCCTGGCTTCTCCTAGCCAGTCACCTTCTAGCATTCTCTTGTGGTGTCACAGTTATTTATTTGCACACTATGACTTTGAGCTGGCCTCACATGAAGGTACTGGTGATGGTAGCGTGCTCCTTTTATTATTGCTATGCGTGTGTCCCTCCAGTATCCTTGTGTCAGGTGGAAGCACCCCATGCCATGGCTGTGCAATGAACATGGTGCTTGTGGCCTTCAGAAGGCATCTACGTGGTTTCTATCTGCAGCAGGACTCTGAAACAGGGAAACTGCCTTAGCACTTGCACTTCTGTCTTGGGTTTTAATTAGTTCCTGTCATAGAAATACAGCTCTATGGCTGTATTTCTCCAGACCTGTTCTGGGGCTGACATCTAAACCAACTCAAGCTTCTTATCTTCATCATGGGTTTTGGTCCCCTGAAGACTGCCTCCTTGGTTCTCCAAACAAAACGCCCACAACTCCCCCTTTTTCTTTGACTCACAGCTTTTGCCATCCTGGGGGTTTTAATTTTTTTTTTTTTTTTTTTTTTTTTGTATTGTCAGTGTGGCTGAGTCACAAGTGAGAAATACCAGCCTTGCTCACTCCTGCCACTGGAGGCTGGAGTCCTTCTCTGATCCTTTCCCAGGCAAGACTTTCCCTTGTTGTCCCTGTCCACAGCTGGGGAAGATGCCCTGGTAAATCCCCCTCAATACATGCCTCCATTTTCATACTATATATGTACTTCTTTGTTTCAATTAATTATTATAGACTAGGATAATTAGAAGCTGCTGGTCACTGTCTCTGGATATTTTGCTGGTGTCTTGCAGCAGAGCTATTTCTTGCATTCCTAAGGGAGATGACAGATTTCTTATATTTCTGTTAATCTTTGATGAGCAGCTGCAGTTTGTGTCACGGATCTTAACAGAAGAGCAGAGCTATGCCACTGAACTTACCCTGACAGGTTAACTGTGTTACAAGCATCCAGAAGACCTCATAAAATGGTGTTGCCTTTGGCTGGATCTTGTTCCTTTAGTTTGCTTACAAGGACATCTTGTGTGGCAGTGACAGAGACCTCACTGAAGTGGTGATTTATCACAGCAGTGTCTCTCCCTCTATCTATATTTTTTGTCAGAAGAGAAATTAGACTGGGAGTTTTGGCCCATGTGTCCAGAGGGCACAAGATGCTGTTTGAGGGAGTTACAGGTGTGTCAGAAACTTCTCTAAAAGACATTTCTCTCCAAGTACAGGGCCTGTTCTCAGGTGTTTAATCAGCATGCCTGGCCTCTGGTAAGTGCACAGCTGCCCACACAGCGAGCTTCTGTCTCATATCAGTGCAAAAGGGTATTTCTTGATTTCCTGAAGGCAGCAAAATGTTCTCCTTCCCTTGGGACTCTTCTGAGGTAGGCTAAATTAAAACTTTTGGTACACAAATAAGAGACATACTGTCCTCTTACTAGAAGATATCCGGTTGCACAGATTTTCATCCTCAAAAGATGCTGCAGGTAGCTACCCAAAATTAGGTCCTTCGCATATGCTAAGTACAGTGCTTTGTTAGTCATGTTGTTATATACTGTTAGTTCCCTCAAAAGCCATTCCTGAAGCCTGAACTTGAGGCTTAAACAGCTCATAATTATGCTAAAGCTCTGGCTAGTGATCAAGTTAGGCTTATCTTTGCATAGATGACTTGCAGGTGTCTGCGTGCAGAAAGAGTGCGTTTATGCCTTCACTTGCACTCATCCATTGAAGAGGCATCCCCATCTGTGCCCTGCACATCTGTAACAGTCAAGAGAGATATGCAGGGGGTGTTGAGTCCTGCCATCCCAAGGTGAAGTACAATACAATGAAAGGATCCCAGCACTGGGGGCAGATATGCCTATCTGCTCTGTTGATGATTGATGTTAGGTTGTGTGAGCCCCACACTGGTAACCACATGTACTGCCTGGTAGAAAAGATAGTGGTGACTTACAGTATTCGGTCTTGGGCTGTGCATAGAGGTAATGATCCAATGGTTAAACTTAATGGTTAAACTTTTTAACAGTCTGTGTATGAGCAGTGTGGCTGTGCTTCATCTCTGATGTAACTTCTGGCAGAAGTACTGATGGGTTCTTCTCAAGACTTCTCCAGAGGGCTGTGGTCTTTCTGTCTCATCCTTTTTCTGAGTTCAGTGCTTAGGAAAAGCCAGTTGCCACTTGGGCTGCAGGGATGCTGTTATTTCAATCACACTCAGGTTTACTTCTGAGTAAGGAGAGAGAGAGAGAGAGAGAGAGAGAGAGTGGGGGTGTGTGGGGGTGTGTTGGAGGTTGTTCAGAGGATGGGGAAGGTTGGTGAGGTTCCCTGGACCCCAGTGACTCCAGTCAGAGGCATGTGTCCCTTGATCTGCATGCATCTTATCATCCCTCTACCTCTTCCAGTTGCCTCTTTCCCAAGACAGACATTGTCACGTTGGTGTTCTCTGCTCCCAAATGCTCATCCATCTCTCCTTTTTTTTTGTTTTATTTTTTTACATTTATTTGCCTTCACAAAAGATGTAAGAAGAAATATGGGTAAAAATGAGCAAACTCAAGGTGAAAGCTGGAAACTATGC
Organism: Falco naumanni; assembly: GCF_017639655.2. Lineage (NCBI taxonomy): Eukaryota > Metazoa > Chordata > Aves > Falconiformes > Falconidae > Falco > Falco naumanni. The sequence continues at coordinate 2,442,024 of NC_054073.1, forward strand.
ATTGAATTTCCAGCACATCCTCACTCCATAGCTCAGAGAGCCCTGAGGTTATGCGAGTGTGGTGGGTACATTTTTCTGGTGTCCCCTGTGAGCGTGGGAGAGACTACCCTGTTCTGTCTGTCAGCTGCATGTTCCTTCTGAGCTTGCAGTACCAATTGAATAGCAGCGGTCTGGCAGAAGCAGAAAGAATGGTACCACTCAGACCTCCAGCTTTTGTTGTGGTGGGAATGTCTCAGGTACTCTCAGGCATTTGGAGTCAGGCTAACTGCTGATTCTCCAGCAAGTGAATCTAGCTGTGCTTGTCTAAATGAAGGTATGTCCAAGGGTGCTGTGTGTCAGTCAGTAGGACCTGTTGAACCATCTCCCTTGGTAGTCAGACGCATCCATCTCATTAGCTGAACCACACCTAAAATTATACAAGCTAAATCTCACTCCAAGCTACGCTTAGTGAACAGTTGCTCCCACTGAAGGGCATGCGAGTGATATCAGCAGAGTGAGCAGAGTGCCAGGGACAAAGGCTGAGATGTTTGGTCCATGCACTATTCACAAAAAAGCCCAATCTTCAGTGTTCAGATCCTCCTCCCTCTTCCTCACCTGGTCCTTGACTCCCCACCCTCCCTATCCTAACTTCTCCATCCACTCTGCTAACCTCACATGCCCCCTCCTTGGCTGATTGTATCCACAGGTGCCCTAAAGTCTCTTCCCCTCTCCTGTATAAGGAGTAGTATATGGCAGATCTTGGACAGACCCACCTCTCCTAGTATGAGATGTTTCTGCTCTCAGGGATTCTACATATGAATCTGTTGCTTCAAGAAAAGAGGCAGATCCCTTGCTCCTCTCTGTTCCTCTCTCACCTGGACATAGAAAAAGAAGCACAGCCCAGCACATCCTACCAGCACTGTTTGCTCCTTGAAGACCAAACCCACAGCCACATGCGTTGGGCAGACAGAAGTCTCCCCTAAGCAAGGGTGGTGTTTTGAACCATAAAGCTCAGAGCCATTCACGGTGCAGCAGCACAGCAGAAGGCTGAAAGGGCCAAGTGCAACCACAAGATCTGGTGAGGACCCAAGAAATGGAGACAAAGAACTTGGACCCATCTGCTAACATGAAGTCATCTTATCACCTGATTGCAAAGCCAGGGAGCTAGGAGAGCATTTGAATGGCTGCTGCTGCTGCTGCAGTGATAAATTAGATCACTTTGAGAGCACTTTAGAACTGGACAGAAAATTTAGTTGCTCTCCTGCCAATTTCATCCTGTAAGTGGAATTAATGCTAGCTTTAGCTGCACTTTTCAGCCGTGAGCAAGTGTCCCTTGTGCACTGGCTCCAAGGGATTTTGTTCTCTGGAAACTGTGTGTATCTGAACCAGCAGGAAGCAGGCAGGGGGGAGACCTTGTTGCATGCACAGCACGAAAGGGAGCACCATGGGAACAGGAGCCCGTTTTGGCCTTAGTGCCTCAGACAGCTTGGACCTGAGTTTGAAAAGCAAGGTTTGAGACCACCTATGAGGCAGTGGCTTGTAGCTGGGGGTTTTTTGTTTGTTTGTTTGGGGTTTTTTCTTCTTTTTTTTTCCCCTAGAAGGTGGGTGAAGAGACTCTACCTGGGAAGGAGGTTCAGAAAGTTCAAGGGGAGATCAGACCCTGGAAGCAGCAGCCATGCTCCATCAAAAGAGAGGTAAGTGAATGTTCCCCACCACAACAGGATTTGTAAAGCCCAAGGTGACACTTAGTAAAAAAAAAAACAAACACAAACCAAACCACCCCTCATTCTGCCTCCAAATGACACAAGATCTGGACGCGATTGGATTTGCTGGCTTGCAATGCACAGGAGACCTGATGTTAGAAAGATGCCTCCAGCTTTGACATCTATGAAGCACAGCAGCAGGAGAGCTCCAGGGAGGTGGCACACACCAGGCAGTCCCTGACACACCCTCCCTCCTGTCACATCACCCATGTTGGGGCGCTCAGGCCAAGTTTTGTCCCTGAAACGATGAAGTAGGCAGAATCAGGGAAGAGGGACAGGTCAAAATAGCTGGGGTTCCCAGGCATGGAGACTGTTCTGCAAGGAGTAAGGAGACCATTGGCTTGAGCTGGAGCCCAAGAAACACATCTCCATCCTGACACTGGAAGAAGAAAGTGCAGAAAGGGACACAGAGCTCCTAAAGCACAAAGCACTGGGAGGCAGTCTAGATTTATGAGACTGGGTGTACAAGTGTAATGCCGGTTGCTGTTCCTGGCAAGATGCAAGAACAGAAGTTCCCAGATGATCTACAAAACACATGGGATATTGTTTTAAAAAGTAACCTTAACAGGTCTCAGTCTGTTTAATTCAACCTTTTTTTTCTTTCAAGGGAGAAACCCCCTTTTTTGGCAGAGGATTCCTACCTAGCACTTGGTAAAGCTTTCAAGAAGAATCCTGCTTGCCTTCCATATTGCAGGCTCAGAAGCTGTTCTGTGAGCAGCCTGGTGAGGGACAAGGACAAGGTGGTGCTGTGGCCCCTCTGCAAGTGGTCTGCCTGACCCCTTTTTCTGGTTGTGTACAAGACTTGGCATGTAATGGAGCTGCAAGGAATTTTGTAAATCTGTTTCCTGCTTTGTATCGAGGAACATGTCTGTCTTTTCCTGGAATACATCAGTTTTCATTCTCAGCTTGTCCCTGGGAGCAATGTCAGCCTTGTCTCTGAAAAACACGGGGTGGATCTGTGGCACATGATGGTGAAGGCTTGCTTCTTTCCATCCAGGTGCTGAGACTTCTCCCATCAACAGAGAGGGTCAGATGGTTCAGGGGGATGTCCAGCAGATGAGTAGCAGCCAAGGAAGCCTGCTTGCCCACTGGCTTCGAAAGGATTGCGGGGGATTTGCTCAGAGCTTCTCTACCACGTTTGATCCCACCTTACACATCAAGCCAAACAGTGTGTCCCTTCATCAGTGAAGGCTAATAAGAGAGCCTGTGGCTCTTTGCAGCTGATACAAGTTTAGGGGTCTCAGAAATTGGTGTGTTTTCCACTGCCCAGTGGGAGACAGCGAGTGGCACCAATGACTGGGACAAGATAAGACCCTCCGGTGGCTTCAGCCTTGTCTAGTCCACTCCGTGAACCAGAGTGAAGCGGGTTTGGGCAACCCCACTGGTATGAGCAGGACCCTGGTATTTCAAGGTTAGTGACATCTGACTGGAGCACTTCCCAAACATGGTACAGGCAGGAGCTGGTCCTCTCTACCACAGGACAGAGTGTGCAGTCTCCTGTGTTAGCCTATGGAACTGTCCTCCTACAGATGCTAACGCAATGTGAAGCCTGTTCCAGACTTTTGCTAAAAACCTCTGCCTAATTTATAGTCTAAATGTATTCATCAGCTCATTTGGTTTTGCTCAGAAACATTTTTCACGTTTGATATTTGAAGGATCCTATGTATAAGGCACCTGCTTAACTTCAGGCAGTGTAAGAAGCATCAGTACATTTGATAATTAAATGTTTGCTGCCACCTAATTGTCCCTTATTAAACATATACTTTGAGCCGAAAGCCTGTCTACTGGCACTCTCCCCAGAGGGCTGAGCTTCAAAGAGAGCTGGGGAAGATTTTCTTTTCTTAAAGCACAGTATATATTTAAAATGGAGCTGTCTCCAAAACTGTCAGGAAAAAGATAAGAAAATTGAAAGAACAGCAAACCCAGTGGGCTAATTATAATCAGTCAAATATAAAAAAAACAGATTGCAGCAAGCTGATAAAATACAACAGCAATAACACTGAAAGAGCTAGCACTTACCTAGAAACACCAGAGCACTCGGATGAGCATTCTCAGCTCTAATCACAATTTTTGTCTGCAGACCTGAAAATCTGGCCTCTTTGTGCTGGCAGGATAATACGAATCTGTATCCAGAGATCAGCCGCAGTCATCAGCTTGACTTCAGCCTAAAACCTGAGGAGATCTGGCCTCATGAATGAGTTTCCAGCCACCTGTGTGCCTCAGGCTGGCTCTTCCCTGGATTTGAAGATCCACCTCTGGGCTTTTCTCTGTTTTGAGCGCTGTCCCCTGTAGGGTTGGATACAACCCGCCTGCCTTTGCTGCTGCTCAGCTCTGCATCTTGCCCACTTGCAAAAATCCCAGGGGGAATGCAGAGTGTTGAATGAACTCTATGTGCTGGCAATGCTGCAGCCACCTGGTGGGTTTGTGTTTCTCCATCACACATTGCTGAGCAAACAGTTGCATTTACACAGACTTTCGGCAAGGGAAGCGGTGTTTTCTCAGCTATAAATACAAATGCATTCAAGGCAGTTAAGATTTTTTTTAAAAGCACTAGCAGCCTGTGTGTGCAAGCAACTCTATTTTCAGCTGCACTAACTAAGAAAGCTTTTGTAGTACTTTTAGTTGAACCTTCTGGTTGTATTTTCTCCTTAATTTTTTTAGCCTCCCTTGAGAAAAAGGTTTCTGCACAAATACGGGGGGTGTGATTGGGGAAGATCGTCAGAGTGATTCATAGAGGGCAAATTAAGCCCTGGTTATAGGGTCAATGGGGTGTCTGCAGGACTTCCTAAGATTCCACATAAAGGATGTGAATGAGCAGTCAGCAATGCTGGGACATGTTGCTCCAGGAAAGGGGATGCATCTGCTTGAATTTCAGCATCCAGACCTTGGAGTTCAGTGTCTGAGCAATGCAGGGCAGTGGAGAGCAAGGGGCATCTTCTGAAGGTGAGTCAGCTTGTGCTGGGGCAGGTGTCTACTGCTGTGTGAGTCATTCCTGTTTCTTGCCACTGGCTATAAAGGGACCCAAAACCAATGAGCTTGTTGGAGACATCTCCTATGGGGTTGTCTAAATTTGAATAGATTACTCTCACCAGTGGACTTGACAGAGATGAGGGCTCAGCAGAGCTTCCGCATCCCTATGGGGGGGGGTGGGGGGGGGGGTGGAGGGGGGGGGGGGGTGCTGGCAGCAAGAGGCATTGAAGCTCTAAAATTGGCCCTGTGCAGACTGGGAATTGCAGTGCTCCTGAGGATGGGCACTGTGAAACAATGGACTTAGCACACCTGTGGGACCACTCTGAGGTACAGAGGCTAAACTGTAATGGTGAGGTTTGTATCTAGGCCATTAAACTCTCTTCAGAATAGGATGCCCCCAACCAGAGTCTCATCAAAGCAGTCCTCTCCCCTATGCCTGGAAATCATTTGAGAGCTGGCTTGCACAGCATGGCATGGCATGGTCAAAAATATGCTGAAAACTGTTGAAATGCTGTAGTACTAAGAATGACAGGGTCTCTGTGCCAAGGAACAGCGGACACTCCTTAAATTACTAGTGACAAGGCTGCACTTCAAGTAGCGAAGGGACTGACATTTGCCAGGCTGGGAGCTGTGCACTCCCTCTAGTACCCAAAACACAAGTGTCATCTCCATCATAACTTTTAAAAGGCCCAACTTCTGGGAGTATCTGGTGGGAGTAGATTCACAGTTTGGGGCTCTGCTTGAAACATTTTGGTTGCAATAAGCCCTTCTTGTAAGAGGATTCCCAAATGGAGACCTCAAGCTCTTCTTCCTACTCGCTTTCCCTTCCCTCACAACGGAGCGTTTTGCTGCCCTCCGAAGGCAAGCAGAAAAGGCGCCGGACCGTTTGTAAATAGGCTTTCGGGTCTCCGGGTGGAGACGGAAAAATCGCCGTGTAATGTTTGAGGGCTCCACCGGCCCTCACAGCAGCCAGGAGAGTACCATGGGCATTTTTACCTTTGCCTCGATGCATCCCCCTTGCAGGCATCCCCAGGATCTCCAGCGTACCTGGAGCGATTGCACATCACAAAGCTAAAACCTGGCAGTGACAACACGCAGCTGGGACGTGACTGAACCTACCAAACTCATTTTGGGGTGGAAAAATCCAGCTTCCTCTGCCTATAGTGAACGATGTGATAAAGCTGTTCCCTGGATGTCTGTCCCTGCTGTGCTCTGAGAATGAGACTGAAGCATCATATTGATTTGAGAAAAGGCCAGATAAGGGCTTTATCTGGGATGTCTCGGTCTGAGAAGGGAAATTGAAACATGTTTCTGTCTGGACATGCCATCCTAGTCTTCAGGGGCTGCCTGCCTGGCTCCTCAACCAGCTTGCACTGTTACCGGTCCTGCTTTGCTATCGTGTTCCTTAGGTGACAATCTATTCCAGTTGCAAAAGAAGAAGAAAGCATTGCTTATCAGTTCAGACCTGTTGCGTCATGCCTCTGTTCAAGGGACTTCCCATTGCTTTGGCAATTCCAGTAGTAAGGGACGTTGCAATGACACATTATGAGGCTATTCAACTTGTATTAAATGCTAGGTGGTGAATGGCTGGGAGGCTGATGTTCTCCAAAAGGTCTTTAGGAAAAATGAGTGGATAGTTCTAGGCACTAACAGACACTGCTGCACCTCTGACATCTGGACTCTGGCAGCAGGATGAGAAACTCCAGGGAAAGGTGGATGAATGCAGGAAAATGACCCTGTTGTAAGAGCCAAGATACTGCCCTTCAGCACTGGAGGTGAGCTGGGTTCCTGCAGAGTTATTAGGCATGAAATACAAGATCATGCAGTCTGGCCACAAATGTAAAACAAGCCATAGAATTTTACAGATTTATTAATAAAAGCCCATGTATTGGCTTTATGTGGCAAGGTTTTGGTAGTGGGGGAGCTGCAGGGGTAACTTCTGTGAGAAGATGCCAGAAGCTGCTCCTGTGTTGGACAGAGTCAATTCTAGCTGGCTGCAAGATAAACGCACTGCTGGTCAAAGCTGCTGGTAGCGCCTCTGTGATAACGTATTTAAGACGGGGGAAAAAAAGCTGCTGTGCAACACCACTGGAAGGGAGGAGTGAGAATATGTGAGCAAACCAAATCTGCAGGCACCAAGGTCAGTGAAGAAGGAGGGGGAGGAGGTGCTCTAGGTGCTGGAGCAGAGGTTCCCCAGCAGCCCATGGGGAAGACCATGGTGAGACAGGCTGTCCCCCTCATCACATGGAGGTCCACAGTGGAGCAGATATCCACCTGTAGCCCATGGAGGACCCTGTGCCAGAGCAGGGGGCTGTTTCTGAAGGAGGCTGTGACCCATGGGCAGTCTGTGCTGGAGCAGCTCCTGGTAGGACCTGTGGCCCCATGGGGAGAGGATCTGGAGCAGGGTTGCTGGCAGGGCTTGTGACCGTGCAGGGGACCCAGGCTGGAGCAGGCTGTTCCTGAAGGGCTGCACCCTGTGGAAGGGACCCACAGTGGAGCAGTTCGTGAAGAACTGCAGCCTGTGGGAAGGACCCACGTTGGAGAAGTTTGTGAAGGACTGCCTCCTGCGTGTGGGACCACATGCTGGAGCAGAGGAAGAGCTCGAGGAGGAAAGAGTGGCAAAGACAATCTGTTATGAATCCCCCATTCCGTCTCCCTCTCCCTGTGCTGCTTGTGAGGAGGAGGTGGAGAAGCTGGGAGTGAAGTTGAGCCTGGGAAGAATGATTGCACTGATGGAGCAGGATTGTTCAGACTGATACTTATCCATCTGAAATCTTTCAAAGATGCCAGAAAAGATGACTTCTCATATGTCAAGTTGCCAGGAACTCCAGCATATTGCTTGTGAGTTGGGATGTAGCTTGTTAGTGATCTGCTGTTGGGACATTACCTTTCACTCCAGCTCCAAAACAGAAATAGACTATTCAAGCAGCAACTACAACATCCCTGTGTTATCAACATGTTTTGGTCACAAATCCAGAACATAGCCCCATACCAGCTACTGTGAAGAAAATTAACTCTATCCCAGCCAAAACCAGTAGACTGGAAAAAGCTTGAAGAAACAAGATCTAACTTCTTATAAGTGTCTGTAAGTTACTGTCATTTCATTGCTTTGCAATACTGGCAGCAGTTTAGGTCAGAAACATCTTTTCCCTATACAAAAAAAACCTTCAAACTCTGCCTTTGAGTCTTTTCCAAGAGAGGTGGCGGGGAAAGAAGAGATCCCTTTGCCTAAAAAATAACCTTTGTTTTTCTGTTTTATCTCAGATCTCTGAAAAATGACTGCATTTGTGAATGCTCCCTGATAAGGTATCTCTTTTTTTGACACTTTGAAATCTGTTCTTACATCTGTTAGCTTTTAATAGTTAAAAGTTCATGTGCTGACCAGGATAAATGAGTTTTGTCCCTCCAGGTGTTTCTAAACTAAGCACCAGCTACTCTTCAGGTCCTTGGGGAGCCCCTCTGGTCCTGGGCACTGAAAGGGCTGGGAGGTGCGAGCTCCCTTCACTTTATTATTTTCTCTGGATTAAAGGCATTTTTATACCAACAGAGGAGTGATGTTGGAGATGGCTATGCCTCATGCTCCTGGGAGGCTTTCCTTGTGCTACATCCCTTTCAGACTGATGCCTTGTACAGACATAAAAGGGGTTACACAGCCTGTTAGGAAGAAACTTTTTGTGAAGTTGCACTAATCTCCAGTTTTCCTGTGACAGTGATATAGACAGACAAGTAAGAACTCATACCTTAACACACTCATTTCAGAATCTCCAGCCCCTGTGCAACAATTTTATTTGGCAAACTTTGAGGAGAGCCCTGTTTCAGGTGCCAGCCATGTATGCAAAAAAGCTGCTATCTCATACTTTCAGTGAAGCCAGAATCAGACTCTGTCTGGCCAGAAGTGCTTTTTGATGGGTGCTGGCTGCAATGGAGACACCATCTCACTTTAACAGCTGGAAGCTGAAGCAAGATTGGCAAAAAGTTGCATGGCTTTACCAGGGAAGCTAATGAGCTATGTGGAAAATGACCTTATGTGTTCAGTTCATCATCTGGAGGTAAGAGTTTGCTGTCTTTTGGGAAGTGCTCTGATTTAATTCTTGATGGCTGAGTATGGTTTAGGAGTCTCTGGAGGAGGTGCTGCAGCCCATGTTACTGTCAGACTTTATACTTTTAATCCATTCTGACTAAAAAATTCTGCCACTAAGAGACAGTTAATGCCTTGGAAGTGATGAATGTGTTCAGAGCACCTTCATATTCCTGGAGGACAAAGCAGACAGGAACTCCTTGCAAGCTCTCAGGATCCCAGCTCATTTGGCAGACCTGGAGCTGCTCGTGCTACAGCTTCATCTGTGATAAGGGCTTGCCACCCAACGAGGTCAAGGAGGAACCCATGAGGCCAGAGTGGGGGAGCAGCCAGCAGCTACAGTGACCTTGCCATGAGTTAAAGGAGTAATTAAGCGTTGCCATTATACCTTTTAGATCCGTCAAGTTTCATCTCAGCCAGAAAATACCTCCATTCTCTGGGAAAATGGTACTTGCTTTAGTCTAGAGCCTTCTAGATCTACCACACACAGCTGGATGTGTGTTTAAGCCTCCACATCATCCCAAGATATAACTGCTCTAGCCCAATAACCCTACTGCCACAATGTTGTTTTAACTGTGAGTTACGATGTTGTCCTCTGAAGCCATTTGGTTCTCCTCTGTTACATCATAATTGTTCAAAGTACTGGCTAATTTGTCTATTATTATGGGATTTGTCAATTCCCTTGTTGCTGATTTGACATGCTGTGCTCAGCTCTGGCTGTTCTCGGTCTCTGCTTTCTGGCAGTTTGCCAGAGCTGATGGAGTCTGTGCAAGGCACAAAAAGGATTTTCAGCTGGCCTTTGCCTGAGACATCCCTTGGTATGTTTTCCACCTGATTGATGCTGTCTCTGGATCTTCATGACTGAAAAACTCCTTCTTTAAATAGGCTCCTGGTCCTCTCTGGGGTGATGTGCACAGCAGTGGATCTGTTTGGATTTTTCTGCTCAGGCTTTTGAGAGCAAATTCCCATCAGAAAACCCCACACCCATCATTTATGACAAAGCTCTATACTCCCCTGCCAGGCAGCATGGTTCTGCATCATCCAGTGACAAGCCAGCCCTTTGCCTTGTAAGAGATTATTACTGCCTTAGGAGATAGAGCAGTAATCAACCATCTCAAGGCCTGAGTCTCTGGCATGTGGGTCAGGTTTAACTGCCTGGCTCCTTTTGGTGATTTTGTAGAAGATCACCAGTTCCACACTGACTTGTAATATCTCACAGACTCCTAGATCCCATCGGTCCCTACAGTACTGTTCATGCCTTGCGTAGACCTTCCATGGTACTGATGTGGATCAAGTGCATGGGGATTAGAGTCGAAGGGATGTGGCAGAAAAGACTATTTCTGTCCTGGCTCAGCTCAGCGATATGTTGAGAGTCTGATGCCAAGTTGTTACATATTGTCTTGGCTGATGATTGGTGGTTGTACAGGGAACAGGCACTAGCAGAGTTAATTGATGTAGATTATTATTTTTAATAAGGTAGTAACCTGTGTCGTATGCATGTGCTTTGGGCGAGGATTGTGCACTGCAAGGCACAGCCTGGTGTGAACTCATTTCAGAGCTGGCTGTTGCTGGAGATAGACATATGCATCCATCTCCCTTCCTCATCTGCTGCTCACCCTCCTATTGTGTGAGTCCCCACTGGTGTATTTGAGACTCGCCTTAGCTACAGGCACAGTGGGGAAACACAGGCAACTGCTGGACTGAGCATCCAGGAGCTGATTTCAGAGGGGCTTCTAGTGCCACGGTGAAAAAAGGCACACCTGACACCACTCACACCAGCAACCCCACCCCCAGTCCCCCCCACCCCCAACACCCACTGCCAAATCTTAGGCACACGCAAGCCCTCAGGATACGATGGACGTGACAAAAACCTCTTAAGCCTATGCTGCAGTGGGGAAAAAAATGCAAATGCTTAATGGCAATGAGCTCAGGGACTTGCCTGGCCTGAAGATGCAGCATCCTGGCAGCATTAGCATGAGCTCCTGATGTACAGCACCAGTCACCACCCCAGAAGGGACTGTTTGTTGGTTTTTGGGATTTTTCCCCTCAGCTCCTTACCCTGTGGTGCCTCCTCTTGCCCCCATCTCCTAGGACATGGCAGGCTTTCACCATGCAGGTCATAGATGGTACTCAGTACCTCATTCTGTCTATGAGCTGCTCCCTCACTTATTGAGCAAAGCCTTCTCACGTGGCAAAAAGACACTATTTTGCCTTAATGCCACCATTAAGGGCTTGGCAGAGATGCTCAGTCATGCACTACCAAGGGAAGATGTGATAATGGGCTGTCCATGAGGACTGAGGAGTCTAGGAACCTGGTTCCTAGAAAATGCCCTGGTATTTCCACTGAAGAGGACTGTGAGCTGACTGTGAGGCTTGTGACATCTCTACCCACACCACAAAGGTGGAGCATTGCTTCCTCTCTGAAATGGCCAAGCCCTACTGCTTCGGGACAGCAAACCTGCATGCACCAGAAATGATGACAAATGTGGCATAGAGAGAATCAGGTCAATGAAACCAGAATGTGCCAAAGGGAATGACAAAGACACTGGGTGAGCTGCACGCCCCCCATGCTACTGGGCAGCAGGCTTATGTTTCTGCACTTTGAAGCTGGTCTCAAATGCCACTGGTTCTTCTAATCAGCACCAAAGCTGGTGCCCTTGTGATCAGCCACCGATAGCAGACGTTGATAGAAATGTTTCAGTCTCAACACAGAGGTTGTTTTCCTGCTGCAGTGCAGAACGACTGTTTTCCACTGGAGTTTGATCAAGGCTAGCCCAGACAGTGCTGCTGCTTCCCATGAGCAGGGTGTTGATCTCCAGTAAATTTTAAAAGTTTCCAAAATTTATCATTTCCCATACACTACTTTATTAGGTTGTTCTGCTAATGATAAATAAGAAAAAAAAAAAAAAGAAAAATAAAAAGAAAAGGAAAAAAGAAAGAAAAGGACTTAAGAGAGGAACTTGAAGTAAAAAGCTGTGAAGTTGCCTCATTTTGAAGACTGCATAATTCATTGAATCTTGGAGACAGAAAGGCTGGCGACATGTAAGGCTGGAAAGCTTTGGTTTGTAGAATAAACTCATCCTTAGAAGTCAGAAGTCAGGGTGGGTTACAAGAGCAGGCTCCAGCTGTGCACTGTGACCCCAATGTGCTCCTGTCCAATTGCTGAAGCTTCCAAGGTCAGGCATTGTAGCCATGCCCTGAGAGCTGTGCAATAATGCTGCCCGTGTTTGCACCCAGCCCCTGCTGCTCATGTGCTGTTCTGTGGTTTTCCTGACATTCTTCTCCCTGTTCCTTTGTTTCTGTTTTTGTCTGAGCTTTAGTATATGAATGTTTGAGCTTGTTCATCTGTTTCAGCTGAAAAACTCCACATGCTCCAGCAAAATGCTAATAAGAAGCATTAGCTGTAGCTAATTGAGCTGCTTCTATGATCCTCCATAATTATGTCCTGATACAGCACCTACTCTGAGAAAGGCTGTATAAGAAAGGCAGAATGGATGCCAGTGATAATCAGATACAAGACCTGGGAAAAGCATTTAATTTTCTTACCCAAATTAAGATATTTTGGATTGATTACCTCACTAAATATTTGCTGTTGAGAGTGAACTAAGCTGCTGCTGGTGGTGACAGCAAAGGGAATGATGGGTGCTCAATTATTTACAGTCTTGCTTGCCTAGCTGAGTGCGCGCCAGGAATGCAGAAAGAGCCGTCGCTGGAAATCTCATCGGAGATTTTTCATTGGGAGTAAAAAGCAAGCAATGACAAGAGGGAATGTTCTCCTGAGTCAGAATGCTGAAACTTGTCCAGTGATAAATTGAGCTGTCACCAGAGCTTGATTATCACATCCAGAGCATGCCTTCCCCCAATCTTTCCCCAAACTCCTTGAGTTTGCAGACAAGAACCGTATAATCAGGTTGGCAGAGACCTTTGAGGTCAGCAGGTGCCATTGCTTGCAGTGCCTTTAGAAATCACTATTAATAAATGCACTAGCTTTGTCCTAACCTAGCTTGTAGGTCTTTTATTGGTGCAGCCCTTAGTTGGGTTAGATGTATTGCACACTCAGCATGTGTGGCTGACTCCCTTGCTGAGCAGTCAAGGCCTTGTCCATCCTGATCTTCCATGGATCTCTATAACTCACAGAGGTAGAGACAGATCCTAACAATCAGAACCAGATTTATAAGCTGTGCAGAGATGATGCAAATTGTCACAACATTCTATGAGTGTTGTCCAGGAGAACTGCAATCATAAACCATACAACAAGCTTGCAAAGTGAAGCAAAATCCATGTGTTCTTCAAAATGGGAGGAGAATTTTGCAACAGTAGACATTAATAAGCTATGAAATACGGGTTGCTGTTTAGGAAGCTAAAGTATCAATGACAAGCTATACAGCCAAGCAGAGCTAGCAGTGTGAATGGTTTTATACACAGATATATAGATATAGATACACAGACACAGATATAAAAAAGAAAAGGAATCCTTGCAGTGGTATTACATATCTCTGGTTGCAGATGCTAAAACTGTTGTTAAGGATCTAGAAAATCTTAGATGAGTTGAAGCCATATATTTAGGAAGAAGCAGTATAATGTCATCTTACACTCACTGCAAAATAGGAATCGCATGAACCCCAGGCTGCAGTTTGGGAGGCCTATGGGGAGATCATTCCCCTTTCCACTGAACCGGGGCAGGCGAGTAATGGTCTAGACTGTTAAAAGCTGCTTATCAGGACAATGCCCTGTGAGGATGTGGACTTCTTCCCATCTGTCTTTGTAGGTGCCTGATTGCACTGGCCCATGCCAGCTCCAGCTCTGCAGTCAAGCCTGGACCTGGGACTGCCACTGAGACCTGAGCAACAAAAATGTGAACTGCTTCATGCTGCTACAGACATTGCTCATGTTTCTTCATCCCATTATAGTGTTCCTATTTGTTCAATTGCAACAGTAACTCTAGGCAAAATGCCAAAAAGCATCTGCTAATATTACACATATAATTATGACAATGATACAATTGCAAGTTCACCTTCACTTGCTGTTATGAGATGGTGCTAATTTGTCTGATAAAGGGAACTATGATGACATACTCTACATGCAAGCTTATTTTAGGCCTTATTTAAACCGTAAGTTACTGAAGGGATCAACATGTTAATATGTATATGTATTTTCCACTAACAGACTTCCATCCTGATCAGCTGGAGAGAGGAACAACGTGAGGACATTGGTGCTGTTTGTGTTTGTGGAGTACTGTGTTTTCTCCCTGTGTTGATTACTGTGGCTGGCTGTTTGTGCATGTTTGTGTACACACCTGTTGTCAATACACACTCAGTCTCACCCCTGGTGCATCTCAGGCACAGAGCCTTGCCTCCATCAGGCTACACGATACAGCAAATCCTAACTCACACTCACGTTCTTCTCAGATGTTCGTGCTGGGCTTGGGGAATACAAGGCACAGTGAAGAGCAAAGGATCAGATGGGTGCATGTCCTCTGAGACCTTAGGAAATGAATGTTTCTCATGGATAAACTTTGCTTGCCCCTGCAGGACTGTCTGTGGGCCAGTTTGCACCTACTCCCTGTGCCCTTAAAGAACTTCTGTAAACTGCCCTGAAAAGGGTTTCAGAGGTGCTGTCCATCTGTGAAAAACCCTACCTTACTGCAATGTTGGACTATGCAGGCATGAAGCACCTTCACCTATGCTGAGCCATTTCTGCATGCCTTCAGCTGCCTGATCCAGCTTGCCCCTGGCTAAGGAGGTATACCTCATACTTTTGGTCCTGAATCTACCAGGACAACCTCTCCAAAGTATTGGCTCCTGAGCCCAAAGCCTTGCTCTTTCTCCTTTCTTTAACACACATCATTTTGAACAGATCAGATGGGACCTCTCCAACAAAGTTTGGCGACATATCCCTTTATTTGGATCGAAGAAATGGCCCAGTGAGGTCCTTGGTCTGCAGATGTGAAGACAGAAGTTGGTAGCACACTACTATGTGGGCACCCATACAGTGCTCAGGTCAGATGAAAGGTCCAGGAGATCACAGCTGAACTTGGTTTTTATCCCACCACAATGCTAGTGCCTTGAAATGCACTAATAGGCCTTAATGGCCCTGATCTGCCTCACCCCACACCATCTGCTCCCGTGCCCACCAGTCCTATTTCAGCTCAGCCAGGGGCACCAAGTCCCTGACTGAGTTACATCAGAGAATGCCGATTTCTTGCTCAGCCCCCAGCTACCTTTCCCCAGGGTGTCCAAGCATTCTGAGGATACCCTAAACAGCTGATGCAGTAGTTGCATCTGATGTTGTCTTAGTGCATGAGCTCCCATGGCCAGGTAGGTTAAGTGGAGGACCAGCACCCCTATACCTCTCCATTGCATGAAGAAACGGTCTTGCTGTAGGAAAACTTTGCAGTGACTGTCTCCACGGATCTTGTGACAACCCTATGTTATTTTCCCAAGCTGTCTTCTGTTTGGTTTGCCCCGAACACTTTTTTTTCCTGCTCTACTATAGGCTCTCAGACCTCCTGCTTTGCTATCAAGGAGAAACGTGGAATAACAGTGGCACCAAGTGGGCATATGTGAGAACGAAGCAACTAAAGCACAGCATCAGGGGACGGATGTTGGAGAGGGAATTGTGACTAAGTAAGACTCACCATAAAGCTTTTTGTGGTCAGGGCATCCCACAATATGATCTAGTACTGGTGGAAGTCCAGCCCTGAACAGTTGGTTGTGGACCTCCAAAGACTCTTCCTCCAACATGGCTCTGGCATACCAGGAAAGGTAAAGGGGATGTAAAAGAGCAGTTCAGCCTCTTCTGACACAGCATCATCTACAGATGATCAATCATCTACAGATTTCCCACTAGCAGCAGAAAGGACAGAGCCCTAGTAAAATGGAGACTGGTAGAGGGAACACCCAGTACCCATGCAGATTCTTGCGGTCTCTTTTCCACCCTCAAGTCCTGGCAGGGCAACAGCAGGCAGCTGATGCAAACCAGCCACAAGAGATTTTGGACACCTGTGAGCACTCCCTTTCCAGTCTCTTTAGCTTCAGCATGTAAGTACAACACCTTTCTCCTGAAGCTGGTGTCTTCCAAGAGTAATTTCATTTGCTACTTTTAGCTTCCAAGTAGAGGGATCCTCTCCTCCAGCCATCCCTGTTCACTATCAGCAGGGTTGTGCCTATTTCTGCCAGTCAGATAAATGCTCAGGGCTTGTTTCAGCCTCCTGAAGATCTCTGAGCCCACTGCTGTACTGCAACAATGAGTTTCACAGGTTAAACCCACATGAAGTGTTTGCAGTGTGTTGCCACTACCACCTAACAACATGTCTCCCTGTTGTTTTCTGCATCAGAAATCTGCTGGCTGAGTAGCTGAATCCTTTTGGCAGAGGGATGACTGAAGGCAGCTGCTACACTTGCATCCACAGTGCTGCCTAACAGTTTGCTTTCATGGTACTTGGAAATGGAGACATTGCTCACCTGGGATCTGGCCACAGTGCAATTTGGGACTTAAAAGATGCATTCAGCTCATATGGAGGGAGAAGGAATTTTTCATGCTGTCCCTGTTACTGCAACAGCTGCACTCAAAGTGAGCCATCAGGCCTGGGAAGATGCTGAGCTGTGGATGCTCCTCAGGGAAACAGCAGGTTGACACCTCTCCAAGGGAAAGGATGGGATGAGCCACATAGCTTTGCCCTAGGTTTTGGTCCTCTCTGCTCCTCCCCTGCCCTCCCCCTTAAGAGGCATCTTCCATCCTGATGTCTAACCTCCAGTAGCATCATTAAGTAGCCTGCATTGGTTTGGAAATCATCTAACCAACACACACCCCCACCCCCCAAAGCAGGTGCTCCTTGCCAGGCTTTTAACTACTATTGACTGGGAGGGTGCCGAGTCTGATGTGGGGAGGCACTGCTGCTGCTGCAGGTGAGTTGACCCAGTTGATAAAGAGCTTCTTCCATCCCACAGATGCTTTCTTTCCACACTCCTGTGAAAGTGCTGGTAGGAATCACCTGTGAGCCTCTTCATGGTAGGATGGAGCTACCTGGCTGTAGCAAGTAACATGAGCCATTGGGAGACTGAGCCCAGAGGAAGTGAGGTTAGCATCTAAGATGGGAGGAAGTGGGAATGGAAGGGAGAAGACAAGGTATTAGATCAGCTAGGCAGGACTGTGAAAGTCATAGAGTCACAGAATGGTTTTGGTTGGAAGGGATCTTAAAGATCACCTAGTCCTTGCTACGTTGAGTGCCAGAAGTTCCCCTGAGTGACTGGGAACATTAAAGGGAGAAAAGAAAAAGCTAAAGAAATGCTAAAATGCACTTTCTGACTCAGAAGGTCCCTAAAAAACAATTAGACAAATGACACTCTATATTTGCTGGGATTTACAGCCTTTTTTCAACAGCTGTTGGTGGCAGCGAGACCCTGTGCACCAATCCTGGCACTTCCCCATATTGAAACAAACTGTTTTGAGTTTACCAGTACACACAGTGACCCACCTGTAGGTTCATCCTCTCCACTACCCAGCACCCTCCAGCCTTCATGCCCTCCACAAGCTTTATAAGGGGTTAGTCAGGTTTTACATTTGAATAACTGATAGAAAAGTTAAATCCTGGAAGATTAAAATTAACCACTGTGAAGTGTTGACAGAATAAAGTGTGAAAACAAAAATCTTGTATTTGTAATTACTCTTTGCTTAATTTTCACCCATTTTTGATGCATTCTGGTGTCTTGATGTAAATGTTGTGCATTTCCACATTAAAAGCCTTACTTGTTACAGGCATGCAGCCTTGCAGGGTGTAATTCAGATCCCCCTCCCACATCTGTGCCTCCCTGTGAGGAGCGTGTGCATGTGAGTGGAGAGCTAAAGGAATGGAGCAGAGAACAGGGTTTTTACAGGCAAGGATGAAATGCAGCTGACATCAGCAGGCTGTGAGAGAGAGGGAAAAAACTGGACTTAATCACCTTCAGAAACAAACTTACAATCTGATAAAAATGATTCCCAGTTACTTAGAGATAATATAGCTAATTTGCATGAGAGGTGTGATAGGGACAGGCTTGTGACTAAGATTCCTATCAAGACTCCAGAAATACTGGCTTCATATAAGCTTTCCTCTTTGCTTTTCAGTGTTCCAGGAATTAGTGAAACTTGAATCCTCTTGATGTTTTGTTGGCCAGCTATTTATTATCTTTTGGATGTGATTGATCTGGATGTGCTGACAAAAAGCTGCTTGTCTTTAGCAGCATCTTTGATGCCATCTTTGTTGTGCTGGGTGGAATATAAAAGCATTTCTTCATCATCCTCTGGTATATGTGCATCATGCAAAGCAGAAGTAGCTGCACTTTTCTGGCTAATTTAATTTTTTTTCTTTCTCACTTGTATTGGAAATAGAAGCCTTTTCTGTGACTATCTTGTTCTACCTGGATAGAGATGCGTATATACATTTAATTTCCATGTAGGCCTCTAAATTAAAGGAACTTTTCTGTGAGGAATTAGGAGGAAGAACAGGACTCCCAGCCTCCCACCTGTAGAGGCAGAGGAACTATCTGCAGGCAGATTTGAGAGCTGTAATGCTGAAGAGGGATAGGGGCTATGAAGACGAGACATGGCCACTTGGTCCTTTCTGCTTAGGGAGAGCTCAGCGATGCAGCTGACAGCCATGAACTGGATCTGCAGAGGCAGCTTGGTCCTGCTGTCTGACTAAACCTCCTTAGAGGCTGCCCTTTACTTTCCCTATGTGTTAGACACCTCTTAAAAGAGAGAGAAATAACACAAGAACCATAAATTAAAGCAAAAGCTAGCTCAAGGCCATAACAGAGGGTGGTGTTTATGCATTTTGCTTCTTGCTATGCCCCAGCATTTATTCCACCTGCCTGTTATGTGTCTGCATGGCAAACCCCGTTAGTCACTGGTTTGTGGGAAGCTGTGGAGCCGCTCCGTGGCTTCCACGTCAGCATCGAGCAGCAACTCCCTCGTGTCTCTGGCCACAGCTGCAGCCCCGCCAGAACGAGGGGCTTTCCACGTTGCATTTTGCTCGTTTTGTCTTTGTCACTGTCCCCTTCCAGTGGAGGAAAAAAAAAAACCCACCCCAAACCCCAACAAACAGATTCCTGCGAGGAAACTGCCTTCGAGGGGCTGCCTGCGTGCTAGGACCCTGGCTGGCAGCTGCGGGAGGGGCTGTGTTGTCCCTGCGGGGTGCGACACGGCGGCGGCGGCCTTTCTGCTCTTCCTGCCCTCCCCACCGTGCGGAGCCCCGGCCGCCGCCACTCCCATGGAAACTCGGGCAGCCGGGCCGCCCCGGGCGGAAAGGGCAGTCCGCGAGGGGACAAAGGGAGAGCGGGGAGGGGTGGGGAAGCGCCGGAAAAGGGGGAGGGATCCAAGGAGAAGAGGCCTGAGGCGGCCTGAGAGACCCCCAGGACCCCCGGCCCGGTCATAGGGAGCCCTCTGGAGCGAGCAAGGGAAGCGTGGCCGGGGCTGGCTCTGGAGAGACCCGAGTTGGCCGGAGCGGTGTCCGGGCGGGTGTGCAGGGGACACAGGCAGCAGGAAAATACCAGGTTGCTGGAGGGAAAAGAGAGCTGAAAGCAAGAGCTGGGAGCAGCAGAGGTGGCTGCAGTTCCTGCAGAGGTGGCACAGGTGAATCCATCGGGCCGAGTGACAAATGTAAGTGATAGACAGGATTTGGGTTTCCAGAGAAATCCTCGTGAGTGCGGGGTGGGGTTTTGTTTTGTTTGGTTTTTGTTTGTTTGTTTGTTTGGTTTGTTTCTGTTCTTTTAAAGAGAAAAGAGACAAAACCTGAAGCACTGTGGTTAGGAAGAGCCAGAGGGTGGAGGGATTTGGCAGAGCTCGGGCAAGCCAGTTGCAGAGCACTGACTGCTCTGCAGAGCGGAGGTGCCGGGGAGGTGGCACTTCCACGCTGTGCCCCAGGAGTGGCTGGGGGTGATCAGTCGCACGTGGAGAAATCAGACAGTGTGCCCATGCTGTCCCAACAGTCAGGTATCCACGGTAAACTGAGGCACAGTGCCTTCACTGCAATTCATGAAGCACAGGGGTAAGATGGCAATTTGCAGCTAATTAAGTCATTTTAGGGGTAAAATACTATTTTTTTTTGTAAGCAAAAATAACATGATGCTTTGTTAGAATTAGGTAGATGAACATTCCTTGGAAGAAATGAGACATTCCAGTCCCTTGACTCTAAAATCTGCCCTGAATATATGTCATGGATGGCTCTGCCCTGCCTGGGGACATCAAACTCCATCACACCTAAAAGCTTTTTGGGTCTCGTGATGCTAGCAGCATGCGTAGATTGCTAATACAAGTTTTCTGTGAAGACTAAAGAAAGAGGGACTGGTTTTGCCTTCTGGATGTTTCAGATCATTGTTCTATAGACTCTGGAGCAGAGATTTCTTAGAAACACCATCTTGCGGATGAAATTTGGTTGTCTGTGTGTAATCATACCTGTGTGCATGGAAGATGGCATGTATTGATGGCTAACAGTGGGAGTGCACCTAACCTGCTTTCTAGCAGACTGTTTCTAAAGGTGTGTTGTCATAATCTCTGCTAGTTTGGATCACCCCACGATGCATCTGTTTTACAGGCTGCGGAAGATTAGGGTCAGAGCGTCCTCCCTGCTTAAGCATGTGCCTGAGAAGTGTGTTATTGACGTTGCCGCTAATATCATCATACTAAGTTTTGGAAAGTCCTTGTAGGTTAATGAGGTGGAGGATTTTATTCTTGATTTTTTTGTGGTAGATGTTTCCAGGCCTGGGGTCTGGAAGGTCCCATCTCCTCTGTTTGGGGGGCTGTGGTACCACCAATTGCACGGTTGGGAGAAAAGATGTTGTTGTCCCATGTGTTGTCTGTCCGTCCCTGTCCCTGTGCCCCCCCCCCCCCCGCCCCCCCCAAGTTTCTGACTTGATCTCCATGTGTTGGATTGACCTTGGCTGGACACCAGGTACCCACCAAGCCACTCTTTCACTCCCCTTAGTAGGACAAGGGAGAAGAAAAGATGTAAAAAACCTTGTCATTCAAGATAAAGGCAGTTTAATAAAGCAATAGCAAATGTTGTGTGCATGGAAGCAAAGGGAAACAACAGGTGTCATTCTCTACTTCCCATCAGCAGGCAATATTCAGTCACTTCCCGGGAAGCAGGACTTCAGTATGCACAGCAGCTGCTCTGGAAGACAAACGTCATAAATACCAAATGCCCTCTCTTCCTTCTCCTTTGTCCCCTCCCAAGACCTTGCCCCCCCAGCCTACTGGTGAGGGGGTGGAATGTTGGAGACAGCCTTGATGCTGTGTGAGCACTGTTCAGCAGTAGCCAAAACACTGACGTGTTCTCACCACCTTTCTAGCTACCAATACAAAGCACAGCACTATGAGGGCTGCTGTGGGGCTCAGGCAGAGCCAATACACTCCATCTGCTGATGTGAGGTAGCATCTCCAATGGCTGTTGAGCTCCGCACCAGCTGTTTGCTGCTTTGCATGTGGCTTCGCTCCCGAGTACAGTGTTGGCTTTGTTCCTAGTGCCCAAGTGAGAGCCAAAATGAGGTGTTCCACAGTTAGACCAAGCCATTAGGGATAGGGTACCAGTCAGATCTCATTGCCATTAGTTGTCCCTGAAGAGCTGGTGGTGTGGATGGCCAAAGGGACTTATGCATGGTCTCTGGCCCCTGCTAAGATGGCAGCAAAGATGACCTTGGCCACCCCAGGTGCTGCTAGGCTGGAGCTCAGCCCTTCTGGGTGTGCCAGATAGAAGATAGTGTTTCCTCTGCACTGCCCTGAGCTGGGAGCATGGTCTGTGTTGCCCACCTGGCTTGGAGTGTCCCTCCCTCCTGCAGCCATTTTGAGGATCCCAGCTGAGGACACATTCTCAACCTCTTGGGTAAATCCACCCTTGCTGGACATCCGTGTTGTTCCAGGTATTCCCTAGCTACTTGCTTCTGACTGCTTGCTCAAGATCCCCATCAGGGATATGCAGCTGTGGGTGGTGACATGACAAGGGAGACCCAGGTAATATTCCTAACTTCCAGCATCTGGTCTTGGCCAGCTTGCTGTGCTCCATCCAAAAAACAGGCCAGAGGGGAACACTGTGGTCAATGACTTCTAAATCAAGTGCTCTGTAGGCAAAAGGTGTTAGATTTGGGGTTTCTACTAGGGCCTTCCTTTTCTATCATTGCCTTGGCATCTTTTAGTCTGTGTTTATGCTCAGCTTTGTCTGTGTGGCATCAGTCTCTCAGTCCTGCAGTGATTTTCACAACACCAATTACAAGTATGGGCCATAAGGTGTCTTTGCTTGGGCCCTCATATGGGCTGGTGTCAGTTTTAGTTTTCCACTTTGTAGATGGGATCCAACCTGCTCCTCAGAAGTGTCAGTTCCTCACTCTCCTTTTTGTACCCTGGTGATTATTACTTCAGCCCCCTGACAGGAGCTAGTCATGCCCTTGTGCTTCACCTATTTTATCTGGGATGCAAAAATAACTGTGGTGGGGACTAACTCCCAGCAAAATATAAATCAACCGGTTGTATATATCTTAGTCAGATACTAAGATGACAGTTGAGCTGCTTTTTGAAAGAGCGTCCCCTGTAATTCAACTGTAAGCTTGCAGAAAATCAGCCACTTGCTGAGTTGTGCCGTTGCCCAGCAAGCTTAAGCACAGCCACCAATGCCAGCCCATGGCACCAAAGGCAAAAGCTTCCAAAACTGACTCTGTATCTCATGATGACAAGTGCATTTTGCTCCCCCTGATAATGAGTCACTGATGAACATCTTTAGATGAGCCCAGTCACAGTCCTGCAGACAAAGTGAGGCTCAGAAAGGCACTGGAGGGTTTGAAGACACGTGTGATGTGATGGTCAAATCAAGGGCAAGGTACCTGCCTGTGATCTGGGTGCTTCTGATGTGGCTGGCAAAAAAGAAAAGAGCAATAAAGAAGGGTTTACAAGTTTAGGAAAAAGACAAGAATGCATCTTGCAAATTTTAAGGATTTGGAGAAAACCCTTCCCCATTATGGACACCCCGGTTAAGGGGCTTCATGGCCTGCAAGCACGCAGCTTCTAAAGCTTTATCCTTTGCTTGGTGCGACGGGCTCTCTGGTAACTCTGGCAGGAGGTTTTATTAGGTAATAGGGTAGATGTATCTACTATAAAACCTTTAGCCATGGATACCACAAAACAGACCCAGCTCTGATACGGATTTTCTGCTGCTGTTTACATAGGTGTACAAAGAGATTTTTGAATCTCTTAGCACTGATGATACTGCCCTAGAGCAACTTACTGTGAGGTTTTATCTTACTGCTCAAGTTAATTAACACGCGCTTCATCAGCCGTCTTAATGCTTAAGTCTTTGTCTTGCAAAATGCCTTTCCCAGCTGTTTATAAGGTAGTACATTATCTTGATTCACCCTGGTCCACTGCATCCTTGCTCACGGTTCATGTCCAGCAGCAAATTATTTGATGCTGGAAGGTGATCAGGGATGAGCTGGGGGCCAATTTGAACCTTTGTCTGGACCCCCTGCATATTTTTCATTCCCATCACACTTCTATGTGCTGGAGATACTCACATTATAAATGCCGCCCTCACTGTATCTAAAGAGGGATATTGCTTTTGTCTCAAAACATGCTGCCCAGCTTACTGAGTTTCTTTGTCATCTCTTCCCACAGAAATGTGTGTATTGGCATCCCCCAGCACCCAAAATAACCTACCTGCGTCTATGCGGCTCACTCCAGTCTCTGCTTTCCAAGTATGTCATGTATGGGGATAACGGAGAGACAGTCAGTTCCTTGGGGAAGACTGGCCAAATTATTAAACATACAAAGGCTTCTGGCAGGTGGCCTGAGGACTTGAAAGTTGCACATTGCTTTCTAGCATTCACTGGGGAGCATTTGGTACTGTGTGGCCCGTGGCCATGTCCTTGTGCCAGCACAGGCAAGTGCTGGGATGAGGACAGGGAGAAGGCGAGAGGGCTCTGGTGGCACTACTAGCAGTGCTGCTGATCAGGGCATGCTCTTTGGGGGTGCAGCCTGTGGCACATTCATTTCCCTGCAGTGAGTGGTTTTCCCCATACCTTCGTGGTTGGAAATGTGTCATGTTCACCAGGACCTGCTCAAACTCCTGGACCTTTTCTGTTTCTGGTGTAATTAGGGCTGATTGGAGCAGGCTGTCCTCCAAATGTTGAATGCTGGTTGGCTGGTAAATATTTGGGCATGTGAGCTGCTGGGCTACGTGTTACCCAAAGACATACGAGAGCACAGGGAAAGGCAGGTTGCAGAGCTGCAACAAGGCCGCAGTCCAGCTCCAGTCAGGAGGAATGGGGGTTCTTTTGAAACCCATCTGCCCTTCGACTCCCATAATGCAGGTGCCCATAAAGCCAGTCATTCTTCTGAGGTTTGTGCAATTTAATACTTCATCTCCAGAGTTTCTACTTGCTGGCAAAACTGTTAATGACTTCAAAATAGGCACTGCTTTTGAGGTGCAGCTTCCCAAAATTATGTTAAAAGGAGCTGGTGTGACGACACCAGCTTCTTTCCATGAGGAATGCACATAGTGCAGCTACAGGCTGTGTGAGATTTTTTTCTTTCTTTCTGTTCTATATTGGTGCTTTATAACTTTGTCTAAGATTTATTACATGTAATTTTTTTAAGCACAACCTTTGTTCACCCTCTAGATAGGTGTTTTCTAGGCTTTGAGTTTTTTCAATGTACTGGTGGGATTACAGCGCTACACTGGCACTATAGTTGGTTCACAAAGTAATTTATTTCAAGAATTACTGATTTACTGGGTATCTCTTACAGCAGGAGGGGTTTTGTCTGATAGAAGTTAAATGCCTTCTTTCTTTCCCACCACTTCTAGCTGGATTTTACTTGTCAAGACAACTGTAAACCTTACCAAGGCCCCAGAGCATCAGTAAAAGGAAAACCGATTTCTTTGGTTTTGCTTTAGATGTGCTGAGGTTGTAAGTGCTGTGTCTCTTCTCAGTAGCGCCATGTGACTTCACAACCCGATTTGTGTAAAAGTTCTTCGCTAGCCAAGGATGCTTATCATAGAATTCCCAAGGGAATTATGCATGGAGGACACAGATACAGCGGAAAGCAGGGATTATATATGTGACAGTACACTTCTATAGAGCAATCATGTTTTCTCATGTTAAGGGGTGGGCTAATCGGTTACTGTTGCTTGCATAAGCAGTATGTACTTGTCCCTTGGAGGGTCAGTATGTGCTTGTCCTGTGTAGGTGCTACACACATATGGTCAGTGGCATGATGATCTTCATTGGCCTCAATGGATGTCCCGTACAGGTAGTTAGTGGCAGGGTTTATTCTGGACTCTGGTCCATTGCAGTTCTGGCCATGGTTATATGCCTGGTTCCTTTGAAAGGTGAATTATCTATTGTTTTATTTTTGGTATGGAGTGTTCTCAGCTGTAAGAGCTGGCTTAGGTTGGGTCTTCAGGTCACACTGACCCCGAGGTACAAGCTTGTAGTTTCAGGGAGTGTTCATTCTTCTGAGCAAGTTGTATTGCAGTTAGCATGTCTCCTTTCATGTTTGTACCTAATTAAGAGCATGTTTGGGAGTAAAAAATACTCTTAAAACTCCTGCAGTTTAGAAATGCAAAATGTGTTTGTTCACAGCAAGGAATTGTGTCACTGGGTTCATAGCCACTGAGCTATTGGATGTAAAAGGATATTTCCTGTTGGTTTGATTTCATTTTAATTTTTTTCCAATGGAAGATGCACATAGAGAAACATAAACCCCATGATTGACAGCTTGCTTAAAATAAACCCACGATAGCTGCTTTTTCTTTTATTCCTCTGCTCAAACCACAGGTTTCTGCATTTTTTGTCATGACAGAGCTTTCTTCCTTATTGTCAGCGTTCAGTGTTGTAAGCTAAATCTTCTTTTATCTTTATCTCTCTTGGCTTCTGCAGTGAGGATGCTGTGATGGTGCTAAGGGAGTTGCAGCAATTGACTCTACTCCAGGATTTAGCTCTGCCCTCAGTCGAGCTAGAGATGCTGCAGAGAGGTTGCCAGAGATGCAGATACAAGCCTGCATCCAGGTTTTTGCTGCATCCCTGCTGCTGAGAGAGATACAGATCATACCCAGAGTTATTGCCAATCACTGTGGAAGAAGGGGATGCCTAGAGATGGTGATTTGTAAGGGAGTTTGAGCTGGGCAGCAGATTTTCATGCTGCCTCAGCACCATGCCATGAAAATAAGGTGTTGAGACCCCTCCAGTGATGCAGGAGGTGGGGGATTTTTCAGTTCTGGTGCCGATGTTGTGCTTATGGTGAGGTCTCTGTGGCGCAATGGACGAGCGCGCTGGACTTCTAATCCAGAGGTTCCGGGTTCGAGTCCCGGCAGAGATGATCTCCAGCCAGTTGTCTCTTTTCTTTTAATGCATATTCCTTTATAGGTCCCAGTCTGTTCACCCCTGAGGGCTTCAAATGGGATGATAATGACTTTTCACGACACCCTCTCTACAGCTGATGCATGTAACAGTTGTGTGTTCCCCTTCTATGGCATTTCTCTTTCATCTTATTCGCCTTTCCTCATTCCTTTTGGTATCTCCTGAATATCTAGGTGTTTTAACCCCACTTGTTCCCCCAATACTGCTCATGGGTCCCATCTTTGACACCTTCTTAAAAGAAATACTGTGCTTTTCAGTAGAAATCAGGTGGTTAGGCAGTAGTTTAGAGCCTTCTGTTGATATTTCCTGTGATAAATGTGGTCATCGTTTTTCAAATGTGTGCCAAAAAAATGTTGGTCTACATTCTGAACTTCTACCTTACAGAAATTCTTTGAAAATGCTCTTATTTTTCATGTTTTTACTTAGAAGGTTCGTGCTTGGTGGTAACCACCTCCACATTGCCATGGGGTTTTATCTTCCTAAGTAGCAAATTGACTCTTCTTTTTATTTCACAGATGTTCTAAGTTATTAGTATGTAACGTCCTGTGATGTCATTGTTATCAGGAGTGAGGAAGAAAAGAAGGTTGCTACAGGTGAGTGCAGCAGTGCTTGGTAGGTGAATGGGTTTCAGTGGGGGCTACTGGAGCGCTTTTCCAGGCTGCTGCGGCTGCTAGTCATGGTGGAGAAGTGCTGAAAGCTGGAGTAAGGGTGCTCGACCTGGATGTATCATATACCCTTCAGAGAGAAATTTCTGTGTGGCGTGTTGGAGATATTTGATGTACACTCAGCTCTGGAGAGCCAGGCATGCTGCTTGGACCAGTGAAGCTTATGAATAAACATAGAAGATGTCCTTGGATCTGCCAGGTCCAACTCACATCTGGGTCATTGTAGGAACTGCTGATTTGTCTCCTCTGAGCTTCCGGTGTTTAGAGAAGTGGAGAACACGAGAGAGCTCACCAGAAGGGGACTTCTCCTTTCCTCAGCTGATACCTCAATAACCTGGGTACCATTTGCCATTGGTAGTGGTGGTGGGGAAAGGTCCTTCTGAAGACATGTTCATAGAATGCCTTTGAGACATCTGCATTAGGATGAGAAAAAATAATGTACTAGGAACGCTTTCTTCCCTTCCTGGTCTATGGTTAGGTAACTCTCTCCCACATATAGGGTATGTCAAGGGTGGCAACCTAAAACAGGGCTGACCTAGGTAGCAGCATCTGCCTGGTTGCCTCTTTCAGATCCAAGATAAAGGGAAGCTTGGCTCTATTACTGGGCCACTTCTTCCCAGCTGCATGACCTTCATTGGCCATTGGCTGTTCTCCTGGCCCTTGTCTATTGAGAAGCAGCTTGCTTTGGGTTTTGAGGTGCAGTGCAAAATATAAGTTGACCAAGTTAATGCACCTTTCTTCCTTGGTGTCTCCTCATTAGATTCTGCCCTCAGGTGTCATGTTTGTCAGTGACTGCTTGTGCTCACACATATCTCCACAGGGACCCAGATCTCCATCCCTTTGTCTGTGCTTCCAGCCGCTTGTATACCTCCCTGGAGAGGTTACCTTCACTGCTCAAGCCTTATTCCACAATTAGGGCATGTCATGATTTCAATTCGGCAGAAAAATGTTCTCATTTGGGTAACCCAACGCTCTCCTCCTGAACCTTTCAGGCTATGAGCGTGCTGCATTATATCATTGCATGCTTGCCAGCACCAGATACACTCCCGTTGACTGGACTTCTCTGGTGGAAAAACAGTCCATCTCTATCACAGTAGCTGGCAAGCTTGGCTTGTTTCTTTTTCTTCTTTTTGTGTCTGTGCAAATGCTAGAGCTCAGCCTGTTTGGAAGACTAGACACTGGTGGTGTTTGAAGTTCTGCAGCCTAGTTCCATCAGTTCATCGTGACATGGTGTCATGCCCATGACATCCGGGGAGTGTCCTGAAAGGGCAGGAGGAGGTTGTTCTGAGAAAGAGAAAATATGTGGACAGTGAGCATGGGTGCCACACACAGAAAGTAAAACTTGGTAGGAATGAGGGGAGAAAGGATAGGTTCTGCAGAGATCTCTTGTAGCCTTCAACAAACGGAGAACGAAATAATGTGCATTTTCTTTTTAGGATAGAGGCAGAAACATGACTGTGATCCTGGTCTAGCTGCTGTAACACCACAAAGGGTCGGGATTCGTCTTCCACCATATGAGTATATCTGGAAGGTGCCAGGGCCTCCATCAGGCTTCGTGAAAGCCTGGCCAAGTCCCCAGCGTTATGTGGACAGCGCCAGGGTGCCTGGCGGGGTTCAGGAGAGCCCAGCTGAAGCCCCAGGGTTTCTGGAGGGTGCCACGAAAGAAAAAAATCTCTCATTTTTATATATATTGAAAATTAAAATTAATTTATATAAAGAAAAGGATTTTTAAATAAGACTGTGTATCTACTATATTATCTAAAGCACTTATGAGTCTTTTATGAGGGAATTAAAAATAGAAGAAAGTCTGAATAGAGCTATCTACACTTACTATGTGTTACACAGGTAAGTCTAAGTAGATATTATATATAAATGTAAATAGATACCCAAGTCTAAGCAGGTATTTACACTTGTAACTACACATAGATCTAGGCCTAAACATATCTAGTCTGAATAACTATTCTACACAATATGTGTTAATCTATAATTGCAAGTGTAAACAGAGGTAAGTCTAAATAGATACATGGGAGACCATGTGGGAGCAGAACGGCACTGCCCCTAGTGACAAGCCCAACCTCTAGAGACCTGGGATGTAGCAGGGTGTTATGGGGCATTAAAGGATATAGGGGGGTGGTTACAGGGGATTATGGGATCTAGGGGGTTGTTATGGGGCATTACAGAATATAGGAGGATATTACAGGGCATTCTGGGATATAGGGGGATGTTAATGGAAATGATGTCATATAGGAGGTTATTATGGCCCCCTATATCCCATAATGCCCTGTAACACCCCTCTATGTCCCAACATCCCCCCTAACACCCCACCTTAAATCCCATAATCCCCTATAACAGCCCCCCTATATCCCTTAATGCCCCATAACACCCCCCCCTCTATCTTGTAGTGCCCTGTAACACCCCCGGTTATCCCATAATCCCTTATAATGGTTTCCTATACCCCATAATCCATGACCGATAACACACTTTGTCAGAATTCTGCATTTTTATGAAATGTCCACAGGTGCAAGAATTACAAAGAATTAGAACATTGGGATTCAGAGGCAGACAAAGAGGTGGAAAAAGTAAAAGTTTAAAACTAGGGAGCAGAAGCCAGCCAGTGATGGACAAAGGCAAATCCGCAATGTGCTCGAGGACAGAAAGGGAGGAATTTCGAAAAGAGAGGGACCAGGGGCTGTACAGAAAGAGGCAAAGAAGGGGGTGATAGCAATGGGCCACAGGGCAGTGAGGAAAGAATGAAAAAGTAGGGGCACGAAGCCAGACAGTGATGGAGAAAGGGTGGGAAAAAGACCCTGCTCCCTTGCCCCACCTTCCATCCCTGCCACGTACTCTGTACCCCTTCATTCTTCTAACATCTCACTTTCCTGTCACAGGGAATGGCTATGAACTCAAGGGGTTAAATTGTGCAACAGCTCATAATGGCTTACTTGTACAAGGAAAAACCTTGTATGAGCTTTCCCTAAGCCACATATTGACACCACTTGCTTTTTCCTACTCAAAAAGTACAGTCCTGCAAGGTCTCTTCTATTTAAAAAAAAAATATTAAAATTGCTGTTACTAACATGCTTCCAAATGCAAACAGAGAAAATGCACCCCTATTTCCCACAGCAAAACAGGATGCATCTCTGGGGAGGGCACAAGACAGGAGCCCTGTAATGCTGCAGCTGTTGCGCTGCAGAAAAAGAAGGTTCAGAGGCTGCTCCAGCTTCTGAGCTTCCACAACAGCAGCTTTGGGCTCCCTGACCACAGCTGCCAAGGAGTAAGAGAGCTCTCAGAGAAGGTCTGGCAGCTCCTGGCTGGTGTTTGCACAGCACACAATACAGTCCCGCCTGCATTTCCGTCCTTGTGCCAGCTGGGTCTGCAGAAGGGACACCTGAAAGAGGAAAGACCAAGCTCAGACAAGCCAATGCTGTTGGAACTGTCTGCAGCTCCACAGTACTGGCTAATACAACAGCCCAACATTCTTGTGGAAGCTGAGTAAGCTCAGTTTTGCTTAACTAACAACTACAAAGTCATTCTCCTGAAAGCAAGCGGTGGAGTCATAGTGTACTACATAGTGTGTGGGTTAGTGTCCCATAACCCAGGGGAAAAGCATGTCTGACATCCTGCTCTTGTGTCTGAGCCCCAGCAACCAGCAAACTAGTTGTCCAATATAAAAGCTGAAGGGAAAATCTTGCGTTTCCCCTGTTCCAGCCCTATAGTCCTGCTACTTCCTTTTCTATTTGGTGAGCACAAGGACCGTTGAGCTGACTGGACTGACCAAATAGTGAGTCTCCCCTTCAAAAAGACTATTACTATAGTCATAGAGCAAACACCTTAAAAATCATTCTTCTTGTTCCCTTGTACGGGGAAACAGTTAAAGAGCCATATAGATCTGTGCTAGAAAACCTAGGACATCTACTTACAGGTAGTACAGTAAAACTCTTAGTGAATCAAAACCATCCTTCCAAAACACAAGCTGAGGAAAAACTTGTGCTGTTTTTGACTCTCTTACTGTACTCTTTCAGCAGCACGTTGCTGGAGATAGAATAGAAGAGTTAATGTCTTCTGGAAGAATACAGTGCCCAAAAGAAACACAAACCCACCATCACTAAACTTGCACCCGAATCCAGAATGTTAACTGTGTCCTCAGCAGGGTCAAAACAGTTTTGCAAATGCATGGAATTTATAACTATTACATATATTGTTGTGATGACTTCATGAAAATAAAAGGCATACCCACTGACTAATGTTCACTCTGATTGAATACTTATTTCCATTGAATTTTAAACTTGTTGGGGGGAAAAACTTGGGAAAACAACTTTTTTCTTGAAAGCATCCCTTTAGCAAGCATTGTGACTGCTCCTTAAATGGTTTTCAGTTCATCACTTCCCCTAAAGAATTCCTCAGTTAAGCTCATTCTATTATGCACGTGTGAAATAATTTTTTTTCTAGCCTGAAGTTTTCTTTTAACTTAAACGTAGATAGCTTAAATTGATATCACCTAGGCTCTCTTATCTTTATGCTGCTCTTTTCCAATAGCCATGATGTTTTGTTCACCTCTCAGATGGGCGGAGTGTGTGGTTGTAGAATGGCAGTGCTTTTTTGTCTGTGGGGCACAAAAAAAAGGGTGTACTAGAACCCCACTGTTACAGATCTGAACGTTAAAGCTTGATCTGTTCAGGCATTCCTGCTTGGCTGCAATTAATCCTGGCCACAGAAAGGAAATTCTGAAGTCCATGCGTCGGTGATATTCAGGTCAGTTGAGTAGCTTAGTAGCAGGCTACTTCTAGATCTAACAAAAAAAAAAAGTTAACAGAATAGTGATTTGAAAAAAAAAAAAGAAAAAAGTGTGTGTGTGTATGAAACACCAGAATACAGTAATATTATCTAGAAATCCTGTTTCCTGTTTTTTTTTGCATCTCACCTACATTCTTATTGTTTCTTCACTCCTTTCCTGTTTGCATAGGTGAAATGGATCAGCACTTCATCTGACAAGTTGTTTCTCTTCCCTTCCTCCTGAAGGGGAGGCAACTCCCTGAAACTCTTGGACTTTTTCATTTTGGCGATACCTTGATGGAGCAGATAGAGATAAGGAGCATTAGATGCGGGAGCTGGAGCAGTATCAGAAGACCGAAGCCTATTAAGTCTTTAGCAGGAGAGCACAGGACAGACAAAAAGGCAAATGACACAGACAAGGTATTGAATGGGACAAATATATGGGCCTAGAACAATAGAAGATTCCCAGCTGGTTGTGCAGACCGACACTCGTTTACAGCCTTTGATTTAAAGGCTTGTTAAAACGTGAATGCTCATCTTGGGGAGCTCATCTGTGGGCATGAAACAGAACATTTTTCTTCCTGCAGATCCAGGTTTCAAAAATGTTACATATAGCAATATACACTAGAAACCATAATTTTCATCAGCAGTGACCAAACCATTGTTAATTTTTCTCCATTGTTCTGTTATTGCTTGTTAAAGAAAATGTGTTTTGAATTAAGAAATGCGAAGTGCTGAAGCAGCTAAGTGGCAGAACCAGGCCTCGTCCCTAGAGTAGCCCTAATCCAAGCCTGGTTTAAAACCAAGTCCAGTTAATCAGTGGGAGAACAGAGAAACAACAGATGATCAATTTGTGCACACAGGTGCTCTCAGAAACGCAGGTGTTTCTAGAAAAATTGGTATACGTGAATAGGAATTGCTTGTTCAAAGACTAAGTGTGTTTGAAGGAGTGTGTGAGTTAAAGCAGGCAGAAAGAAGATCAAGATCCGAAGCAAAGTCTGGAACCGAACAGATCAATCACCTAGGACAGAGTCATGCCATGGATTTGCAGAACTGACAGGACCAAGGAAACTCCTAAAACCTTCGGACATTGACTATGATCTATTAAGCATATATAAGCTGTGCTGCATCCCTTGGTTCTCTGCCAGTCACTGGGGTGGTGGCCCAGCTCTGAGTTGTGACTCAGACAAGCCCAGTGGTACCCACGTCTATGTGAATTTCTCCTTTAACACCACCAGTCGCTGGGGCTTATCCGCAAGACCCCACCATACACCCCCCGCCCCTGCACCTTGTGCCATGGGTTCCCCGTGCTGCTGTCTCTCCCTAGGTAATGGGGTGGGGGCATGGACAGAAAGAACCACCCGACTGTTAAAGCTGTCAGACGCAAAGGATTTAACCGTTCGAGCCACGTGGGTGCTTTTTGGTACGGAGGTAGCGGGTAATAGCGGCTGGGCTGCGAGTGGGCAAAGGGCAGAGCGAAGGGAACCCCGCAGCCGCAGCGAGCAGCTCCCGTGGTCGGGCGGTGAGAACTGGGCCGAGATCCCGGCCCGTGCTCAGCACAGGGTCGGTGGAGCGCTGCTGCCACCTGGCGACCAAAAGCGGACAGTGCAGCCCTGGTGCCGCGCATGCGCGGTGGCGCCTCCCCCTCGCTGCTGCCGGCCGTTGGCCGCTGCCGTCCCCCGAGCACGTTGCAGCGCGCGCTCGGCACGGGAGTATGGAGCTGCAGCGCCGCCGCAGCCCCGGGACAAACGCGGCCTGCGGGTGCTCCCTGCTGCAACGGCCCCGCCCCTAGCGAGAAGCCCCCCAACCTGGAGACCGCGGAGGTGCGGAGCGGCTGCGCCTCTCCAGTTTCAATTACCCCTCGCTCGGCAACGCCACGGTTCTGCCTTGGCGTGGCTCGAACCTGCGCTCCCCGGCGCCGGGCCGCTTCTGCGCATGCGCGGGTCCAGCCCCCCACGCCCCGGCGTCAGCCCCGTTCTGCGCATGCGCTGCCCTAGAGTAGCCAGTCACGCCACCCCCCATCCGCCCTGAACGGCCTCACAGCGTGCCGGCGCACTTGGGGGTACCGGTGGGTGAAAATATGGACACAAGCCAGCAACCTGTGCTCGCAGGGCTGAATGCTGACCATATCCCGGGCTGCATCCAACGGTGCCTGACCAGCAGGTCGAGGGAAGCGATTCTGCCCCTCTGCTCTCGTGAGACCAGCTTGGAGCGCTGCATCCAGCTCCACAGTCCTTGGCAAAGCAGGTTCAGAGGAGAGCCACAAAAGTGATCAGAGGGCTGGAGCACCTCTCCTAAGACAGGCTGAGAGAACTGGGGTTGTTCAGCCTGGAGAAGAGACACTGGGGAGACCTTATTGTGGCCTTTCAGTACTTAAAGGAGGCTTATATGAAAGATGGGGACAAACATTTTAGTGGGGCCTGTAGCAATAGGACAAGGCTTAGTGGTTTTAAACTGAAAGAGGGTAGATTCAGACTAGATAGTGAGAAGAAATTTTTTATGATGAGGGTGGTGAAACACCAAGAGAGGTTGCCCAGAGAGGTGGCAGATGCCCCATGCCTGGGAACATTCAAGGTCAGGTTGGACAGGGCTGTAAGCAACCTGATCTAGTTGAAGATGTCCCTGCTTCCTGCAGGGGGGCTGGACTAGGGGGGCTTTAAAGGTCCCTTCCAACACAAACCATTCTACGATTCGGTAAACTACCACTGTCATTCCAGCCACTGTGTATTTATATATACTTGAGGAAGTCGAAGTCCTTCACAGCTGAAATTTTACTGTGAAAGTTCTGAATTGCCTTGAAATTCTCAAGAGTTTTTCTCCAAAATATCCCTTCCAGAGCTACTGATATTCAGGTCCCGGACCAAACACCATACCTGAGGTTGTTTTACAGCAGGGCAGCAAAGTTTTGTAGAACAAGTGAGGCTGAGAGACTGCGCAGACACATTCTCCTCCATGTTCTCCCACACGCATGTGGCAGCACCTTCAGAAAACACTCTTCTATTTGTTCCTGATAGTTCTAAACATCTCTAATAAAATTTCACCAATGTTCTCCCTCCTGAAGCACTGCTGCTGTTACCACAGATAGCAATGCAAAAATGTTCAAAGGAAATTGTCTGAAACACTTGGAAGCTAAAGGTCACAATAAGCAGGAAAAGAAAATACTTTACCATGTACATGGGACTGTTGGAAACTTTTTGCCAGTGCAAAGTGGGAATTTCCAGCTACCTGCAGGAGACAGTAATCTTTCATTAAAAGGCTTGAATCTACATAAATAAAGCAGTCATACCAGCAGTTGGATTTTCAAATCTTTGTTTGAATAAGATAGACAATAAGCAGCTCATTGTCATGGGTGATAATACCAGCAAATATTGTCCTAAGAGAGATATGAATTTCCCCTCTTCCTCACAGGCAGTCACGTGGAAAGCCATCATCACATACCGATGTTGACAATAACTGTTCTACGCAGAGTATTTTAGTGGACATAAAAATGGGAAGAAGGTGGAATTAAGACTACTGGGAGGGAACTAACTGCTGCTGTAGGAAGTACAAAAAGGTATCACAGAAACGGAGTAGAGACAGTAACTGAGGAGGTCAGCCGGCATGGTAAAAAAACACTTAATGCAATAAACAATAGTGGTCCTATGTATGAAAACAAGCTGTGTTCAAAAATAAAGCACTAAACTTACCACAAACACACACACCCCCAAAAAAACCCCACCAAAACCTCCAAAATCCCCCAAAAGACAAAGGTAATTAGTATTTTAACCTTGAATATGAAAAGGATATAGATATTAGATGTCAGTCCTCCCTGACACTTGCTAGCATTCATACACACCCTCCCCGGAAGATTTCAATGCATCAAGTTCACACGCTACATTACACCTTTGAATGTCCGTGCAAACCTATTGCATATGTTTACTGCGGACCTGATGAGAATGGAGATGTGCAAAAGTCCAAGTGCCTAACAATGGCCCCCAGAAATTTCCCTAGTGACACCCACCCATGGACCCTTGCTACCCACAGCACTCCCCTTTGAATCTTTCACTGGGGTGGTAGCCCAGCTCCGAGTCGTGACTAAAGCAAGCCCAGTGGTAACCACGTCTGCGTGCATTTTTCCTTTACCAGTCAATACTGCTATAGTTGCCATTTAAATAACCGACTGAACATCAAATGTTACTAACTGATAATCATAGAGTTTCACGAAGATGAGTGTATACTTCCAATCTAACTTGCCACATGTGTGGTGGAAATCAAACTAGCCATATACTTTTTCCAGACAGCAGAAGAAATTGCTTGCTGCATGCAATACAATTTGATTGCTTTCAGAATGCCTCTCCTGGATGAGACTGTTTTCTCCCTGCAAGTTTCTCTTCCTCTCCCTTGATAATATAAGGAGCGAGAGCAACCGGTTCAGACCGAGTAATCCCAGTGGAGGCTGTCAACACAAGTAAGGCAGGAGGCCTACATGTGTTAACAGAGAATTTGGCTACAGAAAAGCGGGGTTTGACCCCAGACATTACATTCATCATGCCACAGCCTCTGAATACAGAAAGGCTGCTAAGTGACACCAACAGTAAGAATGCTATCACCACACTTCTGTAACAACAGGAGAAGCTCTTGCACCTGCCCACTGTTCAGCTCTTGGCTTAGTTTAACCTTTCAGCTTTTAAGAACAGAAAAGTTAAATCTGAGTTACAACAAATCAGCAAATTTAGTTCATGCCAATACACAGAACTACACTATCTCCCAGAACAGGTAATAAGGACCTCACGTTTTAGAAAGGCAAAGTCGGGACAGTATTACCATTACATTGCAACACTACCAGAATCATTCCTGGTTTGTATTGAAGTACAACAGTAAGTCATAACATGTAAAAAGATGCAGAGGAGAGGTTTATGTAGCCAAGGACCACTTAACTCCAACTTGTAATTGATAAATCAACTGAAATCTATTAAACGGTTATGCATCAACACACACAAAGCAAACTTAGCAAGACACAAGTTTAGGCTTAAGGGTCAAGTCAGCGGAGCCTTCCCTGGAGAGAGGCTCTTTCCTCTAACCAGCTCAACCCATTGTCCGCCTCCTAGGATTTAAAGATGCAACCAAAGTCAAGTTTTGCCAGAGCAGCTGCTTGATTTCTAGTAGGAAAAGCCTGTTCACTCAGCAGCTTTGCTCCTGAAATGCATCAATTGAGTCCTTGTCCCAGTTTCAGAGGGACTAGGCAAAGACTTGCCTCACAAAAGTACAGAGTATAATATATATATATACACACACACAGGAGCTTGTCTGATCTGCCAGTGTAATAGATTTGTGTCCTATAAACTCTTCAAGAGTTTGTGGTGTTTAAAACACTGTGAATTCAGCTGTCCCTTGTTCCCACAAATCTCATAGCAGGCATACGGTGGTGGAAAGGCTGTGAGAGCATCCATCCAAGAACGGCAGAATAGCATCTTACCATGTCTCTCAGCTTCTGAAGTCACATGATTGGCAGCTTTATCCAAGTGTTGTTTAAACGGCTTGTGCTCTACATCCTGCTGCTGCTCTCCTCTTACATCCATGGCACTGACGCTCAAATCTGAAAGCAGTGAGCAAGCAAAGCGGTTTATCAACACACATTTGTTATGGGCTGCAGCAAGCTGAGGAAGTGAAAAGACAAGAATCTTTCGGCCAGCAGGGTGAGCATGTGCCAAACTGGGAGAGCGTGTACAGCTAGGGTCAAGTGACCGACAGGGAATAAAACGCACAGTGCAGCACGCTAAATGGCCCTCCCAGGTATGGGGTTTGGTTTGGTGTTCAAGAATGACCGTTTCCAACTTCCAAGAAAGCATTACCCTGAAAGGTAGACGCGCTTAAGGTAAAAAGCCGAAAGCAAACCTCTCAAAGCCCAGAACCATTTACAGGAACACAGGAGTTAAGCCTAAAATTGGTTGAAAGCTGCCTCCTACCTCTTCCCCCGCCACCTCTCCCCCTTCAACATCAGCACATTTCCTTATGATCCCTTTCCACAAAAAGATGGAGGCCTGTGGTATCAGCTTGGTACCGAAGCACCACGATGCACTTGCTGGCTACGTGCTCTCTTAGAAGGCTGATAGCTTCTCCGCACACAACAGCCGAGGCTTATAGTCTCTCTGGCCTTCCCACGCCCTGTGAAATGTGAGGAAGGCAAAGACCGATAACGTCTTGGGGGGGGTCAGGAGGAAGTCAAGATGCACTACATTCAGAGCCCAACGCATTACCCAAAGGAATTACTACAACAGAACAAGAGGCAGGAATGATTGGTAGACAGGCAGATAACATGCATGGCAGCCGATACCCAGTCAGACTTGCAGGACTTGCAGTCACTTCATCCCGCAACTTTGTTTTGAATTTAGTTAAAAGGTAATCAGATTCTTAATGCTCATTCTGCTTTTATAAATTCTGGAGAAAGGCTAACACGTGGCATTGGCATTACAGTCCAATTATTGCCCAAGCAGCAGCACAGCACTCGGAAGCAGCAGGCACACGGAGCCTCGTGGGCCCTTGGCAAGTACTAAAAGTTATCCCTCCGTAGTCAGCAGTCCGACTCACAAGCACACGTGGAAAAGTAACATCTAGACTGACCTTCAGTTTAGACCCCTTGATTTGTCAACG
This sequence comes from Falco naumanni, assembly GCF_017639655.2. NCBI lineage: Eukaryota > Metazoa > Chordata > Aves > Falconiformes > Falconidae > Falco > Falco naumanni. The sequence continues at coordinate 2,480,263 of NC_054073.1, forward strand.
TACATTGTCATTCTGGATGAACCTAGGTACAAAGAAAAAACAAGAGCCCCATTTCACTGGGAAGCAAATCCAAAGGCCTCTTCCCCACGGCTGCTCCGGCCCAGGAGCTGACTGTCACGACACAGGATCTGCCAGACACCTGAGCTGCTGCCTCCCACCCCTCCCCAGTAGTTAAACGCTTGCCCTTTGCAATACTTTTTAGAGAAATCAGCAGTCAGGGGCGAGGGGTGGCGATTTCCTTCCCTTGCCCGCTCGCAGAGGTTGAAGAGGCTCCTGAGCCACCCCCCCGCCACAGCGTTACCGCCGGCCCCAAGGCAGCCCCTGCGGCCCGCGGAGGGCGGCAGCCCCAGCCCGCTGCCGCGGCTCGGGCCGGCGGCTGGGGGAAAGACAAAGCCCCGCGCAGAGCTGCGGCGGCTGCCCGGGCAGCCCAGAGGCGGCGGGGGGGGGCGGCAGGTCGCCGCGGGCCGACCCCTCCCTCTCCCGGGCCCCGCCAGGCCGCCACAAGCGGCGAGCACCGGGGCCGCCCCGCCGCCGCTCCTCGCCTCCGCGCTGAGGTAGCGGCGCAGCCCCGAGAGACAAACAACAACCAAAAAAAAAACCAGCCCAAAATAGGCAGCACCGTGAGGAGCCCGCTGACCACCGTCGCTGCCGGGGAGACGAGAACGGCCGGCAGCCCCGCCGGTCCCGGTCCCGGGCCGGGCCGGGCCGCCCGCCTCAGCCCGCCCGCCGCCGGCACCAGGCGCTCCCCGCCGCGGCCGAGCGCCGGCCCGCCACATCCCCCCCCCCCCCCCTCCTCCGCCGCTGCCCGCCGGCCCCCGCCCGCCCTCAGGCCGAGCGCTCACCCAGCGCGCCGCCGCACGTCCCGGCCCGAAAGTCTTCCAGGCTCCCGGGTAAGCCCCGCACCGCCACAGCCACTCCAGCGCGCCGCGCGGACCGGAAATGAGCCCACTTTCCGGGGCCGGGCCGGGACCGGCGGGCGTGGGCGGGGCCGGCGGGCGTGGGCGGAGCCGGCCGAGGAGGGGCTAGCGCTCCCCTTCTGCGTCGGGCCGGGAAGGGGCTCGGTGCCGCCGCGGGCTCCTCTGAGCTCGCCCCCGTGTCTCTGTGGGGTTGGTGGAGCGCTTCTGCCATCTGGCGAGAAAAAATTGCGTAATGCAGCCGCCGGGTTGCTGGAGCGCTGCTGCCATCTAGCGAAATATATTTGGGTACTGCAGCCGGCCCTGTTGGTGGAGCGCTGCTGCCATCTAGCGAAATGTAATTGGGTACTGCAGCCGGCCCTGTTGGTGGAGCGCTGCTGCCATCTAGCGAAATATATTTGGGTACTGCAGCTGGCCCTGTTGGTGGAGCGCTGCTGCCATCTAGCGAAAGGTAATTGGGTACTGCAGCCGGCCCTGTTGGTGGAGCGCTGCTGCCATCTAGCGAAATATATTTGGGTACTGCAGCTGGCCCTGTTGGTGGAGCGCTGCTGCCATCTAGCGAAAGGTAATTGGGTACTGCAGCCGGCCCTGTTGGTGGAGCGCTGCTGCCATCTAGCGAAAGGTAATTGGGTACTGCAGCTGGCCCGGTTGGTGGAGCGCTGCTGCCATCTAGCGAAATATATTTGGGTACTGCAGCTGGCCCTGTTGGTGGAGCGCTGCTGCCATCTAGGGAAAGGTAATTGGGTACTGCAGCCGGCCCTGTTGGTGGAGCGCTGCTGCCATCTAGCGAAATATATTTGGGTACTGCAGCCGGCCCTGTTGGTGGAGCGCTGCTGCCATCTAGCGAAATGTAATTGGGTACTGCAGCCGCCCGGTTGGTGGAGCGCTGCTGCCATCTAGCGAAATGTAATTGGTACTGCAGCCGGCGCTGTTGGTGGAGCGCTGCTGCCATCTAGCGAAATATATTTGGGTACTGCAGCCGGCCCTGTTGGTGGAGCGCTGCTGCCATCTAGCGAAATGTAATTGGGTACTGCAGCCGGCCCTGTTGGTGGAGCGCTGCTGCCATCTAGCGAAATGTAATTGGGTACTGCAGCCGGCCCTGTTGGTGGAGCGCTGCTGCCATCTAGCGAAATATATTTGGGTACTGCAGCTGGCCCTGTTGGTGGAGCGCTGCTGCCATCTAGCGAAAGGTAATTGGGTACTGCAGCCGGCCCTGTTGGTGGAGCGCTGCTGCCATCTAGCGAAATATATTTGGGTACTGCAGCCGCCCGGTTGGTGGAGCGCTGCTGCCATCTAGCGAAAGTAATTGGGTACTGCAGCCGGCCCTGTTGGTGGAGCGCTGCTGCCATCTAGCGAAATATATTTGGGTACTGCAGCTGGCCCTGTTGGTGGAGCGCTGCTGCCATCTAGGGAAAGGTAATTGGGTACTGCAGCCGGCCCTGTTGGTGGAGCGCTGCTGCCATCTAGCGAAATATATTTGGGTACTGCAGCCGGCCCTGTTGGTGGAGCGCTGCTGCCATCTAGCGAAATGTAATTTGGGTACTGCAGCCGCCCGGTTGGTGGAGCGCTGCTGCCATCTAGCGAAATATATTTGGGTACTGCAGCCGCCCGGTTGGTGGAGCGCTGCTGCCATCTAGCGAAATATATTTGGGTACTGCAGCCGGCCCTTTTGGTGGAGCGCTGCTGCCATCTAGCGAAATATATTTGGGTACTGCAGCCGCCCGGTTGGTGGAGCGCTGCTGCCATCTAGCGAAATATATTTGGGTACTGCAGCCGGCCCTGTTGGTGGAGCGCTGCTGCCATCTAGCGAAATATATTTGGGTACTGCAGCCGCCCGGTTGGTGGAGCGCTGCTGCCATCTAGCGAAATATATTTGGGTACTGCAGCCGCCCGGTTGGTGGAGCGCTGCTGCCAACTAGCGAAATATATTTGGGTACTGCAGCCGCCCGGTTGGTGGAGCGCTGCTGCCAACTAGCGAAATATAATTGGGTACTGCAGCCGGCCCTTTTGGTGGAGCGCTGCTGCCATCTAGCGAAATATATTTGGGTACTGCAGCCGCCCGGTTGGTGGAGCGCTGCTGCCATCTAGCGAAATATATTTGGGTACTGCAGCCGCCCGGTTGGTGGAGCGCTGCTGCCAACTAGCGAAATATATTTGGGTACTGCAGCCGGCCCGGTTGGTGGAGCGCTGCTGCCAACTAGCGAAATATATTTGGGTACTGCAGCCGGCCCTTTTGGTGGAGCGCTGCTGCCATCTAGCGAAATATATTTGGGTACTGCAGCCGGCCCGGTTGGTGGAGCGCTGCTGCCATCTAGCGAAATATATTTGGGTACTGCAGCCGGCCCTGTTGGTGGAGCGCTGCTGCCATCTAGCGAAATGTAATTGGGTACTGCAGCCGGCCCTGTTGGTGGAGCGCTGCTGCCATCTAGCGAAAGGTATTTGGGTACTGCAGCCGGCCCTGTTGGTGGAGCGCTGCTGCCATCTAGCGAAATATATTTGGGTACTGCAGCCGGCCCGGTTGGTGGAGCGCTGCTGCCATCTAGCGAAATGTAATTGGGTACTGCAGCCGGCCCTGTTGGTGGAGCGCTGCTGCCATCTAGCGAAATATATTTGGGTACTGCAGCCGGCCCTGTTGGTGGAGCGCTGCTGCCATCTAGCGAAATGTAATTGGGTACTGCAGCCGGCCCTGTTGGTGGAGCGCTGCTGCCATCTAGCGAAATATATTTGGGTACTGCAGCCGGCGCTGTTGGTGGAGCGCTGCTGCCATCTAGCGAAATATATTTGGGTACTGCAGCCGCCCGGTTGGTGGAGCGCTGCTGCCATCTAGCGAAATATATTTGGGTACTGCAGCCGCCCTTTTGGTGGAGCGCTGCTGCCATCTAGCGAAATATATTTGGGTACTGCAGCCGCCCTGTTGGTGGAGCGCTGCTGCCATCTAGCGAAATATATTTGGGTACTGCAGCCGGCCCTGTTGGTGGAGCGCTGCTGCCATCTAGCGAAATGTAATTGGGTACTGCAGCCGGCCCTGTTGGTGGAGCGCTGCTGCCATCTAGCGAAATGTAATTGGGTACTGCAGCCGGCCCTGTTGGTGGAGCGCTGCTGCCATCTAGCGAAATATAATTGGGTACTGCAGCCGGCCCTGTTGGTGGAGCGCTGCTGCCATCTAGCGAAATATATTTGGGTACTGCAGCCGGCCCTGTTGGTGGAGCGCTGCTGCCATCTAGCGAAATGTAATTGGGTACTGCAGCCGCCCGGTTGGTGGAGCGCTGCTGCCATCTAGCGAAATATATTTGGGTACTGCAGCCGGCCCTGTTGGTGGAGCGCTGCTGCCATCTAGCGAAATATATTTGGGTACTGCAGCCGCCCGGTTGGTGGAGCGCTGCTGCCATCTAGCGAAATATATTTGGGTACTGCAGCCGGCGCTGTTGGTGGAGCGCTGCTGCCATCTAGCGAAATATACTTGGGTACTGCAGCCGGCCCGGTTGGTGGAGCGCTGCTGCCATCTAGCGAAATATATTTGGGTACTGCAGCCGGCCCTGTTGGTGGAGCGCTGCTGCCATCTAGCGAAATGTAATTGGGTACTGCAGCCGGCCCTGTTGGTGGAGCGCTGCTGCCATCTAGCGAAATGTAATTGGGTACTGCAGCCGGCGCTGTTGGTGGAGCGCTGCTGCCATCTAGCGAAATATATTTGGGTACTGCAGCCGGCGCTGTTGGTGGAGCGCTGCTGCCATCTAGCGAAATATATGTGGGTACTGCAGCCAGCCTAGCTAACAGACTGCACCCTTTATTATACGAATGGAATTGAGAAGGGAACTCTGCCCACGGCCCGTTAGCAAGTTGCCCGGCTTCACATCTCGCTGGATCAAGTTCTTCCAGTGAACATATTCAATTCGACCAGTCTAGAGAAAAAGAGAAAAAAAAAAAAAAGAAAAAAAAAAAAAGAATCACTCGAGACACTAGGCATACACTTTTTTTTTTTCCTTATAAAAACACCAGCAACATTGTCTTAACGATAAAAGAGGCAATGGAACCTTTTATTGTAAAATGTAAGGGCACTAAGGAGAAGGTAATTCGACAGACAATACATAAACCTCTCCAGCTCTTTCCCCACGTCTATTTGACATTCGTTTCCAAAAACTTTCTCGGGTGAACGTCTTTTGTCCTTGAGCAGTGCGACAGGCGGTTTGCAAACGGCACAAGTCTCTGCTTTTTAAAAATCAATTCAGACTCTGTAGTCACTTTAGACGGGGCACTTTGTGTTTCAGAGAAACAAAACCAACGTTGAGTCTTTCCTTGAACGACACAGGCCCGTTCACCTTTCAATCAGAGAAACAACGTATGTGGTTCCGATCTCTCAAGGAATCTTTATTTTCCCACAGACTGCACCGTCAAGATCAACCAAGCAGTTTCCTACCGTTTCGCCAGCGAGCCAGAGGACTGTCTCGAGACTAAGTTTCCTTGAACAAACGCCGAAGAGATCTTCAAGACTCGGTCCAAATGGCTCCGTCACCGTGAAATCGTAGTCCCCTTCAGCTCCACACCGCTTCATTCTGGGAACGCCCGCTAGAAAAAAAAGAAACAGTTTATTCAGTGTAACGATTCGATTGGTATACAAGCCTTCAAGGCTCCCAAGACGAAGTCTAAGAGGGTCAGGACCGTGAGTGTTTGTACTCGCAGTGAAGCTCAACATCTTATGCAACCCTCAGCCAAGACAAAGGTGAAAAACTCACTGGCGCCGAACGTTTCCTCATCTGTAAGCTGCCCATCCTTAGCGTGCAGGACTCCAAATTCAAAATTCACAGGTCCTGGAAAATAATGGGAAAAGGGGATGTGTAGGATCCCCCCAACCTTTGCATGTGGCTGACACAAGAGTTCTTGATTTTACTTGAGCTAACTATAAATGACCATGCCTGCATTAATTTTTTTGGTGCAGAGAGGGAAGGATTCTCTTTGTTATAGCTGGAGAGGCATATAAGTAAGTCTTTTTGATGTTTCATGAGCACAATGCTCTCCTCTCAAAGCAGAGGAATGCTTGTGCTCTGCTTAATAGCAGAAGTGCTTGTAGCTGTCCGCTGGTGAGTCAGTGCCAATACTGGCAGTAGGCAGTTACTTAGGGCACGAGACAGAAGCGGTGGCCTGTCCTACCTGGCCCTATATAATATAATATATAATATTGTACATACATACATGTATATATATTAAAAATAGAATTCTTTTTAGATCAACGGGATGGATTACGCAATAATCAAGGTTGACCACCAATTCCACTGACACCTCATTGGCAAGTGTGAAGAGGAAGATGAACCCCAAGGCTCACAGTATTGGTGGATCTCATTTGATGGTGCGTCCGTGTAGTGTGGCTAGTCAGCTGAATACCTTAATGCCAGTTGGGATGGTGATGATTATAGTGGCGGTGATGAAGTATGCTCGGGTGTCTACGTCTATTCCTACAGTTAATATGCGGTGGGCTCATAAGATAAAGCCCAGGAATCCAATCGATAGTATAGCTCAGACTATTCCTACATAGCCGAATGGTTCTTTTTTTCCTGCATAATACGTTACAACGTGTGAGATGATTCCAAAGCCGGCAAGGATTAAGATGTAAACTTCTGGGTGGCCAAAGAATCAGAACAGGTGCTGGTAGAGAATGGGGTCTCCTCCTCCAGTGGGGTCAAAGAATGTAGTGTTTAGGTTTCGGTTGGTCAGTAGTATGGTGATGCCAGCGGCCAGGACTGGAAGTGAGAGCAGTAGGAGTACGGCGGTGATGAGTACGGATCATACGAATAGGGGAGTTTGATATTGCGATAAGGCAGGGGGGTTTATGTTACTGGCTGTTGTGTTAAAGTTGACGGCCCCTAAGATGGAAGACACACCTGTGAGGTGTAGGGAGAAGATGGCTAGGTCTACTGAGGTGCCAGCATGGGCTAGGTTGCCTGCTAGGGGCGGGTATATGGTTCATCCTGTTCCGACTCCAGCTTCTACTGTGGAGGACGCTAGGAGCAGTAGGAAGGACGGAGGTAGTAGTCAGAAACTTAAGTTGTTTATGCGGGGGAATGCTATGTCTGGGGCTCCAATTATAAGGGGGACTAGTCAGTTTCCAAACCCTTCGATTATAATGGGTATAACTATGAAGAAGATTATTACAAAGGCATGGGCGGTGATGATGACATTGTAGATTTGGTTGTCTCCTAGGAGAGTTCCTGGTTGGCCAAGTTCTGCTCGAATAAGGAGGCTGAGGGCGGTACCAGATATGCCTGCCTGTGCTCCAAAGAGTAGGTATAGGGTGCCAATGTCTTTGTGGTTTGTTGAAAATAGTCATCGGTTGATGAAGGTCATGGGTAAGATGGCTGAGTGTTTAGGCGTTAGGCTGTAGTCCTTTTTACAGAGGTTTAAATCCTCTTCTTATCGACTCTGTGGTGAAGTTCATGTTGAGTTGCAAACTCATTGATGTACACTGAGAGTGTGCCGGAGTCCGGTAGACAGAAGCTTGTTGGTTTGAGCGTCTAGCTATTAATTAGAAGTTTATGGGATCGAGGCCGTCTGTCTAGGCTTATCGCGGAGGCCCTAGCTTAATTAGAGTATCTGAGTTGCATTTAGATGGTGCAGATTTAGTATCCTGCAGGCTTTAGTGGTGTGGGCAGAAACTAAGAGGATTTAACTCTTATTTAAGGCTTTGAAGGCCTTCAGTTTGGTAGGCAGGTTATCCTAAGTTTCTTAGGTAATGGTCAAGATCGCGGGAGAAAGGGGGAGAAGGAGGACTGACAGGGAAATTAAGGTAGCAATTGGTGTGCCTGTGGATTTGTTATTATATCATTGTTTTATGAAGTTTGTACTGTTTGGTGGGAGTGTGATTGTGGAGCAATATGCAAGTTGTAGGTAGAAAAATAAACCTAGTAGGGAGAGTATTGAAATAATTATGGCTGCGGTTGATCTCTCTTGCTTGGTTAGTTCCTGGATAATGAGTCATTTTGGTGAAAAGCCAGTGAGTGGGGGTAGGCAGGCTAGGGATAGTAGTGCTAGCATCAAGAATGTGTTTAGTGATGGTATTATTGTTCAGGAGGTTATTATTGTGGATAGTTTTGAGTTGGTTGTGTTGAGGGCTAAGAAAATGGAGGCGGTTATTATGGAGTATAGGTAGAAGGTTGTTATTGTTAGCTTGGGGTTGTATATGAGGATGATGGTTATTCAGCCTAGGTGGGCGATTGATGAGAAAGCTAGGACTTTTCGGATTTGTTTGGTTAAGTCCTATTCACCCTCCGATGGCTGCGGATGCAATGGCCATGGTTGTCAGTAGGAGTGGGTTCAGTTAAGAAGTTAAGCGGGCAGTTAAGAAAAGAATAGTGATGGGGGGGAGTTGTATTAATGTAGAGAGGAGTAGGGCAGTGGTTATAGGTGAGCCTTGTATGACCTCTGGAAATCAGAAGTGAAAGGGTACTAGGCCTAGTTTTATTGCGACTGCTGTAGTTAGTAGTAGGGAGGCTGTTGGGTGGGTTAGTCAGGTAATGTCTCATTGTCCGGTGAATTGTGCGTCGATTGTGCTTGAGAAGAGGATTAATGTGGAGGCGGTTGCTTGGATGAGAAAGTATTTGGTTGCAGCTTCAATAGCTCGAGGGTGGTGTGATTTTGAAATGAAGGGGATAATGGCAAGGGTGTTGATTTCTAGTCCAGTCCAGGCTAGTATTCAGTGGTTGCTTGCAATTGTGATGGTTGTTCCTAGTAGAAGGCTTAAGGAGAATGTTAGTTTTGTGAGGGGGCTCATTTAGTAGAGGAAGGGGTTAAACCATCATTTCCGGGGTATGGGCCCGATAGCTTTTGTTTAGCTGACCCTACTAGGAAGTAATATAAGGGGAGTATGGAGGGCTTTGATCTCTTCTGTGCAGGTTCAATTCCTGTCTTCCTAAGGTTTTGCAAGGAAATGAGAGGGTTGGTAGACCTCTGTGTTCACTTTATCATAGTGACCCTTAGACATTCAGGCACCTTTCCTTATGTGGGTGTGTTTTTAAGCGGGGGGGAGACCTGCGTAGCAGATGGGTATGCTAGTGTGTCAGAGACATAGGGCTAATGTTAGTGGTAGGAAGTTTTTTCAGAGAAGGTGTATGAGTTGGTCATAACGAAATCATGGGTATGAGGCGCGGACTCAGAGGAAGCCAGAGGAGAGGAGGAGGGTTTTTGTGGCGAGGATTATTGGGAATAGTTCTAAGGGGAGGCCTAAGGAGCTGGGGTTGATGAATAGAATGGTGGTGAGTGCGTTTATTAGTATAATGTTTGCGTACTTAGCTAGGAAGAATAAGGCGAATGGGCCTGCGGCGTTTTCTACATAGAAGCCTGAAACCAGTTCGGATTCTCCCTCTGTCAGATGGAATGGGGCGCGGTTGGTTTTGGCAAGGGTAGAAGTGTATCATATTATTGTGAGAGGTCAGGTGGAGAAGATGAGGTATAAGGGCTCTTGGGTGGTAGCAAGGGTGTTTAGGGTGTAGTTTCTGCTTAGTATGATTACGGAGAGGAGGAGGATGGCCAGTGTCACTTCATATGAGATGGTCTGTGCGACTGCTCGGAGGGCGCCGATCAGGGCGTATTTCGAGTTTGAAGCTCAGCCTGATCACAAGATTGAATATACTGCTAAGCTTGATATGGCTAAAAGGAATAGTAGGCCTAAATTCAAGTCTGTGAGGGAGAGGGGCAGGGGGAGGGGAGTTCAGATGGAGATTGCAAGAGGGAGGGCTAGTACTGGGGTCAGGGTGAAGAGCAGGGGGGAGGAGGTTGATGGTCGGATGGGTTCTTTGGTAAATAGTTTTACGCTGTCTGCTACGGGCTGTAGAAGTCCAAAGGGGCCGACAATGTTTGGGCCCTTTTGGGCTTGTATATAGCTTAGGATTTTTCCTTCTCCTAATGTTAGGAAGGCTACGGCGATTAGGACTGGAAGAGCATAGGCTGAAAACATGATAAGGTGTATTAGAGGTGTTGGTTGGGTCATGGTTGAGTTGTGGGGAGCTAGGGAGAGGATTTGAACCCCTAGTTAAAGGGCTTAAGCCTTTTGCATTTGCCAGGCTTTGCTACACTAGCGACCCTTTTTTAGGGGTTTGAGGTAGGTAGTCCCTTGAGCAATTTAGTTGAGGTCATTGCTTGGGGAGAGGGGGCATGCCTGGAAGTATTGGCCCCACCTTTCCGGTCCTTTCGTACTGGGAAGGGTTTGTCATAGATAGAAACCGACCTGGATTACTCCGGTCTGAACTCAGATCATGTAGGACTGTTAATCGTTGAACAAACGAACCCTTAATAGCGGCTGCACCATTGGGATGTCCTGATCCAACATCGAGGTCATAAACCTCTCCGTCAATGGGGGCTCTTGGGAGAGATTGCACTGTTATCCCTGGGGTAGCTTGGTCCATTGTTCAACCGTATTGGGTCTGGTTGCTGTTTGCACGTTGATGGGTGGTTCTTGGTTAAGATAGGTGGTCTTATTTTTGGAGGGTGTGTTTTACTCCAAGGTTGCCCCAACCGAAAAATTATAGGCCAGTGTTGTGGGCGTAGTGTGCCTGATAGGTTTAGGTTTGGTGCGTGGTGGCCATTGATTTTTAAGTTCCACGGGGTCTTCTTGTCTTATGGTTTTATTCCTGCTTTTGCACAGGAAGATAAATTTCACTGATTATCTGTAAGAGACAGTTAAGACCTCGTTTAGCCATTCATACAGGTCTCAATTTATGGGACAATTGGTTGCGCTACCTTTGCACGGTTAGGATACCGCGGCTGTTGAATGTAGTGTCACTGGGCAGGCATCACCTCTGATACTTGTCAGGCTGCAGGCTATGTTTTTGGTAAACAGTCGGGCCTTGTGTTTGCCGAGTTCCTTTTACAGATTCTAATCTTTCTAGTGGGTGCACCTGGGTTGGGTTAACAGCCTGCTAGAATGTTTGATCTTGTTGTAGTTGGGACATTAATGTTTCTGTTAATGGTATTTGGTATTAAGTTTGTGCTTGAGAGGTAGTAGATTACCTAGTTACTCATTTTAGCATTAGCTCTTCTATGGTTGGTAGATTGACCTGCTAGTTTTGAAGGGACTCGTGTTGGTTTTGTATTTTTTACATGGAGCTTTGACACATTCCTTGTTGGTGGCTGCTTGAAGGCCTACAATTTTGAAAAAGTTTTTGAGTTATCCACTAGCGAAGGCTGTATTCTTTCTTAAAGGAGCTGTACCCCCTTTAAATGGCTCTTAGCTCACTTCACTTTGGGCTGTTGGGAGTCCCTAGGGGAGAGGCTAAGGGTGAACTTAGATTCGCTTCACAGGTAACCAGCTATCACCCAGCTCGGCTGGCTTTTCACCTCTACTGGCAAGTCATCCCACTCTTTCGCAACAGACGGGTTCGCTCAGGGGCAGCGGCTTATAAGTAGCTCGCATGGGTTTTGTGGGGGCAAGCTTAAGTTCACTTTGCTTGGTTGTTCTTGCGAAACCACGATGCAGAAGGTAAAAGGGCGTATCTTTGCTGTTTATTGCTTGAGGTTTCACTTTTATTTCACCTATCCCTTGCGGTACAGAGCTCTATTGCACCAGTGGGCCTTTTCTATCACCTACACTAAGGTAAGAAAATGTTTTAGTTTAGTGATGGAGGGGTGAATTTTTAATTTTTTGGGCGTTGTGGTTGGGCTAGAGGAGGCTCAGGGCGATCTGGTTGGTGACAGACATCTTTCAGGTGTAAGCGGAGTGCTTTAGTCTTATAGCTACGCCCCGGTATACTAAGTACACCTTCCGGTACACTTCCCTTGTTACGACTTAACTCATCTTTGGCTATAGTGGTGGATTAGTTATTTGGGGTTGGTAGCTTGTGAGGAGGGTGACGGGCGGTGTGTATGTGCCTCAGGGCCGACTTAAAGTAGGCTTATGTTATCCTGTTTTACTGCTAAATCCGCCTTCCAGAAACAATTTCATGCTTCCTTCCGTTGAAGTGTTCTATCTTAGAAAATGTAGCCCATTAATTCTACTCCGTGGGCTATACCTTGACCTGTCGTGTTAACGGGGTGGTTATTGTGCTCACTGTGCGTCTCTCAATTAGGGTGAGCTGGCGACGGCGGCATGTAGGCTGTTTCTGGTGAGGAGTGGTAGGGTGTAGCGTGGGGTGTTGTTTACAGAACAGGCTCCTCTAGGTGGGTTTGGGGCACCACCAAGTCCTTAGAGTTTCAAGCGTTTGTGCTTGTAATTCTCGGGCAGATGTGTTTTGGTATGGTGTACATCAGGATTTAGGGCTAGGCATAGTGGGGTATCTAATCCCAGTTTGAGCCCTAGCTTTCGTGGGGCCTGGTCCGTCAGGTTTACTAGAATCATCTTTAGGTTGGCCTTAGGGGTATCTTGGGCTTACGACAGCTTAGTTGTGTTTCGGTTTCCTAGTTACTATGACAAGCTCTCGTCATCTACATATAATCTATATATAAGATTGTTTTTTCAGTATCACATTGCATCTAGATGATGCCCTAAAACTTGCCTTTTCCATTGCAAGCATCAACATGCAAGCTCTGTTGGAGAGATATCAGTGGGTTGGACTGCCACAAGGTATGAAAAATAGCCCTACAATGTGTCAATGGTATGTTGCAAAAATACTCGGTCCTGTCCGTAATGCTATGCCTACTGTGTTATTGTATCATTACATGGATGACCTTTTAGTGGCAGCACAACATCACGAAGTCATGGAGAAAGCTGTAGCCCTTGTCACAGATGCCGTGATTTTGGCAGGTCTCTCTATAGCACCAGAAAAGGTCCAAAAGTTTTCCCCTTGGAAATATCTGGGCTGGTGGATAACAGCACAAACTATTATTCCTCAACCGTTGCAGATCAATACCAATGTAAGAAACCTGCATGATGCACAGAAATTACTGGGAACAATAAATTGGGTTCGACCATTATTGGGAATTTCTAATACAGACTTGGGTCCTCTGTTTGACATACTAAAAGGGTACACTAATCCTTGTTCTCCACGTAATCTTAACTCTGAAGCAGATACATCTTTACAAAAGGTTGCCTCAGCTATCGTTCTCGACAGGCCCACCGATGGGCCCCTGAACTGTCTTTTTAATTGATAATTTTAAACGCTGTACGACAGCCTCATGCCCTGATATTTCAACGGGACCTTCAGAACTCAGACCCCCTGTTGATTATTGAATGGATCTTTTTAACTAACCAGCCTGCAAAACCTATTTTGACACAACATGAAATGTTTCCCTCTCTGATTATTAAAGCTAGATCACACCTGCTAACCTTATCAGGGAAGGATTTTGTCTCTATTTGTCTACCAATAACAACAGTATACATAAAATGGCTTTATCGGCAATCTGACACCTTTGTTATGGCACTTGCCAACCATACAGGTCAAATAACTTCCCATTCGCCTTCACACAAACTGTTTAACATTGATTTTCGTCTGATGTTAAAACCCAGAAGCAGCGAACAACCCTTACAGGCACTTCCTGTGTTTACAGGTGGATCGGGCAAATCACATAAATCTGTTCTTCTGTGGTGGGATGATCAACGGAGACAATGGCATTCGGACATAGAGACAGTCTCCGGTTCACCTCAAATAGTAGAACTGAATGCAGTTGTTTGTGTTTTCCAAAAACGGAACGTACCCCTCAACCTTGTTACTGATTCTGCTTATGTTGCAGGTATTGTTACACGAGCTGAAGCTTCTGTGCTGCGGAGTGTTTCGCATTCCCAACTTTTTACCCTGTTACAGGAACTTATTTTCCTTTTGGACTCTCGATCTGCGCCTTATTTTGTTATGCATATTAGGTCTCATACCTCACTACCTGGTTTTCTTGCAGAAGGCAATCGACGAGCTGATGGACCTATTGACGTTACCAGTTCAAGTGCTGCCAGACCGGATTGCACAAGCTAAACTAAGTCACTCTTTTTTTTTTTTTTTTTTTTTTTTTTTTTCAGCGAAATGCTGGAGCTCTTAAGCGACAGTTTGACCTTACTTCTCAACAAGCATCAAATATTATTGCTGTCTGTCCTGATTGTCAAAAACATTCTTTCCCATCAATTGCTACAGGAGTTAATCCTAGAGGATTACAAAGCCTACAATTATGGCAAACGGATGTCGCACATGATTCTGAATTTGGTAACCTTAAATATATCCACTCTTCCATTGCTACATTTTCAGGTGCCTTGTTTGCCTCTTGTCACACAGGAGAAAAGGCACGAGATGGTCGTAGACATTTAATGCGTGCTTTTGCTACTTTAGGTATTCCCTTATGCTGGACCATTAACTGTCTTTGTTTCCACAACTGTAAAAGCCTTTTTTGCCCTATGGGGTATAACTCATATTACTGGCATTCCTCCTTCCCCCACCGGTCAATCTCTCATTGAACGGTCTCATCAGTCTCTAAAACGTTTATTACAACAACAAAAAGGGGGAACGGGAATGGCTATGCCGGAGGAACGGTTACAGAAAGCATTGTATGTTTTTAATTTTTTGAATTGTTCTTTCATAGATAACAACCCGCCAAGAGTTCGACATTTCACTGCAAATACCTCCTTTGAGGCACGGGTTAAAGCCCCGGCATTGGTCCGAGATCCAGAAACAGGTAAAATTATGGGACCGTATCCTCTTGTTACATGGGGAAAAGGTTATGCTTGTGTCTCTACAGAAAAAGGACCTAGATGGATCCCAGCGAAGAATGTAAGACCTTTCCGTGAACCTTTACCGCAGGCAACCGATACCGACCCTACAGAACGAAATAAAAACTGTGTGAGGATTACTGTTTTGCATTCATGTTAGATACCCAAAATCGGGACATAGAATATAGATTTCGCTTTTTACAGCACCTAGAACGAACACTATCACCCTGGATCAAACCACTTAAGAAAGGTAACGCTCTCAGACCGAGCAGGGGAACGGGACAACTCATTGTACACGGAGCATGTACATGGAACAAGGATTCCCTTGACACCGATAAGGGGAAGGGAGGATTCATCATGAGAGAACAACTAGGTGTTATGAAGGAGAATAGGAAAGAGAAACATGGTTATTTAGTGTTTAATAGGTGTCTGCACGCTTGTAGAGATGTATAGTTATGTAACCACAGGAGTGGTTTCTGCCCTGAGCCTGGTGGCGCGCACAGCTGCGGTTTGTGTCCTGGCTCAGAGATGTAAACAGGGGCTTCCCTGTTATGCTAAAGTGTCTCTCTTTGCATAAAAAAAGAGGGAATGAAGGGAATGACCCCAGAGGTATGTTCAGAGAAGGCACGCTATGTTTCAAACTTTCGGACGGAACCAGTTCTCGTTTGGCGTGCCCTTCCACCTACGTGTAATGTTAATCCAAAAGAAGATGATGTTGTTCACACTTTGAATGTCGATCACTGTCTTTCTGTAGGTGCTAATGTAGTAGGGAGGCTATGATGGGAACGTGCTGCAGCGGTTCTTCTCTTATCCAGAATAATAGCAGGGAAAGCATTAAAGAGTTAAATCACCTTGTTTGGTAGGCAGTTGAGAATGTGAGTCAAAATTGCCACTGCTTTTTGTTGTTGCCTCAAGGACGCGGCTGTGAGGATTTTGATGGCATGTGCTGCGTGGATTTTAGGCGCCCCATTGCAGCAACATGGTATCAAAATCTGAGAAAATTTCAGCCTTTTTTGGCATCCATTCACTCAATTGGCAGTATTGTTTGTTTGCTATTACCTTGGTCGCTGTCATGTTTGCAAGGGCCCTGCAGAACATGGCAAACCTGGTACTAGCTGTTCAAAAACAACAAGGGGCAACTGTAAAATTGTACGGAACAAAGACAGTGGGTTATTTTGACATTGACAATATGTCTTAGTCGGTTTTTTATTTGTTCTATTACTTATGCCTTGTTTTTACTCGTTGGCTTTCAAAGGTTCTTTTGTGCGACAGGAAGGGGGAGATGCAGGAGCGGGCTGGAAACTAGGACCATGCGTGGCAATCGGTCAGCTGAGGGGAATGTGCTCAAGCTTGTCTAGACAACACTTAACGTGATGAGGCATGTTTACAGAGCACAGGGGAGTGGGAGACGGATGGCGCCAAGGATGGCGCCAAGGAAAGGTAACATCTTGCTGTTAATTGCTGGTAGTTAACCACCAATCGGGGATTGCCTAGTATGCAAGGCTTAGCTTCAAGAACCAATTAGTTTAAAACGCGCAGCTCCTGAAAGCGTATAAAACCTCGTGCTTCTCTACAACACATTGACGTTTGCTTGCATCAAGCTGCGTCCCGTCTCTTCATTCGCCGCAAATTGGTGACCCCAAAATGATCCTTTTAAGGATCTAACGTGAAGGGCTTTTGAATCGCCTATCTGAGTGACATGCAGCGAATCCCACAGAACTTTGAATGATCTGCTGAAAGGAAGCAGGAGCCGGCCAGAAATCCCTCCGGAGTTGAGAGGTGAGCTGTGGGAAATCCGTAACAGGGAATCGGGCTTCGTCCCCAGAAGGAGACGTTTATGAGCTTATGAAAGGTCTTCTTAATAAACATAAAAATATCTCTGGGCAAGACCTTAAAGGAATGCTCAGGTGGGTGCAAGTAAATATGCCCGCAGTGACTGCATCTGCAATTTTTACGCGGGAACTTTGGGACGACAGAGGGGTGAAATTATGGGATTCTGCGACAAAAGGCAATATTGAGTCCCACCGTCTGCTTTCTTCATGGAGAGTTATTTTTGAGACTATGAGAGCAGAGGAAGGAGAGGAGGAGGAATCGCAAGCTCCTATAGCTCTTTCCTTATCAGCCTCTAAGTCACAGTGCTCTAGACCCCTGGGTGTCAATGCGGTGGGGTATCTGCCAGAAGAAGATCCCTTTGACCCGGGACCGATAGACCGTGCAAAAGAACCTGCTTTATACCCTCCTGATCTATGTGATGTGTGGACAAAAATAAAGAAACAAGCCTTAAAGGAGGGGGATTTAGAAATGGCTAAAACTATACTTGCTCCGGTCTTGTATTCTCAGGGTCGAGCAGGGGGAGCACGATGGGAGGCTCTTTCTTTTTTGGTTGTTTAAGAACAGCGCCGCACAGTTACAGAACATGGTATTTCTTCTCCCTGTTGTATAAGTCTGTTATCTTCTGTGTTTGATACTTATATCATGACTCCTCGTGATTTGAAATCTTTAGCACGATTGCTGCTAACTCCGACTCAGTATACGTTGTGGGAGTCGCATTTGAAAGGAAGATCGCAAGCACTCCTACTCATGTATGTTTATCATAATGATCCTGTATTAGCTGCACTAACAATAGAACATCTTACGGGCACCGGTGCACATGTTGATCCGGTAACACAGGCTCAACACTGCCCCCGTGCGTCTCCCGAGGCAATTAGAGAAGAGGCGAAAAAGGCTTTTTTCCAGGTTTCTGATGTACAAAAGCCACAAAAAGCCATTACTAACATCACTCAGGAGTCTCGAGAACCTTATATGCAGTTTATTGATAGACTAAAACAGGCTTTGGAACGTCGAGTAGATAACGCGGAAGCTCGTGGTATATTGCTAACAAAACTAGCTGTTGAAAATGCTAATGTTGATTGTAAAAGACTATGGAAGTCTCTTCCCAACCCGAGCCCCACTATGGTGGAAACGGTGGAAGCATGTAACCTAATCGGTACGGTTGACCATAAGTTTGAAGCTATGGCTGCTGCTTTTGCAACAATGCGTGGTGTGGGGAATTGCTATGCTTGTGGTAAGCCTGGTCATCTAAAGAGAAATTGTCTTGCGCGGGCTGCGGGGAATAAACAATAATCTCTTGGTCCTGGAGTTTGTCCGACATGTCGGAAAGGGCGTCATTATGCTAATCAATGTCAATCTAAGTATGATTTCCAGGGACAACCGATACAGGGAAACCGACGGCAGCGCAGCGCCAGGCCCCTTAGCGCCACAGCTAGGCCTCTTAGCGTCATGGTTAGGCCCCTTAGCGCTAGGCCCCTTAGGGTTAGGACTGTTAGCGTCAGCCCCCTTAGGGTTACGGCTAGGCCCCTTAGCGTCAGGCCTCTTAGTGTCACGGTTAGGCCTTTTAGGGTTAGCGTCAGGCCCCTTAGCGTCAGGCCTCTTAGGGTTAGCGTGAGGCCTCTTAGGGTTAGGGTTAGGCTTTTTAGGGTTAGGCTTTTTAGGGTTAGGCTTTTTAGGGTTAGGCTTTTTAGGGTTAGGCTTTTTAGGGTTAGGCTTTTTAGGGTTAGGGTTAGGGTTAGGGTTAGGGTTAGGGTTAGGGTTAGGCGGGTTAGGGTTAGACATTAGGCTGTTAGGGTTAGGCGGGTTAGGGTTAGACGGTTAGACTGTTAGGGTTAGCCTCTTAGGGTTAGACGGTTAGACTGTTAGGGTTAGCCTCTTAGGGTTAGATGGTTAGACTGTTAGGGTTAGCCTCTTAGGGTTAGACGGTTAGACTGTTAGGGTTAGCCTCTTAGGATTAGATGGTTAGACTGTTAGGGTTAGCCTCTTAGGGTTAGACGGTTAGGGTTAGCCTCTTAGGGTTAGACGGTTAGACTCTTAGGGTGAGGGTTAGACTGTTAGGGTTAGACGGTTAGACTCTTAGGGTGAGGGTTAGACTGTTAGGGTTAGACGGTTAGACTCTTAGGGTGAGGGTTAGACTGTTAGGGTTAGCCTCTTAGGGTTAGACGGTTAGACTCTTAGGGTTAGACGGTTAGACTCTTAGGGTTAGGGTTAGACTCTTAGGGTTAGGGTTAGGGTTAGACGGTTAGGGTTAGACGGTTAGGGTTAGGGCTAGACGGTTAGGGTTAGACGGTTAGGGTTAGGGTTAGACGGTTAGGGTTAGGGTTAGGGTTAGACGGTTAGGGTTAGGGTTAGACGGTTAGGGTTAGGGTTAGACGGTTAGGGTTAGACGGTTAGGGTTAGACGGTTAGGGTTAGACTGTTAGGGTTAGGGTTAGACGGTTAGGGTTAGACTGTTAGGGTTAGGGTTAGACTGATAGGGTTAGACTGTTAGGGTTAGGGTTAGACTGTTAGGGTTAGACTGTTAGGGTTAGACGGTTAGACTCTTAGGGTGAGGGTTAGACTCTTAGGGTTAGGGTTAGACGGTTAGACTCTTAGGGTTAGGGTTAGACTCTTAGGGTTAGGGTTAGACGGTTAGACGGTTAGGGTTAGGGTTAGACGGTTAGGGTTACGGTTAGACGGTTAGACTCTTAGGGTTAGGGTTAGGGTTAGACGGTTAGACTGTTAGGGTTAGGGTTAGACGGTTAGACTGTTAGGGTTAGGGTTAGACTTTTAGGGTTAGACTGTTAGGGTTAGGGTTAGACTGTTAGGGTTAGGGTTAGACTCTTAGGGTTAGGGTTAGGGTTAGACTCTTAGGGTTAGGGTTAGGGTTAGACTCTTAGGGTTAGGGTTAGACTCTTAGGGTTAGACTCTTAGGGTGAGGGTTAGACTGTTAGGGTTAGCCTCTTAGGGTTAGGGTTAGACTCTTAGGGTGAGGGTTAGATTGTTAGGGTTAGCCTCTTAGGGTTAGACGGTTAGACTCTTAGGGTTAGGGTTAGACTCTTAGGGTTAGGGTTAGGGTTCTTAGGGTTAGGGTTAGGGTTAGACTCTTAGGGTTAGG